>NC_088792.1:8165081-8787481 GCF_011386835.1 Chrysemys picta bellii
TTGCACCCCTCCTGTGCCCCAACCCCCTGCCCCAACCGTGAGCCCCTCCCACACCCAAACCCCCTCCTGGAGCCTGCACTTTGCACCCCCTCCCACGCCCCAACCCCCTGCCCCTGCCCATAGCCCCTTCCTGCACTGCAAATACCTCATCCCCAGCCCCACCCCAGAGTCCACACCCCCTCCCACACCCAAACCCCCTCCTGGAGCCTGCACTTTGCACCCCCTCCCACGCCCCAACCCCCTGCCCCAGCCCATAGCCCCTTCCTGCACTGCAAATACCTCATCCCCAGCCCCACCCCAGAGTCCACACCCCCAGCAAAAGCCCTCCCCCCGAGCCTTAACCCCTGCCCCAACCTGGAGACCCCACGCGCACCCTGAACCCCTCATTTCTGGTCCCACCCCACAGCCTGCACCCCCAGCCCAGAGCCAGTATCCCCTCCCACACCTCAACCCCTTGCCCCAGCCTGACGCCCCCTACTGCACCCCGAGCCCCTCATTTCTGGTACCACCCCACAGCCTGCATCCCCAGCCGGAGCCCTCACCCTCCCGCCCCCGCACCCCAACCCCCTGCCCCAGCCCAATTAAAATGAGCAAGTGAGTGAGGCTGGAGGAGAGCGAGCGACAGAGGGAGTGGGGCTGGCGTGAGTGGGGGCGGAGCCCTGGGGAAGGGGCGGGGCAAGGGTGTTCAGTTTTGTATGATTAGAAATTTGGCAACCCTATCTAGAGATGGGCCTGAACAAAGCCTGGGATCCCAACAACTTAAGGGAGTATGGATCTGGAACCAGACATTGCAACTAGCCTTTAAAAGGCTGGATCTTACCTTGGGGGCAGGGAGGGGCAGGAGGTAGGAATTAGACTCAGGTCTGAAATCTGAGGCCCATCTCTAATGTTTTCTAGCTGATTTATTCTCCATGAAAGCCATTAAGAGTGTCACACACACCGGAGTGTATTCCAGTGACGAGGGCTCTGGACCGGGAGTGATGGCTCCTGGCTTCTGTTCCCAGTTCTGATCTGTAGCATGACCTTGGGCACATCATTGTGCTGTTCTGGTTCTAAGTTTCCCTTTGTGGAAATGACAGCAATGATACTGACCGTCCTTTGGAAAGGGATGTGAAGGATATAGTGTGGACAAAAAGTGCTGGATGATAAAATGTATTATTATAAAAGGATTTAGGTGCCCCCAAAAGCACTTAGAAGATGTCCAAGATGAGTATTTAAGAGCCTATTTTACCTATATAAGGTATTATATGGGCCCCATCACCATACTCTCATTAATATATTTGTCCTCAGAATCCACCCCTACTATATTATTATCCCCAATTTACAGGTAGGGGAGTGAGGCACCGAAAGGCTGAGACTAGCCCCAATTGACTCAGGAAGTATGTGGCAGAACAAGGAATTGATCTGGAATCTTCCAGCTTTGCAGTTAATTGTCTAACCTCTGGGCCATCCCACCTTTATCCCTGTGGGGTTGCAAATTGGACCCTTAATTGAAGCAAATTTGAATTTTCCCTCATAAGGAATTCTTGTAACGCAAATAAGGCCCACAAGAATGACTTCTGTTCAGTCAGCAAGAATCTTGTTTGCTCAATTTCAGGGAGATTAAAAAAAAAAAAAGTCTGTTTGCATCACATCTACTTTATTCCGTGTTTAATCGTGAGGAGCACTTTGGTCTCAGATAGGTCCAAATTGTGCTGTTCAGGATTATATATGGAAAAATAAATAAGTAGAATGACATCTTCTAAAAGTTTTCTTTACATTCCTCTCTGAACAGCACAGGAAACACTCCCCCACCGCAGGATTTATGTCACTTCTTCATAGCATTAAGTGATTGTCCTTGTGAAGTTTACCTGTATCATTAGCAGCTACCATTAACCCAGAACTTGTACCTCAGTAGGATATGAAGTCAGCACCGTCATTATTATCTGCATTACACCAACATCTAGAAGTCGAGAACAAGATCAAAGCATCATTGTGCTAGGCACTGTACAAACTTATAGTAAGAGACAGTGTCAGCCCTAAAGAGCTTACAATCTAAATAGACAAAAAGCCAGAAAAGTGCCCAAGGTCACATAGCAGGTCCGTGGTAAAGCTGGGAATAGACTCCAGGCTTCCAGACTAATGGTCTCGTCATCAGACATTGCTGCCTTTCCAATGTAGTAGTAGCCTTTTATGATGCATTGTCTAATCCTGCTAGCCCTTTTACCCATTCTTGTTTGTCATCTCTGGGTTTCTCTCCAGAATGACAGCTGTGGTGGATCAGAAAGCTCCCTTGTAATAAATACGCAGATTAAGAGTTGCATGAAAACACAATGATCCATTAAATGCCTTTACAGATAAAAACCAATAATAGAAACAAAATCATACAGCTTAACCCCCCCACACTAAACATTACCCACAACTCACTGAAAAGTCAATTTGCATAATGTTCCACCTCCGTGCAATTTCTACTTCCACCCACTAGATGGGAGCAAACATTAATTTATGTTGGCGTGCCAGCTGTGCACGGCATACATACGGTCTGAATGCCAACGAATGCCAACGTGTGTGGTCTTGTGGCTTTGCCTTACCTTTTAGTAATGTTTAATGAGGGAAACGCAGAACTTAAAGCAAATCAATTCTCGGACATCATAAACTGCAGATCTGGCTCTGAACTAGGGACTGATTCAATGTGAAATGTGAGGGAATTGGAAACACAGAGTATCTTTTTCATACAATTGTAGGGCTGGAAGGGACCTTGAGAGGTCATCAAGTCCAGTCCCTTGCACTGAGGCAGGACTGAGTAAACCTAGACCAGTGGTTTTCAATCTTTTTTCATTTGTAGACCCCTAAAAAATGGAGGTGAGGACGCCTTTAGAAATCTTAGTCATAGTCTGCAAATCCCCAGAGGCCTATGGACCACGGGTTGAAAACCACTGACCTAGACTATACCTGACAGGCAATGGTCCAACTTCTCCTTAAAAACCTCCAATGACAGGGATTCTACAGCCTCCCTGGGAAGCCTGTTCTGAATCTTAACTACGCTAGAGTTAGGAAGTTTTTCCTAATATCGAACCGAAAGCTTCCTTGCTGAAGATTAAGCCCATTGCTTCTTGTCCTACCTTCAGTGGACATGGAGAGAAATCGACCCCCATCCTTTTTATAGCAGCCCTGAACATATCTGAAGATTATCAGGTCCCACCTCAGTCTTCTTTTCTCAAAACGAAACATGCCCAGTTTTTTTTAACCTTTCCTCACAAGTCGGGTTTTCTTAACCTTTTATCATTTGCATTGCTTTCCTCTGGACTCTCTCCAGCTCATCCATATCTTTCCTTTCTACATACTACAATAAATGTATATGTATTTTCTACACAGGTCTAATGTTCTCCGGTTCTGCTGGCTCTCTTGAGGTGCACTCATCAGTACTCTGCCTTCACTCTCTATCCAAAAGGCCAGGAATAAAAAAAACACGTGTAAGTGTGAGCTCCCCAATCAAGATAACTTGAACGCTACTCTCTCCGGGCTCAGATTGGGAATTAGTGCTGGTTTAGTGCTCCTGCTTTTCAGACGGCTAGCTACTATGCTGCCTACATTTTGTGCTAGAGACTTGTAATTAAGCATTTGGTGACACTGGAAAAATATTTAACTGAGTCATCACATGCAGCAGTAAGGTAAAGAGTGTGGTCTAGTGGTTAGAGTAGGGAAGGTGGGAATCCTGATTCTTTGGTTCTAGTCTTAGCTTGGTCATTGATTTACACCGAATAAGATGATTCAAATCCCCGTGTCTCATTTTATCATTGCTATTTATATAGTATGATAGGTGTGCATGGTGCTTCACAGGTACCAAGTTATCTCCCCAATGGCCTGGTTATATCTGTGTAGCGGCGCATGCACCAGTCTAGGTCTCAGAAGACTTGGGTTCTAGTCCTGGTTTGGCTGCTGGTTGATCTTGGGCAGGTCACGTCACCACTTTGTGCTTTGGTTTCCCCATCTGTAAAATGGGAGTAGTGTTGCTCACCTCCCCCATAAAGTGCTTTGTGGTATGCTGATAAAAAGTGCTCTAGGAGAGCTATGCATTATTGTGCCCCTATTAAAACATTAAATAAACACATTTTCCCTGCCCCAGAGAATGTAGGTTAGATCTTCAGCTGGCCTAAAACAGCACCACTCCTCCTACGTCAAGAGAACTTATTTGTACCCACTGAGGATCTGGCCCTTAAATTCTAAATTAAGGGCTCGAAGCTTGATCTCATGCCACTTTTACAATGCTGCAACTGAGTTGCCTTCCATGGAGCTGCTGCTGACACCAGGATGAGCGGGATCAGAATCAAGCTTCAAAATCTTGACCCACAACAAAAATGGCTACAGACCAGGGTAGGTGCAAGATGGGAGCTGGGGAGAGGTATATAACAGATGTAACACTTGCCACCCTCCCCAGGGAGTTGTGCTTCTCAAGATGATCTGTGCCCCTTAGGTGGCAGGCGTTTGGTCTAAAGGCACAAAAGAGCACCGATGGGACATCATGGCTTGTCATGACTCAGACCAAGTTTCACTAGGGTAGGGTGACCAGATGTCCCGATTTTATAGGGACAGTCCCGGTATTTGGGAGTTTTTCTTATATAGGCACTTATTACCCCCAACCCCCTGTCCCAATTTTTCACATTTGCTATCTGGTCTACACTAGGGGAGACCATGAATTATTTCATAGCGATTCCCTTGTGAAAGAAAATCAAGGGGGGAAAACACATCCATTAAAACAGAAAGAAAAGAGCTCCCCCAGAAACCCTAAAAGCCAAAGAGCCCGGCACAACTTCAGGGAGGCCAAATCAATTCCACGTCTCAACGTATAGCTATGATGAAGCGAGCTGATGTTGAGTTCCTATAGGGACGCGTGGCCTAGGCAGATGGATTTCATTAGATAGAAGGGAAACTGTGTTGTTTGTCCTTGCCTACTTAAACTTAAAAAAAAAATGCATTCTGGAAAATATTACACTCGCAAGAGGAAGACGTGACGAAAACAGCACCCATCTGGGTTTGCTCTCAGCCTGAACTAGATGGAAAGGCCTTTGCAAGGGGCAAGTGCTTGCTCAGTTGCACAGCAGGACTGCAGTTGCTTTCTGGTTTTATGATGCAGACTAGGCAGCATTCTCCAGTTTATTACTGTTGCTACATTATATTTTTTGTGATTTTAGACCATATCCTGCTGTACTTCCGTCCCGCCCCCTTCATCAGTCCCAAACAGGTTCCCCCCCTTCACTCTCTTAGAATGGTGATTATCACTTTTTATTACAGGGGTTGGCTCCTGGATATTAAACCTGATTTCCCCAGAGGCGAGGACTGGCGTGTTAGTCCTCAAATGGACGCTGAGCAAAGCGGAACCGGCCCAGATGCACGGAGACACTACCTCGTAGTCAGTGACGCCGAGGCAAGAGATAGGAGAGACAACTGCTAAGTGATGCTGCCTGAGGAAACATTCCCCTTGCAGGTTCAGGCGTGGTGGTCAAGTCGGAGAGATGGACTCGCTTAATGGTGCTGCAGCTTTCGTAACCTGCACTGGCTGAAGTCCCGTATCTAATGTAGTAGGAGTAATGCTGAGAAGGGTCTAGCACCAGAGAAGGCCAAGTTTGGCTTATATGGGAACCTTCATATTCAGACAGGGGAGCTGATGAAGATACGAAGGAAAACAATGTGAATTTTAATGGTGGTGAAAGGTGCCAGCCTATTTGATATCTAGGAGAGGACCCTCAGGAGAGGATGGAGCCAGTGTCACCAGATACCAACTGATTATGGGGGACAAAGAATGCAAAAAAAAAAAAAACAAACCAACCAGAAATGGGGGTCATGTCACAGAGTCAAACAAGGGATCCAGAGGGGGACACTGAGTGGAGAACTATGTCAATGCCTTACGGTGAAAGACTCCAATCTGTTTAGCTTCGCAAAGAGAAGTTAAGGGGTGTGTTGCTCACAATCTATCAGTACTTATATGGGAAACAGAAATTGGACAACAGATGGCTCTTCAGTAGAGCAGACAAAGGTCTAACAAGTTCCAATGGCTGGAAATTGAAGCCAGACAAAGTCAGGCTAGAAATAAGGCACAATTTTTTTTTAACAGCGAGAGTAATTAACCATTGGAACAATTTACCGAGGGTTGTGGTGGATTCTCCATCATTGGAAATTTTTAAATCACGACGGGATGTTTTCCTAAATATATATGCAGTAGTTCAAACAGGAATTAATTCAGGGCAGTTCTTTGGCCTGTGTTCTACGGGAGGTCAGACTAGATGATCACAGTGGTCCCTTCTGGCTTTAGACTCTACGAATGGCTTTCAAGGGTACATCTACACCGCAAAGAGAAACCAATGGCACCAAGTCTCAGAGGCAGGTCAGTTGGCTCAGGTTCACGGGTCTTGGGCTGCAGGGCTAAACACAGCAGTGTGGATGTTCCTGCTCGGGCTGGAGCCTGGGCTCCGAGACCCTCTCCCCTTGCTGAGTTTCAGAGGCCGGGCTCCAGCCCGAGCCTGAACATGTACATGGCTATTTTTAGCTCTGCGGCCTGAGCTCCATGAGCGTGAATCAATTGATGTGGGCTCTGAGACTTGGTATTGCAGTCAAGTATCAGAGGGGAAGCCGTGTTGGTCTGGATCTGTAAAAAGCGACAAAGAGTCCTGTGGCACCTTATAGACTAACAGACATATTGGAGCATGAGCGTTCGTGGGTGAATACCCACTTCGTTAGATGCTTGTGGTGGAAATTTCCAGAGGCAGGTATAAATATGCAGGCAAGAATCAGTGTGGAGATAACGAGGTCAGTTCAATCAGGGAGGATGAGGCCCTCTAGTTGAGGTGTGAAAACCAAGGGAGGAGAAACTGCTTTTTGTTGAGGTGTGAAAACCAAGGGAGGAGAAACTGCTACACAAGCAGTTTCTCCTCCCTTGGTTTTCACACCTCAACTGCTAGAAGAGGGCCTCATCCTCTCTGACTGAACTGACCTCGTTATCTCCAGACTGATTCTTGCCTGCATATTTATACCTGCCTCTGGAAATTTCCACCACATGCGTCTGACGAAGTGGGTATTCACCCACGAAAGCTTATGCTCCAATATGTCTGTTAGTCTATAAGGTGCTGTTGGGGTTACTAGGCCCCAGTGCCACAGGACTCTCTGTTGCTTTTGATATTGCAGGTGTTTCTTTGTGTGAGGGGACTGTTGCCCCCTTACTAACATTCAGTGGGGGTGTTTTGGTTGGCTAGCTCCCAGCTCTAAAAGGGGAGGGGTCGATGGCAAATCAGGAGCTGAGACTGACAGTCCCCAGGAACAATGGGGAGAGGCCAATGCTCCAGATCAGCCTGATTGACAGGGCGGGCAGCTAATCAGGGAGTCAGGAGGCCAGGGGGGTCCCGTCCTGGTGTGAGCTGGAATGGCCTGAGTCAGACAGAGTGGGGCCGAGCTAAGGAGAGGGCAGGGGCCCGAGCTGAGCTGCTGGGAGCAGAACTGCAGCCCCAAAGCCAGAGCACAGCCCAGAGAGAGCAGAGCTGCCCTGGGGGCGGAGCTGCAGCAACCAGAGCCAGGGGGGCCAGACAAGCAGCCCAGGGAGCTGAAGGCGGAGCAGCAGCAGCAGCCGGGCTGAGGCAGAGTGGGGCTGGAGCTGGGGCTGGGGCTGGAGCCGTCCGGAGCCGGGTGCCGTGAGCATCTCGGGAGAGGAGGGAGACCCTGGGCAGAGGGCCCAGCGCAGGGAGACGCCTCAGCCAAGAGGCTCTGCAGGCCAGACCTGGAGGGGATCGTAACCCTGTCAGGGCGGGGGCGACGCTGGGAAGAAAGGTCCTGCCCTCTAGAGCCTGAGAGCGTGTGGCCCCCGCCAGAGCAAGTGTCCAACCCACAGCGTCTCTGCAGCACAGCCAGGGCCTGAGAAGGAGCCTGGGACCTACAAGGAACAGACTGTGAACTGCCCTGACGTTCCAGAGACACTGGTTGTAATGTTCCCTGCCACAGAGCGGGGTGATGTGTTTCCTTTAACCTTTCCCATTTTTCCTTATTCTTTTTTAAAATTAATTGTTAATTAAACAACTTGTATTTGCTTTAAATTGTATGAAATGATCAGTGGGTCAGGGAGGTGCCCAGTGAAGAGAGAGCACCTCGGAGTGGGGACACCCTAGCCCCTGTCCTGGGTGACCACAGCAGGGTTGGGGGTCGAGCCCCCCAGGAATCCTGGGCCCAGCCTTGTCGGGGTTTACGAGGACTCTGCCAGACAGGAGAGTGGAAGGGGAGACCTCAAGGGCAGGGAGGCCTCTGGGTAAAGGGAGTGGGAGTGAGGACTCGGATCCTTTCGCTAGCCCATTTCACCGGGGTAGTGCAGAAGCCAGGAAAGTTCCCCACAATAGCGGAACCATTCCCCCGCTTACATTTGCAGTGGAGACAAACTCCAAGGCCCCCAAGTAGAGCTGGGCAGACAATGGATTTTCCATCCCATAAATATTTTTTTCCCCATTCTGCATCAGGATGGGATGAAACTTAGCTCTTTTGATGTTTTTCACACACAAAAATGGAGAGACCCACCCCATGGTAGCCAATAGCCCAGTGGGTAGGGCACTCATCGGGCATTTGGGACTGGAATCTGGTTTGTTTAGGTGATTGGGCAAATGCATGGCCAGAGCCAAACAAACAAAAAAATCTAAACAAAGGTGAAACAATGAGTTTGGGTAGCAGGAGACAATCATCCAACATACCAATCAGGAATGAGGGTTTCTTCATCCCGATGCATCTTGTCCAAGGTCTCCAAATGTAACATAAGAACATAAGAATGGCCCTACTGGGTCAGACCAAAGGTCCATCTAGCCCAGTATCCTGTCCTCTGACAGTGGCTAGTGCCAGGTGCCCCAGAGGGAATGAACAGAACAGGTCATCATCAAGTGATCCATCCCCTATCCCCCATTACCAGCTTCTGGCAAATAGAGGCTATGGACACCATCCCCGCCCATCCTGGCTAATAGCCATTGATGGACCTCTCCTCCATGAATTTTTCTAGTTCTTTTTTTAACCCTGTTATGGTCTTGGCCTTCACACATCCTCTGGCAAGGAGTTCCACAGGTTGACAGTGCGTTGTGTGAAGAAATACTTCCTTTTATTTGTTTTAAACCTGCTGCCTGTTAATGTCATTGGGTGACCCCTAGTTCTTGTGTTATGAGAAGTAGTAAACAACACTTTCTTATCTACTTTCTCTACACTAGTCATGATTTTATAGACCTCAATCATATCTCCCCTTAGCATTGACAAAATGTGTGTTGGCTTGCCCACTAGTGGATAAAAGCCTGCTATTGCTGCCAGCTAGCAAAGTTACTCATTCAACTCAAGTGGCAGCAATCTGTGTTATGGCTTCAAACTCTGCTGAAAGTTCATTACAACAGCTCTATTTCTGATCCATCAGCCAGTGACACCATCATGGACCACAACCCATTGAGTCTCTCCTTGGCTGTCATCCAGAAAGGAAGAACTCACCCATTTTCTGGGACATTGGGAAGATCTGCTTCTCCTGATGTCAATTGCTCTATATGGCAGTCAGGCTGAGCGGACTCACGGACACTTGTGTACAGCTGAGCAGCCATGTAGGTACTACAACAACAAACAGGGTCCTACCCCACCAGCAATCATGGAAGCAGCTGCAGAACCAGGAGTGGGGTAACTGTGGCTGGTGTGCAAAGATGTGGGGTGTAACTGCAGAGACAAAAGGGCAAAGTCCATCTTGGAGGGCCGAGGACAGCTCAGAATCGGCCGCAGTGAACAATCTTCAGTTGTGTTCCCCGTGTGGCCAGCTCTTGGGAATTAGCCTGGGATTCTCATACAGTTTCTTAAAGCTCCAGCTACTGGATTCATGTGCATAATGGGAAAATCCTCAGTTTTTATTTAAAAAAAAAGTTCTAGGCCTCATGAGTGCAGAGAAAAAGCCTCAAAAAGATGACCCCTGTGCACCCTCAAGTCTCCAAATCCAAGAGGCAAATAAAAAGAACCCCCAATGTATTATTTTAAAGATCTCCTGATTCTTAAGCCAAGTTTGTGATTTTGGAAGGCTCTGAGTTGGCAGCACTGTGTTACCGTTGTGCCATCTTGAAATAAAAAAGGATCTAGTTGCTCAGAGCAAGCGTTTGTGGCTTTAATGGGAAGAACAATACAAGGGGTTGATATTTGGAGTATCTAATGTAAGCGAAATGCATAAGGCCCTGGCCCTTTAATTAAACTTGCACACAACCCACAGCTGTTGTCAACGGGGCACGTACGTGATGGCAGATGATGGTCATTAGTCGTGAAGAGAGAACTGCCAGGAAACACACAAGCCCTTAAGCGAGAGGGCTTTAGCTTGTCATGACAAAGGCCCATTTATTATACGCAGCTAATCTTGGGCAGTGTCTATAAAATACGGTATCTCCTCTTGGAACTTTGCTGACTGAAGAAGCCACTTCAACCTTCTGCAGCCGTAACCTTGTCATGTGCATTGACGGAGGCCAGAACAATGCTGCGGGCCCTCTGGGAGGTTAGGGGGTCTCCAGGCTGTTCCTTTAATTAGCCTGCTGATAGCTCAGGAGGACTTCCTGCCGCAGTTCATGGTGGGACAGGGCAAAGGCCGCTGAAACAGTACCACGCGAAGGAGGCATTGTTTACTCAAAGAGACGGCCCTATAATCATTGTGCTGCCTTTGGAAAGCACAAGGGGAGTCAAAAGGGGGCCCGGCAGCTACTGTCATTGCTATTTATAACTGGGGGGGGGGGGGGGGGAGAATGCCGATAGTGCAGAAAGGCAGCTCACGCTGTGATCTTCGAGGAGGAATTTCTCTCTTTGGGCCTGATCCAAAACCCCACTGGAGTTGAGGGAGAGACTCCCATTCATGTCAGTGGGTTTGATCAGGCCCTTTGTTTCCATGAGTAGAGATGTAGGGCCAGATCCTGGCCCCCAGGAGGAACTCTTTGCATCGTTCCAGTGGTACAAAAGGGACCTAACACTGCCCTATCTGAGCAGCGGAGGATTCCCTTAGCATAGTGGAATTTCCAGGGGGGACAGGCTGGATGTCTCACCCCATCTTTCTCAGCCCCACTACAGGGGGTCATATAAGGGACAGTTAGGAGGGTGGGCAGAAAGGCCATGCCACAGTGCTACTGTACGCCCATTGATCCTCTGCTGGTGTAATGGCTCCTTGGGGGGGAGCTCTTATAAGCTGGCACAACTTAGAACAGCTCCGAGGCCGCTCTAAATTATCCTAGGGGCTGGCCTGGCTCCAGGATGGTCACAGGATCAGAGAAGAGCAAACGTTGGGCTCCAAAACCTGATTGATCTGATTTTTCTCCCACTGAAGTCCAAGTCAAAACTCACAGTGACTCAAACAAGGCAGGACTGGGCCTTTTACCAAGAATCGGGGCCCATTGTGCTAGGCTTTATACACACACACACACACACACACACAACCCAAAGAGCTTAGCACCAGCATGGACAAGACAGAATCATAAGTCCCCATTTTACAGATGGTGGAGTGAGGCATAGAGCAGCCAAATGACTCGGGCAATCTCACTCATCTCCCAAATCTCAGTCCAGTGCCTTAAACACAGGCCAATTCAACACCAATGTATTATTCTTTTGAGAGCTTCAATAGAGGATGTGTGTGTGTGTGTGCGTGTTTTGGTTTCCCGTGCAAACTGTACCTGTTCCTGCTTTTAGCTCTCGTGGTCCCTGGTTCAGTCCCCCTGTATGCACAGCACTTGATGGAATGGAAAGCTTCTGACAGAACCGCTGTGGTGCCTTGGGTAAATAATACCATTCGCCAACTATGCATAACCATGCTGCATGTTCAACCAGATTATTAATATACCTGCAAAATGCCCCATGTGTAAACAGTCGGTCCTAAATCTGTGTTATTGGCAGAAGGCAGGTGTTGACAGTCACTCCAGTTATCTGGGTAAATAGTCCACAATTTATAATCTGCCAGGAAAGATTTGGTTTAAGATTTTTTTAAATTGAATTCTCTTCAGTTTTTAGGGAAGAGGGGGAGGTAAAGGGGAAAGAGCCTTTTAAAAATAATATGTAAATTGTATTAAGTGGATGACACATGAGGCCTGATCCAACGCCTGTTGACCTAAATAGAAAGACCTCTGGATGTCAGAGAGCTTTGAAAAAGACCTGGAGTGACTCACAGTTGAGGGCTGTGGAGTTTTGCCGTTGACTTCAATAGGGCTAAGATTATACCCCATGTTTCTGCGTCAATTTCTTCTCTTAGATAGACATGTGGCTCAAATTCTGGAGCTGGGCACAGCCCCTTTAAGACGGTATTTGTGTTTTAGTCGTGTTCGTTATACCAGCGGCGGCTCGGTACCCTACGTTATCAAACATGGTCGCCTAATGTTAAGCTTTCCTACTCCACAGAAGGCTGCTCTTGAAGGTCAGCCAGGGGGCGAGGCCTCAGAAACACTGACGTTCAAGTCCTGGTTCTACCCTGTGCTCCTTGTGTCACCCTAGGCAAGATGTTTGGTATCTCTGTGTTTTGGTTCCTAAGCTGTAAAACAGGGATACTAAGCAATCCTTTGTGTGTCTTGTCTTCTTAGACTGTAAGAAGGGGGAGGGGTGATGTACGTGCATGGTAATTAGCACAATGGGGTCCTGATCTCTATGTGCTACTGTCATACAAATATTAATAAATCCACGTTTATGCTCCTAGACAACGGCCTGGTTTTCAGAGGTGCTGGGCGCTTGCACTGACTTCCCAGGGAACTGTAGGTGCTCGGCACGCCGGGATACCATTTCTATGTGCCGAAATAGTAAGATTTAGGAGCCAACGAGGAAACCAGGTTGGAAAAGTTTGGCCTCTAGCTCTCTAGCATTACTCACGTATACACATCCCTGTCTGCCTGTTGTCTTTTGCCTTAGGGCAGTGTTTCTCAAACTTGGGCCGCCGCTTGTGTAGGGAAAGCCCCTGGCGGGCCGGGCCGGTTTGTGTACCTGCCGCATCCGCAGGTCCGGCCGATGGCAGCTCCTACTGGCCGCGGTTCGCCGCTCCAGGCCAATGGGAGCTGCTGGGAGTGGTGCAGGCCGAGGGACGTGCTGGCTGCCGCTTCCAGCAGCCCCCATTGGCCTACAGCAACGAACCGCGGCCAGCGGGAGCCACGATTGGCTGGACCTGCAGACGGGGCAGGTAAACAAACTGGTCCGGCCCGCCAGGGGCTTTCCCTACACAAGCGGCGGCCCCAGTTTGGGAAACACTGGACTAGGGTATATCTTCACTGCAAAAAAAAAAAAGGGAGCAGATTCTTCACTTGAGTTGGCTATCTTGGGTTAGAAATAGCCGTGAGGCCACAGCACCTCAGCTTTTGACTCGGGTAAGCAGCTGGAGTTAAAGCCAGTAGGGTAGCCCAGGGTTGAGCTCGAAGTGCTAACCTGAGATCCAAGCCGCATAGCTGTGTGTCTTCGCTGCAGTTTTAACCCACGGTCACTAACCTGAGGGAAGAATATGCCTTTTTTTTTGCAGAGGCGACATATCCGTATACTCAGATTATAAGCTCTTTGGGGCAGGGACTGTCTTTTTCTTCTGTGCTTGTACCGTGCCAAATGCAATGGGGTCCTGGCCCCTGATGGGGCTCCAAGGTGCTGCCCTATGCAAATAAACAAACAATTGGGACACTTGGAGCGATCCCGAGCAGCTCAAGAACCTGCCAGGAGTGCAAGACATCATGAGAGTGACCTCCAGGAGACAGCGCTGTCAGGCACTGTGAGAATTTTACGAAAAGTCAAAGGCGAACAGGTGCTTTTGAGCACCTACCATGCAGGAATGCTGCAGGGGGGTTTAACAAACCTCCCGACTACCCAAACCTACGGAGTCGTTTCAGGGTCAGGATTTATTGGTGAGTCCTGGGGATAAATTTTAGGCAGTTGCTTTCCCCTTTGTAGGCTTCAAGAACTTGTGTGTTGTGAAGGCTAATTGTTTAAAACATAAATCCCCATGACGTAACGAAGAGGGATGATAATAATAATAAATAATGAGTGTATTTGTAGATAGATAGACACAGGCCAAATTTTTCCAATGTGTGTGTGTTTGTGTGTGTGTGTGTGTGTGTGTGTGTGTGTGTGTGTGTATTCATGCATGCTTGCCATCTATGGGCCAGATTCCCAGCTGTCATAGATTGGTTTAGCTCCATTGAAGTCAATGCCAATTCACACCAACCAGGGATCTGGCCCCAAATGTCTTTATTATTCTCAATTCTTCAATGTGAAATGAGACATTTTCTTCGTCAGAGTGGAGCTTTGATGAGTGCAAACGGTCTGGGTGGTCTGAATACAATATAAACTGATACCTTGAGGGAACAATAACGGCGTTCATGATGTCATCATTCTGAATTGCTCCCTTCGGGGCTTTGTCTAGTGACTTGCCAGTGCTCCCAAAGCAAAGAAATCGGGGCTGACGCGCGAGAGAACCGTGATTTTTGCGTAAAGTGAACTTCAGGCTGGGACACATAAAAACGCCACTTCATCAGTTCTTTCGGTTTAAAAGCTCAGATCCCATTAAATACCCATTTTCATGTCTTCACATTTATATCAACATACTATTGAATTGGAAATTCCCTAAACCCATTTTAAAGGCCCGCTTCGCCTCTATAAACCCACATCTGTTCTGGCTGGAGGTTCCCTGATCTTGGCATAGATTTCAGTTACCAACTTACCACCTATATAGTTTGGATGTGTAATGCGACTTTTTTTTTCATAGGCCATTCCAGCACACGCTAACTTTTTTTTCTTCTTCTTCTTCTCTTTCTTTTTCTGCTCTACAGCGTCTCAGAAAAAAGCACAGCCCTTCCAAATTATTGGCCATGTCCCTAATTCGTTTTCAGATTGATTGGGTCACTGTTGCCATGTCAACAAAACAGAATTTCCTTCTGCAGGCCCTCCGGGTTATAACAGCAGCCATGATAATTTCCAATTGCTTTCAAGCTCCAGTTGGCAGCCAAGTGGTTGGTTTCATTGCCAGCAAATGTGTCAATCATAAGGAAGTGAATGAAATGGCTAGTGCAAAGTGTCCCAAGCGAACAGAGGACTAATCTCTCTACATTTCATCTGGCCTAACAACTTTCATTTGCTTTGGTTTTTCCTTGTAACAATGACAGTGGGAGAACCAGCAATATATTTTTAAAATAAAATGACCTGAGGGCAATGGGGTTGAGAGGAGGAGGTGGGAAGTCATAGGATCTACATGATGTGGCGTATCTCTATGTGTGTGAGCACTAAAGTGTGTGATGGTTTAGTGTAAGTAGCTGAGTGTGTGTAATAGTATGTTGTAGCTGAGTGTGTGTAATGGTTAGGACCCTACCAAATTCAGTCCATTCTGGTCAATTTCACGGTCATAGGATTTTAAAAATTGTAAATTTCATGATTTCAGCTATTTAAATCTGAAATTTCACAGTGTGGTAATTATAGGGGTCCCGCTATCATAACCTTGCGATCCCCCCAACCCCGCAACTCCTTTTGGGTTAGGATGCTCAATTTGAGAAACACTGGTCTCCCCGTGAAATCTGTATAGTACAGGGTAAAAGCACACAGAAGACCAGATTTCATGGAGGGGAGACCAGATTTCACGGTTTGTGACGCGTTTTTCATGGCCATGAATTTGGTAGGGCTCTAGAAATGGCACATGGATAAGATGTGTGTGTGAGAGAGAGAATAAGGCATGTGAATGTTTATGTGCTCATTAATTTCTCTGTACCCAGACAGATTAATTTGGTCGTGCAATGGAGAGCTCCTTAAATCCTACCCTGGAATAAAGTAGTCAGGGTACAGGCTGCGGGCTAGAGGTTTCAATCCTGTGAGCCTCCAAGAGAGAGCACAGTGTGTGTCTCTCTGTCTTCTGTAACATGCTACAGCAATGCGGAGAACAAAATGGCTTCGCTTTCTGTGCCTAAGGAGAGATTTGAGCAACATAAGGCCCTGATCCTGCAAATACTTAAGCATGTGAGCGATGTTATACATGGGACTAGTCACATTTGTATCAATGAAACGACTCGTACATAAAGATATTCAGGTGCTTCAGGGTGTGCAAGCTCAAGGGCTAAAGAGTGGTCTTGCGGTAAGCCACCGGTTGAAATCTGGGTTTAGTTTAAAGCTCTGCCAGACTTCCTGTGTGACCTTTGGCAAGTCACTTAGCCTCTCTCTGTCACAGTTCCCCATCTGCAAAAGGGGGATAGGTGCACTGCTCTCCTTCATAGGGGTGTTGTGAGAATCAATGCATTAAAGCACTTTGAGATCTGAGTGCTACAAAGTAATTAGGTGTTATTATTGTCATCATTATGACACTGGTGCAAAGGCAGTTAATCCATCCCAGCAAACTGATGGTGTTTTATTATTTGTAAACAGTCTACCTGGCCCAGAGCTATGGATCAGGGTCCCATTGTGCTAGATACTGTGTGCACAGAGAACACAGAGCCTCTGCTGCAAAGAACTGACCAGTATAAGATGAAAGACAAACTGGTGGATGCAACAGGCAGATGGGGCAGCAGAAGATAAAAATGAGACGCTATTGAGCAGCACGAAAGGGAGTGGTCACAGTTAGCGCTGGATGAAATTTCTTGTCTGGAACCTTTTTCAGCGAAAAGTGCAGATTCAGCAACACCAAAACATTTCATACATTCAGGTCAGTTTCAAGGAATCGTTCATTTTGGAAAAAGAAAAATCTGAAAAAGTGGAAAGGCTTCATTTCTGAAACCAAAGTTGTGATTTTTCAGATGGAAGCAACGTTTTTAGTCTTGAAATTTCCCTCCTTTTTATTTTTTTTAAAGGAAAAACATCACCACCCTCGCCTCCCCCCCCCCGCTCAAATTCACAACAGAATGTTTCATTTGTGATCAAATGAAATGGTTGTGTGACCTGAAACTAATTGCTATTATGATGAGCTTTTACTTTTTGATTTGCTGAAAATTTTGAAAAATCTTGTTTTGCGCTCGAGACAAAATTCTTGTTTTCCAATGTTTGGGACCTCTCAGTGAACCACCAAGTCTGTTATTCGCACAGCACCGGTCACTGAAAAACAGCTGTTTATCATTTAGATTTACGTAGGTGAACTCACGGCAGAGGTGAGTTTAAATTCAATTTTATGCTAAAAATATCACCCAGAATTATCCGAGAGGCTCACCAGCAAAAAGAAAAGTGAATGCTCGACCAACCATCCCAGATCAGCCCAATTCCTTCCCTTCCACCACCCCATCAGATCGCCTACTGAGTCGCTTTATTAGGAAATATAAACTCCTTCTATACTGCACCATGGTGCAGCTATCTTAATCAAATAATATTAAATGCAGATGTGCAAAATGCCTTCAAGCCAGATCCTGATCTTGCTTACACCGGAGTCACTCAAGAGTCACTTCACTGACATTGGTGGAATTATTTCTAGTTCCTAGCCCTTGCCCAAGAGTCACAGTTTATAGGCCATGTTTTTGGTTTTGTTTTGTTTGGTGTACTGCCAAGTGAAGGCTTGTGGAAGGGGAATCCATGGCAGATTAGTTTTAGTCGTTGTTTTGTATTTTTTGTGGCTATTCCAAGACATAAATCCAATGTTCTCCCTCCCCCCGCCATTCAATGTAGTAATCCTAGTTTGGGTGGATATCATCCCTTCTATCAACCCTTCACAAATTGATTCATGGATGGGGAACCCCCAGCCAAATGACATCATGCCACCAGCGTCTCCTCTGGCTTGTAATTGTGGATTGAATAGGTGCTAAAGTTCCAACTACACATTAGAACAGGTTTCAGTCGCGTGACCTGCCTTCCTGCCTATGGGGATGTGGAGAGAGGACCCTACTTTGCACAGAAGTGACTCTTTGGGGCCTGATTCTCCTCCGTCTCACAGAGGGGTAAATCAGGGGTTACTCAGCTGAAGCCAGCAGAGTCAACTCAGGGTGTGCGAGACAAGGATCAGGCCCTTGTTGTTTGGGAAGGCGGAGGGAGCAGGATGGGAGGAGGAGAGGGCGTTGCCGCTGATGGAGCTGGAAACCGTTCTGCGGAGACCGGGATGCGATGGAGACGCTGTTCTCGGAGAGAGCTGGAAGAGAAGCCGGCAAGTCTGGGCTGACTCCTGGGCTGAAACCCAAGATCTTTCCTCCAACAAAGCTCCCGCTCGTTTCTGTGACAATTCTGCCTGAATGTCTCAGTTGTCCCCCTGAGATACACTCAAGGAGGAGAGTGTCCATGTGCAGGAGCCGCCCTTTAGGTGTGGATGGCTTTGTCGGCTATCTCCATGCGGCTGCCCGCTCCCTCCCTTTCCAGAGAGAACCCTCCCAGGATCTGTGTGAGGAGAAGGGACCACGGGGTAAGGAGACAAATGTCATCCCCCAATCATGGGCAGTAAAGCCAAACAAACTTTGGAGTTGCATCTTCTCTGTGTTAAGATACACAGCTGACCGGGGTACTGATGCTCCATCTAGTGGCTAGAGGGGGATCTAGGAGGCCCCAGAATCCATCCAGAGTTTGTGGGGGCTTTGCCAATGGGAGGCAAACCTTCCTCCCCCTCTTGGGATGGTCTGGGGGAAAGACTGTGAGGGTTGCAAAGATTCCCCCCGAACACACACACATCTGCTTCTTCCACAGGAGGGGGTAATGGACCCCTGAGGCATCGCGACGCTCGCCATCTTGGCCAACTAACTGGGGCCTGAAACGGGGACCTCCAGAGCGTCAGAAGGACAAGCAGCTACAGCACGAGCTAAACCGCCAAGTCTCCTTAGCTGGGGCTGTAACAGCCTCCTCTCCTCTACGGCTCAGCACCGAGCAGGACCTGTAAGACTCCCTCGCCAGCGGGTTACAGAAGCACCTCAGCGTTTCACACTTTAGGCTATGCAGAAGGATCCAGCCAAAACCCCCACAAAGGAGTCTGATTCTCAGTGACACCATTCCTGTGCTTGGCTCAAGGATGGAGGGTTATGGTAGGTTTAAGCTACCTTTGCACTCCCCTGTCCCGGGCCCAACTCCTGGTCTAAATTACAGCAGCCTTGGGGCTGCTCTGATTTGCCTTGTGCTGCCCCACATCCTCCCTATGGGCCATTGGGAAGCAGAGAATAACCAGAGTAGAGCGTGCTCCAGCCAAACTCCCGATCTGCTCTCTACCTAGGGGGCTAGGAGACAGGCTGGTTACAGTTCTATACTGGCTGGGGAGCCCCAGGCACAAGTCCCAGGGGCCATCTTTGCCCACAGTGTTATGCTGCCAGAACGGCCTGGCTGAGAATCAGGCCTGTGCATAACACAGATTGGCTTCCGGAGGGCACCTATCCTCAGTGAGTACTGTAAGAGTTAAATCTCAGGGCAGCCCTGTCCACTGTGTATATGGTGCTTCCCCCCCCCCCCCGCCCGCCTTCCACCACCTCCAAACTCCCGTCTGCATCTTCATTATCAGCATCTGGCGCTGACAGTTCACACAGCAATGTTTTCCACTGTAGCACTCTGTGGTTTTGGGTGTATCAGCAGGGCTGCTTCCCTTCACAAGAGCGCCTATCTTCCTGCCTTTTCTCAGAGGCTCCCCGCTGGGGTAAGGGAAATCCCGGGGCAGCAACGCTTTCAACTTGGCTTCAAAACCAAAACACACACACAGAAAACCGACCCACCCCTTTTGATGAGGCTTTTGTTTTGCAGGTGTGGTCAAAGAAGCCAGGACAGATTTGCAAGCACAAATTAAAAAATTAATCATCATCATCATCATCATTTAAAAAAAAAAGAATCTGGGGCTTGGCCAAAGGGGAATGGATTTAAAAAAAAAAATTAAATTAACGAACAAAAGTGTTTGCAATTCCCAAATGGGCCCCCGCCCAGCCCAAAATGTGGCTCTGAGGAAGGATCCCAGGTTGGAAGTAAATTGCTCCAAACGAATCCCACCTTCTTCCCACCTGCCAAGGTCTGACTTCGGGGCTTTGCGTTTTCCCCTTCAACAGCTGATGACCTCGCTAACACCTAAGGCCAGGCTGCGCCCCTCCCTGCTCTGCATTAGGTGTCAGTGATGCTGCAGGGGGAATGCACCGAAGAGTGAGCTCAGGACTTGGCAGGCGGAGTGGGTTTTCCAGTCCGAAATGCTACCGGCACCCTTTGGGTTAGTGGAGCAAGGAGTGCCACTGGGGCATGTGGCGTTCACCCGTGCAAAAAGCAACTGTATGTTTATTAACAGGGGTTTCTAGCGTGCTCGCCACCTTAGCAGAACATCCAAACAACCCCAAATGTGAATGAATTTGGGGGGAGATAGGGAAGTAGTTATCCCTGCTTTACAGATGGGGCCCAGAGATGCAAAGCCACTAGGGCCCAGATCCCCAAAGGGATTTAGGCTCCTAAATTCCATAGCTTTCAATGGGAGTTAGGAGCCTAAATTCCTTTGAGGGTATACGCCCGAGTGACTTGCCCAAGGTCCCAGAGGGAGTTTGTGGCAGAGCCCAGGCCAGAGTTCAGCTGGCCGGAGCCCCTGTTCAGTGCCTTTGGGCAACCTTGCCCCCTGTAAACCAGCGCAGACTGCAGCAAAGGTGCGCTAAGGGTTGTGTCAATTGGATGCCCTAGACACGCCACCTTCTCCCCCAGCGCCACGTACTCTGGGCTGGGCCTCGGCTGCCTGGGAGGGTCCGTGGCAGCGGCTTCCGGCCTCAGCCTCTTCCAGCTCTGATGGACTTGCTGCTCCCAGGGGACCCTGCTTCACCCCAGTGGAAGGTGAATTAGCAGGGACTGCCGTGCTCCGGAGGGCAGAACCCACCATGAACCATTGGAGGGGACCAATGGGCTAGAGCCTGAGCGGGTGTAAATCAGCGTAGCTCCATTGGCGTCAATGGGGCCAGATCCTCAGCTGGTGTAAATCAGCGTAGCTCCATTGGCGTCAATGGGGCCAGATCCTCAGCTGGTGTAAATCAGCGTAGCTCCATTGGCGTCAATGGGGCCAGATCCTCAGCTGGTGTAAATCAGCGTAGCTCCATTGGCGTCAATGGGGCCAGATCCTCAGCTGGTGTAAATCAGCATAGCTCCATTGGCGTCAATGGGGCCAGATCCTCAGCTGGTGTAAATCAGCATAGCTCCATTGGCGTCAATGGGGCCAGATCCTCAGCTGGTGTAAATCAGCGTAGCTCCATTGGCGTCAATGGGGCCAGATCCTCAGCTGGTGTAAATCAGCGTAGCTCCATTGGCGTCAATGGGGCCAGATCCTCAGCTGGTGTAAATCAGCGTAGCTCCATTGGCGTCAATGGGGCTAGATCCTCAGCTGGTGTAAATCAGCGTAGCTCCATTGGCGTCAATGGGGCCAGATCCTCAGCTGGTGTAAATCAGCCTAGCTCCATTGGCGTCAATGGGGCCAGATCCTCAGCTGGTGTAAATCAGCCTAGCTCCATTGGCGTCAATGGGGCCAGATCCTCAGCTGGTGTAAATCAGCATAGCTCCATTGGCGTCAATGGGGCCAGATCCTCAGCTGGTGTAAATCAGCATAGCTCCATTGGCGTCAATGGGGCCAGATCCTCAGCTGGTGTAAATCAGCGTAGCTCCATTGGCGTCAATGGGGCCAGAGCCTCAGCTGGTGTAAATCAGCGTAGCTCCATTGGCGTCAATGGGGCCAGATCCTCAGCTGGTGTAAGTCAGGGTAGCTCCATTGGCGTCAATGGGGCCAGATCCTCAGCTGGTGCAAATCAGCATTAGCTCCAATGAAGTCAATCAGGCCAAACCCTCCACTGGTGTAAGTCAGAACAGCTCGAAGGCAGTCAATGGGGCCAGATCCCCACCTGGGGTAAGTCCATGGGGCTGCTCTGAATCACATCAGCTGAACGTCTGGCTCGCTGCACTGGTCATTCCTGCAGGCAGCCATCTTACTAGCAGAGAACAAAAAAGAGGTCATTATTTACAGTCTGGTATCAGGCAAGTCCAAAGTGACAAACCACAAACGCTTCTCCATCCGGCTCGAACGCTGCCCTGGTGTCGCGGTTTCAGGGCCATTGCCCTCTCGTTGATCTCACACAGCTGTTTCTCCGTCTTCCCGGACCAGTGAAATTGCCTCCTGCAGCGCATGTCCAGGCGTTTAGTTACCTCTTTGTTGCCTCTAGCGATCATGTCAGAGGCCCTCCTCCCCCCTCCTGAAAGCCTAACCCTGCGTGTCTTGACAGACCTGCGCTCGGGCCTGGCATCCATGCTTCGGGATGACTAGCTTTCAGCTGGAAAAAACTGTTGCCTCAGTGAACCCGTACTATTCCTTGGCATCCTGACTTTCTGGGTGATTCAAAGAAAATCTCTGCCGTTAAGCATATCTATCAAGCAGACACCACTACCCACAGCCCACAAGTCCTCTGACCCGGCCATAAAAGGACCATCTTTTTAGAAGTCTACATGGTACACATGCTAATTGTCATGTGCAATATAATGCATCTATTTGTGCTTCACGCTTTTTCATATAAACAGCCCCGGAGTGCTCCAGAAAAATACAGACATTATTTAGTATAGTAGAGCTCAGGACATGTGCTTCCTTATCTTATTTTAAAGGAGATTTCTGCAAGTGTGATTCAAGCAGATGACGGCTAGAGAGGTGGATATGTTGGGGAGAGATAATAATACCTAGCTTTTATTTAGCACCTTTCATTAGTGGAGCTTAAAGCACTTCAAAAAGGAGGGTCAGTATCATTAGCCCCATTTTACAGATGGGGAAACTGAGGCACAGAGTGGTGAAGTGACTTCCCCTAGGTCACCCAGCAGGCCAATGGCAGAGCTGGGAAGTGATCCTAGTTGAGTGCTCTATCCAATCCACACTTCCTCCCGTGGGTAGGTTAGAAATAGATAGATAGATAGATAGATAGATAGATAGATAGATAGATAGATAGATAGATAGATGGGGTGTATGGAGATAGATAGATAGGTAGATAGATAGATAAATTAGCCTTGTGTAGTCTATAAAACTATTGGTTTCATCCCTATTAAATTATGTTATGCTTTTCCATTAGGGTTACATGTTAATCAGAAATGCAGCTTAACCCTACACTAGACATTATAGCCCCAAATATCCTTCCTCGGCTTTTTTCCTTGAGCAGCCCCCCAAAAGTTGCTGAGGACTGGCCGATACATAGACTCAGCTGATGTAACCCAGCATCGTTCCCCTGCAGACAGCAGAGCTACAATGATTTAGACCAACCTGGGATCTGACCCTAGCCCTTTTAAATACGCCAGTGAGCATGCACAGTTCTAACGAGTAAATTGCTTTATTAGTGATGGCTGAATTAGCCAGACTGAGCATTTAGGTCCCGCTTTGCATTTTCAAAGCAGACAGGAATTAAGCCTCCCAACACCCTGGTACGGGAGGAAAGTATGACCATTTTCAGGCAGGTAAACTGAGACATGGGATGGTATAGTAGCTTGCCCAAGGTCACACAGAGAGTCAGTGGCAGGATGTGGAACAAAACCCAGGAATCTTGATTTTCTGTATATACCCTAAATAATCCACTAGAGAGGAAAATATCCATTTTGTCATTCTAAGAGCTGGGGAATGACAGTTGTAAGCACAGATATATATGATCTGCTCTGCGAGCCGGTGTGAAAAGGGGGTGGGGCAATCAGGTTGGTATGAAAGGAGGCGGAGCCATCTCTCTACTTCCTTTCTGCCCGTCCTCACCCTCTTTCACTTAAGGAGTTCCCCTGGGGGCAGCAATTGTCCCTGTAATAAGGGCCCAGCATACAGGAGAGCTGGCAAGAAACGGAACTTAATTCTCTGGCCCCAGACACGTGACCTGGATCAGAGCTTTGAAACCAAATAACTGTCACGTGACAAGGCTCTGTATCCGTTTGAGTCCAGTAGTTACTGTTAGAGAACCTGGCCCTTGTGTGGGATGCTACAGGGGGTGTGAGGTTCCTTGTGCTTTCCAGTGCACCCATGTAACAGTCAGGTCTGATCACCCAGCTCCTTTTGTCTGGAAGCCAGTTGGGTCCTACAGCAGTTTAACAGGGGCTGCTAGAAATTGCTCTAACAAGCTGCCGAATTAAAGAGTGAATGAGATCCTCTTCCTGGATTTTTGGGACCATCCTACCAAATGTGATGGGATTGCGACTAATTTTCGAATAAATCCCAGAGAATGGTTTGAAAATGCTACAGAAAAGTTATCACAGCCTATTAAACTCTGCCGGACTTTATTATCTCGGGTGAGGCTGTAGTTGTTAAGGGCTGGACTCCACCACCCTTACTCAAGTGGAGTAGCGACACTACTCTGGGTGTGACCCACCACCCGTTGAAGTCAAAGTGACTCTTTTGAGTAATTTAATTGAGGTTTGGATCAGGCTCTCTGGGAGTAGTTCCAGTTCTGGTGTTTATCTTTTGGTCTAACACACTTTTAGACAAATCTGTTCCCCCCACCCCCGACTTAACTTCACTGATCCAGGATCAGGGCCCAAACTCTTCTGGGGAATTAGGGCTTGTTCAATGGATGGTTTTAAATCTGCAAGATGCAGAGAGCCTGCTTGGCCCACAGTGGTGAGGACGGACCCTGTGATTCCAAATGCAATGTGATAGGAAATGAAACTGGGGAATTTTGGTATGGATTTCAGTGGGAGCAGGATTGGGGTCTTAAAGGGCAATTCTCCATAGCTGAGTGGAATGCGCCCCCCCACCCCCTCTGAAAAACTACAGTGACAGATCAAAGCCAGAATACGGAGCATCGAAGTGTCAAAGCCCCAAGTCAATGAATGCAAAACAGAGCTGCCCCTCTGATTTCCAGACCATGGCCCTCTGAAGACGCTCTCTGTAGTGGTTGAGTTCCTTTCAGGATTTGATTCGTGCTCCTCTGAACTTTTGCTTCCAATGAGAAAAAGTGGGAGTCCCTGGGCTGCTACTCCTTAACTACCAATTTTTGGGGGGGAGGGGGAGAATCCTTTGATTTTAATTCCCTTTTCTTTTTAATCTGACTTCCTCAATTATTATTTGTTTATTGTCACAGATCTGAAGGCCAGATGGGATCAGCTAGTCTGAACTCCGGCACACTACAGACCATTGAACCTCACCCAGCAATACCTGAATCCAGCCCAACTATTTGCCCTGGAACTCAAGCAGATCTTTGATTTGAATAATTTTCCTTCTTCTTCCTGGAAAGATTTGATCTCAGTTGATTAAAGCCGTAGGGCCTGATACTGGGAGCACTTAAGCGTAGGAGTTCAATGGGACCGCGTTTGTAACATCACTGCCGGGCTTAAGTGCTTGCGGGTTTGGGCCTTGAGATCACAGCGTGTGGTCAGATTGGATTTGCAGACAAACCACTGACTGGTCTTGGCAGGGCAAGAGAATGAAGGGTTTGTAATGAAGGAGGAACTTCTGAAGAAGAAAAAAAAAAAATCAAACAACCCAAACAAACCTAAGTTATACCAGACCTCATAAGTTCTGATGGCTCAAGGCTACTTGTTCCAAAAGATCATCCAAAGTCCTCCAACTGCAGTTAGCCTTGCATTTCTGGTATGACGTTTGTGTTGCAGATAATAGCCTCTGAAATGCTTTTGTTTACTCTGGTTCTTAAGCAGTGGAAGCTGTGTGGCCTAGTGAATAGGGCAGTGCATTCTGCCTCAGAAAACCCTCTGTTCAAGTCCAAGCTCTGCTACCAGTTCTCCAACGTTACTTGGCCTAATCGCTTCCCCTTCTTCTACCTCCTCTGGAAAACGGAGATTAGTGTCAGAACCCAAGAGGTCTCAATATTCATAAGAAGCAACAGGCATGTCACTACAAAGAAGGCCATAGGTCTGACTCCAGAAAGCCGTATACTTTGAATTAGTGTGATTGAAAAATAGCAACGAAAGCATCTGTCTCATGAAATCTTACAATGTTCCCTTGCTCTTTTATCCCATTAATTATAATTATTTCTATTATTATTATTTGTATTACAGTAGCACCTATAGGCACCAACTGAGATTGGTCGTTGTTATACAAATAGATACAGACCCTGCCCTAAAGAGCTTGCAATCTAAAAGACAAGACAGACAAAAGGTAGCAGGGGAAACCAAGGCACAGAATGGTTAATATGGCTTGCCCAAGGCCACACTGCAGGTCAGTGGCAGAGTTTCCCCCCCAAAAAACATGGAGATATACCTCATAGAGCTAGAAGGAGCCCTGAAAGGTTATTGACTCCAGCCCCCTGCCTTCATTAGCAGAACTAAGTACTGATTTTGCCCCAATCCCTAAGTAGACCCCTGAAAGATTGAACACACAAGCCTGGGTTTAGCAGGCTAACACTCAAACCACTGAGCTATCCCCAGGAGTCTTTCATTTGTAAGGAGAGAGGTGCTGGGGCTCAAGCAATTTTTTTTACTTTCATAACTGATACAGCAAGCCCAGAGGTGCTTGGGCTATGAATGGTCAAGCCTAGAGGTGCCAGGACTCAGCGCCCTAGCCACTAAACCAGGGATAGGCAACCTATGGCACGCGTGCCGAAGGTGGCACGTGAGCTGATTTTCAGCGGCACTCACAGTGCCTGGGTCCTGGCCACCGATCTGGGGGGCTCTGCATTTTAATTTAATTTTAAATGAAGCTTCATAAACATTTTAAAAACCTTATTTACTTTACATACAACAATAGGTTAGTTATAGGTAACTATATACATAAGGGGAGGGATAGCTCAGTGGTTTGCGCATTGGGCTGCTAAACCCAGGCTTGTGAGTTCAATCCTTGAGGGGGCCACTTAAGAATCTGGGGCAAAAATCAGTACTTGGTCCTGCTAGTGAAGGCGGGGGCTGGACTTGATGACCTTCCAAGGTCCTTTCCAGTTCTAGGAGATAGGATATCTCCATTGATTTATAGAAAGAAACCTTGTTAAAATGTATTACTGGCATGTAAAACCTTAAATTAGAGTGAATAAATGAAGACTCAGCACACCACTTCTGAAAGGTTGCCGACTCCTGCATTAGACCACACTGCCTCTTAATAGGGTCTAATTCTTGGTGTCCAATAATGCTCCATAGTGCTGAATTCTTTTCAGATACGTGAATTTAACTGCAGCCCTTACTGGCCATTAAGCATTGAGCTCTTCCAGTAGCTAGTATGAATGAGTTTAACGGGTCCCACTCACTCCTGTTTTGTCAGATATACGGGCAAGAACGCGCCCAACTTGGAAGGCAGGGTTGTGCACTGAAAGGACACTTCATCGGTCAATAATTCTGGCCTTCTTAGCCCCGCTGAGCACTCCCAATGACCTTTGGCGTTCTGCTCCCATTCTGCGCCCAGTCTCGAGTCAGCATGTGTGCGGCGGGCTTCTTGGGACTAAGCACTTGGCTCTTTTGGAGCGTCTAAGGACAGGAAACCAAGAGAACTGTAGCTAGCTAGATAAAGCCTTGGGCTCCTCCCCAGTTATAGTGCTCGATACAGGGCCGGCTCCAGGCGCCAGCCCAGCAAGCAGGTGCTTGAGGCGGCCAAGGGGAAGGGGCGGCACGTCGGGCTCTTCAGCGACAATTTGGTGGCGGGTCCCTCAGTCCCTCTCGGAGGGAAGGATGTGCCGCCGAATTGCCACCAAAGAAGAAAGCGGCGCGGTGGCGCTGCCGCCGATCACGGTCGCGGCTTTTTTTTTTTTTTTTCCCCACCGCAAAAACCCTGGAGCCAGCCCTGGCTCAATGACACACACAAAAAAGCTACATGATAAGATCATTATCAAGCATGCGAACAGATAGGGAATGCCAGAATTAAGGCTGCCTTTCATTCCGCCGCCTTGTGCATATGCATTATGATACGTCTTTAATTCTGTAAGATTTTCCCCATAGGACTCCTGCCTCACTGAGTGCACAGGACGGACAGTGCTCACTGACAGGGAAGCTCTTCAATATTTTGTTTCCTCTTCGTTGTTCAGTGGGAGGGCCTAGGCCTTCTTTACTGCACACTCCTCAAACCCTGCTCTGACGACAGACTGATTCATTTCCTCCTGGACTTTTCTATGATGCTCCTCACTGCAGCCTCTGAGTGCTTCACAAACATTCACTGCTCTCCACACCATCCCTGCCAGGCAAGGGATGGTGCGTTTACCAGAGGCAACATCATGTATTTTCCCCTAGCCTTGTTCTCGGAAACAGCTGGACCCTTTTGCCTGATGTTTTCCTAAAAATATTCACACTGAGGCAGACAGGCGGCATAGATCACTTCAACCGGAACTGTTATAGCTTGATGAAGTGAGAGGGAACTGAAAAAAGGGTCTTATAATGGGAAGTGTCAAGCACCCTTAATAATAGGCAGTGTTACCAGCCCCACCTATAACATCTTAGAAACAGGTTGCTCATAAAAGCAGTAATCCAGAGGAGTGTTCTTTATACTCCTTTTATCTGAGCAGCTCGAAGCTCGTTGCAAATATTAATAAAAGTAGACTCAGATGCCTTCGTTAGGAGGGCAAGGATAATAGAGCCAAATGAAACCCTACTGAATCACCTGCCTGAGTCCCAGGTGCCTGGTCTAACCACCAGACCACACTCCCTGCCTTGAGAACATACCACCCACGGCACATTTTCCAGCTTTCACAATTTCAATGGAATCTTTCATCCCGTTTTCAAATTTCAATACATTTTTAGCCAAAATGTTCAATGTTGGCACCAAACAAATAAACAAACCAACACAAGGGTCGGGGAGGAAATTCAGTGAAATTCGTGCAATGGGCTGGCAGGGGTGGCGGCACAGAAACTGGCTATGCCCACCGGAGAGTCGCCCAGTATCAGCAGGCAGGGGACTTAGGGGTAATCAGACTTATCTGTCTGTCGCAGTGATGCAAAGGGTGCAGAAGAGGCCAAGGAATCTGTCCCAAAGTTCTGATGCTTAGGACTTTGCGGCAGGGACCATCTGTTTTGTGTTTGTACAGCCCCTAGCACGTTGCATCTTGAGCCATGACTGGGGGCCCTTGGCACTATCATAATACAAATAATAAATAACAATGATTGTGGCCCCTTAACTTTTTTTTTCATTGGCTAGGGCCTCAGGCTGGAAAAGTCGGGATGCTATCGGTCCAGTGGCTCTAGATACCTGGAACAAATGAGTTTGAATTCTACCTTTGAGACTCACTCCCTGCATGACCTCACAGGCAAGTCACTTAATCTCTCTGTGCCTCTGCTTCTCCTTTTGTTAAACCGAGATAATAAGAATGGAGCGTCCTGAGGATTAATTAGCTAGTGATTTTTCAGTGCTTTGAAAACAGTAAGTGCCTAGTATTATTGACCCTGATTGGCAAACCCCAGGCATTCAGAAATCATGTATCGGGTCCCACCAAGATCACGAGATTGATTGAATAATCATGAGATTTAAACAAAAAAAAAGTTGAGTTCCTTTTATTGGTCTTTTGGTTTTCAAACCTTTAGGGAATCATGTATTCAATCCTTTTCCTACAACCACAAGGGCTAGAAATATACTTTTTTCCCCCCAAAGAAAGCTGAGAGTCTCACACAGTTACATGACTCCAGGAGCTGCAGCTATAAGAAAAATATCAAATATTGTGAGACTCGCAATAATATCATGAGAGTTGCCACAACTGTTGGCCTCGTGGCATGCATGCTCCAGTATCAAGGGCCTCTCGAGGTCCCTTCCAGTTCTATGATTTTCTGATTCTTATCCAGAAAAAAACAGATTCCTCAGAAGAGCCGCTCTTTGGGATTCCCCCCCCCCCAGCTTTCTCATCCTTACTCAGTAGCACTGTATCGCCCTTCTTTTATTTTAAAGAACAAATTATTATTTCCCTCTCATACCCATGAAAACTCCCCTTCTCCCAGTACCCTAGTAGTAAAAAAGCATGTGCACATAACATTTGCATTATACAGTACGGCAGTAAATCTGGTTGGTTGCCAGTGTAATAATCCCCAGCCCTACAGTATGAAATTAGGACATTAATATCATTATGAATTTTATGAAGCTGGTAATAAGACAGGAAGGAGTAAAGCAAACACAGGTGAAGGGGATTCCTAGGCCAAAGGAATAACGTGATTTGAACATAGCCAAATGCAGCAATGTGCTTGGGAGATGCACTAAAAGTGCCTTCGTCATAGTTTTTCAGCCCTGAGAGGTGCAGAACTCTGATCAAAGTCAAGGGCCACCTGCCTCTTGCAGTCTGAATATTAGGCACTTATCTAGTCACCATTTGTATCGGTTCTGAGAACCTCATCTTTAATATAGCCGTCCTTACAACACCCCAGTGAGGCAAGGAATTGAGGTTATTCCTACAGATGGGCAACTGAGCAGAAAGACATGCCCAAGGAAGTCACATTCCCCCCCAGAGAAGGTATGTGATAGATTAAGGACTTGAGGCTTCTTAAGTGACATGCGACTGCCCTAACCATCAACTACCCCTTCCCTTCTTTAGTACATCCAACCAGCCCTGTTCAGTACAGCACTTGACCACAGCACTTGCTTAAGTCCCAGTGACTTTAAGGGTACTTAAACATGTGTTTCAAATTAAGCTCAAACTTAAGTGCTTTGTGAAACAGGGATGTGGATTTAAGCAAGTGCTTAAGTGCTTTGCTGCCTTAGAGCGCTGGTGTGTAAATAGGGCACGGTTCTGATTTCAGGTACGCCAGTGTAAATCAGTAGGAACACACTGATTCATGAGCAATAAATATTATTTTCAAGCCAATTTTTATAGCCTTCCTTTCTCCTCCCAGCGCGCCCGACAGTGCTGTCTAGCTGTTAATGCCCTCACTGCTTTCCAGAGAGTTTTAGGAACACGGATGACGGAATAGTTCTCGGGGGCACTACCGAGCGGCTCTTCGAGCGGCCTGGTGTATTTTCTTGTAAAATCACATGCTTTCCTATCTGTCCATGCCTTGACGCGCTGACGCCTCCTTCTGGGTTATCTGAAGGTCGTGGGAACCATAACATATATTTAAAACCCACCAGGTCTGCTGAAAAGCGCAGAGCTAGGAGTTAGCCAAAGGAAAGCGTCACAGCTCCGCTAATCTCAAGTTACCAAGTTGATTTTTATCCATTCTTTCCACTCTCCCTCAAGTGCAATTGTTAATGTGGTACCGGGTCATGTTATTTATATCCCACACGTTACGGATCATGGAAACAGTCCGCAGCAGATTCACCACCCGACGTAAACACAAGCCCTGATTCTTCTTTTTCCCCCCTTGGCCTCTTTTTCGTCTTCTCCCTTGTCACATGCAGCTTTGGAATTTATTGGAATGTAATCGATACCGGGCGTAGTCTCATCCAGCCAATCAGATACACTGCTTCTGGTGGTCAGAGCGCAAGCTTGTCAGCTATGGACTCAATTCATTGTTGGCCCCTTTACACAAGGACCGTTCTGGGGCAGAGCCGGCCCAGCACCCAGCCCTGCTGCAAATCCCATAGGAGTCCCTGAAGCAGAGAAGCTCCTCCCCCCTTTGCGTCCATCTCCCCATCCCAGTCTCCTTGCCTAGTCAGTCCCAGTCACTTCCCGCTCCCCTCCAGTCCCAGTCTCCCCAGATTCCTTGCCCCAATCTACTCCTTTCCCTCCCCGGTGGTCCAACATTTGTCCCCTTTGCATTCAAATCAGGTGGCTTCCTCCTCTGTGCTGCAACTCTGAGAGCACAGGATCTCAGTTCCCGAGCCAGGCAGATAAGAGCCGCTATTGTTGGGAAAGTCAAGCTGCCCCTGTAGCCCTGGGCTGGAGTATGCTCAGTCACTCTATAGCAATGGAGCAGGTGCCGTGTGGTCAGCGCTAGGAGTTGCGAGGGGGCGGAGCATGGATGGAACTGTCATACATTTTAGCTGCTAAAATCGAAGAAATCTCTACTGAGCATGGATGAACTGTGATTTTATCAAAGGCTTCTAACTTGGCCAAGATGAACTCAAACTGGAACGGGTACAGAGAAGGGCCACTAGGATGATCAGAGGTATGGAAAACCTGTCGTATGAAAGGAGACTCGAGGAGCTCAGGTTGTTTAGCCTGACCAAACGAAGGCTGAGGGGGGATATGATTGCTCTCTTTAAATATATTAGAGGAATAAATACCAGGGAGGGAGAGGAATTATTTCAGCTCAGTACTAATGTGGACACGAGAACGAATGGATATAAACTGGCCATGGGGAAGTTTAGGCTTGAAATTAGACGAAGGTTTCTGACCGTCAGAGGGGTGAAATATTGGAACAGCCTTCCGAGGGAAACGGTGGGGGCGAAGGACCTGTCTGGCTTTAAGATTAAGCTAGATAAGTTTATGGAGGGAATGGTTTAATGGGATAACATGATTTTGGTCAAATGAACATTGTGCCATCGCTGGTAAATAGTATCATTGGCCAATGAGGGTCTGGCTGGAGAGTCTTGCCTACATGCTCGGGGTTCTACTGATCGCCATATTTGGGTCGGGAAGGAATTTTCCTCCAGGGTAGATTGGCAGAGGCCCTGGAGGTTTTTCGCCTTCCTCCGCAGCATGGGGCAGGGGACGCTAGCTGGAGGATTCTCTGCGACTTGAAGTCTCTAAACCACAGGATTTGGGGACTTCAACAGCAGAGTCAAGGGAAAGGGGTTGGGACGGCTTTGTGGCCTGCATCATGCGGGAGGTCAGACTAGATGATCATAATGGTCCCTTCTGACCTTAAAGTCTATGAGTCTATTTGGGCAGATTTTCTCAAGGTAGTGAAAGGCACATCCCTCGCACAAAGGCCTACTCCCGGACAAATTTCCAGGCCTTGTTCCAAAGCAAAGGGGCACTAGAACGTCTCAATGAAACAGTAGTAAGACATATTTTTAACCGGGGCAACACTATATATTTCTCCCTAACCTTATTCTTGGAAGCAACTTTTTTTTTTTTTTTTCTTTTTTTAACTGGAGATATCCTATCTCCTAGAACTGGAAGGGACCTTGAAAGGTCATCGAGTCCAGCCCCCTGCCTTCACTAGCAGGACCAAGTACTGATTTTGCCCCAGATCCCCAAGTGGCCCCCTCAAGGATTGAACTCACAACCCTGGGTTTAGCAGGCCAATGCTCAAACTACTGAGCTATCCAAATTGGTTTTGATTGAAATTTAACATAAAACTAACCAAAAAAAAAAAAAAAAAAAAAAAAAGCAGCCTGAGGCAAAAACCCAGTCTGGAAAATTTCAGCCCAAACTGTTAAAAATCGGCAAAGTTATAAGCAACTGATAACTGGTCTCTTAACGGGAAGTGACAGGCAACCTAATAAAAGAAGGCACTACCAGTCACGCCTATAATTGTTGGTAGAGCTGTTCAGAAAATGGATTTTTTCCTTTGTGAGAAATTTCAACATTGCAAAATTACTTTTCCAGTCAGAATCCTAATAAAAAGTCCAACTATTGAAACATTTTTATGCAAACTGGAAAAATCTGAAAAGATTCAAATGAGAAAAGCCGAGACAAACATTTTGGACATGTTTAATTGAAATAAAATGATTCAACGGGTTGAAATGACATTTTTTGTTACAAAAAGGCCTCCTGAAGCAAGGTTTTCCTTTTGTTTAAATTCTCCTAGTTGGGAAATCAAAAAGGATACTCAAAATCAACATTTTCCTGAGGAAAATATTGATTTTGACAAAACAACATTTCTGATGGGGAAAATTGCATTGCAAAAAAGTTTGATCTGCTTTAATTATTATTTATTGTCAACTGCTCCTCTTCCTGGTACTTGTTAGTTGGCTAATTTTTTATCACAACTGCATCAGAAGTAAGTTTTAAGAGGGATTAGAAGGAAGAGAGGACTTCAGTCGAACTATGCTGAGGATCTGGCCTGCTAATTAATTAAACATTTGAATTCATTGCCATGTCCTTCTTCATGTCTTGCTTTTGACTACAGCTGATCAAAGCATTGGGAAAATGTTTGCAACTCCCCCTCCCCCGCACACACCATTTTTTGAAGAACAAAATGTTTCAGTGGAGATGTCCTGACCACTTTAAGTTTGGACTGAGGGCTAGTCTACACTACCCGCCCAGATTGGCGGGTAGAAATTGATCCTCGGGGACCGATTTATTGCGTCTCATCTAGATGGATATATCGATCCCCAAATCGACGCGCGTACTCCCACCTCATCAGGAGGAGTAAGCGCCGTCGACAGGGGAGCCGCGGCGGTTGATTTGCCGCCATCCTCACAGCGGGGTAAGTCAAAAAGGATACGTCCAATTCAGCTAAGCTATTTGCATAGCTGAATTTGCGTATCTTAAATTGATCTCCCCCCCTCAGTGTAGACCTAGCCTGAGATAGGATTCAGAAGAAGGGTTGAAGTGGAAAGAAAGTTGTTCCATCAGTGTCTCTGTGTTGGCTGGAAACAAAAAGTACTTGAAATGCCATGAAAGTCTGGTCTTGGGAAATTTCCCAGCTCGATTTTCCAGACCCAAAGAAATCCCTGTATGTTCAGCTAAGCATCCAGGCTTTCAGCTGCTGAGCTAAACCAGACCGCATCTCTGAACCTTCGAAGCTCCATGGTCACAATCATATTGTTTTGGGCAGTACGCTGGGCCATACAGAATATATTCAATTTTTTGTTTCTAACCTATGAGATGTATCCACTAGTTAGAAGTTGCCTATGTTGAGGAGAGAAGGTCTAAATGGCAGATTCCAGCCTGCCACTTACCAGTGGCGTGTGACAGTGAGAAAAATACACAGTGGTTCCTAAAAACAAACCGTGACGCACTTCAACGCTGCTGACTGCCGAAGCTCTACCATAAAGCACATAATATCAAGCAAACCTAAAATTACCACTGCGTTGCACAACTCTTCCCTTGGGATGATGTCAAACATTGAATGTGATCCCCTACCCTATCCCAGCAGTGGGTGAAGTGGCTCATTCCAAGACAGTGAATCGACCATCAACCAGGAAGTTGTGCTGTTGTTTTTCCAAGAAGGAGGTTTTCCGAAAAGCGTGGTTAAAGAAAACCCTTCCAAACATTTGACTTGGCGAGTTTCAATAACCAGATTGGTTTTCTATGGGCAACTAGAAAGGCCAAGCCTACAATTCCTGCAGACAGAAGAGGGCTATCCTTGCAGATGGAACCATCACAAAATAGGCCCAAACCATTCAGCCCATCTGCAGAGGGTTAGATCCATAGTAGAAAACAGGAAAAGTCGTGGATAAACTGTAATTTCCTCTCTGTCTGGGGTTTTGGCTCTTGCCGAGTTTTATAGTAATCTTGGTTGGAAGCAGTAGGGAAAAAAATGCCCTAAATGTCATGGATATTTTTTTCAAGCATTGATTCTCTAGGGGTGTTTGAGCCTGGACCTCAGCTTAGCCCATTAGAGAAATGAAACATTTAATTAAAAAATCAGAAAACGTTAACTAACTCAGCTCCAAACCCTTGGAAACTTGCCCATTTGTAGCATTGCAGTGTAAGAGGCAGAGGATTGGCTACTGGCCTCGGAAGACGTAGATTCTATTCTTGGGTATGTCCAGAACCTCAGGCAAGCGCCTCCACCTTGCTGTGGGTGTTTCCCTTCCTATCTGTCTTGATTATTTAGATTGTAAGTGTAATGCCGACAGACCCTGGTCCTCAGCAGGCAGGATTGAACCTGGGGTCTCAGGAGCTTAGTGCATGAGCCTTTACCGCATGAGCTAAAAGCCAGCTCCCTATTAGCGAATGCTGTAGAGCAGACTTATTTTATCTCTCTCTCTAAGTGGTCGCAGTGCCACTAGATGGGACAGAACATCACACCCAGGAGGTGAATGGGTTACATAAGTGCTTTAGGGCCTGGCCTCACTGTTACTATGTGCATATACAGTGGCTAGCATGATGGGGCCTTGATCTTGGTTGGGGTCTCCAGGTGCTACTTGGAATACAAATCATGAATCAATACTAAGAGGTTGTTAAATCAATTGCCACTTAGTATGCTAGCCATAGGACTGTAAAGGGAGGTTGGGAGCTGACCTGACCCTCCTGCTTTTCCCTTCCCATCTCCTGCTCCTACCTTTCGTGTGTGCTCCTGGTCCTTCCCTTTTTTAGGTGAGACCACTTCCCTTTAAAAATGAGAAACAGCCTGTGCAAAGGCTCGTCCCAGTGCGTGAAACCTCCCTTGATAAGTCACTCTGACTAGATCTAGTGGGAGGGCTCTCTAACAGAAACAAAGTGTTCAACAGGTGACTCGGTTTTTGACCATAGCAACTGGTCTTTTCATCTACCGGTACTTGAGACTCTTGGTCCTCCATCAGAAACCAAAGGAGACTGTCAACACAAATGGAGTCCAGTTGAAGGACTGTCCAGAAATTCTAGTAGTGGCTCAGGAAAGCAGGTTGGCTCAAATCCATGCTGGTAGTGACTGAAGGCCATTCCTTTCTAATTGCTACTTACTGGGCTGCATGAAATAAGTGGGTGGTCTTTGTCCAGAGACAGATATCCATATTGCAAGACCTACCATCAAAACTGGTACTCATTGAACCCAATGGGGCCCAGATTATGATCTCCTGTAAACCCAGTCTGGCCAGTTGGTAATCTCAGTGAAGAAGCAAGGATTGGATTTGCAAAGAAACTGATCTACTGTCTCAGACCCAAGGATGTTCCCTCTACTTCAGGGTGAGAAGAAACATATGGGTGGAGCGGGAAGTACTTGCCCCACCTTTCCTATGCTGCCCACCATCTTATTCACCATACCAAGGATTGAACCCATGACCTTCACAGCACTCACCACTACAGCTTGAGCTGAAGAGTGAAACTTTGTAGCTGGGGCTTTACCAGACCCATATGTGGTCATGACACAGTCATCAGTGGGTTACACTAGACCTCTGCCTTGGAAAAATGGAGTTCAGTCCCCAGAGTTCTCAAGCTGGGGACTTTCATGCTCTTGTTATCCCCCCCCTCCCCCAACCATTTCCCATCTCTTCTCTCTTTCTGGTTGTCCCATGTATTTAGCTGAACACTTTTCCTTTAGCTCTAATTGGTCCTGGAGTGGTGCTGTTTGGTGGGTTCCTACCTCCTTCCCAGAGGTCAAATGCACAGGGGTGCATTTTGCCAGGTGTAAAAATGCAAGCAAAGGAACAGATACAAACTCTTGGGGCAAAAAAAGTAACCACCCCTCCCTTAGGAAGACGTACAATCTGTGAATGGAGGTTTCCAGTGCAGCCTTTAAGTGTGTGTGCGTGCGTGTCTGCCAGGAAACCTTCGTTGTGGTTGACCTGTTGTGAATATTTGGTCATTTATTGCCACTATCGTTTTACCAATTTTATTGGCCTCCAGCTCAGTCCCACCTCTTCCCCTTGCCAATAAAAGAACACTCAAAATGCCACTTTCCTCCCGTATCATCCCCTCTCCCTCCTGTCTCCTTTTGCTTTGGAAATGCCCCGGTCAAGGCTGAGCAAGAATCAAAGCACTCAATGTTTTCATTGGTTTCCTCACAATAATGTAACGGAGATTGGAGCAATCCAGGGGGATGGGATGGCACCAGACAGGGTGGGGTGGGGTGAGGTGAGGTGAGGTGAGGTGGGGAGGGCAGACACATATGATCCAGCCCCATGCCGGAGTGAACGTGTGTCATATCTAAACAGAACAAAGGAAAGGGAGGACAGTGGAGCAGAGTTCGGAACTGGCACAGCCTCTGATCTGAGACTGTTGACTTGGGCTGTGCCTCAAGGCATCGTATTTGACGGTCATTTTTTTGTTCGTTTGAATACTCTGTTCGCTTTGAAGCGGGTCCCAAGAAACACTTGCAAATTAGGCTGAAAGTCAGTGGAAATATCCAGTAGGGAAACACACAGATATGCAAAGAAAAAAGAAAGACCAAGTTATGTTTGGATTCACTTGGGTTGTCCTGTTTCTCATTCTGCTTCTGTTTTCTCCTTTATGTTATGCCTATTACCAGAGCCCACATGTATCTTACTCCAGTATTTGCACAGATTCTAAAGCTTCTAGCCTAGGCCTCCCAAAGCAAACAAATGCAAGGTAAAATCAATAAATAATAACCATAAGCTTAGATGTGGGCTGAACTTGGTATGGGAAACATGGGAGACCCCCAGGTGTCCAGTAAGTGACTAACTTATATAGTAAATAGAAATATACCTATCTTATAGATCCGGAAGATCATCAAGTCCAGCCCCTGCCTTCACTAACAGGACCAAGTACTGATTTTACCCCACATCCCGAAGTGGGCCCTTCAAGGATTGAACTCATAAGCCTGGGTTTAGCAGGCCAATGCTCAAACCACTGAGCTATTAAAATGCACACACTTTAAACCAGGGGCTGACTTCCTGTGGTTTCTATCTACCTCATGCCAATAGACAGAGAGATCCCAGAAGAGAATTTCCTGGGAATTATGTTTACTTCCATCCAATCCTGGGTTGGCCTTAAATACAAGCGAGCCCTGATGTGACCCCTTGGGGCCTGCACTGACTCCACAGGTCAAAAATCTCCTCCATGAGTAGCATCTAACGGAGGAGGGATAGCTCAGTGGTTTGAGCATTGGGCTGCTAAACTTAGGGTTGTAAGTTCAATCCTTAAGGGGGCCACTTGGAGATCTCATACAAAATCAGTATTTGGTCCTGCTAGTGAAAGCAAGGGGCTGGACTCAAAGTTCCTTCCAATTCTAGGCAATAGGATATCTCCATTAATTTAATTTCCTGTCCTGATTTACATCCTCCCTGATAGCCCAATGGTTCTGAAAATCATAGACATTAGTGTGTCTTCTGTGGACCCTGCAGGAAGTAGGCTGGCAAGGGGCAAGGACACAGACCAGGGTATTGGAATTCTCGGGATTAGAGACTGTTTTGTCTGCATTACACTGTTGCTGTAATTGATCAATAAAAGCATTTCGCTGAAATCCCAAACTCCCTGCTTCCCGGAGAATTCTGCAGGATCACCAGCCGGCTGGCATTTTCTTCCTGCCACCACTTATTTAAGTCCCACTCGTGCTTTGTGGTTAGGACAAGCTCCTAGCACAATCTCCATTGCTGGATTTTCGGTAGCAGGCTCAGTGGCTATGTGGAACGATGGCTTTCAAGCATGGAGATGACTAGTGGTATCTAGCAACAGAGGGTCCTGTGGCACCTTTGAGACTAACAGAAGTACTGGGAGCATAAGCTTTTCGTAGGTCAGAACCTCACTTCTTCAGACTTGCATCTGAAGAAGTGAGGTTCTGACCCACGAAAGCTTATGCTCCCAGTACTTCTGTTAGTCTCAAAGGTGCCACAGGACCCTCTGTTGCTTTTTACAGATTCAGACTAACACGGCTACCCCTCTGATAGTGGTATCTAGTATCTCATCTGGTCACTTGCGTATTCCAAACCCCAAGTGTTTAACAGTCAGGAGCTGGGCCCTCAAAAACCACCACATGTGACATAAAAATCACAATATTTTAAAATAGATTCTTTATATTTATCTTCTGGTTTTGCAACATTTAAGTGGCATTTTTAAGATTTTCTCCATAGCAATGAGGGCTAAAAGTGTCCTCTTTTTTCTTTTTCTTTTTAATGAAAGCTAAGATTCTCACATATTCACATGACTCCAGGAGCTAAGCATTTAAGAAATACAACAAATATTGTGAGAGCTGGCAATGCTGTGTATGCCCATGATCCGAGCCTAGACTAACCCAAATAAATGAAACCGGGCCGGGACTCACTTCCTTGTCCTTTTGGACTAGGGTACAGCCATGTTGGCCCTCAGTGATAGAAAAGCAGGATTTCCACTGTAGTATAGTCTGTGCCATTGATAATTTGTTCATGATTTAGAGCGAATGGTATCTCCAGGCTAGTGACTGCTCAGTGGCAGGGCCAATCACATTCCTCATGCCTTCTACATGGCTCACAAGTGCACCTTCCTTAGCATCCAGCACCCCCCTCGAAGCCACAGCTATCATATATAGCCACATGGCAACCTAAATGCTGGGGCCAGTTTTCTCTGTTACTCCATTCTTGTATATGGGACCGGAATGGGGAGTTAAATTAGCTGTAAACCTCCTCCTGTATTCTAGGGCTGTGCGAGGCCCTGCCTGGTGACTGGTGTAAGTTAGAGCACCCTCAGAGCTGCTCAAATATGTTCAGTTTCCCGTGGGTCCTGGAAAGCAGAGAATAGCCAAAGCACAGTGCACTGTGATCCCTCTCCCAATATGGTCTCTATATCATGGAGGTAGATCCATGACTGCAACTCTACCCCCACTGGGGAGAACCCCTGCATGTGGGACATTCTCAGGGAGCCTTTCTCCCCATTTTAAGGCCTTTTTACATTGCCAGAGGGATGTAACGAGACCTTAACATAACTGAGAGTCAGGCCCGCCGTCCAGTAGCATCCCTTGTTTATTCCCCTGTGTCATCTCACTTTCCAGCTAGTTTTTCACTTGCTGAAAATCCAGTAACCTGCCGGAGTGGGCAAGACTGGGGATAAATTTACAAAGCCCCTTCTGCATCCCACCTGCCCTCTGAAAACATGCATCATATTCGAGATGGTCAACAGAGAGCGCTCTTTCCCCCCTCACAGAGCGTCCACCTTGCCCCCTGGTGAATTCCCCTCTGCACAACATTCAGGGCTGCAGAAGAAGTAAGAGCCGGGATTAGAACATACCAGCAATGTTCCCATGACTCGGTCAGCAGGGGTCTTTGGAGGCCGTCATAAATGTCAGTGCAAATTGACTCCATACGACCGAAACACATTCCAGAACATCTTGTCTTAATTTACTATGGGGAAAGTTGTGGGTTGTTGAGACCTCAGGTCATGGATCCTGGTTCACCCAGCAAACCCAATGAATCTGCTCCTCCCGCATCCTTGGAGTGTGTGAGTGAGGAATGCCCAGGACATCAGCAAATGAGTCTGAGCAAAGCCAGGGTTGGGAAGGGTGGACGTGTGATTAGTAATTGGCTGGTGGTGAAGGTCAATAGCAAATGAATAATAATACCTAGCTCTCAACCTGTGGAACTCCTTGCCAGAGGATGTTGTGAAGGCCAAGACCATAACAGGGTTCAAAAAAGAACTAAATAAATTCATGCCGGATAGGTCCATCAATGGCTATTAGCCAGGATGGGCAGGAATGGTGTCCCTAGCCTCTGTTTGTCAGAAGCTGGGAATGAGCAACAGAAGATGGATCACTTGATGATTACCTGTTCTGTTCATTCCCTCTGGGACGCCTGGCATTGGCCACTGTTGGAAGACAGGTTACTGGGCTAGATGGACCTTTGGTCTGACTCAGCATGGCCATTCTTATGTTCTTATGTTCATATAGCACCTTTCACCAGTGGATCTCAAAGAGCTTTACATAGGAGGTTGGTATTTTTATCCCTATTTTTACAAATGGGGAAACCGAGGCATCAAGTGGTGACATGACTTGCCCAGGGTCACCTAGCAGGCCAGTAGCAGAGCTGGGAATACAAAACAGGCTTCCCAGATGCTAGTCCAGTCCTTTATCCAGTAGGCAACACTGGAGTAAACAGGGAGCGGCAAAGGAATTGTACATTTCTGAGGAATGATTCCTTGCCCCTATCACTCCGCCCCATAGCAGCCCAGCTGCACACTCCCCCACATGCAAGGCTTGTAGCAAAACCACCACTGAGCCCTATGTCCCTGCGTTTAAAATCTGCCCCCAATGTCATTAAAAGCCTTCAACTATCTGAAAGGGGGTTTCAAAGAGGATGCATCTAGACTGTTCTCAGTGGTGGCAGATGACAGAACAAGGAGCAATGGTCTCAAGTTGCAGTGGGGGAGGTCTAGGTTGGATATTAGGAAACACTATTTCACTAGGAGGGTGGTGAAGCACTGGAATGGGTTACCTAGGGAGGTGGTGGAATCTCCATCCTTAGAGGTTTTTAAGGCCGGGCTTGACAAAGCCCTGGCTGGGATGATTTAGTTGGGATTGGTCCTGCTTTGAGCAGGGGGTTGGACTAGATGACCTCCTGAGGTCCCTTCCAACCCTGATATTCTATGATTCTATGATCCTGTCCAGTTGGTTGTTCTGCCCCTATCTTCCATCATACACATTGGATAGATGCTATGAGAAATGCCTGGGGTATCTATGCATTGTTTTTCTATATGGGGAAAACACCGAAAGCATATTTCAAATAATAATATATATTTTTTAAAAGCACATGGCACGCGGGCGCACATGGCATTCAAGAATGTTTGTATCCAGGATTGCTGGCTAATGCCGTACTGTTAAGAAACGACTGCTCGTGTGATCCGCTGCGGTTGTCTATCCTTGGGAAATGGCCTCCCATTTGCTTTGAATTATCGTGTGCATGGTCTGAAGGGTTTTTTTTAGTTTAAATTTTCATTGCCCTCCTATGTGTTTCATATTGTTTTATGCTCCCCTCGTAGAGTGCCTAATCTTCCTCCGTATTCTCCAGTCCAATTACAGCATTTCAGTAATGGGCTGCTGATGGGGCCTCTCGGTGTTCAATAACAGCCGATTTATAGCTAGTCAACAAATGTTTCCCCGCTACATAGGATAAAGCAGCGAGTTTCAAAGCAGGGAGCGGTGGACTAACTTCAACCTTATACGGCTCAGAGCTGAAGTAAGCAGACTCTGTCCAACGAGATTTTTACTCTTCAGCAGCTCTCGTACCTTCTCAGTTGAGTTTCATTCAAGATGAAGCTAATCAAATGGAGTTATTTTTGTTATGTACGTTCTATCTGCTAATAGCACTTAGGCCTTATGCGGTCAGATCAAAAGCCAACTAAGGGTAAGTCTATACTTACCTCCGGGTCCGGCAGTAAGCAATCGATCTTCTGGGTTTGATTTATCGCGTCTTGTCTAGACGCGATAAATCGATCCCGGAAGTGCTCGCCGTCGACGCCGGTACTCCTGCTCCGCGAGAGGAGTACGCGGAGTCGACAGGGGAGCCTGCCTGCCGCGTCTGGACCCGCGGTAAGTTCGAACTAAGGTACTTCGACTTCAGCTACGTTATTCACATAGCTGAAGTTGCGTATCTTAGTTCGAAGTGGGGGGTTAGTGTGGACCAGGCCAAAGTTAATTCAAAGACCACCATTAAGTATGCTGGTCTCAGCATTACATGTACGTTGCTCTGGCATCACTTGGTAAAGGAAGGTCCCTATTACTGTGCTAATTTTAATGGTGGGGAAACTGAGGCATGGAGCTACAATTGATTTGCCCAAGGTTATTAGCAAGTTAGAAGCATGAGTAGAAGCACTGGAACGGGTGGTGAAGCACTGGAATGGGTTACCTAGGGAGGTGGTAGAATCTCCTTCCTTAGAGGTTTTTAAAGTCAGGCTTGACAATGATGATTTAGTTGGGAATTGGTCCTGCTTTGAGCAGGGGGTTGGACTAGATGACCTCCTGAGGTCCCTTCCAACCCTGAGATTCTATGATTCTAAGCCAGCATGCCTGCCTCCTCGTCCCACACATGACCTACCTTTGACCTACCCTTCCAGTTCCCTGGTATATACCTGAAACACGATTTTGTTCCCGCTGAAGTCAATAGCAAAACTTCGGTTGACTTTGGATGCCTTTCCAAAATCTATAATCCAGCGCAACCACAAGATAAGGGCTTTAATGCAAGGTGAAATTCTATGGCCTGTCTCTGACAGGACATCAAACTAGATTATAAGGGAGGAGGGATAACTCAGTGGTTTGAGCATTGGCCTGCTAAACTCAGGGATGTGAGTTCAATCCTTGAGGTGACCACTTAGGGATCTGTGGCAAAAATTTGTCTGGGGATTAGTCCTGCTTTGAGCAGGGGGTTAGACTAGATGACCTACTGAGGTCCCTTCCAACCCTGGTATTCTATGAGAACCATCTCTTATGGCTTTATAATCTAGCCTTCAATTAGCGCAGAATCCAACTCTTAACCAGAACAGTTGCTTTATCAGAACTTCTGCCAATGAATAATTCCACTTAAGGATAATGAGAGGGAGTGGATAGAATTGGGTGAGTAGCAGGAAAAAAATAAGCTATTCATGAGTAATCAGATTGATTTGACCAAGTTTGTGATCCCAGCTGAACAAGATACTTAAGCACGCACCTAACTTTAAGCATGTGTACGGCTTCTAAAGGTTTTAGGGTCAGATGGTATAGATGATGTATAGGGACTATTCACATGCTTTGAATGAGGCATGTGCTTAAGTACCTTGCTGAACCTGGGCCTTCGTATTTGCTTTCCACGAACAGCTGAGCCCTGGGAGTCAGGGTCAGTTTTGTACGGGAGAAGCCGATGGCTGGAGGTGAAAACATACAACTGTTTTCTGGCAGTTTGAAAGCTGGTTCTGGGTCTGCATAAAGGAAATGTTGCCGCTGCTCTTACCGCTGTTCTCCATCCTTGTTTAAAGGACTAACAGTAACTGCTGCAGGTGCGTAATGTGAATAGAAACTAGAGCGAGTTGGGGGCAAAAAGAGGGGGGGGAAATTATTCAGAAAGTAAAAAAAAAAAAAAATCTCCTGCCCCCCAGTCCTCCACCCACTGCCAAATTTTGAAAATTGAAATTTCAGCTGGTGGTTGAAAAATGGTTTGTGTGGGAGGGGTGGGAAGGGGTCGAGGATTTGGAAAATTTTGTTTAAAAAACTCTGAAACTGAAATGTCAAAATTTATAAAGTGTCTCAAACAGAACAGGCTGTTCTGAGGTTATGTCCGTTCCTCTCTCCATGGAAACATCATACTCAAGAAACCAAGGCATTTCTTGACTTCTCTCTATCCTAAGCACTTACGCTGCCCGCATCACCTAGTATGTGAGCACCTCACAATCTTTACTGCACCTCACGAACACCGGTGAAAGGTCGGGCTGTGTGATTACCCCCATTTCACAGATGGAGAACTAAGGCACAGAAAACCAGTGATTTGCCCAAGCTCACAGGGGTTGTTTCCTACAGCCCAGACTAGCACTCTAACCACTGGACCACCCTTCCTCTTGCAAAGGCCACATACGGTGCTAAGAAAAGCCTAAGCGCAAAAGAAATGTTTGCCATGTTACCCTGAAATCAATGGCAGTTAGATGCCTAGGCGCTTTGGAAAATCTTATTATGTCCCTAGCTCAGGGGTGGGCAAACATTTTGGCCCAAGGGCCACATCGGGGTTGTGCAACTATATGGAGGGCCAGGTAGGGAAGGCTGTGCCTCCCCAAACAGCTTAGACCCTGCCCCCTATCCACCCCCTCCATGTTCCGCCCCCTGACTGCCCCCCCCACTCCTTGTCTCCTAACTGCCCCCTCCCGGGACCCCCGCCCCCAACTAACCCCCTTGCTTCCTGTCCCCTGACTGCCCTGACCCCTATCCACACCCCCGCCCCCTGACAGCCCCCCTGGGACTCCCACCCCCTATCCAACTGCCCTATGCTCCTCGTCCCCTGACCACCCCCTCCCAGGACCCCCCGCCCCTAACTGACCCCCGGGATCCCACCCCCTTGTCCACCCCTACCTGCTCCCTGTTCCCTGACTCCCCTCCTGACCCCATCCACATCCCCGCCCCCTGACAGGCCCCCGGGACTCCCACTCCCAACCCTCTCTGTTCCCCATCCCCTGACTGTCCCCCCCCAGAACCTCTGCTCCATCCAACCGCCCCCTCCTCCCTGACTGCCCCCCAGGTCCCCCTGCTCCCTTACTCAACGGCCCCGCTCCCCGCCCCCTTACTAGCAGCAGGAGCTCGCAGCCGTGACACCTGGCCAGAGCCAGCTGCGTTCCTCACGCTGCCCAGCGGGAGCGGCGGGCCAGAGCGCGGCCTGCGCAGTGGCATGGCTGCAGGGGAAGGGCCGGGAACTAGGCTCCCCGGTCGGGAGCTCAGGGGCCGGGCAGGATGGTCCCGCGGGCCGTAGCTTGCCCACGTCTGCCCTAGCTGCATCTTTAGGCAACCAGACCCCTTTAAAAATCTGGCTCTAAGCACTGGAGTCACTTTTGAAAATGACACTTAGGCACCAAAGTCATCTAGGTGCTTTTGAAAATTCCATCCCCCTAGGTTCACACAGACCCGAGAGCAATATCCCCGGAGCAGGGGCGAGAAATCCTAGCTACCTATCGCTCAGCCCTGTTTGCCTCCCTCAAAAAGTGGACTTTACTTTTCATAAGAGTAGATTTGTGCAGACGAGTGCTTAAAATGTGTCGGCTCAGGAAATATGGAGCCAGGGGAAAGAGGAAGAATAAAAGTACAATTAAACTGGGATTATTTTGCTATACGGAGAGTCACTGGGGACTGATCTCATTATGTAGCCTGACTTGCGCACTGACCTATATGTTGCCAGTGTAAAAGACAAACACATTAAACATGGCCGGGGGTTCCTGTACATGCTATAGTAATATAGTATCTCAAGAGAAAGTGGTTGGTCTGAAGAAACGGCACCCGATGGATGGCATGTGTAGGAGAACAGCTGTCATTCCATTAAGACATCTCATCCTCTCTTCTGCAGACCGCAATGCTCCTTCCATCAAGAAAGAAGCCAGAGATTTCTTGCCCGAGCTGCTGCTGTGTGGGTTTCCCCCTCTTTTAAAAGAAACAAACCCAAAACCCCACCTCAGTATTTTCCTCAGGCATCTTGCCAGACTTCTGTCGTCGCCGGGAAAATAGTTACTTCACGAGACACATCTGGGTAACTTCAGGCCCATTCCTGATGCAAGCTGTCAAATCCTGTCCCAGATAGCGACCGAAGACAGATCGCCACTCCCAGATGGAAGAGAGCAGGAAAAGAGAAAGGCTGTGAGGCTGGCGCTAGTCGGTGATGGTTGAGTGTGTATGTATGTGTCAGGGACTTTGTGCCAGAGACTGCATGCTGGATGTTCCCACAAAGCACTGTAAATATATATGTCGGTCTCTCTCTACATATACAATATATATTGGGATACACAGGTGCACTGACCCAGAAACAGAGCAGGGAATGGACTGAGACGCAGGGTCTGTCTACACTGCAATGTAAGCCCAGCGCGATTGGAACTCGAGGTAGCAGTCCCTGGGTTTGCAACAGAGGGTCCTGTGGCACCTTTAAGACTAACAGAAGTATTGGAGCATAAGCTTTCGTGGGTGAATGCCCACTTCATCAGACGCCAGGATGAAGTGGACATTCACCCACGAAAGCTTATGCTCCAATACTTCTGTTAGTCTTAAAGGTGCCACAGGACCCTCGGTTGCTTTTTACAGATTCAGACTAACATGGCTACCCCTCTGATACTTGTCCCTGGGTTTGTTACTCTAGGGCCTGGTTAGGAATTGGTCAATCCTGGATCCCAACCTGGGATCTCTATGCTGCATTACGTGGGCCTGAGTCCAGCCACCCATAACCCAAACGTCCTATTGCCCTCCCACAATGTTTGCTCATGGTGCAGTTTGTTCATGGTGCAGTGTGGGAAAACTTAACTGTCCACTAAACTTGACTGTCCAGAGGACAAAGCAAGTCAGCCCATGGGATTATGGGATACTTTCTGGTGGACACCCAGAGCATGAGTGCTGTGTTTACACTGCAAAGCAACCGGGTTGGAATCCTCCCGCCACCAATCTGCAACTCTGGATTGGAGCCCTGGGTGAGCGAGATTTGTGTGTAGATGGAAGGGGGTTTAGACTTGAGTCTGAGGGCAGGTCTTCACTACAGGGGCGGGTCCATTTAAGATAAGCAAATTCAGCTACGCGAATAGCGTAGCTGAATTCGACGTATCGGAGCCAACTTACCCCGCTGTGAGGACGGCGGCAAAATCGACCTCCGCGGCTCCCCGTCGACGGCGCTTACTCCCACCTCCACTGGTGGAGTAAGAGCGTCGATTCGGGGATCGATTGTCGCGTCCCGACGAGACGCGATAATTCGATCCCTGAGAGATCGATTTCTACCCGCCGATTCAGGCGGGTAGTGTAGACCTAGCCTAAGTCTGAATCCTAGGCTTATACTGCAGTGTAGACAAACCCTCAGATGGTCATACTCCCAGCCTGGGCTCCCCACTAGCTTCAGAGGGGCAGTGCTCCGATTCAGCCCTTACACAGATTACATACCCTGCTGGACTCACTCAACGGTGAGCACTGTGGGTGGAGCCAAGGCCCTGCCCATTCCCTGCCCACTGCCTGCCCACCTGCATGGGAAGGTCAGTAGCCCCATGCACTTGCTCTGCCTCCTGTTATGTGACCTGCAACCCAGGGAGCTCATGCAGGGCACGAAGATGGCCTCTTACTTCTCCACCTGCCCTATGTGCGTGCCTAGAACTCGCCCTTAGTTATGTAGCATCAGCTAGACCTTTGGCAAGCTCCGATCGAGCCGTATTGTGTGCCCTAATTGGAAATGCATGTTGCTTTCTAATCCCTTTTATTGGCGCTTACTTCCCCATGGAACAGCAGTACAGTAAAAATATACATAGCCAGGGCATTACTCTGTCATAGCAAAATGGATTTCCACTTACCATCATTTTTTTTTAATTACCAGCAGGTTTAAAATGTATATTAAAACAATATATTTAATCTTTTCAAAAAAAAGTACCCGCAGTGCGCATGCAGCCATGTCTGGTTTATGCTTGGGAATAAATACAATTAGATACAAGACTTCTCTTAAGCCTCCCGCTGGCAAATTCCTCAGGGAAGACCATGGCCTGATCCCTAGTTGGAGTAAAGCGCCGGAGCTCTGTTGCAGACCACAGAGAGATGGCAATTTACAGCTGAGGATCTGGCCTCAGGTTTTTTTTTTAATTACTTTAGAAACATGCAAGGAAAGGAAAAAAAAAATCCTCGTGGGGCCAGAAATGGCCCCTGTACAATATCAGAGCTGCACCTGTGAGGCTGCCCCTGACAGGATCCGGCAAGGCAGCCCAAACACACAGCAGACATCTGGCCACATCTCTGGAAAAAACCTCTCTGGGCCAAAGCCTCAGATGGCATAAATTGGCAAGGTGCTAGTCACTTCAGTAGAACTAGTCTGGTTTACATCAGCTGACTTCAAGAGACCTATTCTGATTCGCACCAGCTGGGGATCTGGCCCATTGACTTCACTGGATGGACACCGATTTACGCTGGCTGCGGATCTCACCCATTTCTGCAGCTTAGAGCAGAGGGAAAAAACCAAAAAGCCCCTGACTTCTCTTTCTTTGCCGCCATTGGAGGGACCCTTGTTTATGTTTTACAGATATTTGTTTAACCTGAGGTTGCAAGTAATCTAGCTCTACGGCATATATGCTGGATTTTCCACTGAGATAAATATAGCAACAGCACCCGAAACCACACGCCATCAGGGGTTCACACTAGGCTTTATGAATCCTGATTAATTTGCCCCCAAACACCCCTGTGAGTGAGGAATATTATAGATGGGACTGGTAGCACAGCCTATTATTAAGGTTGCTGGTCACTTCCCATTATAAGCCCCTGTTTTCAGTTGCTTATCACTTTATCAAACTTTAATTATTTGGGATGAAATTTCCCATGTTCGGGGTTTGCCTCAGTCTGAATCTTTTTGGAAAGTTTCAGATAAAACAATGCATCTGCTTCTGAGAAAGAGGTTAAGGGGGGGGGGGGAAAAGTTATTTTTCCAGGTTAAAAATGCTTTTACAATAGTTTGATTGAGAAGCTCTAGTGCCCCCGTATTTTGGAGCAGGGACGTGGAATTTGGCAGAGGGGCAGACTTGGTGGGCAGGTCTACCCTTGCAGTGTTTTGCTGATATGCCTATACCGGTGTACTGTGTGGGCAAATTTCAGTGTATCAGCCGTGTTAGTCTGTATCCGCAAAAAGAACAGGAGTACTTGTGGCACCTTAGAGACTAACACATTTATTTGAGCATAAGCTTTCGTGGGCTACAGCCCACTTCATCAGATGCATAGAATGGAACATATAGTAAGGAGATATATATACATACCGAACATGAAAAGGTGGGAGTAGCCATACCAACTCTAAGAGGCTAATTAATTAAGATGAACTGTTGTCAGCAGGAGAAGAAAAACCTTTTGTAGTGATAATCAAGATAGCCCATTTCAGACAGTTTGACAAGAAGCTGTGAGAATACTTAACACGGGGAAATAGATTCAATGTGTGTAATGGCTCAGCCATTCCCAGTCTCAATTTAAGCCTAAATTGATTGTATCTAGTTTGCATATCAATTCAAGTTCAGCAGTTTCTCATTGGAGTCTGTTTTTGAAGCTTTTCTGTTGCAAAATTGCCACCTTTAAATCTGTGACTGAGTGACCAGAGAGGTTGAAGTGTTCTCCTACTGGTTTTTGAATGTTATGATTCCTGATGTCAGATTTGTGAGGACTCAAATTATTCCAGGAAAACTACACTTTTCCTGGGGTAACTTATTCCAGCCCCTCTGAGTGAAACAAGCTATACCCGTAAAAGCGCTTTTTTGCTGGTGTAACTGCATCTACATGAGGGGTTTTTGCCAGCACAGCCACATCCGTCTGGGATCCCACCTCATCACACCCCTGACCAACACAATGGGTGGGGGATACTAGGTGCCTATATAAGAAAAAGCCCCAAATATCGGGACTGTCCCTAAAAAATCGGGACATCTGCTCACCCTAGCTGCTTCCTACCCCCAACACCCTCCCCTAGGTGGGGTTTGCTGGCCTCTCTACTCCCTCCTCCCAGGGAGCAACCGTGGGTTATTTGTCTCTCTAGCCCCCAAACACACCTCCCATCTCCCAGGGAGTGACAAAAGACTACCCCCTGCAGGTCAGGCAGTCAGTAGGATATTTCTACTGCTTTGCTCTTATTATTCAAGCACGGAATTTCCATCCAGAGTCATTGGAGGAGGGGCTTGAACTTGGGCTTCCCACATGCTAGAAGACTACCCTAACCACCCGGGTATAGAGCCATTCTCCACATTTTCTTTTATCCCAATGACTATTTATTGTCCTTATGAATGACTCTGACTTGCCACTGTGAATGGTCATTGGGCCAGGGAAAGACAAGGAGAATGCTCCACATCAGACAGAGAGGGAAATTGAACCTGGGTTTCTCAAATGTGTACTTTAGCCACTAGGCTAAAATTTAGAAGGAGGGTCTACTTCCTCCTCTGGCTGGTTTGTGAATGCCACCTAAGTCCTGAAAAATAAATAGTAGTAGTAATAATAATAAGAAGAAGAAGACGACAACAACAACAACGACGACGATGAAAAGGATTCAGTAAATTTGTTTCAAATTCACACATGGTTTCAGGTTGACAAAAACTGCAAATAAACTATTCCCCTGAAAAATTTCGCCCAGCTCTAGGTTGAGGGCACATCCACAAATAGTTAAAACGACACTTGAAATGTTACCTCCTATGTACGTACTAGAACTGAAGTTCCTTGGTATGATAACATAGTAGAGCAACTTCATAGCTAACCTCACCTTAGAAGGCCAAGCTGTTTTAGAACAGCTGAAAACAGACCCTGGGCCTGATTCCACACTGCCTTGCAACATAGGTATTATTCTTTATTATTTGCATTTCATTAGCTCCTTGGAGGGGGGCATGGATCAGCGTTCACGTTGTGCTCCCCGTCAGTACCCGTCCCGGGCCGGGGAAGCTAATGATACAATCAGCAGACCAAATTAATTGATGAATCCTGATCATGTGCCGCCTGAGGCATGTGGCGCACATGCTAAGAAGAAGAAGCACCTAGGAACCTTAGTCCTGGAGCAGGACTCCCTTGTGTAGGACCTGTACAAACCCAGAACAAAAAAGATGGTCCCTGACCCAGATGACAATCTAAGTATAAGACAAAAAACAACAGACAGACAGGGGAGTACAAGGGACAATGAGTCAATATTGGTCATGATGGGCAGTGGCCTCTTGACACCAACTGCATAACCGTTGTCAAGTTTTTGTTGGCATCCCAGCAAAGGAGAGTTTTAAGAAGGGATTTGAAGGAAGACTGTGATTGGGTGTCTACCCCACACAGGACTGGAAGGGGTTATGATGGCCAGGAGGGCCAATTAACTCCACAGGCTACACCTAGAGGAGGAGCCAGGGAGCAGGGGATTGATTGGGAGCAGGCTTGGCTGGGTAGGAACAAGCAGTACTTCATAAAGCCAGGGAGCAGAGAGAAGAAGAGGGCTGCAGGGAGATAGGCTGTAGTCACTCGCTGGGCGAAGGGAGGTGAGTTGGGACAATAGAGGCTAGTCCACAAGCACTCCCTGAGAGGAGGGAGTTGGGAGGCTGGCAAACCCAAAGAGGAGGGAAGCCAGGAAGGTAGGAGAAGGCTCAGGGGAATAGCAGGAAGGAATAGGAATGCAGACCTTGGCTGCTGACTGGAGGCCCCTGAGCTGGAACCTGGAGTAGTGGGTGGGATCGGGTTCCCCTACCGAGCACTGGGGAAGTGGTACCATCAGGACGGTGCCGGAGAGGACTGCCTGAGACTGTGTTTGTGTGGAAGGACTTTAGGTAACCCCCGGAAGGGGAAACCACATAGTGACCCATCCGGAGAGCCAAGGCACAAAGAGGAGGCAGTGGTTCCTGGAGTAAGAGGGGCCTGTGGGGTGAGAAAGGACAACGGACAGGGACGTTGCCAGCGGAGCTAATCCCCAGGATGGCCAGGAGGATGTGCCACTAGCGGTGAGTGCCCCATGTGACAGGGACAAATGTGCACAATGTTACTATTTGGACCTGAAGGGGTTTCACACTCACTTTGCAGCGGAGAATCTCAAGTAGGAGTAATGCACCTCTGTATTTGCCACTGGAATGCTGGGTCCAGTTCTGGAGCATGCCCACAATTCAAGAAGAATGTTAGTAAATTCAAGAGGGTTCAAAGAACAGCCACATGAATGACGAAAGGACTGGAAAATATGCTTTATAATGACAGCCTCAAGGAGCTCAATCTAGTTAGCTTAACAAAGAGAAGGTTAAGCGGTGATTTCATTACAGTTGATAAGTACCTATGTCATAACTATAAAGGGAAGGGTAACAGCTCTCCTGTGTACAATACTATAAAATCCCTCCTGGCCAGAGACTCCAAAATCCTTTTCCCTGTAAAGGGTTAAGAAGTTCAGGTAACTTGGCTGACACCTGACCCAAAGGACCAATAAGGGGACAAGATACTTTCAAATCTTGGGGGGGGGGGGGGAGGCTTTTGTTTGTGCTCTTTGTTTGGGAAGTTGTTCGCTCTTGGGACTGAGAGGGACCAGACATCAATCCAGGTTCTCCAAATCTTTCTGAACAAGTTTCTCATATTTCAAACTTGTAAGTAAACAGCCAGGCAAGGCGTGTTAGTTTTTATCTTTGTTTTCTCAACTTGTAAATGTACCTTTTACTAGGGTGTTTACCTCTGTTTGCTGTTACTTTGAACCTAAGGCTAGAGGGGAGTCCTCTGAGCTCTTTAAGTTTGATTACCCTGTAAAGTTAGTTTCCATCCTGATTTTACAGAGATGATTTTTACCTTTTCTTTAATTAAAAGCCTTCTTTTAAAGAACCTGATTGATTTTCCTTGTTTTTAGACCCAAGGGGGTTGGATCTTGATCCACCAGGAGTTGGTGGAAGGGAGGAGGGGGAATGGTTAATTTCTCCTTGTTTTAAGATCCAAGGGGTTTGGATCTGTATTCACCAGGGAATTGGTGAAGAGTCTCTCAAGGCTACCCAGGGAAGGGAATTAGCTTTGGGAGTTGTGGCAGCGGACCAGATCTAAGCTGGTAGTTAAGCTTAGAAGTTTTCATGCAGGCCCCCACATTTGTACCCTAAAGTTCAGAGTGGGGAAGTAGCCTTGACAACCTACATAGGGAACAAACATTTCATACTGGGCTCTTCGATCTAGAAGAGAAAGGTATAACACTATCCAATGTCTGGAAGTTGAAGATCATAGAATATCAGTGTTGGAAGGGACTTCAGGAGGTCATCTAGTCCAATCCACTGCTCAAAGCAGGACCAATCCCCAGACAGATTTTTGCCCCAGATCCCTAAATGGCCCCCTCAAGGATTGAACTCACAACCCTGGGTTTAGCGGGCCAATGCTCCCCACCCTAATGAAGACTAGAAATAAGGTGTACATTTTTAATGGTGAAAATAATTACCCACTGGAACAATTGACCAAGGCTCATGGTGGATTCTGCATTACTGACAATGTTTAAATCAAGAGTGGATGTTTTTTCTAAAAGATCTGCTCTAGGAATTATTTTGGGGGAAGTTCTCTGGCCGGTGTTATCCAGGTAATGGAGAAGCTGTTCATCAGCACAAAGCAATTCTACTCAATATTTTAAGACAGAAGGAGTTGGGACCATCTGTGCCAATCTGAGATCAAGTACAGGACTGTCCTATTGATTGGCTAAAGAGTCTCTTCTTCTTTACTTACTGAACTAAAATAAAAAACTAATTGGAGACAACCGCTTTGCGCTGTTAAACAGCCACTGTGCTCCACCCCAGAAAAGGCTGCATTTCAGGATATGTGGGTGGGTGTGATTCTGGCCTGGACTCTATGCACAATTTTAATAACACTTAAAACTCTAATGCAGATGTAACCCAGGCCTGTTTGGTGTGGCGCTCTGTCCCCCTCTAGTGGTAGCTATATCAGCCAAGGTTGATGAGCCTGCGATAGCCTTAGCTAAGAGAGATACATCTTTTAGCTCAGGCAGTAGAGTCTCATGCATTAACCTCTAGAGATCCCAGGTTTGATCCCAGCCACTGATGACCGGGGTCTGCCGGCGTTACACAGAGCATAAGCTGTGCATGAGACCTTGTGTAGTCTGTCAGCACTGGGGTGAATTTCACCTGTGCAGGACAGCTGTCCGTCTGTCAGTGCAACACCCCTTGAGAGCACTAAATTCATCTGCAGTGTTGGAATAACTCAGTCTTTGGCATAATTCACATGGATAAACTCTGAAGGTGGCGGCAGGCGGGGGGCAGCTCCCGCCAGAAAGGATGTCAAGTGATTGATTGCCAGCATGTTACAGGTCAAGGCAAACCCAATGTTCCTTCGATGTCCAAACATCACCGAGATTTCAATTTCAGCATGAAGGAGAAGTTCTCAGACACCATCCATCAGGGAGCTGAACCATTTGGTAATGTCACGCCTCCAACCATGTGAAATGTACGTCAGTGTGGGGGGCTAACGGAGCAAGGCAGCCCGGCCTCTGGAATGCATACGTCTTGTAAATATTAGCATTACACTGCATGGAAACTCAGCAGGCGTAAGGTTCTGAGTCAGGCTTGTGCTTTGTTTTCATCACTTGCAAGCCCGTTGCCCACATGTGTGTGTGCAGGTGCGTGCCCCAGGCGTATATTAGGCATGACACTACGTGTAACACAGTAGATGTCAGGACTCAAAAGCGGGTGGACTAATGGACCGTCATGTGGGATTGTCACTGGCTCTATCCAATTTAAGGCAGGGATATGATTTCTTCTAAAAAAGAAATGTAGCCCCAGAACTTTGACCTTTTGACGGAGAGGTTAGCCGGTGTCCTCTGGATGGGGGTAGATTTGACGATGGCATACACATTAACTGACAATGAGAAGAGGCCAGATGCTGATTCCACTTTCACTAGTGTAAATCCATTATAACACTACAGAGATTGGACCAGATGGGCCACAGTTCTGACCCTCCCAAGGCAGTTTCTTTGGCCTGTGAGTTCCTTCTGATTTACAGTGGCATAAGCAAGTCATAGAATCATAGAATATCAGGGTTGGAAGGGACCTCAGGCGGTCATCTAGTCCAACCCCCTGCTCAAAGCAGGACCAATCCCCAACTAAATCATCCCAGCCAGGGCTTTGTCAACCCGGGCCTTAAAAACCTCTAAGGATGGAGATTCCACCACCTCCCTAGGGAACCCATTCCAGTGCTTCACCACCCTCCTAGTGAAAAAGTTTTTCCTAATATCCAACCTAAACCTCCCACACTGCAACTTGAGACCATTGCTCCTTGTTCGGTCATTTGCTACCACTGAGAAGAACCAAATTCTGTAGTCAAGTTACAATGCCCTAGGTATGGAGTAACCTGGCGAAGCTCATCACTAGAAATACTCCAAATTTGCACTGGCATAACTCAGAACAAAATTTGAGCCCAGGTTTAGGGAGGGTGGGGAGAATGTATTTGTGCCTCAGCATTCTACCTCCTTAGCTCCCTATATGGGGTTTTGGGTGACACCTATTTTGAAGAGACCTATGTCAAGCTGAACTTATTTGAAAAGGACCTATTTTGGGTCGGTTCTTTTTAGAAGGGAGCTTGTCATAGTTGGTCTGGCCATTAAGAGGAATTGGGCTCAGTTTCACGTGGGATGTAGCAACCATCCCCCAGCTGATCCTGACTGAGTGGTTTAATTGAAATTATTGGACACAGTTGGGAAAGGGTCAGGAAGGCCTACAGCGAGACGGGGCTCAGTTGGGAAGAGAGAGACCCAGGAGATTGGGAGCTCCCTCTCTTGGGAAAAGACCTGCTCAGACTCAGTGAAAGCAGACTTGAGGAAAGCTTGGGTGGAGGGGGAGTTATTGCCTGCAGTGAGCCTCAAACTAGGAACAGTCAACTGAGAACCAAAGCAGAGGGGAAACTTTAGAAGGACAAAAGTTCAAGCCCAAGTTGGGCTGAAGTGGTTTGAGTTTGTATCTTCATGTGAGTTTTGCTAGGGGAATCCAGGAGGGTGCCTTGCAAGGCCCTGCCCTGAAAGAAGAGTGAACCCTGAGAGGCCGTGGAGCTTGTGAAGAATTGGGTACACATTGGGCCTACGAAGAGGTGGTGGGAAAGGCCTGCAGACAGTCTGAGGCAGGAAGAAGCAGGAAATGGGTCTGATAGATAGTCCTTGCCTGTTTACTACAGGATCCCTGGGCTGGCACCCGAGGGAGAGGGAGGGCCAGGGTTCCCCTACCGGCCCTGCTCATGAGTTTCATGTTGCAGCTTTTGGGAAGGTGAAGAGACAAAATCTGAAACCAAAGAAAATATTTGCATGGGGCATTATTATTTATGATTTACCTCAGCTTAGGTCAGAGCCCCATTGTGCTAAGCACTGTACAGATACATAGTAAGAGACAGTTCCTGACCCAAAGACAGACTGAGTGGGAACCTCTGCAAACTGAAACCGCGAGTTTCACACAGCTCTAAATATTAAATTCCAAACCTTCAGCATTAGGGGACTGATCCAAAGCTCACCAAAGTCAGTGGGAGTCTTTCTGCTGAGGTCAGTCGGTTTCGGATCAGGCCTTAGAAGCAGCTGAGAGCTGCACTGACCCAAAGATGAACGTCACGCTCTGGCTGAAACATATGCGCTTACCTACGACTGCCTGCTCGCTCATCGCTGCATTCCTTTGCTCAGCCCTGGTTCTACTACGCTGAGTGCTGGCCACTGGGATGGCACGCAAGCCTAAGCAGAGGGTGGGGTTCTTTGAGCTGCCGTAGGCCACTGCCTGATATAGGTTTAACCTTTGAGAGCCCTGTCTCATGCTTCAAAATTCATAGCCGTTGAATCACACCAATGACCTCAGTTTTAGCACCAACCTCGCAAGACCTAATTGCAATGGAATTCCCCTGCTGAGGAAGGGAAATACTGGAGGGCCCACATTTTTCATAGCCTGTAACCACGTCACTTCAGGGCTGCTAGTCAAGAAAGCTTGATGCAAAGGTCTCTAGTGTCCTACAGCCTGTGAATGTCTTTGCTTTTGGATTTCTACTGTTATTATTAATACTGTATGGCACTTTTCACCTGCTGGTCCCAAAGTGCCTTGCAGACATGAGAAAGACAAGGTGGGTGAGGTAATATCTCTGATTGGACCAACTTCTGTTGGTGAGGGAGATGAACTTTCAAGCTCCTGAGAAAGACAACTGGGTAAGCTGGTCTCTCTCACCAACAGAAGTTGGTCCAATGAGAGCCATGACCTCACCTATCTTGTCTCTCTAATATCGTGGGACCGACATAGCTACAACAACACTGCATACAACAATTGCAGACATTCATTTATTAGGCAAATACAGAAACAAATTGTATCGCTATGTATATCTGCATCTATCTATGTGTATGCAATGATTTTAAGCACGAATGATATGCCCGGTGAATGGTAGAGGTGGGTTTCAGGGGGGATTTACATGCTAAATTGGACAAGACACAACTTTTCTGCCTCCGTTTCCCCATTGGTATAAAGGAGTTAGTAATGCTTACCTATCTATTTCACACAGCATTGTGAAGATAAATTTGTTATTACTTGATAGTCGCTTTGAAAATGAAAGGAACTATATAAAAGTGAAGCATGTTTAAGCATTTACTATAACTGTATAGTATCAAAAGGGGTAGCCGGGTTAGTCTGGATCTGTAAAAGCAGCAAAGAGTCCTGTGGCACCTTATAGACTAACAGACATATTGGAGCATGAGCTTTCGTGGGTGAATACCCACTTCGTCGGATGCATGTAGTGGAAATTTCCAGAGGCAGGTATAAATATGCAAGCAAGAGTGAGTCAGGCTAGAGATAACGAGGTTAGTTCAATCAGGGGGGATGAGGCCCTCTTCTAGCAGTTGAGGTGTGAACACCAAGGGAGGAGAAACTGCTTTTGTAGTTGGCTAGCCATTCACAGTCTTTGTTTAATCCTGAGCTGATGGTGTCAAATTTGCAGATGAACTGAAGCTCAGCAGTTTCTCTTTGAAGTCTGGTCCTGAAGTTTTTTTGCTGCAGGATGGCTACCTTTAAATCTGCTATTGTGTGTCCAGGGAGATTGAAGTGTTCTCCTACAGGTTTTTGTATATTGCCATTCCTGATATCTGACTTGTGTCCATTTATCCTTTTACGTAGGGACTGTCCAGTTTGGCCGATGTACATAGCAGAGGGGCATTGTTGGCATATGATGGCGTATATTACATTGGTGAACGTGCAGGTGAATGAACCAGTGATGGTGTGGCTGATCTGGTTAGGTCCTGTGATGGTGTTGCTGGTGTAGATATGTGGGCAGAGTTGGCATCGATGCATGGATTGGTTCCTGAGTTAGAGTTACTACGGTGCAGTGTGTAGTTACTGGTGAGAATATGCTTCAGGTTGGCAGGTTGTCTGTGGGCGAGGACTGGCCTGCCACCCAAGGCCTGTGAAAGTGAGGGATCATTGTCCAGGATGGGTTGTAGATCACTGATGATGCATTGGAGAGGTTTTAGCTGGGGACTGTATGTGATGGCCAGTGGAGTTCTGTTGGTTTCTTTCTTGGGCTTGTCTTGCAGTAGGAGGCTTCTGGGTATACATCTGGCTCTGTTGATCTGTTTCCTTATTTCCTCGTGTGGGTATCATAGTTTTGAGAATGCTTGGTGAATATTTTGTAGGTGTTGGTCTCTGTCTGAGGGGTTGGAGGAGATGCGGTTGTACCTCAGTGCTTGGCTGTAGACAATGGATCATGTGGTGTGTCCGGGATGGAAGCTGGAGGCATGAAGGTAGGCATAGCGGTCGGTGGGTTTTCGGTATAGGGTGGTGTTAACGTGACCGTCACTTATTTGTACTGTGGTGTCTAGGAAGTGGACCTCCCGTGTAGATTGGTCCAGGCTGAGGTTGATGGTGGGGTGGAAGCTGTTGAAATCTTGGTGGAATTTTTCCAGAGTCTCCTTCCCATGGGTCCAGATGATGAAGATGTCATCAATGTAGCATAGGTAGAAAAGGGGCGTGAGTGGACGAGAGCTGAGGAAGTGTTGTTCCAGGTCAGCCATAAAAATGTTGGCATATTGTGGGGCCATACAGGTACCCATAGTGGTGCCACTGGTCTGGAGGTATATATTGTCACCAAATTTGAAATAGTTGTGTGTGAAGATAAAGTCACAGAGCTCAGCAACCAGTTGTGCTGTGGCATCATCAGGGATACTGTTCCTGACAGCTTGTATTCCATCTGTGTGTGGGATGTTTGTGTAGAGAGCCTCTACATCCATGGTGGCTAGGATGGTGTTTTCTGGGAGGTCACCAATGCATTGTAGTTTTCTCAGGAAGTCAGTGGTGTCACAGAGATAGCTGGGAGTGCTGGTGGCGTAGGGTCTGAGTAGGGAGTCCACATATCCAGACAGTCCTTCAATGAGAGTGCCAATGCCCGAGATGATGGGGCGTCCAGGATTTCCGGGTTTGTAGGTAGTAGATAGAATAACCCCGGTCGGGGCTCTAAGGGTATGTTGATTTGTAACTATATAAGCGCTACATGAGGTCGTAAGGTGCTCAGATACAATGTTGATAAGTACAGTATAAAGGCTGTGATCCAAAGCCCATTGAAGTTAATGGAAACATTCCTATTGACTTCAGTGGGATTTGAATTGGGCCCTAAATGACTAGATACATAGTTTTGGTAATGCTGACCCTTCTGCCATCACCAGTGCAACCTCTCTACTGAGCAGTAACAGAATTCCAGGGCTTTGCAGGTCGGCTTCCGAGTGGAGGAGTAATCAGTAATGGGCAGTAACTTGTTTTAGTTACATATACACCAGTCCTAGAACAGAGGTGGTTGCCAACAGCATGCTGGGCAATCTCTTCTTCCTGGAATCTCAGCCCAACAACAATGCCTAGTTCCCAAGATGGAACTCTGCTCAAGAATGGGCTCCACCCAAGGCACAGAGCAAACTCCACTTGCTCACACATTTCGTTCTTCAAGGACCACTGCCTCTAGGGAGAATCTTGCATAACAAAAACTAACAACTAGCAGCATGTCCTCCCTAAACTGAACATTTACTTGTGCACTAAGAAAAAGAACTTAGAAGACTATGTGGTACATCACTACCTGATGGTGCCTGCCATAACAATAGTATGACCTTTGCTCCAGTTTCATTTGGTATGAATCACTTTCCAACTGCCTGGAAGTTGGGAGGAGTTGATGAGAAAGCCAAAGGTACAATACCCTTAGCCAGGGGCTCTTGGGATGAGTATCTGCAACACATGGAGAGGGAACATCTGATAACTTCATTTCTTAGCTTCCATCTCTTGGTCACTGAGCATTTTTGTGGCTCTCTTTTATTCATCTGGGTCTGCTTTGTATTCCAGGTGTGCATGCTTTGTCCTTTGTCCGGCCTCTGCGGAGCTCCAGGCCCTTTAAATCACTGCAGGAGCCCGGCTGCCAGAGCTCCGGAGGCGCTTTAAAGGGCCCTGGGCTCCTCGTAGTGGCTGGAGCTCTGGGCCCTTTAAATCACCACCACGGAAGCTGGTCCAGTCCGGCACAGCATACTGGCTCTTGCCGGTACGCCGTACCGGACCGGACCGGCTTACTTTCACCTCTGGCGAGGGCACTCAGAAGGGGTTCTCAGGACAGCTGGAAATTGAGCTATGCCAGAGATGTTGTAAGTGTTGTCTTTCTCTGAGAAGGGAAATAGAATGATTAGGCAACTTCATTGTAGCTTCCCTAAAGGTTCTGATAGCACAGCAGGTGGCTGACCGGGTACTGTGCAAAATTGATCTGAAAAGTCCTTGCAGCTAAAAGCATACACTGCCTTGAAAGCTGCGGCTTAAAGTTGGTTGGGAAATGATTTTTTCCCCACATTTTTTCCCCAGTTTTCTTAAGAAATAAAAAAAACATAAAACCCCAAAGCTTTTTGGTTTGGGGGTTTGGGACAAAATCACAAATATTTTCATTGAAAACAACATTTTCCTGGAAATTGAATTTGACAAAATTCCATTTTGACCCCCCCGCATAAATGCATTGAAAAAACCTTCCATTAGCTCTAGATAAAACTGGAGAGAGAGAAAAAAAACAATAACCGGAGGAGGGAAAATAAGAAGAAAGGGAAGGAAAGGAAACAATGACAAGTGAAGAGAACCTATGTGTGTGGGTTCTGAACGAGACCAAAATCCTCTGCCTCAGATTTTCAGGGGTTTTGACAATTAGAATTAGTCTGCAAACAAGTGTTGTCATTGTAACCCTATAATTAAAGCCAATGGGTTGCCTAAGGAGGTGGTGGAATCTCCATCCTTAGAGGTTTTGAAGGCCTGGTTTGACAAAGCCCTGGCTGGGATAATTTAGTTGGTGTTGGTCCTGCTTTGAGCAGGGGGTTGGACTAGATGACCTCCTGAGGTCTCTTCCAACCTGGATATTCTATGATATAACCCCTCTACAGTGGATGTAGTTAGGCTGGTATGAAAGTGCATATAGTGGTATACCCTACAGGAAAGGGAGTAAACTATACCAGTATATTAAAGGCACCTTTACAAAAGTATAACTGCAGCCACACTTGGTATTGAACCACTATGACAATTTTAAAAAATCATATGTCTAATCAACACAGCTGTACCGGTACAAAAGCCATGTTTAGACTCGGCTTTAGCAAGGGAGAATCACAATCTCTAGACTAGCCGGTGATTTTTTTCCCCTTCCTGTAGAAGCCTGTTAAGGGCAATGACCACTTCCTTCCAGTGGAAGGAGAAGTCAGTCCATAATGAAACAGGGGACCATAGCCAGTGAATTAGCATTTATACCCTATAGAAATAAGCCTCCGTTAGAGTGGTCCACAGGCTTTCAGGCTTTCAAATCAGAAACACATAGGAATAAGAAAGAGGCAAAGGGCTAAATTCTTGTTCTCTGCTCTGTGGATATAAATCCAGAGTAACCCCCCGGAAGCTAACGGTTCCTATGGATTTACGCTGAGTAACTGAGAGCAGACTATGAGCTAAAGAGATAAAAAGGGGCAGTCTTCTGCCTGCTGAAGTCAAGGTGAGTTATTGCTACTGGTTTCAACGACGCCCACTGATAAGCAATTAGTCACAGAATTATTCCCGTCCACTTCATCTGAGTTCTGAAAAAGCAGAACGTAACAACGTTCCCTCTAAAGCAAACGGTTGTGAGTGGAGGGATGTCTGAATGCGAAATACAGAACGTTCTGAAGGACGTAGTATGCTATCAGATAGCAGTGTATCTGATGCTGAATCTCAGTTGTTGGGACATTAATGGGCCCCGCTGTATTCAAGTGTCCTCGCTCATATGCTCCTATCCATCAGCATTAAAAATAAAACCATAATTTTTGGCTCATTTGCATGGAAAAAAGCTTTCATGAGCCTGCAGATGTTCTCACTCCGGCACTTATAATTTTATTACTCAAATATGAACTTTTCGCCAACCAAGTGTAATGAAAACATAATATTTAAATATAAACTCCATTTACCTTTCAAGTATTTTTCTTGTCCAAAAAATTTCCTAGTAATTAGTGTCTAAATCAGGCCTCGCTCTCATTATTCATTTCTTCTTGTGCTTATTGAGATTAATAGTGCTCATTCTCCTTTTGTGACATCATCACTGTTACTATGGCAATGGATTGTGATGTCACAAATATAAGACAATGGCCTCTGGCAATGAATGAACATGCAGGGAGAATGAGTAATGAAGGAATTGAAAGGCACATATACTGTATCAAAATATCCCAGGATCCAAACTTCCCACAAATACCTTAATGCACCTATAAGCTTAGCTTTCATCAGATAAACTATTGGCAGGCTGAACAATAATTTTGGTGGGATTATTGATGGATAATATTATGTTGGGTGAATTGCATTTAGTCCTGCTGTGTTCTAACGACTGCTCTTTCATAATTGTATGAAAGGTTCTTCAATCCAAGTCTAGGGTGAGCACATCAACACAGAGTCATAAACGTTAGAGATGGAAAAGCCCTGTTTGGTCACCTATCTGCCAACATAGAATTGTGCCCTACAATATATTTCCCATTGCTTTGTCCAGTTTTGGTCATAATAGTTATGATGAGTTTGCTTTGATGGCCTGTTTTGCTTAGCAACCAGCGAGGCCTACTAAAAAAATATACTAGCTGAAACAGTTAGGCGCTTGGTTGCTTGACTTTGCTAAATAAGAAAATGCTTGCAGACGCTTTTTGAAGTAACTTGTATTTTTTTTGTTTAACCATGAAGCTTATTAAAACATAACAGGTTTTTTTTGTTTGTTTTTGTTTTTTTGTATGCTGGGAAAATATAGCTGGGAAAATACAATAATGACGCGGCAAAGTGGCTAATAAAGACAGTTTGCATTTGCAGAGGGGAAGGGGGCTGGTTTTATGAAGACAGGTAGTAGTTCTTTATTGTATTGCATGCCTACAATAAAGAGCTTGATAGTTGGATTTTTGCTGGTCGTTGCTTGTTTTTTTGCGGTTGGATAACGAAACCTGAGCCGTCCAAAATAAAAAGAATCCCCGACAGTTATATAACACAACTCATCATCTAGCCCAATGAATCTAGGCTAGTTCCCTGGGGAGACTATTTGATAGTCTACTGGATCTCTCTGTCAGAAAGATTTTCCTGATATTTAGCTAGAATTTACCTTTTAAAATTCATCCCATGCCGTAGTTTTGTCCCTTTGTACTTAATGAAACAATTCATCCCATTAGTGTTTGCATCCTTCAGATAGTTTTAGACATTGATCACAATCCTCCTTATGCGTAGTTTCACCAAAGGTATACTTAACTGGCCAAATCCTCCTCTTAGGGCAACTCTCCTGTCCTCTTTGGCTATTGAACACTAGCCTGGGTTGCTTTTACATGGGCCTAGGGCTATATTGATCTTATGTATTCATATGCCACCCATCTCCATAGTACCAGAGCACCTCACAATCTTTCCATCCTCACACCATCCCTGTACTGTAGGGAAATGCTATTATTTCCATTTTAGAGATGGGGAATTGAGGCACAAAGAAACTAGGGCCCAGATCCACCAGGGGACTTAGGCTTACTTTCACCATTAAAAAAAAAAAAGTTACTCTGAATTTATCTAACTTCAACTTCCAGACATTGGATTGTGTTATTTAAATGAGAGGTCTTTTGTTAGATCATAGAATATCAGGGTTGGAAGGGACCCTCCGAAGGTCATCTAGTCCAACCCCCTGCTCAAAGCAAGAACAATCCCCAGACAGATTTTTGCCCCAGATCCCTAAATGGCCCCCTCAAGGATTGAACTCATAATCTTAGACTTAGCAGGCCAATGCTCAAACCACTGAGCTATCCCCGCCTCTGTCAAACTGAAGAGCCCATACTTAATCCAGTCACCCCTTAAATTTCTCTTTGTTAAGCTAAATAGATAGGTGACTTAGAATGTGATCCCCAAAAACCAGTACACTTGGCGGGGAGCTGCCTAAGCTAACCAGTGGACCATGCTGATGGGACAGTTGTGTCCTAAGCCCTACCCCTCTCTCAGGCCTGGTCTACACTACGGGTTTAGGTCGACTTTAGCGGCGTTAAACCGAATTAAGCCTGGACACGTCCACACAACGAAGCCCTTTCTTTCGACTTAAAGGGTCCTTTAAACCGGTTTCTTTACACCACCTCTGACGAGGGGATTAGCGATAAAACCGGTCTTTGCGGGTCGGAATTGGGGTAGTGTGGACGGAATTCGACGTTATTGGCCTCCGGGAGCTATCCCACAGTGCTTCATTGTGACCGCTCTGGACAGCACTCTCAACTCAGATGCACTGACCAGGTAGACAGGAAAAGACCCGCGAAGGTTTGAATTTCATTTCCTGTTTGCCCAGCGTGGAGAGCACAGGTGACCCCGCAGAGCTCATCAGCACAGGTAACCGTGATGGAGTCCTCCCAGGATCGCAAAAGAGCTCCAGCATGGACCGAACGGGAGGTACGAGATCTGCTCGCCATATGGGGAGATGAAGCAGTGATAGCTGAACTCCGTAGCAGTAAAAGAAATGGAAAAGTATTAGAAAAGATCTCCAAGGCCATGAAGGACCGAGGCCATAACAGGGACACACAGCAGTGCCGCGTGAAAATTAAGGAGCTACGGCAAGCTTACCACAAAGCCAGAGAAGCAAACGGAAGGTCCGGGGCAGAGCCGCAAACTTGCCGCTACTACGCGGAGCTGCATGCGATCCTAGGGGGTGCAGCCACCACTACCCCAACCGTGTGCTATGACTCTCTCACTGGAGAAACACACAGGGAAGACGGTTCGGGGAACGAGGAGGATGATGACGATGGAGGTACTGTAGGTAGCTCACAGCAGCAAGGAAGCGGAGAAACCGGTTTCCCCAACAGCCAGGATATGTTTGTGACCCTGGACCTGGAACCAGTAACCCCCGAACTCACCCAAGACCCTCAGGGCACACAGGAGACCTCTGGTGAGTGTAACTTTGTAACTATTTGTAAACATTACAAAAAAAAAGCAAGCGTGTTTAATGATTACTTTGCCCTGGCAATCGCGGCCAGTACATCTACTGGAAAAGTCTGTTAACGTGTATGGGGATGGAGCGGAAATCCTCCAGGGACATCTCCAGAAAGCTCTCCTGGTTGAAATGGGGTGATTTTATTAAGGGGACATTCAGAGGCGCCCGTTCCTGCTCTTCTGACCAGAAATGTTCCCCGCTGTTAACCACGCGGTGGGGGGAGGGGTGAAGTGATCATCCCAGAGAATCGTGTGTGTGTGTGGGGCGGGGGGGTTTACTTGTGTTTGTGCCGCATGTTAACCGGGAAACCGCAGCCACTCCTTTTACATTGAAACCCCATTTTAAATGGACAACCCAATTCATCCTTGATATGGGAAATGCGCTGCTGTTTGCAACCTTTCCCGCATGTTAAGAAGGTTAAAAAAGCCAAAACACTGTGGCCTACGATGGCTGCCTGCAAGCCGAAATATGCGACCTTGTAATGAAAGAGTGTACCCATTGTTCTCTAAAATGTGTCTTTTTTAACCACCTCTCCCTTCTCCTCCGCCAGCTGCAAATGTTTCTCCTTCGCAGAGGCTCGTGAACATTAGAAAGAGAAAACGTAGGACGAGGGACGAGATGTTCACGGAGCTGCAGATGTCCGCCCAGGCTGATAGAGCACAGCAGAATGCGTGGAGGCAGTCAATGACGGAGATGAGAAAAGCCCAATATGAACGAGAGGAGAGGTGGCGGGCTGAATCGCGGGAAGAACAGAGCAAGTGGCGGGCTGAAGACGATAGGTGGCGTCAGCTTGCAGACAGACGGCAAGAGGCAATGCTCCGTCTGCTGGAGCATCAAACTGATATGCTCGAGCGTATGGTTGAGTTGCAGGAAAGGCAGCAGGAGCAGAGACCGCCGCTACAGCCCCTGTGTAACCAACAGCCCTCCTCCCCAAGTTCCATAGCCTCCTCACCCAGACGCCCAAGAACACGGTGGGGGGGCCTCCGTCCACCCAGTCACTCCACCCCAGATGATCGCCCAAGCATCAGAAGGCTGGCCTTCAATAAGAGTTAAAGTTTTAAAATGCAGTGTGTCCTTTTCCATCCCTCCTCCCCCACCCATCCCAGGCTACCTTGGCAATTATCCCCCTACCTCTGTAAGGAACTAATAAAGAATGCATGAATGTTAAAAAAAAATGACTTTATTGCCTCTGCAAGCGGGAGGGGAGGGTGGGGTGGGGTGGTTGGTTTACAGGGAAGTAGAGTGAACCGGGTCGGTGGGGGGGGTTTGGAGGGTTCATCAAGGAGAAACAAACAGAAGTTTCACACAGTAGCCTGGCCAGTCACAAAACTCGTTTTCAAAGCTTCTCTGATGCGCACCGCGCCCTGCTGTGCTCCTCTAACCGCCCTGGTGTCTGGCTGCGCGTAATCAGCGGCCAGGCGAGTTGCCTCAACCTCCCACCCCGCCATAAAGGTCTCCCCCTTACTCTCACAGATATTGTGGAGCGCACAGCAAGTAGCAATAACAATGGGGATATTCTTTTCGCTGAGGTCTGAGCGAGTCAGTAAGCTGCGCCAGCGCGCTTTTAAACGTCCAAATGCACATTCCACCACCATTCGGCACTTGCTCAGCCTGTAGTTGAACAGGTCCTGACTCCTGTCCAGGCTGCCTGTGTACGGCTTCATGAGCCATGGCATTAAGGGGTAGGCTGGGTCCCCAAGGATCACGATAGGCATTTCAACATCCCCAATGGTCACTTTCTGGTCCGGGAAGAAAGTCCCTTCCTCCAGCTTTCGAAACAGAGCAGAGTTCCTGAAGACGCGAGCATCATGTACCTTTCCCGGCCATCCCACGTTGATGTTGGTGAAACGTCCCTTGTGATCCACCAGGGCTTGCAGCAGCATTGAAAAGTACCCCTTGCGGTTTATGTAGTCGGTGGCTTGGTGCTCCGGTGACAAGATAGGGATATGGGTTCCGTCTATGGCCCCGCCACAGTTTGGGAATCCCATTTCAGCAAAACCATCCACTATTGACTGCACGTTGCCCAGAGTCACTACCCTTGCTATCACCAGGTCTTTCATTGCCCTGGCAAATTGGATCACAGCAGCCCCCACTGTAGATTTGCCCACTCCAAATTGATTCCCGACTGACCGGTAGCTGTCTGGCGTTGCAAGCTTCCACAGGGCTATCGCCACTCGCTTCTCAACTGTGAGGGCTGCTCTCATCTTGGTATCCTGGCGTTTCAGGGCAGGGGACAGCAAGTCACAAAGTTCCATGAAAGTGCCCTTACGCATGCGAAAGTTTCGCAGCCACTGGGAATCGTCCCATACCTGCAGCACGATGCGGTCCCACCAGTCTGTGCTTGTTTCCCGGGCCCAGAATCGGCGTTCCACGGCATCAACCTGCCCCAGTGACACCATGATTTCCACATTGCTGGTGCCTGTGCCTTGTGAGAGGTCTATGTCCATGTCAATTTCCTCATCACTCTCGTCGCCGCGCTGCAATCGCCTCCTCGCCTGGTCCGGGTTTCGCCTTGGCATGTCCTGGCTCTGCATATACTCCAGGACAATGCGCGTGGTGTTCATAGTGCTCATAATTGCCGCGGTGATCTGAGCGGGCTCCATGATCCCAGTGCTAGCTATGGCGCCTGGTCAGAAAAAAGGCGCGAAAGTAGTATCTGATGGACCAGGAGAAGGAGGGAGGGCGGGAGGGAGGGAGGGCCGAGTGGCGACATGGCGTACAGGTACAGGAACAGGGAGAAACACAAACAACTGTCACACAGAATGGTCCCCCCAAAGATTAAAATGAAAACCCTGGGCTTAGCAGGCCATTGATTTCACGGAGGAAGGGGAAGCATATGAATACAGAACAAATCTATTTTTTACATCTTAAGGTGGCAGCCGACGGTGCAGCATGAGTGACAGCCATACCAGTACGACGATGACGGATACCAATCATAAAATACCATCATCTGCCAAAAGGCAAGGGGCTGCTGCTGTGTAGCAATGCAGCCCCACGTCTGCCAGCCCCACGTCCGCCAGCACCCAGCATCGCCCTCGGCCTCTTCTGGGTGCTTAGCAGACAATACTGGGCAATTGGCAGAAAATAGTATATTACGACTGGTAGCCATCATCATCGAAACAGTAGCATGTCTGCCCAGGTGGCCATGATTGACAGCCACACCAATACGATGACGACGGATACCAGTCATAATATACCATCGCCTGGCAAGGGGCTGGTGCAATGCAGCCCTACGGCTGCCAGCCCCATGGCTATCACTCATGCTACACCGTCTACCGCCAAAAGGCAGTTAGCAGCTGCTGCTGTGTAGCAATGCAGTCCCACGTCTGCCAGCACCCAGAGGACATATGGTGACGGTGAGCTCAGCTGAGCTGAGCGGGCTCCATGCTTGCCGTGATATGTTGTCTGCACAGGTAACCCAGGTAAAAAGGCGCGAATCTATTGTCTGCGTTGCTGTGACGAGGGGGGAGGGGCCTGACGACATGTACCCAGAACCGCCCGCGACACTGTTTTGCATCATCCGGGCATTGGGATCTCAACCCAGAATTCAAAGAAAAGGCGCGAACCGCTTCTCGGCTCTCTGAGCTGTGGCGCAAACGTAGTATCTGACGGACTAGGGGAAGGAGGGAGGGGGGCCGAGTGACGACATGGCGTACAGGCACAGGGAATTAAAATCAAGAACGGTGGCTGTGCATCAGGGAGAAACACAAACAACTGTCACACAGAATGTTCCCCCCAAAGATTAAACTGAAAACCCTGGGCTTAGCAGGCCGTTGATTTGACGGAGGGAGGGGGAAGCAAATGAATACAGAGCAAATCTATTTTTTACATCTTAAGACGACGGTGCAGCGTGACTGATAGCCCTCGGCATCTTTCTGGGTGCTTGGCAGCAAATACGGGGCGGCGTATGACGATGGTCTTCAGGCCTATTGCACAATCGGCTGCTCGGGGAAGACTCTGCTAATGTGCGATGACCCGACTTGTAATAGGACGGCTAATAGTCGTAATACACCATTTACTGCCAAAAGGCAAGCCCCACGGCTGCCAGCACCCAGATCGCCGATGAAGGCTACCAGTCTACTGCACCGTCTACCGCCAAAAGGCAGTTAGCAGCTGCTGCTGTGCAGCAATGCAGTCCCACATCTGCCGACACCCAGAGGACATATGGTGACGGTGAGCTCAGCTGAGCGGGCTCCATGTTGTCTGCACAGGTAACTCAGGTAACCCAGGTAAAGAGGCGCGAATCTATTGTCTGCCGTTGCTGTGACGGGGGAGGGAGGGGCCTGACGACATGTACCCAGAACCGCCCGCGACACTGTTTTGCATCATCCGGGCATTGGGATCTCAACCCAGAATTCAAAGGGGCGGCGGAGACTGCGGGAACTGTGGGATAGCTGTGGGATAGCTACCCATAGTGCAATGCTCTGGAAGTCGACGCTAGCCTTGTACTGTGGACGCGGTCCGCCGACTAGAGCACCTAGAGCATTTTATTGTGTGGACACACACAATCGGCTGTATACAACCGATTTCAATAAAACCGGCTTCTATAAATTCGAACTAATTTCGTAGTGTAGACGTACCCTCAGAGAAAGGCTGCAGGGAGTTGCCTACTTCTGCTTGTGATCCACAAACAGGGGAGAGATAGTTGCTCCTCAGCCTAACTCTCATGCGGGGCCTGATTGGGCAGGCATGCTTAGGGGCCACCTAATTCTACACCAAGTGGCTGGAGGAGAAGGAGCTCCTTGGTAACCATTAGCCTCGTGGTTAGAGCGCTCAGCCAGGTCATGAAAGAGCTGGGATCCATATCCCCTCTGTCTGATGAACTGGGATCTACCACCTCTCAGTTGAGTGCTCAAATCATTGGACTCGGGCATTCTGGTGTGGGTCTCCCTCAATCTCTGCTGGTGAAGTTGTTCCACTTTAATTTAAATATTAATGGGGCCCGAGAGAGGGAGAATCACTCTCCAGTCCACTGGTTCGAGCACTCCCTTGAGGGGCGGCAGATCCCTATTCAAATCCCTTCTGACCAGATAGTGGGGAGACTTGAACTGCTGGATTCCCACCTGCCAGGTGAGTCCTCTCATCAGGGGGCTGAAGGTTACAAAGAGATCCTCCTGCTACTGCTGCTCCCTCCCCTCGCCTCCCTGATTGGGCCCTATGTGTGAGTGAGGCAGAGGACCTGTCTTCCCCCAGTTCATGGAAAGCTCTGGGGCTTAGGCCGGACAGAGGCTTCCAGAGACCTCGATGGAGGCCGCCACGGACATGCCCACGAGCAGAAACTTAGGCACCCAGAGAACTTTTACTGCAAAAACGTAGGTGTCAAGTGAATTTTGGGGCCTGCAGGGCTGGGCGGCAGCCAAGTCGGAGTTCTGTGGATGGCAGTGGCTCTTAAGTGACACCCCCAACGTCACGCAGGAAGTCTGGGGCAAAGCAGGCAATTGAAGAGCAGTCTTGCAAGGCCCAGGTGAACACCCTAACCGTGATAGCATCCTTTCTTTCTTCCAAGTCAGAGGCTCATTTCATTAGAAGTCTCCCAAGGAACTTCCCTGAAACTAGCTTAAATGTGGCAAGAGTTTGAGATTCGCAATCCAAGCCTGTTCATGGGTGCAATCTTTGGAGACGGATCACAGGAAATAGGCAAATTTGGGTTGTCGTCCTCATTCTTCTGCTTTGAAAATCAGGCTTCCAAGATTCCCTGGTCTTATATTTCCTATACATGCTTTCCTTGGAGGAATGGACTTCATTTGCCTGGTGCCGGGCTTTCCACACCTACTATGTTTTTGCTCAGAGAATTCAATGCTTTAGTTGTTTTTTTTTGGTGAGTGCTTTTTTATGGTGCATCAGATTTCCCCATGGGAATGGATATATATATGCTAGTTCTTGCACCAAATGTTGGAAAGGGAGGGGCAGAGACAGGTTCTTTTGAGAAGGTACTTGTTATTTTAAATGTGCACACTTATTTAAGAGGTTGTAGTGAATGGGGAGGATTCTGAATATCTATCTTTACTCTCTACTGTATCGGAACGATAATCAGAGTTTCTGTGTGTTAATTTCTTTACTTTTTAAAAAAAATATTAGGACAATACAGAGTAGGGTGACCAGATGTCCTGATGTAATAGGGACAGTCCCGATTTTTGGGTCTTTTTCTTATATAGGCTCCTATTACCCCCCACCCCGTCCCGATTTTTCACACTTCCTGTCTGGTCACCCTAAGCATCCCCTGTCTTGTGTTGCGTATATATGAAGTTGCTCAGCAGTGTTCCCAGCTACCTCTCACCTACTGAGATTTGTCAGGTCCCCTGTCTGGCTCATCATACCCCAAAGAATTTGGGAGTGAGAGGAGAGAGTTCCATAGATCCCTAGTTGTAATCAGATACTGTGTGGAGGGCCAGCAGTATAAAACCCTAAAATAGGAGCCCTTTGGGCCCAGTTTTTCAAATCCAGAGGGTAAGTGACTTCCCAGAGCCCCCTGTTTTATACTGCTCTGAAATAGACAGATGGAAATAAATTCTGGATGCTAACAAAACTGTCAGATCAGGCTACATGGGGACATCTGACTAGCAAGCCAAGAAACATTCCCGGCTGCAGAAGATTTGACACTTAGAGAGTTTTATATTACATTTATTATCTAGGATTTGATTTACAGTACATTTCTGTGTACTGTATTCCCCCCACCCACACACACACAAAACAACAAAAGCAACAACAAAACCCATAACAACCTCAACATTGGGCTGGAGTTAAGATTGAGAGTACATATCAGTAACTTCAGTGTGAAAAGAAATGGAAAGATGTTACAGTGATACACACCACTGGGGGATATATAATATATAAACACATTTCATATATATATATATATATATACATACAGAGAGAGAGAGAGAGAGAGAGAGACAGAGAGACAGAGAGAGCGCCAGATGTATACTAGATATATTTATATTCCTATAAAATACTTAGTAGGTATCTTACCACTATCTTACCAAATAATAGTAAAAGCTGAGTGGGAACTATATTTTCTGTCCTGAGAAAATTTCTGAGATTTTGAAATCTTCTCCTGTCATAAGAACGGTCGTACTGGGTCAGACCAAAGGTCCATCTAGCCCAGCATCCTGTCTTCCAGAAGTGGCCAATGCCAGGTGCCCCCAGAGAGAATGAACAGAACAGGTAATCATCAAGTGATCCATCCCCTGTCGCCCATTCCCAGCTTCTGGCAAACAGAGGCTAGGGACACCATCCCTGCCCATCCTGGCTAATTGCCATTGATGGACCGCTCCTCCATGAATTTATTTAGTTCTTTTTTGAACCTTCTTATAGCCTTGGCCTTCACAACATCCTCTGGCAAGGAATTCCACAGGTTGACTATGCCTTGTGTGAAAAAATACTTCCTTTTGTCTGTTTTAAACATTTGCCTATTAATTTTATTTGGTGGCCCCCTAGTTCTCGTGTTATGAGAAGGAGTAAACAATACTTCCTTATTTACTTTTTCCACACCAGTCATGATTTTATAGACCTCTATCATATCCCCCCTTAGTCATCTCTTTTCCAAGCTGAAAAGTCCCAGTCTTATTAATCTCTCCTCATATGGCAGCTGTTCCATACCCCTAATCATTTTTGTTGCCCTTTTCTGAATCTTTTACAAGTCCAATACATCTTTTCTGAGATGGGGCGACCACATCTGCACGCAGTAATCAAGATGTGGGCGTACCACGGATTTATATAGAGGCAATATGATATTTTCTGTCTTATTATCTATCCCTTTCCTAATGATTCCCAACATTATGTTAGCTTTTTGACTGCTGCTGCACATTGAGTGGATGTTTTCAGAGAACTATCCACAATGACTCCAAGATCTCTTTCTTGAGTGGTAACTGCTAATTTAGACCCAATCATTTTATATGTATAGTTGGGATAATGTTTTCCAATGTGCATTACTTTGCATTTATCAACACTGAATTTCATCTTCCATTTTGTTGCCCAGTCACCCAGTTATGAGAGATCCTTTTGTAGGTCTTCACAGTCTGCCTGGGACTCAACTATCTTGAGTACTTTTGTATCATCTGCAAATTTTGGCACATCACTGTTTACCCCTTTTTCCAGATCATTTATGAATATGTTAAATAGGACTTGTCCCAATACAGACCCCTGGGGGACACCACTATTTACCTCTCCCCGTTCTGAAAACTGACCATTTATTCCTACCCTTTGTTTCCTATCTTTTAACCAGTTACCAATCCCTGAGAGAACCTTCCCTCTTATCCCATGACTGCTTATTTTGCTTAAGAGCCTTTGATTAGGGAACTTGTCAAAGGCTTTCTGAAAATCTAAATATACTATATCCACTGGATTCCCCCTTTTCCACATGCTTGTTGACCCCCCTCAAAGAATTCTAGTAGATTGGTGAGGCACGATTTCCCTTTACAAAAACCATGTTGACTCTTCCTCAACAAATTATGTCCCAAATGAGACAAAAAAATTCTAAATCTCAAAAACTTTTGCAAACTGACAGGAAGAAAGAAAGAAAGAAAGTGAGTCAATCAAAAGTGGGTCAATCAAAACATTTTGCTTCAATCATTTTTTTAAAAAATTATAGTATCAGAGGGGTAGCCGTGTTAGTCTGAATCTGTAAAAAGCAACAGAGGGTCCTGTGGCACCTTTAAGACTAACAGAAGTATTGGAGCATAAGCTTTCATGGGTGAATGCCCACTTCATCAGACGCAAGATGAAGTGAGTATTCACCCACGAAAGCTTATGCTCCAATACTTCTGTTAGTCTTAAAGGTGCCACAGGACCCTCTGTTGCTTTTTAAAAAATTATAGTTATCTTAAGTTTCAAAACCGAATCTGAACATTGGCATTTTTCATTTCAAAAATGTCAAAATGAAACATTTTGACAATTTTGAAGCTCTTTATTTTGGAGAAAAAAAAAATTATTGATAAAACAATTAAAACCCAAATTTTAAATTTACAAGATATTGAACTGATCACGGTGTGATTTCTCTAGTACAATAACCCAGGCAGTGATAAATGACTGCATATTAAAGCTGACTGAATCATCGGTTGCCAGTAATAATCACTGTGAACATTGGTATATTTTTCATTTGTGAAATCATGTTTATTTGTGAATAGCTGCATGATTTGACTAGCTCTCTAGCTGACTGGGTCGTATTCATCAAATAATTGTCTGACCTTTTTCATATCATTCAACATATATTGTTGATCAATTTTCCCCACCTCCCACTATTCAGTCAGTTCTACTGTCTCAGCTAAATGTTTCATTGTCCATACCCTGAAGTCAACATCAACCTTCCAGTTCACTTCAGTGGTGCAATAAGAACCAGCATTCATCCTACAATGGTTTTGCCCTTTATCGCCGTATTTGCTATTCTTGGAAATTCCACAAATACTGTTGTAAAGGCCAGATGTTGTGGCAACGTAAATGTTGAGTCTTTTAAGGACAACACCCTTAACTCCAGTTATGAGGAAAAGGAACCAAAAAGAAGTGAAGTGAGAAGAATATTGTTGGGAAATTAGATGCTAATAGATTGGGAGCTAGGCTGTTCAGATCTGATCTAATCCCAGTCCTTTTTTTTTTATCCCTCTCATATAGAGAAGGAAAATAAAAAAAATATTGTACATTAAAAGTAACTAAGCTTTTTTTTTTTTAGAAACTCAAAGTCTCTTTGGCTGCAATTGTGGATGAAGGCTCAGGGTGGTCCTTCTGATCTCACTTCAACTGAATTCTCCATCCCTAGAAATTAAGCGCCAAAATAATGGAAGTAGTGTTTAGGCTTTGGTTTTAACCTCAAAAAAGCAAGGGGATTCAAAGATAATGCCTTCGTTTCATCCTCTGTTGTACACTAGGGAATACAGCTCATGATCCTTGGATAATCTTTCAAACCATATGAAGTAAATACCTAGGCATGACCTAAAGCCTGATCCAATGCCCACTGCAATCAATGGAAATACTCCCAATGACTTCAATGGGCATTGGATCAAGTCCCAAGTGAGGTAGGGTGGAATGATTTTCTGAATGTCTTTGTTTTTGTGGCTTCCATTCCGAATCTCAAAACCAGAGGGAGCAATATGTGGCTATATTTAAATAATCCATTGCTATATTCTGTTCCACGGACATTGATTTTATTTTTCAAAATTACGATATCACGTAAATATGTTTTGAGCGCCACAAAATGGCATAAAAGAGGAGGGTTTTGCTGAGTTTTTTTTTTCAATCTTAAGTCTGTGGTGGGTCTATGAGGTACATATTGAGCTCTAATTAATCCAAGGCAGCTCTTATGAATCCAGTTATTTTGGCCATCGGTTATCCTGCTGCTAATTCACTTGTGGAAAAGAAAGATGTATGATGGGGATTCTAAAGGCCTCCCCTCCATCGAATTCATCACACACATACACTCAGAAAATGGAATCCATCCATCCTTCAGTATCGTGAGTTTGGGTTAAAGAGCTGCATGGCTGGGAAAGTTTTATAATCACATTCTCTGGATTGAAATTATGTGGTAAAGATCAGGTTAACCTTGGTGCTGCTGGCTGCCAAAAAACACAGAAAATTCCTTAGGACGCCAACCTTTATGCTACACTGAGCTTGAGCTTTAAAACATATTTTTATACTTGCAAATATACAGGCTGAATTTCGCTAGCAGAAGAATATACACTAGGCCAAATTCACCCCCCACCCTGTCTAATTTCATTGATTTCAATGTGTTTATATGTGTAATTGAATTTAACGTATTGACCAAATGTGCAGATCCAATCTATCTCTAAAGTGTCACAGCGCAAGGGACTTGCCTTTCTCATACCAGGCGTCACCACTGGAGTCAATGAGAGAACAGAATCTGGTCCGATCCTATCAAATGACTGAGAAATAGGAAAACAATTCGATGGATAATTTCAAATGGCCGAAGTTGTTTTCACTTTGCAGTGTCCAGTGGGACCCTTTTCCCATTTGTGATGACATTTTCACTTTTTTTTTTTTTTTACCAAAACTGTAATATATATTTTTTTTTAGCCGTTTTGTTCTTGAAATCATGATGCGGCTGGGGGAAGAGAGTGGTTGCTACTGAAAACGACGCTTTCTTACAGAAAACTGGGCTTTTGGTAAACAAAACGGTTCATAGTGACTTTGAAAATCATTTTAAAAACAAGAAAATGTTGACAAAAATTGATAACAGTGTTGCAGGAAATGCCATACAAAACAGAAAATGTCCCTAAAGTTGATGGTTTTCAGTGAAAAATATCTTTCGGTGGTTAAAATTCTGACTAGTCCTATTTCCAGTTGGTGTCACTCTGGATGAATATGATACATATTCATAGAACGCTTTGTGCTGGTCCACAACAACTTGTTGAAAGTGAAGAAGTGTGGGATTGGGGTGGTCACTGGAGAGAAGGCCTTTCTCTTTTGAAGGGATTCACCCAATGGAAAACTCAGTGAACCACTGCCTTTGGCATACGTCTCAAGGCCTTCAAATATTTAACTATGCGAGAATTCCTGCAAAATATCAGTTCTGATCATACACAGAGGTTCAAACCAGAACACGAACAGGAAAGACTTGGTGTCTGCAGAAGCATTACTCCAGCAAATAATGTGGAGACCCTTAAGAGAAAAAAAAGGGGGGGACTAGATCCTTAGATGGTGTCAATTGACATAATGGATTTATACCAGCTGAGGTGCAGGCCCCGTATCTTTCCAAAGGAACGTAATTGTTTTATTAGAATTACTGTGTGGCTTGATGAAAGGAATATAGTAAATGTAATGAACTTGGATTTTAACAAAGGATTTTATTATTGTTTCATGAAATCTTGCCTGAAAGTTTAATTCATCTGGGATTAGATTGGATTGTTGTCAGATACACTGCAGACCGGCTAAGCAAGCATAAAAAAAAGATTAAACACATTGAGATTCGAGCTGGTCCAGAATTTTTCAACAAAACCTCTTCTGTAGGAAAATGTTGTTTTGGAAAAGTTGAAACTGTTCACAGGAAAGGGGAGATTTTCATGAATTTCCCGTTTTGGGCGGGGAGGGGGGAGGAATACATATTTTGCCCCATTTTGACATTTGTTCAACAAAAAAGCTCTGCTTTTCAGTTCAAAATGACTTTTTATTTTGAAATTTAAGTAAATTTATAGTAAAAAAAAATTAAAAAGTCTAAATCCGAACAAAATGTGTTGAAATTATCAAAATGAAACATTTCAAATTTGAAACATTTGAAGTTTGGCGGTTTTTGGGGGGGGGGGGGATTTTTGATTTGCAAAATTGGAGACTTGACTTTTCATTCTGATTTTGGAGGGGAAATTTTTTCAAAATCTTGAAAATTCTTGCAGGATGGGAAAAACATTTCCCACCTGACTCTAATAGCAACGGATCCATTGGGATAATACATGGCTCAACCTTAGCGCCATTCAGATTTAATATCTTCATTAATGAACATGAAGTAAACAACATATTCATGACATTTTGAGGTGACATTGAATAAAGAAAACTGCAAGCACCAACCATAATTATAATAATAATACAAAGAGACTACAGGGCTGACACAAAACCCACTGAAGTCAGTGGAAAAACTCCCACTGACTTCCATCAGACTCGTAGCGTACGTCTACACTGCAAAGCTGCAGTGAGTTTTAGAGGCAGGGTCTACAGACTTGGGTTCACTCTGCGTAAACCTGAAGCCAGTCCCCCACCCTAGGCTTGACAACCTGAGCTCCAGCCCAAGCCGGAATGTCTATATTTCTATTTTTAGCGCCGTAGGATGTGTCTGAGTCTGTAGAGCTGAGCTCTCAGACTAGCTGTGTCAATGTAGGCATACCCTGAGAGAGAGTAGACATGTGGGCCTAAAATAACAAAATAAAATTCAGTCTGGAAGAATGCAAGCTGGTACATCTTGGCATACAGATGGCAATGGCTGGAAGTTGAAGCTAGAAAAATTCCGACTGGAAACAAGAATTTTAACAGAGTAATTAACCATTGGAACAAGTTACCAAGCGTCTTGGTGGATTCTCCATCCCTGGCAAGTTTTAAATCAAGGCTGGATTCTTTTCTAAGAGATCTGCTCTAGGAATTATTCTGGGGAAGTTCTCTGGCCTGTGGTATAGAGGAGGTCAGACTAGGAGACCACAATGGTCCCTTCTGGCCTTGGAATATATGAATCTAGAGAGGAAGTAACTCAAAATCTGAGAAACTGTTACACTGAAAGATATGTAGTAGTGATGGTAGATGGGAAATTAGACATGAGTTTGCCATGGTATATTAGAATAGTAGAAGGGTCCATGAAATTTGGGACCACATGTGCAAAGGCATGGAGTTAAAAGTCCTTTTAATGCAGCTGTGGTGGTATCAGTACTTCTCTAAGGGCCCATTAATAGAAAAATTGTTGAGTTGGATCATGACCCATGTGCTTGTATATGCACCTGAAATACTGGGTTCAGTTCTGAGCATGATGTAAAGATATTGATGCTCAGAGAAGATTGAAATCTGGAAGCTCTTAAGGAAAGACCTAAAAAGCTAAAGATGCAGCATCGCCTGGTGAAGACCCAAGGAAGAAGAGGAAAGGTGATCGTCGTGTAATACGTTAACACTAAGGAGGTTGAGGGATCATTTAGTGTGATTCCTATGGGTAGGACTGGGAGTAATGGGATGAGACATGGAAAATTTAGGTTGAAGATCAGAAGAATTTAGGCTGGATACATGAAGGCTATGGGAGAGTTTCCCTGGGGAAAGCAGTGGAAGACACATCATTTAGGATCTTGAAAAGTAGACTGGACAAAAACACTAGGAGCTTGATTCACCACATCAGAATTGCTAGATTTATACTTGTGGGGTTCCATTGAAATCAATAGCATCAAACTAGTATGGCTGAGTGGTTCTTCTGGCTGGAGAAATGTACAGTTGGGAACAACCTCGCTTAGGGACTAAGTTTCACTGCATGAGCTAAGCCAACTTTTCCCCTCTAGCTTCTGTGATGCTGTGATACCTTGATACGGGCCCCACTGTCCTATGCCCTGGCATGTGTTCAGTGCTTTACCCAAGCCATAGCATTCCACCCAGTGAATTCCTGCATGGAGACCATTCACGTGTGGTTGAACTAGATCTAGAAGGACATCCAGTCTAGATTTAAAGAGTATTAACAGTACAGGACAGTATTAACTCACAGAGAACTGGAAAAGACCTATTGCTAATAGGGACCTACAGGGCTAATTCATAGAGAACTGGAAAAGACCAACTGCAATTTCTCCGCTAGTCCGTGGTCTGGATGGGGTGTGGGGGAATACAGGATTATCTCCTACAGTGTTTTCTCCATCTGCTTTCAGCTGCCTCGAGTGCTCGGTCTTCAGTCCTGCCAATGGAAACAAGTGAATTAACCCTTGTTGACTTCAAGCTATTTTAGCTACACACCAAAATAACTACTGTCGCTGGGAGCAGTCATGCCAGTGGAGGCTGTCTCTTTCTGTGTTTCACCTCCGCCTAGCAGGGTGCTCCCTGAGAGACAGGGCGGGGTGTTATCAGTATGTCAACGCAGGCAAGCCCTATCTCTGCACTGTCACTCACGGGATAGCTATTTATCTCTCCCAGTGCTGATACCGCCTCTTCGCACCCACAGCGAGAGGCGATAGTGGCGCTATCTCTGAGGCTTTACACCCAGCCCTGGCCTTAGCTAACATCCTCTCTTTGATAGGAGACAACGGGGTGGTTCCTAACAAGGCCTGGTACCAGACAGCGAGAGAGAGCAGGATGAAAGGGAGGCTTTAAGGTAGGATCAGCTGGGTGGCTCACACGGAAAGGGTGCCACTCATTAGCTCTATCACAGCTTTCACTCGTCAGCAATGACAGCCAACAGCTTCTTCCCCTGACCCAACCCCTCGACTGAGAATGTTAAAAATAAAGTGCCAGGATGTAATTGGGCATCGCTCCATTGGTGTCAGAGCCCCAACTGGTTTAAACTGGTGTGGCTCCACTGGAGCCTCTAAGGTCTCTCTCTCTCCTTTCTCCCAGAATTAGAATTAGAGTTTTTCCCCGTCGCTGTGTGTTATATATGCACACCGCCTCACTCGGGCTTACAAACATCTACGCTCGCACATGGCTAACACAGGCGCAGGCCACACTCAGCGCCACAAGCCCACGTGCACCATGGTTTGTCCCAAGCATTGGAAAGAAACAAAAGCAACATTAAAAAGGAGCATTGGCTATAGTCTAATAGTAAGAGAGCTGGCCTCTGTCTTCTCATATCTATAAGGGAAAGAATCGTTAAGTCACTCAGATCCTTCAGGTGGCTTATTTAATTGTCTCTGTGCCAAGCTCCTATGAGGGGTTTTGGGAACACTGCCCCACCTCCCATACTGTCAAGTAACATCCCGTCATGCTTGTCTGGTGCAAATACTCAAGCACATACAGAATCCCTTCTGATTAGTCAAAAAAATCCTATACATGCAAACTATAAGTGTAACCCACAAGTTATTGTCCCCCTCTCTGGCAGATCCACAGCGGCGATGAGGCTATGACAGTTGTAGGTATAAATCCTGCCTATTCCAGCTTCACAGGTCTCAAGCTCTGGTGCAGGCCAAATAGTAGCCATCACCTAAGGCAGGGTTGGCAAATATATGTGAACAGGTGGCTAGAGCCTTGGAGTGGGACTCGGGAGAGCTGGGTTCTCTTTCCACCTCTACCACTAGGCGTCTGGGTGACTTTGGGCATGCCACTTCCCCCTTTCTGTGCCTCAGTTTTCCCATCTGTAAAATGGGCGTAATGATCCCGACTTCCTCCTTTGTAAAGTGCTTTGAGATCTACTGATGAAAAAATACTAGGTGAGAGCTAGCGCTTATAATTATCCTCCTGCTATATCCCACATCCAGAAGGCCCTGCAATGCTTGGTGGATGTGCCGCAGCTCCCAACAGGTTGCTGATCATGTAACGGGAGCTGGTCTTTCCTTGTCCTTCTTCTGATTCTTTCCTCCCCTCCCCCTGACAAGGTTGTACCTGAAAAGCAGACACAGAAACTAAAACAGCCAAGAGCCAAATCCTCAGCGGTGAAATTCAGCATAACTCCAATGAAGTCAAAGGAGGTACGGTAGTGTGCATCAGCGCACAACTTTCTGCCTGTGTTGGAACTGTACGGCTGGTTTGTCTTGTCTAATATACAGGCTAGGACTGTAGCTATCACTAAAATGTTAATGCCACATTTCCTGATTTAAATCCCCACAGTCTGACCTGGGGCAATTCCTTTATCAGCTTTATCATTTTTTCAAAAGTAGCTAATGATGTGGTGTGCCTCCATTTTGGTTTTTTTTTTTGGTACCCAACTTGATGGCTATAAGGGGAATGATTTTCCGAGATGTGGGGGTTGGATCAGCACTTCCTGAAAATCAGGCCCCTTTAAAGGCATCTCAAGTTGGGCGCTCAATATCACTAGTCATTTCTGAAAATCTTGGCGTGTTTTCCTAGGCGAAAGGATGTTCTGTCTTCGGGGGGCGGCGGGGGAAGTGGAGGCAACTGAGCAAAGCCAGAACTTTATTGTTCTTAGCCAGGCTAATAATAGATACAAAAACACTAATAAAAAATGTAACGTAGTCTTCATTCAGCTGTGAAAAGGTTCGGCAGAAAGAATGGGGAGTGAGAATGGAGAAAAGAGTGAGACAGAGATGGAGAGAGGGAGAGAATAGGGGATTTTTGCAAATCTTTTCCACTAGAAGACAGCTGTGTTGGCCCGGAGTTCCAGTGCAAAGGAGCGCTCCCATAAATTAACTCAGTTTTGTTTTCTCTAACATCAGTTAGCCTCACCACAAGGTCTCGGTGCCGTGCCATTTCCAAACCACTTTGGGCCTGTCAAGCGTAAATCACGGGGTGTGGAATCACTGCAGGCAGAGAGTTATGGTCTGGGCACAAGGTGCAAATTGCTTAGAGTTAGCGCCAGATTTCCCCCCCTCCCCTTTCACCACAAGTTCTTTTTCTTTCTTTCTTTTGAAATTATTCTTGTAAGAATCAAGAATTAACAAGAGGCAATTAGGGTAGCGCTAACTTTAAATGGAGCACGGCCCACAACACAACATCCACATTGGACTCTTACCTCTCCCGTGGAATATATTCCACTTCTTCCTTTTGAAGGTCCTCCCCTTCGCTCTGTTTTATGTTCTGCTACTGTGATGGTGGTCTCCTTCCCATACAGAGATCCAGAAGTAGGAATGGATACTGAACAAAGAGAGGGCTTTGACCGCAGTGACTGCTTCCTTCAGTGCATTGTTTTGTTGTTGTTTTTAACATAAGACCCGTTGGCCAAGGTCTTCACAAGGCCAACTGGAGACCCTTTAAGAAGGCCTGATTTCCAAAGGATGGGTGCTCAGCACTTTGTGAAAATTAGACTCCTTTGAGCTGTCTGAAGTCAGACATCTCAAATAATGGAGGCACTAGACACTGTGGAAGAAGTGAGGTTTTTTACCCATGAAAGCTTAGGCCCAAATAAATCTGTTAGTCTTTAAGGTGCCACCAGACTCCTTGTTGTTTTTGTGGATACAGACTAACACGGCTACCTCCTGATACTAGACACTTTGGAAAGACTTAGCCCATGTGTGACGGTCCACGCTCCTGGGATCAGGGCAGTGTGGGCTATCAGTCACAGTCCGTAAAGCAACCCTTCAGTGCAGGGCAGCGTGGCCTAGCGGCCAGAGTCTATAGTGCCGCCCTTCGGTGCAGGGTAGCGTGGCCTAGCGGCCAGAGTCCATAAAGCAACCCTTTGGCACAGGGTAGCATGGCCTAGTGGCCAGAGTCTATAGCATTGGGGTGTGGCTGCCCTGGTAGGAGGGGCCCGGGCCCACCCGACTCCACCGGGGCCCAGACCCAGGGCCCTAACAGAGGCATAGCTGCTTGCCACTAACTCAGCGGGGGGGGGGGGGGGGGGAGTTCCTGCCAAAACACGCTGAGTTTCCCTGGGTGGGAGGTACCACTCCGACACCCTCCCTGGGTCACTTCCTACCTGAGTCTGTGCTGGGGTCTCCCATGAGACGTTGATTCCCCTGTGTTCGGCAGGTCCAGTTGTCTCCAGGGTCACCTCCAGTCACTGGGTGCAGGCAGGCCGTGGACGGCTGCGATTCCCAGCGTAGTCAGAGGCTGTGGCGGGCCCGCCGCAGGAGCTTCCCAGGCCGGTCCTTCCCCTGTGGCCTCCAGCCCAGAATGACCCAGTTTCCCTCCCTTTATACTACTAGAGCACTTGAAGCATGCCCAGTCTTGCCAGGGAGGCGGGACTTCCGCTGTTAACATCTGGGGCTTGACCTTGTCTGGGCTAGCGCGGGGTAAGCCGGCCCTGTCACACCATGTCTCTATCTTTCTTGTCTTTCCAGTGCAGTCAGAGATGCTGTCAGGCGTATAAGGGGCAATGGAAACCTGCCTTGGGCATCAAGGATGGACGTGTCTAAATTCAGAGTTCAGTAGTGCTCTCTCGCATCCAGTCCTTCACGATCCTGCTTCAAAACCGTCTTTTGGAAAGCCCAGCATTTGCGTATTGGGAAGTTCTTTCCAGGCTAGTTACTGGAGCTGGGTAAAGTGATGTTTCAGTTCACTGGCCTGTCTGAAATATCAGAAAAAAAGTCATTTTGAACCAAAAATTCAAAAAATGTTGGTGAATCAAAGAAGTCGACAACCCCTCCCCCCTTTTATTTTGGGTCAGGCAAAACATTTAATTCGACACAAAATGAACCATTTAGTTTAGTTTCTTTTTAATATAAAAACAAAGGAAATGACAAACTAGATTCACAAAGTGGAAGGCAACTTTCTCGGGTGACCTTTAACCTAGTGGTTAGGGGACACATATGGATGTGGAAGATCCAGGTTCAGTTCCCTTTCTTTCTGCTTCATATAGAGAAGGGAGTGAAACTGGGGTCTCCTACATTGTAGGAGAGAGCCCAAACCACTGGGCTAAGGGTTATAAGGGCAGCCACCCCTCCTCCAGTAACTTTGTGAATATCTATGTAGGTGAGCAAAATACTCCTGGTTCTGGCTGATTTTTTGTAGGGCTCCTACTGCAAGCAAGTCTTGAAACCAGACCATGGAGATTTAGCTTCCAATGACCAATTTCTGGACTCACATCTTGCCAGCTTTCTCCCTGAAATAAGTCTCTTGTGTTGTATGATGGGTCTCGCTTCAAGCCATCACACAGTGCAGGGTGAATCAAGGAAATACCTCAAAGGGATAAAGATGCTCTGCAATCACGTTTTGTTGCCCCTTGCAGTGGTCACACTCCGTGTGTAACTTTCCTCTTTTGCACTCGTTGTAAAAGTGGATGCAAAATTCTAAGGGCCAGATCTGCCCTCTTCCATCCTGGCTGCCTTAGCTGTCGATTTCCCTTGTGTAGGGGTATCCCTTTGTGAGATAGGGAGCATACCTGGGGCATGGCCTTGGGTGGGAGAGGACGTGACTGGACATGGCAGCTGCTCTCACTTGTGCCAGCTGCTAAACTGACTCCCGATTGGCCCCAGAATCAGGGATCTACCCTACAGATCTTATATTATAAGATTTCCTAGTCAGGGACTGCATCCTTTTAAAGTGCCATGCCCACCTACGGTGCTGTATAAATCACAAATAAATCTACACTAAACTTAGGAGCAGGAAGCATTCTTGTTCCAGGTGCTGGCGCTCAGGCACCGTGGGGATCGCCAGATTTCACGCTGGACATCCAAAGTTCACGGGTCCCATCTGAAAATCCTGGCTTTCAGCTTGAGTAATCCAAGGAGGGCATTAATCAGAACGTTGTGTAATACAATTTGCATCTCTCAGTGCTGTGGTTTCTTTAAAGATTGAACACTTCAGCTCAATTGAAAATGTCAGTCCTTGCTCAGTTTCAGATCAATCTAACTTACGTAGCCCATTGGGGTGAGTGTGTGTGGGTTTTGTTTTTGCATAATGACCACATGCTTCAATTAAACCTTTTCCCAAGGTCATCTCCAGCTATAACAGAGAAGACTGATTCTGCGGAATTCTTCTCTGTGTCGGGGGGCGAGAAATGCTGCGGTGGACCCCCTGCTACTACACAGCAGATACCAGGGAGACAAGAGTTGGACGGTGCTGGCAGAAGCCCAGCCAACAAGTTTGTTCTAGATGAAAAAGTCCCAGCCTGCAGAGCTAAGACAGCAACCCAGGTGCTGCAATGTAACTTCTTCTCCACGACTGGGTAAAGGGGGGGCAGGAGGGGAAATCGGGACAAATGCCAAGAGGCTAATACATAAATAATGAATGCCTGCAGGCAATGTGCAATGGCTTAAAGTTCTACACATAAACTGCAGTAGGTCAAGTGAGCTCCCATTAGGAGGCTGAGTGACAGAGTGAAAAGTATCAAACCCGCAGCAAGCCTTTGCAGTCAAGGTAATGTGGAATATTTTAACAGCACTGTCCCTGTGGAGAGCCTCTTTCTTTCTTTCTTTCTTTCTTTCTTTCTTTCTTTCTTTCTTTCTTTCTTTCACAAAAGAAAATCTAATAAAACCAGCCAGCCCGCTGGATTTCACACTCAGGCAACGGATCAGGTTGTGGCGGCGTTGAGCAAAGAGTAAACAGCCTTCTTTCTTTGGAGAGAGTTCGGCTGGTTTAGGAGCCCTTGGAGGTCTCCGAAGGCAGGATTTGCATCGACAGATGGAATGCTGGGTTTTCATGGCAGAGAAGGGGAAAGTCTGAGTGAGAGATGGGCCTGAACCATGACATTTGGACTCGGATTATATATAAATCCCGGGGACACATGAAAGAGAAAACAGTCCTGGTGCTTTGAAATTCCACCCAGCCTGCAGGTTGAAGTCCATTGAGTAACACTGGGTTCCTGAATTAAAAAAAAGATACTTCTTTGGGAAAGGTGCAACTTTACGCAGCTAGGATTGTGCAATTAGAGACGGCAAAACAAACCACCCTCTCTCAAAGAGAAGAAAGTTTCCTCTTGACCTGAGAACCTATCAAGGACTTGCAGACGCACCGCCGCACTCCTGTCACCACCCAAGAATAGGCCGATACAAAGAGATCCTTGCACCCAGACACATATGACCCCCTTCCCTCGGGCACACATGACTTTACCGGACCTCCGTGACTTCGGCTTCAGCTGTCAGCAGCGGGGGCGGAGCCGTGACTGTATGTCCCCAACCCACGGCTTTAGCGGAAGCTGGGGTTCTGAACCCCTACCCCTGAGGCTTCGGCTGGGCTGGAGCTGTGTGCCCCTGTCCCCCAGCTCCTGTGAATTTTTGTTTATTGCCCGCGACTTGTCCGTGACTTTTACTAAAGTGACAAAATCTTAGCCTTACTTATGATTGTCAATTGGTCTTGGCTCCCTTGCAATCCCCGCTGTAGCCCACCTCCATCCCCCGATGACTCCTGATACTGTCCAGTCCTGAGGCATCTCCCCTCCCTTCAGTCTCTGGAAACCTTAAATATCCAACCCTGGGGGTTAGTTGAATGGATTCTGATGAACTAAGACTTGGAGATATGATCTCTGGGTCATCCTGAAGTTTGGAAACAGGCCCAAATTTTCTCCAAGACCATTGTGTCATGTCCAGTGTACAAATTTGATCCTCATCTCTCCTGAGAATCAGTATCTCCCAAATCACCAAGCCCAGCTAAATCACCTTTGCACTCCCTGACTGCCTCCGCTGCAGACAAAATATCACAAACATGGCCATGCCTATGGTCTCTCCATGCCAACCATCTGCAAAAAGAGCTATACTTTTCATGAGCAACAGCTCTTATACTTGAAGCAATGGCATGATGGTCTCAGGAGACCTGGGTTCAAGTCTTGTATCAGCCACAACGTTCCAGAGTCACCTTGGGAAAAGTCACTTAAAGTCAAATTTTAAAAATTCCTACATGATTTAGGAGTTTAAGTCCCATTTTCAGAAGCATCAATATCACTTAGGCTAGGTCTATACTACCCGCCTGAATCGGCGGGTAGAAATCGACCTCTCGGGGATCGATTTATCACGTCCCGATGGGACGTGACAATCGATCCCCGAATCGGCGCTCTTACTCCACCAGGGGAGGTGGTAGTAAGAGCCGCCGGCGGGAAGCCGCAGAAGTCGATTTTGCTGCCGTCCTCACAACGGGGTAAGTCGGCTGCGATACGCCGAATTCAGCTACGCTATTCACGTAGCTGAATTTGCGTATCTTAAATCGACTCCCCCCTGTAGTGTAGATGTATCCTGAGAAACCTATTGACTTTCAATGGGACTTTAGTGACAAAGTGACTTGGGCACTTTTAAAGATGGGACTTATGTTTCTAAATCACTTAGATACTTTTCAAAATTTTACCTTTAGTCTCTCTGACTCAGTTCCCCATCAGTAAAATGGGCATAATTCTACTTCACTTTCTCACAGTACTCATCCGTCTTGCCTTTGTTGATTGTAAGCTCATCCCAGCAGGAACCATCTCTCTACAGCTGGCTGAAATTTTTAGGATGAATAGTGGAGTAGACAAAAAAGCAGTTTTGGTTAACCTCAAACTATTTGAGAATGTGTGGCCAATCACAAAACGGCTGGAGGTAATGGTGGTGCTGCTGTCTCGTCTTTCCCCCACCCAGCACCCTTCAGTTTAGTAGTTCTGACACTAATCGTCAATTCATGAGCTACAGGTTCCAATCCTTGCTCTGTAACAGACCCGGAATCTTCAATTCATTGAAAATTCCCAAACCCTTTGATCTAAAGCTATTTCCTCCCTCCCCAGATTTTTGGGCACTGCCACTGAACTGAAAAAATCTGCTATTCAGCCCGCTGTATGTCTCACTCTGTGTTTATGCAGTGCCTTGCACATTGGAGCCTCCTGGAACTATCATCGTAATAAGAACCAGGTTTTGTGAGATTTCCACTCCTGGTATGCAGACGCACAATGAGCTCATTTGAACTGACCGTGAACCCTGAACTTTTATAGGTTCCCCCCTTCCCAATTTTCTGAATACAAAATGAACCTATAATTAAAAGCAAATAGAGTACATTTTAACAGCTGAGTGCTAGCCCCCGGGAAGTAAGAAGGGTTTATTAGGGGAAGGCTGACCCACTGCCCAGCTCAGCAGTGTATAATAAACAAATCCCAACGTACGGCCGGGCTTGTGTGCTCATTTCTCAGCATAGACTTCGGTCCTCCCTATATTTTGTATACACTCGAAAAATGTTACACATTTTTTCAGCGTTTACAGTCTAACCAATGGACATACTGTCTTCCGCACACGCCAGAGCGATACTGCCAGTCTCCAAGTGGGGAGCTATGCAACTGTAACACACATCATTAGTATTGCTGGAGAGCGGGCTGGAAGGACACCTTTGCTCTCTCAGCAGTTAGCTATTTAAAATATTACCCTCTTCATCACTGTGAATAGGGTCCCGGGGGCTTCCCTGGGTTCCGGCAGGAACAGCTGATGTGTGAATAGTGGCAGTCCCAAAACAGATCTCACCGTTGACTCTCAGAAAGCCTTGCTGCAAATGGGTCATCAGATGTCACAAGCTGAGACCCAATTAAAAAACAGAGGCGCTATTGGTGTAGACCCCCGGCTTGTGGCTGTGACTCAGAGGACACAGGGGATCTGTTCAAAAGGGCAATGTCTCCGAACTTACTGCCCTGTGCTGTTTTTTCCCTTCTCTCCCCGGGCGTCAAAAGCGTGCTCCCTGGTCTGGAGTCAAATTCGGGTTGCTGCAAGAACTAACAGCCACAGCTCATTTTAGCTAAAGAAACCACAATTCCTCCTCGGAGGTTTGCTTTCACGCTAGTATTTTGTACCATATTGATTGACGCCGGACTCTGTATCTTGCCATGATTATTGGCTGGAATTTTCAAAAGGAATGAGGTCTGGATTTCAATTGGATTTAGGCACTTCAGTCTTATTTGAAATCCCAGCCATAGTTCTCAAGGCTCATTGGGTGGGATTTTCACAGGAACATAAGGGAGTCGGGTGTCTAACTTTTTTAGGCTTCTTTGACAATCCCCACCACTGTGGGACCAACTTTGTGGCCCTTTACAAACATTAACTGATTGACTTTCACAGCACCCCAGACAGGCAGAGTATTATTCATTCCCACTTTATGGGGAAGCAAAGCGGAGAAGTTGGTTGACTCACCCAAGGGCACAGAGAGATTGCGTATCTATCTTTGCTATGTCCAATGCGTCTGCAGCTCAGGTAGGAATACCTGCACTCCCTTTAATCTAGCTAATAACACTCGAAACAGCAGTGGAAACAAGACAGGATGGACTGTCCAGGCCTGGCTGGAACCCAGGGTATGTGCTAAAAGCCACATGGCCCTTTGCTAAGGCTGTAGCAGGCTCATTAATCTCTAAGGGTACGTCTTCACTTACCGGAGGGTCCGGTGGCAGGCAATCGATGTTCTGGGATCGATCCCGGAAGTGCTCGCCGTCGACGCCGGTACTCCAGCTCAGCGAGAGGAGTACGCGGCATTGACGGGGGAGCCTCCCTGCCGCGTCTGGACCCGCGGTAAGTTCGGACTAAGGTACTTCGAATTCAGCTACGTTATTAACGTAGCTGAATTTGCGTACCTTAGTTCGAAGTGGGGGCTTAGTGGGGACCAGGCCATAGTGGTCTCGGTGCCACTAGAGGGGACAGAACACCACACCCAGAAGGTGTGTGGATTACACGAACTTTCCTTGTCTGTGTTGCTGCATCTTCATGGCTATTTTTAGCTGCACTAGGGAAAAGCTAGCTCGGGCGTGCCTGCCCAAGCTGAATTCACACCTCCGATTTCAGTGTAGACAGACCCTTAGGCCTGCGGTTAGAACTCAGGAGTTCTGTTTCTCCATCTGGAGACAATTAGATGGCGCCCTTGTTTATGGTTTTGGTAACATTCCTATGCTATACGCCGGTATGTCAGTGACTCTAGGGCAACTTAGCATGGATTCCTCCCACGGTCTGGCAAACTGACTAGCTGCATGTGCATCGTAGGAGTTGCCGGTGCTGAAGCTTGGATCAGGACACGTAGGGCTGGTCTACACTGGGGGGGGGGTGTCGATGTAAGATACGCAACTTCAGCTATGGGAATAGCGTAGCTGAAGTCGACGTATCTTATTTCGACTTACCTCGGGTCCTCACGGCACGGGATCGACGGCCACAGCTCCCCCGTCGACTCCGCTACCGCCGCTCGCCCTGGCGGAGTTCCGGAATCGACGGCGAGCATGCTCGGGGATCGATATATCGCGTCTAGATGAGACGCGATATATCGATCCCCGATAGATTGATTACTACCCGTACCCTAATTAAGGGATTAAAAACCGACCTAAGCTATGTGACTGTGATCAGAAACCCTTAGCAGTGCTCATCAGCAGTAGTTTCTGCACTTGCTCCCCCATCCAGACACAAATCCCTCTGGAGCAATGAGTGCACTTGGCCCATGAAGCAGTGTATGCAAAACTATTAGAGCTGCCCTCTGAACAGGAGCATTCAGAGTCCATGGGTTTCCTAGGCACTCTCTCCTCCTAGCACTCAGGGGCAGCTGTAATGTGCACATCCCATAATCCTACTAACAAACCTCTGCTTGTGTAGATATATGCAGAGCATTTAAAGTAGAGAATCTAGTGAATTTCACACTTATGTCTACACTGCAATCGGGAGATGTGATTGTGGCTCGTGTAGACACACCCATAGCAAGTGCAGTGAGGCTGGCCCAGCACAGGCAGGGACTCAGGCTCGGGCTAACTGCTTCAGCATGGGGCTAGTTGCTGGGGGAGGGGAGGGATAGCTCAGTGGTTTGAGCATTGGCCTGCTAAACCCAGGGCTGTAAGTTGAATCCTTAAGGGGGCCATTTAGGGATCAATCTGTCAGGGATGGTACTTGGTCCTGCTGTGAAGGCAGGGGACTGGACTCAATGACCTTTTAAGGTCCCTTCCAGTCCTACACTTCTATGATTCAGATCCTGAGTGGGCAGAGCTAAGCTGCTGTCCGTCCTGCCCCAGCTTCGCTGCTGTTCCTAGCTCGATCAAATCTAGCTCTGCTACGTCTGACATGCTGTAATCACACCTCCTGACTGCAGTGTAGACACACCCTTAGACACAAGGTAAGGTGTGACTAATGAAAAATGGTCCTGAACCAGACATTCTGAGGAATGAGCTAAGAGACAGAGGTATGGAATTGCTTTGACAGACTGGTTCTGTTAGCATCCCCTGCATAAATGAAAACTACACAAGCAATCCCAAAGCACAGCCCATCCTCATGTCACATAGGGTATGGCTACACTGCACACTTCTTATGGCGGTGTGTAGAATACATACACTGCATGTCACACACACACACACACACCACTCAGCACGTGTATAAATACCAACGTAGACAATGAGGCATTACTTTGGTGAGTAAAGACATGCCAGAACCTTAGGGTATGTACCCTACATGGCTTTCTGCTCCCCCAAGCAGAGTCCCCCACATCTACCCTGCTATTTTTTACCAGTGTAGTGTCCTACTGCCTCCCTGCTTCCAGAGCCTTTCACTGCCACAGTGAAAGATTCTGGCTGCGGGGAAAGGCTCTGGCAGGGGGAGACAGTGATGATCTGCCAGAGCCTTTCACGGAGGCATGTAGCTACACACTGCAGTGTGGACACACCTTGCTTTTCACTATGGCATGCAGCTACACCTACTGCCAGCGGGTACAGTACAGAGATAGTCATCTGAGTGCTACCCCCACAGGGCAATGCTGGGGAATGGTATCCCAAACTAGATGTCAATATATTTAAAGGGGGAAATGCCAATATACTGGGCCTGATTTTCCACTGCCTCAGCCCTTGTCTCATGGCTTTCCCCTGTGCACGGAGGGGGTAAAAAGCTAATTGATGCAAATTACAGTGATTTACAGCCACCTTCCACGGTGTACATAAGGATGTGAGGTGCAGGGCACCAGGTCTCTTGTTTCTCTAGAAAACACAAATGTGTAAATGCAGCACCTCAGCTGGCTGGAAGAATCAATTACTGAAGCCCTCACTGAATAATTTTCCAGGCCCTCAAACTAAATTTTGCCAAGACTTTGATCTGAGCTCCATCAAAATCCCAGTGAGGTGCTGATCCGTGACCTCAGATGTCAAGGCTTATTTTACACCAGTACTGAGAGAAGCATTAGGAAAATAGGGCAACTTCTTGGTGCTAAAATATAGGTATCCTGGCCAGAATTTTGTAAAGGGGGCTCTGGCTGGAGGTGCGGGCTCTGGGGTGGGGCTGGGGTTGAGGAGTTTGGGGTGTAGGAGGGTGCTCCAGGCTGGGACCGAGAGGTTCAGAGGGCAGGAGGGGGATCAGGGTTGGGCAGGGGGTTGCAGGTGGCTCAAGGGTGCAGGCTCTGGGCAGCGCTTACCTCAAGCGGCTCCCAGAAGCAGCAGCATGCCCCCCACTCCAGCTCCTACGCGGAGGTGCGGCCAGGCAACTTTGCTGCGCACTGCCCTGTCTGCAGGCGCTACCCCTGCAACTCCCATTGGCTGCGGTTCCTGGCTAATGGGAGCTGTGGGGGCAGCACTGGGGGCAGGGGCAGTGTGGGGAGCGGAGCCCCCTGGCTGCCCCTATGTGTAGAAGCTGGATGGGGCACATGCCGCTGCTTCCAGGAGCTGTGCGGAGAGGCCCCCGACCCTGCTCCCGGGCTCGAGCAAGCCCCAGACCCCGCTCCCCAGTGGGAGCTCGAGGGCCGGATTAAAATGGCAGGCAGGTCAGATGTGGCACACAGGCCGTAGTTTGCCCACCCCTGCTCTAGCTCTTAGTACCAAAAGAAAGGGGAAGGGTTGATGGAAAACCCTGAGACTGACAGAGCCCAGGGGCAATGGGGAGAGGCCAACGCTCCAGGTCAGCCTGATTGACAGGGCGAGCAGGCTAATGGGGGAGTCAGGAGGCCAGGGGGCTCCCATCCTCCAGCTGGGCTGGAGCTGCCCGGAACACAGTGGGGTGGAGCAGGTCAGTGCTGGGAGGGGAGTTGCAGCAATTAGACCCAGCGAGGCCAGAGGAGCAGGCTAGGGAGTGGGGCTGGAGGCAGAGCAGCAGCAGGACTGGAACTGGGGATAGAGAAATCCGGAGCCGGGTGCAGTGAGCAGCTAGGGGGATCCTGGGCAGAGGGTCCAGCGCAGGGAGACACCCCAGGCAAGAGGCCTTGCAGGCCAGACTTGGAGTAGAATCACCCCCCCTGACGGTGGATGGGGGTGGTGGTGCAGACAGTGGGAAGAAGGGTCCTGACACCCAGAGCCTGAGGGTGTTTGACCACTGCCAGAGCAAGTGTCTGACCTGGACCACAGCCAGGGTGTGGGAAGGAGGCCTGGAATATGCGAGGAACAGACTGAACTGCCCTTACGTTACAGAGACGCTGGCTGTGGTGTCCCTGTGCCACAGAGCGGGATTATATGTTTTCTTTTAACCTGTCCCATTTTTTCCTTATTTTTTTAATTGATTGCTGTTTAATAAATTGTATTTGCTTTGAACTGTATGTAATGATCAGTGGGTCAGGGAAGCATCCAGTGCAGAGAGAGCACCCCAGAGTGGGGACACCTTAGCCCCTGTCCTCAGTGACCACAACAAGGTTGGGGGTCAAGCCCCCCAGGAATCCTGGGCCCAGCTTTGTTGGGCTTACGATGTCTCTGCCAGACTGGAGAGTGGAAGGGGAGTCCCTGAGGTCAGGCAGGCCTCTGGGTAAAGGGAGTGGGAGCGAGGACTCATATCCTTTTGCTAGCCAATTCCACCCGGGGAGTGTATAAGCCAGGAGAGTTCCCTCCCTCCCCCAATAGCAGGACAAATCCTCCACTTACATGAGGAACACTGAAAAAGCCCCCCCCCCAGGGCTTTTCTGAAAGTTTCGTCCTATGTGCATACACACAGCTGTGTATGTCTCACAAAGAAAAGACTTACTGAACAAAACTTAGAGTTTCTTAAGTGGGATCCTGTCAGCGGCCACCACCTTGTGCAAACCCCCATTTCAATTGGCCAGGGTGAGTCCTGGAACCGGGCAGCAGTCGCTTAGATCAAATCAACAAGAAAAGGCAAAGCCCCTAAACATAACCTAAATGAATCAAAAAGTCCTTGGCCCTCAGGGCATCCATTTCCAGCTCCCTCCCTTGTACCCCCAAGAGGTGATAAGATAAGTATCTCAGAGACAGGCTGGTACTAACTCATTATTCCCTGAAGTCTCAAGCTGGTCTTCTGCTCCTTCTCTGCCTGGGCCTTCCTCTTTATATGGGGGCTTGCCCTCATTAGCTACAGCAGCTGGGGGCATTCCTATCCACTATTGAAATTCCTCACAGCTGAGCCATTGGGGTAGGGCTGGTTTTGCTGTCTGTAGGCAAAGATGGTTCTTAACCCCTTCCTGCCTGTGTTTTGTGCGGGGGGGGGGGGGGGGGAGGGGGAGGTGGAGGAGTTGGTTGTTGACTCCATCAAAGACCTCCACCCACACAATCACTTTAAACCAAGAAAATGTGTAGTTAAGGGATCCCTCTTTAATATACCTTCATGTTCACCACAGACTCCACCTCTTTGCAAATAAGATCCACAAACCTCTAACCTGTGCATTAACAAAACATGCACACACCACATTCCCCTGGATCGCCCTACAATGGAAAACCTCATCTCTGTCCATTTCAACAGCAGACATGTCTGCGAGGTATATGTGCACTGGTGATCTGTATGGCATACACACACCTGATCTCCCAGCTCAATCTGTTATTCTCCTATGCAGAAGTCTGAGGTCAGAATTAAGGTTGGGCGAGGGACTCGGTGTGTCTATTCTAATACTGTACATACTGGAGGTGGTTGTGGTGACTTAGTGTGGCTGTGGGGGGGATTCTGTTAGCTCCAGAGGCAAGAGGTCAGTCAGTTCACAAGCACAAAACCCTTCTTAACCGCATCCCACGACTCACTTGCCCATTAGATGCATTCAGGTCAGATCCAGTGTAGAGAGGCAGAACTCCTGGATTACAGGTCAGATGTAAAAAAGACTATTCCACCTTCCCAGGCCTCCCTTGGTTCATGCAGAGACAAATAGCTGGCCAGACATAGTTGGGCTCATATATTGGACTCACAGTATCATCCAACCAGGGGATCTGTTGTGCGTGCAAACTCCTCTGGAGTTAAGGATGATGGGACTCTTTTAGCCAGTGACCTTGTAACCAGCAATGTGAATGGAAGAACAAGATCCCTGGTGGCTAACGATTGACATCCCAGTGAGGCCAGAGGGAACCACTATCAATGTCATACTCCGGCCCTATGCCTACTAATGTGTCTAAACGTACTAAGTCTTCTCCTGGAAACCATGTCAGGGGGTCAAAGGCCTCGAATTTGTGCAACTGACCTGCCATATCCCCACCTCACAGCAACCTTCTCACTCACCTGACGAGACAGACCTGCTTCAGCTGAACACTCAAACAGGGACCACCAAGACAGGTTCCTGGCACCAGCCACCCTAAGTTCCTCTGTCTCTCACAATAAACCCTTAAAACTTTTCTTCTCCTATGCAAATCCATCCTCATAAGTCTCCCCCAGCCTTGAATAGAGGCAGTGTACAATGGAATGGAAGATACTTCCCAAAGGGTTAGTTAGTCTGTCTCCGAACTCACTTGCTTATGCAAAAGGCAACATTCATCTGCAGCTGTAGCCTGGTGCAGGTGGTACCAATGCAGTAGGTGGGTGGCATATCTATCTTTGGAGGGGCAAATGGTGCTTTTTATTGAAAATTCACTCACTTTAAACTAGTTGTCGAAACCTCACTGGTCAATGGAGTGACATCAAGAGCATCATCAAGTGGCTCCGTGTGAGTTATGGCCAGAGAAAGAGAAAAATACATATGTTTAAAAACAACAACAACGAAGGCCAGGCGAGGAAATGCTGTCATGAATATCAAGTGGGAGAGGAGGGGAAAAAGTTCATAAAGTAATAATCCAACAAGTTTATTTCTAAGTCTACATTTCAGTGGTGAAAGAGCTCTGAGCATTAGAAGTCTAGACAACATGAGCATTGGGTTTCTGGCAGAAGTTCACCGAGTCTTGGTGCAAAGTGCATACACATACCTGATCTCCCAGCTCAAACTGTTTTTGTTTTGTTTTTTAATCCAGGTGATGGTTATGTTACTGCAGACTTGAGCTGTGAATGCAAAAAATAGGTGAGGTCAGACAACTCTATTCGTTACGGGCTGGATGGTGCCCTGTCTTTATGTAGCCATATGGGGTAAGGATTTCTCCACATGCTTAGCTTATAGGGGCAGGCAAGCTACAATTGAACCAGTGGTGGTTAAGGAGGGATAAGGAGAACAGCAGTGTAGCCCAGGAATGGGGCACTGCTCTGGCTTTCAGGACTCTATTCTCAGCTCCACCACTGGCTTACTGCATGATCTTGGACAAGACACTTCACCAGCAGGGTAATGTGCTATTCAGTCTGAGTAAAGATGGCAAAATCTGGCTCTAAGGAAGAATGTTTGGCTAAAAGTATCAGTCCTAAGCATTGAGTCAGCTGGCACTTAAGAGATTCCCCTTTCGTATTTACTATTATAATGAACTGGCTACTCTGTGTGTGTACCACTGCCCTCTACAGGCCAAAATCAGAATGATTTTACTATGTGTCATAGGCACTATACTATCAACAGATCATGGAGATTCTCCTTTAGCTTAAGGGCTAGGGGCATGTGCTTGGTGACCCCTCCTGTAGCAGCAATGTTTTGAGAGAGCAGGGTGTGAAGCATAATAAAAGTCACAAGATGCTAGGGTAACAATTCTGTGGCCACCTTTTCTGAAATGGATTGGTGAAAACTTTCAAATGGCTTGAGAAGATTCTGAACTAGAGCTGGTAGAAATGTTTTTGCTGAAACCTCTTTTTTTTTTTTTAATGAAAAACAGCTTTTTGACTCAACCAAAAATGTGAATGAAGTTTTTTTTTTTTTTTTCATTTTTGATGAAAAATTTTCCACCAAAAAAGTGAAACCCCCCAAATGGAAAATATTTCAGTAGATATTTTTGAAGACCAACATTTTTACTGAAAACAGAAAATAACCAAAAGCAGCTTTTGAACGTTGAAAACAATTGTGTTTGGTTTCAGTTTTTCATCAAAAAATTTTTTAAAAATGGGAAATTAAAAAAAAAAAACACAATGATTTAAAAAAACACCCTTTTCTCCCCAGCTCTGCTCTAACCCCACTATTATCTCTCAGTGAAGGGTATCATGTGTCTCAGTGCATTGAAAATATCCATCTCTGTTGTGATCATAATAATGTTTAACCTGTCCTGAGTGCTTTTCCACCAGTAGATCTCAAAGTGCTTTACAAAGGAGGTCAGCATCATGAATCCTGTTTTACAGCTGGAGAAACTGAGACATGAAACGGTTGAGGTGACTTGTCTAACTTCACCCAATCAGCCAACCAGGAATTGAACCTAGGTCTTTTGCACGTCACACCTGTGCTCACGCTCTACAAGGCCACATAGCCTTGCTCTGTAGGTAGCTGCTTTGTTTTACTAAGAAAGTAGAGCGAGAGCTGACAGGTTTCAGAGGGGTAGCCGTGTTAGTCTGTATCAGCAAAAACAACGAGGAGTCCTTGTGACACTTTAGAGACTAACAAATTTATTTGGGCATAAGCTTTCGTGGGCTAAAACCCACTTCATCAGATGCATGGAGAGAAAATTACAGTAGGCAGGTATAAATATACAACACATGAAAAGATGGGAGTTGCCTTATCAAGTGTGTGGGGGGGTCAGTGTTAACGAGGCCAATTCAATCAAGGTGGATGTGGCCTATTCCCAACAGTTGATGATCATAAATAAAATGATGTGTGACTGTATCAGCTAAGTGCCTCTAAATGCTCTTAAGCTTCCACCTCCCTTTCTGCCTGTCATAGATGCATAGCGTTTAAGGCCAGACGGAGACGTTTCTGATCATCTCATCTGACCTCCTACATAATACAGGCCAGAGAATTTCACCCACTAATTCCTTCCTCTTTGCTCTTCTTCTCCCCATTCCCATTTCCTGCTCCCTGCCTGTCTCTCCTCTGAACAGCAGCCACACCCCCGCTTCGTTAATCACTGCCTCACTCCGCCAACGCTCCATTATTCAAACAAACCACACACACGCCCCGAACATCAGACTCAGTGGAAAGTCTTACCAAGGTGGCGATGGCCACACACAGGTTCCGAGCGCTCATCCAATAACACCTCCAGGCTTGTTTGATTTGTTAGAGTGGGGGCTGTCCCGGCTTACGGACTCAACTCTTTCCGTGTGCGACGTTGTTAATATCGTGTCTGATCAGACGATCCTATGTCGGGAGTTGGGCTCTGACCCAGGATTGACACCAGGTCCTGAGCTGGCATAAAGCAGCATCGCCCCATTGACTTCAACAGAGTTTGCCCGTTTGCACGACAGTAACACCCAGGAGCGTCAACTAGCATCAGGGCTAGGTGCTGTACGGACACATAGCGAGAAGCAGACCCTGCCCCAAAGACCGTGCGGTGTAAAGAGATAAAGGATGGGAAGGAAAAGAGGGGTAAAATCGCCTAAAGTCACACAGCAGAACCAGGACTAGACCCCAGATTTCTTGATTCCTAGGGTACAGCAACACTGTAATGGGAAGCTGTTTCTACAGCACTGTAGCGAGGCGGTGGGATACCCCACAGCCCTGCGGAGGGACGAGCCTCCCCTAGCACCAACGTGGGTGTAGCCAATGGGTCCTGCAGCCACCCCTCAGAGGTCACGGCGCAGGACAGGAAGTAGAAAAGCCCCGCTGCAAAGCTCACTTGAAAGCCAGCCGCCGGAGAGGCCAGATGCCTGTGGTCTAACTCCAGGTTGGGGAACGCCGGCAGGCCACGGCCGACCCGAGGACTGGCCGGGCAAGCCGCGCCTCCCCCTCACCAGCTACCCCGAGGAGGAGCCGTGCCTACCCCGAGGAGGAGCCGCGCCTCCCCCTCACCAGCTACCCTGAGGAGCAGCCGAGCCTACCCTTCGCTAGTTACCCAGAGGAACCGATGGTGCTAGAAACCGCCGCCGACGCCAGCCAAATCCAGGTACCTTACGAGGGGGAGTCCGGAAGTAGCCCTGGGGCAGCTGACCCTGGCCTGGCCACAGCAGGGCCAGAACCAATGTCAGTGTGTTGCGGTCAGGATCCCCACTGACACAGCAGCGAGTCTTCTGCCGCTGGTAGGGCCCCGGGCTGGGACGCAGTGGAGTGGGAGGGCCTGCGTCCCCCCTGCCACCCCTCTCACGGGTGGCCATCTCCCCCTCGCCCCAGACGCTCAGAAGCCTGAGCTCCTGACTGCGTTTGCTGCCCCGCCCTGACCTAGGGCCAGGGCTCATATTGAACTATTGGCTCAGCCCCTGCTTAAGGGCCCGAGTTCCTGACTGTTTACTGGCCAGCCCTGACCCAGGGCTTGGGCCCATCGTGAACTATTGCGAGGCGGTCGGATACCCCACGGCCCCGCGGAGGGACGAGCCTCCCTGGTACAAGTCCATCCCAGACTATGGGTACATACCGAGGCAGCCACCGCTTCAGGACTGTTTTCACAGAGCTAACTCAGGCATGCTGCAATCACATCTCCTGACGGCGATATGGACACACTGCTTATCTGGCGCCCGAGCCATTGGCCCCTGCTGCCAAACGGCTGAAGCGCGGGGCCGAATGGTTTGCCGTGACCTTTTCCTGCTGCAGGAGAGCTACGCTGCCAGGAAGAGATAAAAAATCAACCAGAACGTGCCAGAGAACGATACGGGCTGTAGATAGGCGGTATGCAGGTGTAGAAATGAGCTGGAAGGTAGCGCTGTGTGAGATAGTCCTGACAATATTCCAAAACCACGCTGATGGGGAAGCATGGCTCTGTGGTTGGCTGAGGCACTAGGTGAGGAGAGAGGAGATCTAGCTTGAATTTCCGGGTTCTGCCACCAACTCTCTCTGTGACTTCTGGTAAATTACTGACTTTCTCGGTGCCTTAGTTCCCGAGTGGTAAAACGGAGGTAATGGTACTTCCTTCGTCTGACGTGGCTATTTATGTCGTAAGGGGCAGAGACCGTCTCTTTCTATGAGTTTATATTGAGACCTTGACCCTGGCAGGGGTTCCTAGGGGTGTGTCTATACTGGAGCTAGCAGTGTCCCTCCCTGTCCAGGTAGACAGATGTGCTAGCCCTACTCAAGCTAGCCTGGATGTTGTGGCACAGGTGGTGGCATGGGCGAGCCATCTGAATACAAGCCCAACTGGGTGAGGGTTTACGTGGCTAGCCTGCTGCTGCACCATTCACACTGCAATTTGCGAGTCTGTCCCCCTGGGCTGGGCGGCTTGCTTCCAGCTCCAGCGTAGACAGATAGAGGTGCTAATGCAATATACCTCATAACGTCATGGTCTTTTACACCATATTATTACAATCTCATGGGGAAAAAATGAAAACATTGCTATGCTCTAGACAGTTCTCAAGAAAAACTGGATTCAGTTTTCAAGCCAAACCAGCCCATTTTTCTGAGCTTCTGCATGACAACAGGCCACAGCTTCTCAAGTTCAAGGCATAAGTAGCTATTTTGTCAGTGAATCGGTGAAAATGTTCATGTCCACTTCCGTGAAGCAAAAATTGTACTTGTGTGCAAACCGGAGAAACAACCCATTTGTAGAGACGGTTGGATCATTTCCGACAAGATGCATTTTCGTCAAAATAGGCGGCTTTGTCAAAAACGAAATGTTTCAGAGACATCGATTTTAGTAAAGGAGTTGATGGGGCAAGTTTCTATGGTCCAGAGCTCTCGAGTCACTCCTGATAGACCCAAGAGAGGACTTTGATCTGAAAATGGATGTTTCGACACAATTCTGTTTTGCGAAAACATTCTAAAGGGTTTGTTTTCCTTCCATTGTGGAACCAAAACAAATGTGAAAACCTCAAAAGTCGCTATGAAATGGAATTGGCTTTCTCCATCCAACTCTTACCTATTTGTCTCTCTCCATGTGGCAGCTGAGGTAATACTGGGGTGAATCACAACCGTAGTTACTCTTCTACTTGGGATCTTGTAGTGCCTCCAAACTTCTATCTAGGATGAGGCGTGAAATTCAGAAAGGTTTATCAGCAGAGCTGATCAATCTTTTTTCCATGTTAGACAAAATTTGTTGGCAAAAATTTCCAAGGAAAAATATTCATGATTATTTTCACCAAGCATTTCCACCTAAGCTTCCCACCAGCAATATCTGGGAATTCAGGTGAGATAAAAAACACAGGTGCATACCTTAGTTCTTACCTGCTGCTTTTACTCAGGTCAGGAATACAACAAATGCAACCATCTCCGTTGTATTTTTAGCACTTGTGTTCCAGCACTAAGAGCACAGAGGCAGCGAGAAAATGATTTGGGGGCGAAAAAAGGAAAAATAATTGTTTAAAAGAAGGAAAATTAAAGAAAATTAATCAAACTTTTTTAGATCTCAAGCAACATTCAGTTTGGATTTGCATCAACGTATGGAGGACGACAGTTGGGATTGTTTCTTATTTCAATGTGAACAGGTTTGCTCATCTTTTACTTCTAATACCCAGCTAATGCCAACTGGCACAGACAAAAATGGAAGAGAAATCTGAGTCAGAGAAACACTTTCTTTAATACAGTACATTAAAAGTGGTTTCCCTTGGATTGAAAAACCACATCATGAAAACTGCTAGTTGATGACTCTTTTGCGATGAGAAACACATGTAAGCTAGCAAAGCGAACAGGGTTTTATTTATTATTGGTTATAAATTCTGCTCATTTCCTAATGTCTATGCCCTTCAGCCGGACGAGGTGGGCTTTGAGCCTATGGAGAGTTTTCATCCCTCTGCTGTTCATAAGAGCGGGTGGCTCTGGAGTAATGGAAGGCATCTAGGTACTGTAGATACAGAGGAACAGACTGGATTCTGGGGCATGTTTTGCAGAACCAGTCAAAGAAATAATCCCTGGTACTTCTATAGTGCTTTCCAGCTGCGGATGACAAGCATCGGTCAATGAATTACACCTCACAACACCCTGGTGATGCAGCTACCATTGGGTAACATTTTCAAAAGTGCCTAATTGGCTTAGGAGCCCAAGTCCCAATGAAAGTGCATGGGATTTAGGTGCCTATTTGCTTTACATTTTTATCCCCATCTTACATTCAGCCTTACAACACACCTACAAAGAAAGGGAGTTTTGTGATCACTGTTTTACAGAAGGGGAACTGAGGCACACAGAATTATAATACCTAGTGCTTGCAGGGCATTTTTCATCTGCAGATCACAAAGCACTTTACAAAGGAGGCAATTATTGCCATTTTACAGATGGAGAAACTGAGGCATGGGGAAGTAAAGTTTCTTGACCAAGGCTTTCCAGCAGGCCAGAGCGGAGTCTCTCTATCCACAAGGCCACACTGCCCCCTCCCAGAGGAGGAATAGCTTAGTGGTTTGAGCATTGGCCTGCTAAACCCAGGGTTGTGAGTTTAATCCTTGAGGGGGCCACTTACGGATCTGGGGCAAAATCAATACTTGGTCCTGCTAGAGAAGGCAGGGGGCTGGACTTGATGACTTTTCAAGGTCCCTTCTAGTTCTAAGAGATGGGATATCTCCATTAATTTATTTTATTTTTATTTAAATAACTTGCCCAGGGTCAGTCAGCAGGAGCCCTGAATGTAAGCTAGAAGTCTTGAGCCTCAGTCCAGTATCTTTATCGCCAGACCATTCTTCCTCACATGGAATCATAGAATATCAGGGTTGGAAGGGACCTCAGGAGGTCATCTAGTCCAACCCCCTGCTCAAAGCAGGACCAACCCCAACTAAATCACATGAGGCTACCAATGGAATTGCTAATGTGAAGGAGGGCTGCAGGTCTGATCCCTAATTTGAGAGATTTAGGGGATGTGGCTCTTCCAATGAGGAAAGCTGGGTGGAAAAATCAAGATTTTATCCATGAGAAATTTCAAATGAAAAATCTTTGTACAAAATGTCAGTTTTGCCATGAGAAATATTGACCTGATTTGAAATGAAAATGTTTGCTTCCGAGCAACACCTTCAAATGAAATGACCGGCTTTGTTGCAACCAAGAACGTTGCTTTGGTTTGGATTTTTTGGTTCCAAAACCAAGAAATAACCCTTTCATTGAAACAAGTTGACATGTCTGTGCACGATCTTGTTTCATTTTGGTTTCTTTACATCAAAAGTGGAAGCAAAGTGGCACTAGAAGTCAAACTGAAAAAAGCTGCTAGTCGAACCTTTTTCCTACCGGAAAATGGATTTTTTTTCATCAGAACTGATATTTTCTCCTAGGAAAATTGTGGTTTAGATGAAAGTCTATTTTTTAATGGGAAAACCTTCCGCATGAAACAATTCAACCAACTCTATCGATACGGTTTAGCTAGGCAGCCAACCCCAACAGGAGTTTTGACACTCCTCTTTCTCTAAGACTTAACTAACTGGGATGGGCGCTATGGGCAAGGGCTGTAATAGCACGGAACTGTTTGAGATCACTAAATTGGTCTGAATTAGAGAGCAGGAGGTATTCAGAGCTGGGCCCGTTCCTAGTCTGGATACAGATTTGGCTGATCAAAATGAGGAACTTGATTTTGCTCACAGTGACAAGTGCAAAGTGGGAGTAATGCCAGTGAACCTAACGGTGTTACTGGTGTCAAATTGGTGATCAGGAGGGTGGAACGAGGCCAGGTAAAACCCTCTCCTCCTGAAGGATCCCAGAGCACTTTAAAAATCATTCACACAGAGGAACCATGTAACCCATCAGTGTACATGACAAGCATAGTTGCCTTGACTTCAGTGGGACTATATGATTCCTCCCGTGAAACAGGTACGCGGGACTGAGCTTTTCACTGTGTAGTGCATGGGGCTTTCCAAGCAAGTAAAAATGACCAGGTCCCTGCCTTATCATCGAAATTGGATTTAAAGAGCTAGATTCTCAGCTGCTGTAAACAGACCCGGTTCCTTTGACTTCAGTGGATCTGTGCCCATGTATGCCAACGGAGAGTCTGGCCTGAAATGTCCGCCATTGCTTTTTCCCATGGCAGTTGGGAATGAGAGCAGGTGGGAAGCGCGAGAAAAACATATTTATGTCTCTTAGTCTTGGAAAAGGCACTTTAGCCTCTATGTGCCTCAGTGCCCCGTTTGTAAAACAGGGATAGCGGGGCCTGTACCTCCCAGGGCGGTTATGAGGAGAAATGGATCAAACTGTCAAGTGCTCAGATACTGCCGTAAGGGGGTCATATAAGTACCATAGCTAGAATAGCTAGAGAGACCTGCTGTGAATCTGGCCCAAATACTTTGGGCCTGATCCAACCATACCATATGTTTGCGCTGAAGAAGGAATCATCCTGGGAAGTTGCATGGCCTGTGTGGTACAGGAGGTCTGACTAGATGATCAGTGGTCCCTGCTGGCCTCGGAGTGTATGACTCTGTGAATAGCTGCTGTAACCCTGGGATGTCTCCATCGAAGTCACTGGAATTACACAGTTGTACAGCGGGTCTGTGTGACAGTAGACTCAAGCTCAGATCATCCCAAGCAGTTGCTCTCTGTATTTGTCGTTGGCTATGTCTATACTGCGGTATAAACCTGGGTCTATGGGACCCGGGCTTGCAATTTTCAAGCTCACACTTTAGCATCTGCACTGTATTGTGAGCCTGGGCTGACAGCTGCTGAACATGGGCCTCACTGTCCTGTTAACATCACCATACTGAACCACACAGACCTTCTGACTTGGGTCTGTGGCTTGAGCTGCTTCCACACTGCAAAATGACAGGGCTTAGACTCAAGTCACAGTGGATATATCTGCACTGCACTGCAGTGTAAGCCAGGAGGCCAAACTCAGCCTTAAGCCTCATCCCCTTTCCGTCAACACACAAATGGCACTAACCGAGGACTCAGACCCAGGAGCCCCCCGGGGTGGAGGATCCAAACCTGAGTGGAACCAGGGTTCAAGCCCTATTGCTTTACAGTGTAGATGCAGCCTCACTGGACTTGTGCTCTGGCAGTCTGCCAAAAGTATCCCACAGGCCTACTTTCTTTGTCCTGTGGACAGTCTTGTTTGATGGAGGGTCATAGTTTCTCATGAACCACGAACAGAGGGCTGGAGCGGCCATATTTGGGGGGGGGGCACTAGGAAGTCTGGGATATGGGTGGTTGGACTCAGGCCTGCATAATGCAGTGTAGATGGAGGACCCCAGACTGGGACACAGGGTTCAACAATTCCCAACCTTGGGTTACAAATGAGTGTAGACGCTCAAGCCCTAGGTTAACAAACTCTGGGGCTGCTAACTCAAGTTCTACTAACCCTGGTCTTACATTGCAGCATAGACACACCCAGTGGGACACGGGCTTTGACCCAGTCCCCTAGCGGGGTCCCAGCACCCAGGTCCTGAGTGCTTGATTACCTGAGTCTAGCTGATTTGTGTGTGGACAGAAGGGGCTCAAACCTGAGTGGGAGCCCAGGGCTTGGTGTGCAGTGTAGACATACCCTTTATGGCCAGCCCTGTCCAATCCACTGCGCCCCTGAGGCTCCAGCCAAATATAGATATGACTTCAAACACGCACTGTCTGGGTCTGAGGCTGAGCCTTAGCCGGCACAGTGTGACCTGCTTTTACCAACGTCGGTGCCAAAACTGCATTTCCACTCTCCAATCTGCCAAGGCTCTTTTGTATTGTGTGTCAGCGGATTATAGAGTTTTTCCCTTCAGAGCGCCATTAATATGCACGCCTGGGGGAGCCGACCGCTTGCGATCCGGTGGGTGGTGTATTGAGCCTGGCTAGAGAGGCCCAAAAGACACTTCCTGTGCTGGTCTGGGCCGAGTCCATCACACACAATATCTCAGAAAAAGGGCAAGGGGTGTCAAAAAAATAAATGAGAGAAGGAACATACAGGCAACGGAGAACTCTTACAGAATAATTATAGATGATATTTAAAGAGGACTTGGATTTTTGCATAAGCTGTTTAGCAGTCTCAGGAAGAATTTGCCAGCATGGGTGGGACACCCTAAGGCCCTGTCGACGGTAGGACAGTTCATATCCAAGTGAATTAGGCAGCTCATTCTTATCTGATCATTCCTGCAAAAATGTAGCAAACTATTATCGTAGCTGGCTCACCAGAGATGGAACCAGGGACCTCCCAAGTGAAACAATGCAAGCTACTCCTGTGTAAGCCAAAGCTCCCTAACCTCGTAGCCTCTGTGGATGGGGCCCAGAGGGGGACCCATAACACACACTCGCTAGTGGGTTACACTAGACCCATCACAGATATATAAAAAGACAAGGCGTGTGCCTTTAGAGTTCACCGTCTAAGGCCTTGACCCTTCTGACACCCATGCCTGAGAGTAACTTTAGCTGTCAGAATAGTCCCCATTGAGTGAAAAAAAATGTACCCCAGGGATGGCGTAGCGTACGGTTTTTCAAAGGAGTCTAAAGAAGTTAGGTACCCAACTATATTGAATTCCAGTGGGATTTGGGTGTCCAGCTCTCTTAAGCTTAACAATTCCAGCCTTAAAGCTGCCAACTTTCCCAGGAGTCAACCTCAATGACTTCCTATAAGCCCTTTCTACTTATTGCTGTGTGTACTGTGTTAGCACCTAGAGGGCTCAGTCAGGGGCCCATTGTGCTAGGTGACAAGCAAAAAGATGGTCCCTTCCCCAGAGAGCTCCCAATCTAGGATTTAGACCAGCGATTCTCAACCTATTTACCGTTGTGGGCCGCACACGTGGCTAGGGTGACCAGATGTCCCGATTTTATAGGGACAGTCCCGAGATTTGGGGCTTTTTTATATATGGGCTCCTATAACCCCCCACCCCCGTCCCAATTTTTCACACTTGCTATCTGGTCACGCTACATGTGGCCCACAATGTGTTATGTGGGCTGCATCCAAAGCTACGTGTATGGCCCTGAGGATGTCACATGGGCTGCAGCTGTGTGCTGAGTGGTCCACAAGTGCCCCCCGGGCCGCAGATAGAGAACAACTGATTTAGACAATATGCCACCAGTGACTAAACAGATAAACGGAGGGGAGTAAGACAAGATGACAGGCGCACTAGTATAAATTAGTACAGTGGTCCCCAATCTTTACTGTGTGGCGGGCGCCGGACCGAGGATCGTGGCTGCTGGACAAGCGGCCATCGGACAAGCAGCCGCCGAGAAGCGGCAACGTCAAGAAGCGTCGCCGCCGAAATGCTGCCGAAAAGCAGTGTAATCAAAAATGAAATGAAAATCGGCGGCATTTCGGCGGCGACGCTTCTTGACGTTGCCGCTTCTTGGCGGCATTTCGGTGGCTGCTTGTCCGGAGGCCAGTAGGCGGGCGCACATAGATGCCCTGGTGGGCACCATGGCACCTGCGGGCACCACATTGGGGACCCCTGAATTAGTAGTTTCAGTAGTCACAGGTGCTCTCTAGCCTAAGCAATGGCAGATGGATGTGATCTGTGGACATCATGGCAAAGGTGGATTTTAAGGAAGGTAGCGGGTAGCAGGGTGTGGGTGGCTGGATGGATTTTGATGGGGAGTTTGTTCCAAGCATACGTGGTGGTGCGGAGAAGGTGTTTGTGGGAAAAGTGGACAAGTGGGTGATTATAGACAATCGTCATGGCCAATCCATCGTGTAATTTTATATTTGCCATATGTTACAAAAGAGCATGTCCGCAATGCGCTAGAGAATTCTTCAGATGTTCTGTTGACACTATTTCTGGCATCCTTCCACCTGCAGAACCAGTTGCCATGAATCCAGCTGTACATAATAAAGTCACAAATGTAAAGTTCGGTATCTCATCATCTTCCTGAGACCAGAAGCAAGTGTTGAGTGTCCCAACGGGAAGCCAGGAATCTAACCCATCATCTTTGGATCACACCTTGAATCTTATTCACCATGGCCTTGATCTTCAGTTGTCATTAACACCTGGGCAAAGTGAGTACAAAATGGAGGAAACATGCTACGACATCCCAATGGCGATGCGTTTACCTCACTTTGCACTGGCGTAGATGATGACACCAGGAACAGGGCATCAGAGAAATGGTGTGTGTGTGTGTGTGTGTGTGTGTGTGTGTGTGTGTGTGTGTGTGTGTGTGTGTGTGTGTTTGTGAGGGTGTGCGCATCTGGTTAGAGCTGTTCAACAACTGACGTTTCACTTTTGCAGGAAATTTCAAGGTTTCAACATTATTTTCCCTCCTGAATGGGAAAGTCAGGTCAAAATACGGAGAATTTTCACACAACAAATAAACAAAAAAATGCAAGAAACATTTCAAATTGGAAGTGTCAAAATGGAGAATTTCTGCATTTCTGATCAAACTAAAATGATTTGACATGTCAAGATGACATTTTGTCATTTCAGTGCTCCCGATTGGAAAATTGAGAAATTTCATCAATATCAAACTTTCCCATGGAAAATGTCAGTGTAGATAAAACCACCTATTCCAACAGGAAAAATTTTTTTGTTAAAATTTTTGACCTGCTCTAGTCTGGATCTTGGAAGGACCTGAACTGCAAACAATAATTTCTCGTTACTGCACCATGAGTTCTGGATTCAAGCCTGACTCATGACACCTGCAGAGCGTACTCTCACGATATCATAGTTTACTTCAGCCTATATCACACTGGAGCATCAGGACATTTTGCCAGTTACATATATTAGCACAGTCTGCAATGTCCAGCTAACATGGAAGCAATGGGAAAACAAGTGAGTCTTTGGGTTTGATTTTAAAGTACCAGGATTCTGGACACCACTGAGCCAGGAATTTCTTAGAGAAAACTTTAAGGACTGGATCCAAAGCCTGTTAAAATCAATGGAAAGATGCCCATTAACTTCAGAGGGCTGAGGATCAGCCCTAAATACTTGCAGCAACAGACTGCCAACGTGGCATGGAGAGGTGCAGAGGAGACTTTTAAATGACAATAGAGATCCCTGTAGACCAGTAGTGGGCAACCTGCGGCCCATCAGGGTAATCCACTGGCAGGCTGCGAGACAGTGTTTATATTGACCGCCCGCAGGCATGGCCGCCCGCAGCTCCCAGTGGCTGCGGTTCACCGTTCCCAGCCAATGGGAGCTGCGGGAAGCGGTGCGGGCTGCAGGGACATGCTGGCTGCTGCTTCCCGCAGCTCCCATTGGCTGGGAATGGTGAACCGAGGCCACTGGGAGTTGCGGGCGGCCGTGCCTGCGGACGGTCAATGTAAACACTGTCTCGCGGCCCGCCAGCGAATTACCCTGACAGGCTGCGTGCGGCCCGCGGGTCATAGGTTGCCCACCACTGCTGTAGACAGACCATTATAGCAGCAGTGGGTGATATCTCTTGGTGCATGCTGGGTATGTTCATGAAAAGGGAACGTGTCATGGGGATGGCCAGGTCCAGAGGGAGATTAAAACTAAAGATTTCAAAAGGCTGTTATGAAGGGCATGTTGCATCTGCCTGGCAACCAGGATCATCCAGCGCCCTGCAACATTGCGCTTTGATTAGAACCTCTTTCCAGTATGGACAGCAATCAACAAGCTTCCCCGGAACACACAGGGTGAGTAATTATTTTGACCCCCGAAATAGAAATACTGAGGCACAGTTGACTTGCCCAAGGTCACAAAGCCAATAAAGAACGGGAACTCAATTCTCCCATACACCAGAGCAACAGCTGGATCTGGGAAGATGAGGGGCCATCAGAGAGCCAGCTATGGCTCCCCCAGTCTGTGTTAGCCTGGCCCTGAAATGAGTTAGAACAGTCTTGGGGCTGCTCTGAGTGTCACCACTGGCACAAGATGGAGAGGCAGGGGTATATTCTGCCACACATCCCAGCTAGCTCCGGACATGCCTCCTCCCTTCTCCAACATGCTGCCCATATTGGGGTGATGGGGATGGCTGGTGCAGGTTGACATCAGCAGAGTGCCCCTCCGCAAAGGGAGTTCTCTGCTAGACATTTACAGCTGGATTCTAGCCCTTTGGCAGCACCTGGGCAGTGCCAAGTGACCAGCTTGTATCAGAGAATGCTGCCCCTGGCATCTTGCCTCCCAAAGCAGTTTCCAACCTCTGGGCCATTCTATGTCCTGGACAGCTGGTGTGTGCATCAGAGAGGAGAATCTTATCTAGTCCTGGCTTAAAAGGAGGAGGTGGAACTTTTATTCAATGGAGTTTGCTTTCTCGCAAATGGTTCTGTTTAAAATGCTGAGTAATCAAATTGAAGTCAAGCTCCTAGAAGCTATTTTAAAAGAATAATCATTGACTTGAACATTTTCCAGTAAGAGAACAACCATCTTCTTTCAGCAACAATATGCCTACCACTCCGACCTTTTCTGGAACAACGAACACCAGGAGATAATAATACCATTATTGGGGGAAACAAACCCTCCTTCAGCATGACTGACTGAATCAGGAACTTCTCAGGGAAAGCAAACTGACCGGCGCTCTCTCCTGGAGACAGGGCTGCGTGTTTGATAGGTTTCTAGGAGGGAGCTAATACATTAGGAAAGCGTGATTATGCTTCCTAATGCTGGAGGAGCATTCAGTCTTTCCAGCTTCATGGAATGGAAATCTATGGTTGGCTGGATCAGGACTGCACACTGACTTGTCACCATGGAGATAAGATACGATCTTAGACTAGAATTAATGGGAAGATACCCGAGCCACAAACCCTATGGATGGGGCACATATAGCTTCCTAAAAAGGAGTGAGAAATAGATAGATAGATAGATAGACAGATAGATATGGACATGCATTTATATATATCTCACAAAAAAACAGACAGCTATGCTCAAAGAACATTATTCAACTTGCAAAGTCAAGCACTCAGAAGTAAGAAAATGCCAGGTGTTAGAGGGCTTATTCCTTCACCCTCCCATTCCCTGGTCCTTCTCACCATAGGCGCCAACTTCCCCTGGCACCGGTGGGGGCTTGCGCCCCCCCGCCCTTGGTCCTGCCCTGACTCCACCCTTTCCCTGCCCCTGCCCCGCCCCCATTCCAACTCCTTCCCCAAATCCCCGCCTCTTCCCCGAGCGCGCTGCATTCCCCCTTCTCCCCCCTCCCTCCCAGCACTTGCCACGCGAATCAGCTGTTTCGCGGTGCAAGCGCTGGGTGGGAGGGAGGGGGGAGAGGCAGGACGCGGTGGCGCGCTCAGGGGAGGAGGCGGAGGTGGAGGTGAACTAGGGTGTGGGGGCGGGGTGAGGAGATGCCAGTGGGAGCTAAGCACCCACCAATTTTTCCCTGTGGGTGCTCCAGCCCCGGAGCACCCACGGAGTAAGCACCTATGCTTCTCGCGTGAACAGAGAGCAGCAATACCTGAAGTCCAAAGGTGCAAACAATTTGATGTTTATTGGGGTGAACTTCCAGCAAGCAATTATTCCAATTTCCTTCCTCAGTGTCTCACTTCCCAGCTCTGACGCCACAGAGCCTGTGCCCCTGTTCGACTGCAGACTATATAGTAAAACTTGAGTTCTGCTTACCTCTACCTCAACCAATCATTTTACTGAAATTTAACTAATCAATCCTAACATATTGTAACACGATTAGCTAACCAATTCTATCCCACCACCTTAATTGGTTTACACCCAACAAAATTAATTATACAGCAGACAGAAACAATCACAGAACCAGGCAGAGATTATACAGATGAACAATAGGGAAGTGGGGACAACAGTGACAGAACAACAAAGAAATGAGGATTTCACACCCCACCTATTGATAGGTGAGTTCTTGCCAGGCAGGATGCTATCAAACTAAGTTTTCTTTAAATCTTCTAGGCTCTTCCCTTTCTCTGGAGGTGATAGATTGGATCACCTTTTTAACAGCCCCAATCTGCCTTACTTCACTGTGACTGGTGAGGACGTGACCATTTGCTTCCCAGCTTACGGCTGTCCCGCTGTTCAGCCAAAGGCCTTAGCCTAAGAACAAGGCCTCAGACTATCCTATGAGAGAAGGCCTATAAACAGGCAGACTGATTTTGATTCATGTTTTATACCCCTATAACTAGCTAAGTGATAAGCATCAGAGGGGAGCCGTGTTAGTCTGGATCAGTAAAAAGCGACAAAGAGTCCTGTGGCACCTTATAGACTAACAGACGCATTGGAGCATAAGCTTTCATGGGTATATACCCACTTCGTCAGACGCATGTGGTGGAAATTTCCAGGGGCAGGTATAAATATGCAGGCAAGAATCAGTCTAGAGATAACGAGGTTAGTTCAATCAAAAAACCTGGAGGAGAACACTTCAACTTCCCTAGACACACAATAGCAGATGTAAAGGTAGCCATCCTGCAGCAAAAAAACTTCAGGACCAGACTTCAAAGAGAAACTGCTGAGCTTCAGTTCATTTGCAAATTTGACACCATCAGCTCAGGATTAAACAAAGACTGTGAATGGCTATCCAACTACAGAAGCAGTTTCTCCTCCCTTGGTGTTCACACCTCAACTGCTAGCAGAGGACCTCACCCTCCCTGATTGAACTGACCTCGTTATCTCTAGACTGATTCTTGCTTGCATATTTATACCTGCCTCTGGAAATTTCCACCACATGCATCTGACGAAGTGGGATTCACCCATGAAAGCTTATGCTCCAATACGTCTGTTAGTCTATAAGGTGCCACAGGACTCTTTGTTGCTTTTTAAGTGATAAGAATACACCTACATTTTTAAAGTATAGGCCTTTGCAGACAGGCCTGAATATCTGTATCCTAACACCAGGATTAAAGTGGCTGTGGACATTTAATTTAGCCTCCTCATGGGTGTGCATCATGATACAGTCTTTAATTACGTGATCACATACTCTATTTTCCACAAGAGCCCTGTGTCAGTGTAGCATGCTACAACTGCCTCAATGATTTAGCAGTAATTTACCCGAAGTGTCCTACAGGTGTCCGAAAACTGCTAGTAGATGAGGTGATAAGAGATTCCTGCCATCCTCCCCACCCCGAACAGCAGGTCTTTATAAAGAAAGCGTACCTTTGATCGTACTAAGAATCACCATGATGCAATGCAAACACACTAGATTCTCCAGTGCATATTAGAAGGGCCATATTAGTTCACCTCGGATCGTCTCCAAAGCCCACTGAAAGTCAATGGAAAGACTCCCATTGGCTTCAATGGGCTTTGGATAAGGTCACAGTCCATACTGTAAAATATGACCTAATTGGCAATTTAACCCATTCTTCTTCCAGTGCACAACCTCCACGCTGAAAGACCTTAGGCAGAATTTCAGTTTGGCACCCCTCCTCTTCCCACCAATGCACTCCATTGGATGACGTTGGCAGCCAATAGGAGAAAGGGAAAAACTTCCCGCATCTCTGAAAAGGGTCATTGCAACAGCAGTCCAAACCTGGGCGAAGAGAGTAATGTGAAATGAGTAGATAACACAAGTAAAAATGAGTTGTGTTAATCAGGTATGTCAGTCACCTTGGAGTCTGGTTAAACAAACAGAACTTCTTGGAGTCCGTTCATCTGTCATATTGCTAGAACAAAGGAGTTCTGGGATGTGTAGGCTCACCCCACACAGTGAGGTTTGCCCTCCATTAAGAAAATGTAGGAAGCTTTCCAGAAATTTGTTTCACATCTCTTAACAAGTTTTCCAGAAATTCTCAGGGATAATATGCTCCACTAATGTGAAGCAGCTAAACCTTTAATGTGTTCATAAAACACCTTGAGTCAATTAATTACTCTTCTTTTTGGGGGGAACGGGGATACCTGTTTCTCATCTTTTGACACAGAAAGCGCTTGTGGAGCTGTGATATTGCCACTTTTAAATTCATTTAACCCAGCACGTTGATACAACATGCGCCCTCTAATTCAAGAGCTGTGCCGTGCAGGAAGACTTGGGGTGTGCTTCTCCATTGCCCTGAATGCTGTGGAGTTATTGGAACTAGAGTCGGTCAAAAAGGTTTTGATGAAACTTTCTTCCCATCAGAAAATGCCATTTTTTCTAAACCAAAATGTTTTGTGAAAATACATTAGTTTTGACAAAAAAGTTGTTGGGATGGTTTCTCAGGTTCAGAATGCAATTTCTGCCCTGAGAAAACGAGTGCCTAGAATAGCCAGTAGCCTTCTAGTGAGGGCAGTCCCCTGCGACGTAGGGAACCCATGTTCAAATCCTTGCTCTGAATCAGGGAGATAGTCCCTTGGGTAGTCATTTCCACCTGTGTGATGTGGATATGAACACTCCCATTCTGATTTAGTTCCATTACACCCCCACTCTACCCTGGTGCAAATTCTCATGCAAAGAGCAAAGCAGGGGAGAACCAATCCACCGAGAAGCGTTCTTGCTACTGGCGGCTAAATAAAAGACGCCAGTCCAACGGGCTGTCTATCCATCACCACTAAATTTATACACCAAAAATATTAAAGAGAAAGGGGGAAAATCGCTTGTAGCTGTTGAGCTGAGGAGTTGTGATGATTGACATGGCTTAGTATAGATGGCTGCACTACTTAACGACTTGGCCTACCCTAGATTCTCCAGAGACCTCTGCTCACTTCCCTGAGAATCAAATCGGGCTGAATCTAGAGTTGCGCCTTATAAAACTGGTGTTTGTTCCATCCCACGTCGCACCGATGACTCTGGGAAGATGAGTCCCCAGTGAGGAGCTTTGAAGGCTGATGGATGCATCATTGTGTCCAGGGGCTACTCCTGATTACTTATCAGGACGCCCAAGGGGGCATGGAATAAAAGGGGAAATATAAGTCAGCTTTGGCCCTTTCCCATTCCCATTTAATCCCTTCAGGCGCTATGAAAGGTTTTCTTGTGTAAATCCGGCAACAGGGCTGTTTCTGCTCAGGGATGAGGTAATCAATTGCTCCACATCCTAGCAGAGGAAATGAACACAGCCAATACCAACCACAATATTTAATTCAGGTGCTCGCAGCTGACTCACTGACAGGGGGAAGACGGGACCAGCCTGGGGACATGCTGCAGCTGCAACCATCCCAGCAGCAGGCATGTGCAGTGGGGAAAAAAAAATTACTGTGGACGAATCGGCAGGAAAAGAAGAGCTAGCAAGCTGGAGCTTACAAAGCTACCACGATGCTCTCGCTCCCACAAGTGATTCCTGCGGCTCACGTTTAGGACACAGCAGGTGGGAGCGGCAAGAGGGAAGCATCTACAGTTGCTGTTTCTTGCTGAACAAAACCTGCCAGGGCGTTTAACCACGGCACATAAGTTCGGATCACTCTCAGGGAAGTTTTGTTCTGTGATCCAGGTGCATTCTGCAGTCCAATCCTAGGAGATGACAAGCACCATGTAGTCCCACTGTAGTCAATGGCAAAAATGCTGTAGACATTCTGTCCGCCCGTCCCCCCTCGAAATGCACAACTTCACTGATATTCAGGTTTCACTCACAGGATCAGACCCTTGTTCATGTGTCAGTCAAGAGGGACTTCACCCAGAGGAGAATTTGGACCCCTTTGTGTTTGGGCAGCCCTAGAATGATAATTATAGCTAAAGGCTCCCACCAAGGTCAGGTCCCTGTGTGCTAGGTGCTGTACAAACACACACCTGCCCCAAAGAGCAAACAATCTAATTCCCCACGGTCACACAGGAGGGACGAGAACACAGGTGCCCTCTCCCACTAGATCATACTACCTCTCACTGAGCGTGTGCAATCTCTGGCTTTCAATCATGTTGCACCAGGTTACACCAGGCCTGAATTTGGCCCCAAGCAAGCACCTATTTATTAACCAACTTTAGTTAGTGCAATGATATGACATGGCTGTCCATCATGCCTTGCCATCTCTGCACTGCCGAGCGGCTGGTTTTACTGACTCTGCTCCTGGAAGCCTGGTTCTTGTATGCCGAGACATTTTTCTGCACTTGATTTTTCTTTTAAGGCTCATTCAATGCTGCACCAGAGCCTTGGAAAAAATAATTTTCAACAGTACTGCGATACTTTGCACCTTGTCGGTGAGCAGCTCAAAGCACTTCCTGATTTTTAATCTATGCAGCTTCTCTGCCAAGTAGCTTGCCTTTCTCTTTGATCCACTCCGCACGATGGGAATCATGGTTCCACCTACCTTGTCCCACGTGTGGTCCCTCGTACTTGTGCAAAGAGCGGGTAAAACGGTAGCATTCTGATCCGGTAGCGCTATACACCCGCTTTGCACAGGGGTAAAGGGCTGTGCAGGGCGCAAGGCAGAGTAGGATCAGCCCTAGTGGATAATACTTTTAACTGATTTTTTAACCCATCAGTGACATGGTCTTGTATCCTCCATGCCTGACTGGGTCAATACTCTCTTGGTAACCATGGCTGCCTTTCTCTGACCCATTGGACATGCCTCATAAGAACATAAGAACGGCCATACTGGGTCAGGCCAAAGGTCCATCTAGTCCAGTGTCCTGTCTTCCGACAGTGGCCAATGCCAGGTGCCCCAGAGGGAATGAACAGAACAGGGCAATTATTGAGTGACCCATCCCCTGTTGTCCAATCCCAGCTCCTGGCAGTCAAAGGTTTAGGGATACCCAGAGCATGGGGTAGCATCCCTGACGGTCTTGGCTAATAGCCATTGATGGATCTATCCTCCATGAATGTATCTAATTATCTAATCCTTAACCATGCCTGGGTAATCAGGCCAGCTGGTCCTCCATCCTCTCAGAGATAGCGTATCCCAGAATGCATTGCTCCAACGTGCTGCCAGAGCTGCTCTGTACACTTGACCGCCACACACTCTATCCCCGACTAAGGCAGTCTGGGAGAGCTGCCCAGATTCTCCCAGAACACACTGCCACAACCATGGCTAGGCCGCCTGTCAAGTGAGGGTGTACGAACACCATGAGCACACATTTAAGCTGTGATAAAAGCAGCTGTGTTCACACAACTCAGCCCTGACAGTTATAACTGGCTTAGATGAGGGCATCACAACCTGGTTCCACACACCTGGCCACATTTAAAGGCTGGGTTTTTCAGAGCTACCGATGAGGTTGCGGACACCTGATTCCCATTAAAACAAACAGGAACTAGGGATCAAATCCCCTCAGAGGCTTTGGCAATCCCAGCCATGGGGCCATCTGTTGAAGTCCTAGTTGCTTCCACAAAGGACACTGATCTAAGCAGAAGGCCTGGCTTGCAAATGATCCCCCTTCCATGCTCCCAGGAGCGGTGGATGGAGCACATGATTTAGGAGGAGACGCTGAGGGAACTGGGATTGTTTAGTTTGCAGAAGAGAAGAATGAGGGGGGATTTGATAGCGGCTTTCAACTACCTGAGGGGGGGTTCCAAAGAGGATGGATCTAGACTGTTCTCAGTGGTAGCAGATGACAGAACAAGGAGTAATGGTCTCAAGTTGCAGTGGGGGAGGTCTAGGTTGGATATTAGGAAAAACTTTTTCACGAGGAGGGTGGTGAAGCACTGGAATGGGTTACCTAGGGAGGTGGTGGAATCTCCTTCCTTAGGGGTTTTTAAGGTCAGGCTTGACAAAGCCCTGGCTGGGATGATTTAGTTGGGGATTGGTCCTGCTTTGAGCAGGGGATTGGACTGAGGTCCCTTCCAACCCTGATCTTCTATGATTCTATGACCACACATAGACAGCTGTAGCTCTGGCAGGTAATAAAAGCTACTGGTGGGGAGCCTCTGGACAGCTGTATCTTCATTCTCCTCATGGAGCACCAGGAGTTTCCTTGTCCTTCTTCCATGGGGCAGAGGCAACCGCATCCACCCAGAGCGGAGGAGGAAGGGAGGAGGTAATCCCTTGGGAATGTACAGTTTAGCACTAATCTGATGGGTGATAACGATAGTCAAAGGGATCAGCACAAGTGGAGCCCTCTGTTAAGAGGAGTGAAGCTACATTTCCCTATAAAGAGGAGTCGAACATCACTGAAGGCCACTGAAGCCAGGCTTGCAGGGGCGGAAGGGGGGGAATCATGTCACTGTAATTTAAAAGGAGTTTCACTGTGGCCTGGTCTGGGCTGGGAATTCATCCTGATTTCAACAAACAGCGGCCAGGAAAGGGTGCAGCTGCGTCAGAGAAAGCCACAGTTTGCACCCGGGGGAGATTACCCATTCTGGAAACTCAGCTATTGCAATAGCCTTGGCTCCGGCCACACACACACACACACACACACACACACACACACACACACACACACACACACACACACACACACACACACACACACACACACACACGTTGCCCCTCTCTAGCCCACAGAAATGCAGCTGCGAATGGTATCTTCTTTGCTCATCAATTTAATCAGGTCGGGGCCTTTGGAGCCATACACTCGCTCTCCATTGGCCACTGCATCCAATTGAACCTACTGGCCACCTGGCTCAATATGTGTCTGCCCCTCCTTACTCATCCTCCCTCGCTGAGCATAAGAACAGACCTCTAGCCCGGTATTCTGTCTTCTGACAGCGGGCAAAGCCAGGTGCTTCAGAGGGAATTTGGGGAGGGATCCAATGGGGCAGGGAGGGGGCGGAGCCGGGGCAGAGTTGGGGCGGGGTGTGGGGGGGTGCGAGACAATTCGCGTCCCAGCGTGGGGCCCCGCACCAGCTAAAGCCGGCCCTGCTGCTAAGCTTCATGTGGCACCTATGCACCCACTACCTCCACCAACATCCCCCTCTTGTCTGCCCACTTGACAGCCTCTGAAACTGTCACCTCCACGCCACGTGGTCTCTAGGCACAGAACAATCTCCCTGAGCTCAGCCTCAAGGACCCCTCCGTCTCCACTTTCAAGTCCATCTTAAAAGCCTGCCGTGCTGCCAGGGCTGGCGCTTCCGTTTAGGTGACCTAGACGGTCGCCTAGGGCGCCAGGATTTGGGGGGGCAGCATTTTGCCGCCCTTGACGGCAATTCGGTGGCGGGGGGTCCTTCCGCGCTCCGGGTCTTCGGCGGCAATTCTGCGGCAGGTCCTTCGCTTGCTCCGGGACCCGCCGCCGAAGTGCCCCGAAGTCCGGGAGCGTGGAAGGACCCCCACACCGCAGAATTGCTGACGACAACCGGGAGCGCGGAAGGACCCCCGCCTAGGGCACCAAAAACCCTGGCGCCGCTCCTGCGTGCTGCTGAAAGCGAATCGAGTTGTTTGGTGCAGAAAATCTTTCCCTGGCCTCTGTCTGTCTGTCTGTCCATCCTTAGTTTGTGGTGGCTTGGGACCAGTACCATCTCTATTTGCATGAACGGAAAGTGACCCGATGACATCACTGGCGTTGGTGCAAACAAATAAACAGATAACAATACAAATCATAAAGGATAGATTCTGCCGTGTACCTGGCTTCTCCATTCATGTGACACATCACTGAGGCGGCTACGTCAGCCTCTCAGATATGAGCTGCTGGCTAGCATGTAGTTCTGTAAGTGCCGTTTGATCTGTGTGCTCCAGTCGAGGAATACAATCAGAGGGCAAATTTCAGTTAAGCATCTCAAAGAGCATTACGAACATGAATGGGTCCAGCCCACTCGCCGCAGTGAAGGGCAATAGGAATTGTGTCATTATCATCATTGTGTCGGTGTGGAAACTGAGGCACGCGTAGATTAAGAGCTGGACTGTGATTAGGACAGTATGTTTGAGCAAAGAGGAAAGGGAGAGAAAGAACCCATCACCCCTATACTCTGACATGGGCTCTCCGGACGTTGGGTCCAGGTGCATACAGCTTCTCTGGAGCAAGTGGTTGGGTGATCAATGATCCATGCTCCACTCACTAGCCAGCTCCATCTGAACTGGGATGGGGTGGGGAGGTGTCGCTATTTGCTACTGGGATAAATCCACAGTAAATGATTACACACACTCCCCTTGAGCAATTACTAGGTTGTGTTTCTGAGTCACAGCACCTCCTGGAATGGTGCACCTGACACACCACCCTTCACTCAGTGGGAGGCCCAAAGGCACAATCTACCCCTAAGTGGCTTGTGTTGAACAGAGCAAGTCAACAGCAGAGAATGGAATAGAACCTAACAAAGTCCTTATTCTTTGCTACAACCATTAGACTTGGTATTTTTTTTTAATACCTTCTATTTTGGGTTGAAATTCACACTAGAAATGAAGTCAGCATAAAATAGCTAATATGGAAAGGAGAGATTGCTGTGACTAACAAACACCGCCTGTAGCTCGATTACCTTAACATCAATTTAGCATATGCAGATCTGAAAGTAAAAGACTTTTTGGTTTATTTTCAGTACTTGGAGGAAAAGAAATCTCATGTAATTTACTCTCCCCAGGGTGGTGGAAAGGAGAGAAACCTTTCCTTAGCTGGCATAAGGTACTTTATGTGTTTTCTTAAACTCTCGAAGGCGCTCACATACTATGTTGATGGAAGTGGTGTAAGAACCGACATAGAAGAGAATATATGCTGTGTTGTAGCCATGTTGGTCCCAGGATATTAGAAAGACAAGGTGGGTGAGGTAATATCTTTTATAGGATCAACTTCTGTTGGTTCCAGACCTGAGGAAGAGGTCTACATAACTCAAAAGTTTGACTCCTCACCAGCAGAAATTGGTCCAATAAAAGATCTTACCTTAGCCAGCTTATCTCTCTAATAGAAGAGAATAGAAAGAAGTAATGGAAGGTTATTATCCTCTCAGGGTTGTTTGGAGCCCTATGTGTACAGGGTCATTTATTTAGGGACCAATTCTGTAACCCCAAAGTTGAGAGGCACTTTAAATATGAGGAACTAATGGCTGGAAGTTAAAGCCAGGCAAATTCATATTAGGAACAAGACACAATTTTTTGACCATGAGAGTAATTAACCACTGGAACAAACTATCAAGGGAAGTGGTGAATCCTCCATCTCTTGATGTCTTCAGAGCAAAAGTGGATACCTTTCTGGAAGACATGCTTTAGTCAAATACCAGTTATTAGGCACAGCAGCCTGTGTGCTGGGACATCGTAACATCAAACTTGCGACGAAGCTGCGGATCTATAGGACCATAGTTTTAATAGCTCTGTTGTATGGGAGTGAAACCTGGGCTCTGGAAAAGTTTGAAAAGCAGCGGACTGACATTTTCAATTCTCCTCATATTTGTCAGCTGCTCCATATTAAATGGCAGGACGAGATCAGCAATGACAATATTGGTAGCCAAACCCAGCCACCACCTCTCTCAGCACTGGTTTGGTTTTGGTGGCTTTTTTTTTTTTTTTTGGTAGGAACATATTATTAGGATGGAAGACCAATGCATTATGATGTGTATTTACCAAGGAATGCAACTACACCGTCAGCCATCATGTGGGCCACCAACACTTTGATGGTGTGGTAAGATGGCCGACGATGGGCATAAACTGAATATCCAGCCCCATCACCTTGAGGACCTCACTAGAGATTGACCCGGGTGGTGCTCAATCTGCGAGGAGGTTACGTCCCTTTGGGATTTGACATGATGATGATGATGAGTTAATGAGCTCAATGTAGGGGAAAGTGCATGAATTTCTCTGACCTGTGTTATACGGGAGGTCAGACGAGATGAGCCAATGGTCCCTTCTGGCCTTGGAATCTATGACTCACATGTGCATCTCATTGATGGCAATGGGAATGCTTGCATGAGCAAGTGCTACAGAAGCCAACCTTTCGCCATTTGATTTTCTGTGATGCCCATCACTAATCTATCGGAGGCTTCAATAGAATTGGTCAAGGATTATACAAGCGCTTGGCCCCAAATTCTTATTATCTGAACCCAAATTACTCTTGAGTCTCACCCTTAACTATATTAGACAGAGGCTGATGGGAAAACTCACAATGTACTCAATGTAGGCATGCTAGCAGGAGGAGACAAGGTTAGGGATGAATGAGCTGGCTTGACTGTCTTAAGAACCTCACCCTACCATATAAGAAGCTTGTGCACAGACCACAGCCTAGCATGCTGATCAATATTGTCTCATTGTTTCCTTGTATTCCCCCATCTGTATGTGTCCGTTTGCTGTCTCTTGTCCTATACGTAGATTGTAAACCTCTTCGGGAACCATCTTTTTGTTCTATGTTTGTACAGCGCCAAACGCAACAGGGTCCTGATTCATAACTAGGGTACTTAGGTGCTATGGTGATACAAATAATAAATAATACTAATAATAACTACAAGGGGTTCTTATTTCCACCAGAACTGGTTAGATAAACTCTGTTTTTTTTTTCAAGGAGAAAAATGTGGTATCCCAAATAAAAACCCTGTAGAAGCTACTTAACAAATCCCAGGTCCCTGCCTGTGGGCACTGAGGGTAGGTCTTCATTGCAATAAAAGACCTGCAGCATGGCTGCAACTGGCCTGCGTCAGTCGACTCGCGCTTGCGGGGCTCATGCTGTGGAGCTAAAGGCTCCAGTGTAGACATTCGGGCCCAGGCTGGAGCCCAGGCTCTGAGACCCCACAAGAAATCTCAGAGCCCAGGCCTGAGCCTGAACATCTGCCCTGCAAATTTCAGAGCCCAAGCTCAAGTCAATTGACCAGGGCTCTGAGATTCAGTGCAGTGTAGATGTACCCTGAGAGTCCTCCTTGATGTTCTGGGTGGCTGCTGGAGTTAGGTGAAGAAGTGATAGAGTCAGGGTACCAAGGAGTCCCCAAAGAACAACATTGAGAAATTCCTAAGCAAGCCTGACTATTAAAAGGAAATGGTGTTTTTTTTTGTGAATTTAGAGCTGGTGAAATGTCCCTGATCAACAGCCCTGAAGTCCTCTTCCATATCCACTTAACAAGTTCACCACGGATAGTGGCAAAGCCTGCTTCCCCAAACCACCTTGCCAATGTACCTCCACTTGGAGTGAGAGCTTGAGACTGACTATCTCGAGGGAAAATAGGTAATGATTCAATATGTCCACTTACTTGCCAAGGTGTGACGATAATGCTAGACCTGTAGCAGTGCTATTAGCAACCCATTTCTTACTTACCCTGTTTAATCTGTTACCTGATGTATCCGGGTCACTGCGATGATCTCAAGTCATTGCATTTCAAGGAGAATCTTTTTCCTGACTCATCGGTGATTGAAGAACATCAACAGGTTGAAAAATTCAGTCCAAATGCTTATTTGATCCATGCAGGCATGTTGAGTGGAAACAATGAAATCCTCTGTGAAATAGAATCACCTTTCTCCACCCATCTTAATATTACATCCTCACAACCCCTCTGTGGGATAGGGAAGTTTTATCCCCGTTTACAAGATGGGGAACTGAGGCATAGGGAGACTAAATGACTTGTCCAAGGTCACACAGGAAGTCTGAGCCAGAGACAGGAATTAGACTCAGATCTGCTGAATCCCAGCCCAGTGCCTAACCCAAAAGACCATACTTCCTCCACCACCTTGAGTCCATATCTGAGGCAATCATCTGACATTTTTTTCAGGTTGAGTCTAGCTGAGGCTTGTGTCACCGCATCACATTCTCCAAGTCAGGACATCACCCAGCAAATGGCTAAGCCATGTGGCGTGTGGGAAAATCCAACTCTGGGGCTCAGATGGCAGGAGGAGTTTAGAAAGATCTGCTAAACTTGACGTGCAGGCCAGATCCCAGTTTTCCCCCAGCTCTCCTATTTCTGCTTTAGAGTGCTTTCCCAAGACCTTCTTCCCCGACTGTAGCTGTGAACATGGTACACACTGTGGCCTGGAGGGGTCTGCTGCACAGGTGTCCATGACCCTGGTTAAGAGCCATCTTAAAGAGCAATAGGATCTCTGATTTTCCTTCCCTTTCCACACATACACCACACATGCATGCCGTTTTTTGTATGTCTATAGTGCCAGGAAGGTCCCTGCCCCAAAGAGCTTCTAATCTAAATAGACCACACACAAACAAAGGATGGGATGGACTGTAGAGAGAGGCAGTCCTCTTGAACAGAGAAAGCTTCCCATGTGTCACTTGGGAGGACCAACAAGTCTCTTGGAAAGAAGTGTGTTTTAAAGTGGGACTTGGAAGAGCAGAGGTGTGAGGCACGGTGGGCCAGGCCAGGAGAAGGGTTCCTCACGTCATGGGCTGCAGGGAACAAGGCTCTGAGGTGAGACAAAGCAGGCGGGGAGTTATGTGGTTTTGGGTGGAGAAAGAGGGCAGAAGAGTCAGGCTGATGGACAGTGTGTCAGCTTTGCTCTGACTAATCCGCACTGACCCAGGGAAGGACAGTCCCTGGCTGTCCCACCCACCACTTCCAGCAGAATGCCCCGGGGGCACCAAGACAATAACATACCATGTGATCTTCCCCACCAATGGGATGCAGAGGCAGAGGGGATGTGGAAGAGGGGAGGGAAAGGCAGAAGAGACATCTCTCAACTCCTCAATGCCAAAGGCAGAGCAGAGACCCAAACAACGAATAACAACGACTCAAAAGGCTGGTCTTTTTTCGTTCTTTCTGCGAAGAAGAGAGGGATTCAGGAGCTGCACTTCTCTTCTCCAACACCCCAGCTCTGGAGAGGGCAGTCTCCTCTCCATGACCCAGCAGCAGTTCTCCTTTCACTCCGAGACTAAGGGCCAGAGTCCCCCTGAATTCAATGGGACTCAACTGCAGGGGGCTTTGGGCAAGCCATTCCAGTAGCCACTAGCCATGTCTTCTGCTTTTAAGTCCTGGGAAAGCAGATATGTGAGGAAAGGAAACTGCTGCTGCTGGACTGGCTGGGCCTGACCATGAGATGCCTCTACATGGATGGCGAGAACTTCAGAGCTCTTTCATATTTACCACACCAGCATGGAGCGGTAGCCAGCTCTGGGGACGTGTTCACTCACAGTGCCATACACGTACCAACCATTGACTTCAGTGCAAAATTGTCCATGCCCTGCAGTGATTAAATAGGTCTCTGGGAGAGGGAGTGGGGGAAGGACAGAAAATAAGAAAGTGGTGATGGGGAGAGACAGAGGCTATGTCTACACTATCCCCCAGATCGACGTGCCGGGGATCGATGCACCGGGGTCGATTGAGCAGGTCTAGTGAAGACCTGCCAAATCGACCGCAGATCGCTCTCCAGTCTACCCCGGTACTCTACCCGAATGAGAAGAGTAAGGTAAGTTGACGGGAGAGTGTCTCCCATCAACCCAGCATAGTGTGGACTCCACAGTAAATCGACCTAAGCTACATCGACTCCAGCTACGTTATTCATGTAGCTGGCACTCCAGCTACATTATTCACATAGCTGGAGTTGCGTAGCTTAGGTCGATTTACCAGAAATACATAGCCAGAGATAGGGATTGCAGGGTGGAGAGAAAAAGAGAGAAAATTGGAGAGAGAAAGTTAAAAAGAGGGGAAACAAAGTAAGAACATAAGAACGGCCATATTGGATCAGACCAAAGGTCCATCTAGCCCCGTATCCTGTCTTCCGACAGTGGCCAATGCCAGCTGCTTCAGAGGGAGTGAACAGAACAGGTCATCATCAAGTGATCCATCCCCTGTCGCCCATTCCCAGCTTCTGGCAAACAGAGGCTAGGGACACCATTCCTGCCCATCCTGGCTAATAGCCATTGATGGACCTATCCTCCATGAACGTATCTAGTTCCTTTTTGAACCCTGTTATGGTCTTGGCCTTCACAGCCTTTACTAAGCTGATGCCAACCACAGAACAACCCTGATCCCAGGTGGGATTTAGGCTGTAAGCTCTTCCAGGCTAGGAGAGTTTCTTACCATGGGTATGCACAGCACCTAGTACAACAGGGTCCTCCTCTCATAGACTTTAAGGCCAGAGGGAACCATCATGATCATCTAGTCTGACCTCCTGCATGTTGCAGGCTATGGAACCTCACCCACCCACTCCTGTGATAGACTCATAACCTCTGGCTGAGTTACTGAAGTTCTCAAAACTTGATTTAAAGACTGCAAGTGACAGCGACTCCCCCATTTACACTAGTGAAAATTATCAAGTGATCCATGTGCCAGCTGAGGCCTGTAAGTGCTACCCTAATATAAATCATAGTGAAAATATACTCTCACCATCTTAGGCCTCCCTCTCCCAGGAGGGGATGGCTAATCCAAGCAAAACCCTGAGTTCCTCAGTGTGGTGGGGAAACTGGCAATTCACCATGGGCTATTAGCGATCCATTCACAGCTACAGTTTCCCACCAGAGTGTGTGTGGGGTGTGTGTGTGTGTGGTGCTCTTTTCCTTGCTGTTTGTTTGAGATTTGGAATCAAATTGATGGCAGAGGGTGGGCATGGGTCCCATCTCCAGGCGCACCCTCCTGCCCCTTTACGTCATGGTCTATCCACGCACGCACAACGCCTACCCACAGCCTCCCAAGCACAGCCCAGAGCGTCAGCTCCTGGCACGGGCGCTCCGGACTGTATTTCTTCTTGTTCTCTTGTGTTTTGAAAAGCTGCTGACGAATGTTTTGCTGGCCGGGAGCGAGAGATTCCAGGTTGGCACCGGGAGTCCCCCACCGGATTGGCGATACCATCAATATATCATGAATCACACTTTCTTATTGTGCGAAAACAAGCGGCTGTCTGAACTGACAGGCAGGGCTAAGATCTGGGCTTATCCCAGGCTACCAACAAACACCCTCTTATATTACGCATTCTGGCCGAATCCATACCCACCGCCGGCCCTTGTGGGTTTGGGAATCTATGAGATTTTTGTTTTGCAGGAACTGAAAACTTGAGACCATTGCTAAATTGGTCCATGAGAGAATATACGCAGGGACACAGTATCCAAGGGAACAGGACTATATGCTACTTTCAGCTACAGCAGAAGAGCTGGATTTACCCTTTGATTCTCTTTATGTAGAGAATTTCTCTCGTGTGCTCGCTCTCACCAATTCGCCCCCCCCCCGCCCCACAGACATACACCCCATCATCACACACCCCTTTACCCCGAGTTATATTCCCCTACACCACCACGGTAACCTCTTTGCTCCCTGCTGTCTCACTGGTGCTGCCACATGCCTCAGGAGAGCCCTATTCTGAGACCGTTATTCAGGCAAATACCTATAGATGTTAATGGGAGTTTGCTTGAAAAAAGAATAGGTAAAAACTGAGTTAAGAACCTCAGCATTTTGCAGAGGAAGAATATCTATCTATCTATCTATCTATCTATCTATCTATCTATCTATCTATCTATCTATCTATCTATCTATCTATCTATCTATCTATCTATCTATCTAATCCCAATACACCCCATCTATCTATCTATCTATCTATCTATCTATCTATCTATCTATCTATCTATCTATCTATCTATCTATCTATCTCCATACACCTCATCTATCTATCTATCTATCTATCTATCTATCTATCTATCTATCTATCTATCTATCTAATCCCAATACACCCCATCTATCTATCTATCTATCTATCTATCTATCTATCTATCTATCTATCTATCTATGATCCCTCTGTGCAGCACAAAGACTTTGCACCACTGAAGTCCCAATCATGCCCAATTGAAGGACCTCAGGGCGGCTCAAGTGATTAGTATGACCAGACATCCCAATTTTATCAGGACTGTCCTGATATTAGGGGCTTTGTCTTCTATAGGACCCTATTACCCCTCTCCAATCCTGCTTTTTCACCCTTGCTATCTGGTCACCCTACAGAGGCAAAGTGCTGGCCCTCTGCACAGAGACCCTTTACGGCTGGTGATGTACAGACACATAGTGAGAGACAGTTCTTGCCCGCAAAGAGCTTATGACCTAAATGGATGCAGGGTGGAAGGGAAAATGAAAGGCACAAAGAGATGAAGTGACTTGTCAAGTATCACACCACAGATCAGGGACTTAATTTAGATCTCCTGATTCCTAGTCTAGTGATCTACCCACTAGACCATGCTTCCTCTGGATAGACACTTAATAGTAATAATAAACTTGTTGACCACAGTCAGCATGTACAGCACTTTCTCAAGTAGAGAAAATCTTGTCTTTGTCCCAAGGATTCTGCGCTCTAAGCTAAACAGACAATCAAGAACCAGATGACCTTGTGAGGTTCTAGTCTCGAAGTGGTGCCAATTCCTTCATTATTTTACAACTCTATGGGCCGCATTGATTCCCAATGTAACTCCATGGCCTTGAATACCAATACTTTGTAATGAACTTACTAGGGTGGCTGAGCATCACTGCCTGATTCCTGGAAGGAATCGGAGCTGATCAGTGGGACGTCGTGGAGTCTATACTGTGGACAGCCAATGGAGATACCTCTGCTGTTGCTGTGAAGTTCTTAATGGCCCTGGTGTGCATCCTGTGAGATCCGTGGAGTCTTTGATAGCTGTGGATTTGTTGCAAAACTCTGCCCTCTCATTACAGCAGATGAATAAAAGGAAATGCTGGACACCGGAAGGAATTCTCCGTCTCACTAAGTACAGCACTGGACAATCTTTCCCCCGATAGAGAGATCCTCCGCTTTTGCTTACAAGTATCATTTGTAGGCCACTGTTGGAGTCAGGATGCGCGACCAGAAGGGTGACTGACCCAATCTCCTATGGAAAGGTCACAGATGTTAAGGCCAGAAAGACCCAGCTAGTATGGCCTTCGGGATAATAGAAGCCATAAAATGTCACCTGGGAATTCCTGCATCAAACCCAGTAAACTGAGGGCTGTGAAATCTCGAAGGAAAACCTGTTCTCATGAGATTTTTAGAGCCATTACTAAGTCCTACTTAGGGCTTTAGTTTTGCAGAGGCTTCATACAGGCCATCTGCAGAGGCATGCATTTCACTGAATTTACCTCTCTGGCACTTCCACAACAGGTGCTCTGCAATATAATTCCCACGCAGCTCTCCTTTCTTCCTCCTACTCTTTGGACTGCCTACGCATACCAGGGTAGTGTGGTTCCCAAGCGCGAGCTGTCTTCATTTTGACGATTAATCAGTCACAGGTACAGTGACTGCTCTCACAACCTCCGACAGAGAAGACAAGTAAACCGTGCTCCCCATCCGTCAACTGCACCCAGATGGTGGCAGATCTCTCTGTGGGTCTGCGTGTGTGCGCATCAGATACCTTGGTAAGAGACCCAAGTGTGTTACACTACGCTGTAAGTGATTTATGAGTCTTTAGCACATTTATAAAATACATGGTGTTAAGCATATGCATAAAAATAATATATAGGTTACCACAAAGTTTTTATGACCTTAACCAGATCCGTCTTGGAATGCCGTCTTGAATGTTTCACTCCTGCAGGTGAAAAAACATAGTATTTCAACCCAGCTCAGTGTAAGCTGTTTAGTCAAGGAAACAATATTGTGAGGATGGCCGTTACCTTAGTAGCACTTTGTCAGTTTACAAAAATGGGAAGGGCTAGCAAGGATGGCTGATTTTTTCCCCCTCTCGCCAGCATCAACCATCAGCGTCTACTGTGGCTCCAATCTGGCACTCTTAGTGGATCCGACACTCATGTTGATTGCAAATAATACAGATTCTGAACCTATCTTTAGACTGCATTGCTATTATATCACTTGGCACTGTTTTATTTCTTTAATGATTTCCTCTACTGAGCATCCCATTGGCTAGGTACTCAGTCACATGACCAACACTATGCAGCACGAATCTAGAAGAAGGCTGGTGATGATGTGCTGGTTTCAGGAGATTGGGGTTTTATTCTTGGCTGTGCTACAGACTCCCAGTGTGACCTTAGGCAAGTCACTTAGCCCCAGACCCTCAAATATAGTTAGGTGTCTAACTCCAATTGAAATCAATGGGAGCTGGGTGCCTAAAAACCTTTGAGGATATGAGCTATAGAACGACGTGCGTCAGTTCCCCATCTGCAGATCTGGGAATAACGATTCTCTGTCTCTTACGCTTTGGTTGTCTTGTCGGTCTATATTGTAAGCTCTTTGGAGCGGGGATCATCTTTTCCTCCTGTGTTTATACAGTGTCTTCTACAGCAAGGCCCCAATCTCAGCTGGGATCTCTCCATACTACTGTGATATAAATAATGTAACAACAGAGTAAAAGAAGCTGCCCAGGACAGACAGCGCATACCGCTTCCCTTGTACTGCCCACCCCCAAACATCTAATAAATAATCCATTGAAGGTCAAGAGTCACACACATGCTTGGCCAAAGCAATGTATCTCCCACCAGGCCCTGAAAGTCACCTGAGTTCTGGCGCTAGTGAATCTCAGTACTACGCATCCTGCCTCCTGCCTGGAGGCCTCAAATATGCCTCAGCTGATCTCAGCCATCACACTGGTGCGTTGACATATCTCTCCCACCTCTCTCATTGTCAGTGTGTCACGAGGTCATGATTGGGGCGTCTGGGCACTGCTTGAGTACCTAATGTAACCGACTGGGCCTAAAAGAACAGAGTGAAAACACAGCAGAAGAGTGAAAAAAGTGGGCGCTCTCGCTGTAGCTCTCCTACCTCCCACTTTCTGGTTACCCTGTTCTCTTCTCTTCTTGCCTCTTATGCTTCCATTCTCTTCTCTGTATCACCCTTTCCATCATCATCACCCATCCATCCTCAGATGTGTACCTCCCTCCCATCCCCCCCCCACCCCACAATATGAACAATCTCCCATTTCCTGTCCACCACAAACCCTCCCTCTTTTTCAGATTCAGGCTTAATCACAAATATTTTCATGGATCCTTTCCAACTTGCCCACTTATCAAAGTTCTCCCTCCCTTACCGGAACTTTTCCCCATGGCCTGCAGTTCTTTGTCTCATCTACCTTAGACTGTAAGGTCTGTAAAGTAGGGAATGTGATCAATTCCCTGTTTGAATTGATGATGTGACATGGGAGGCAGTGTTGCTTAGTGGTCACAGCACTGGAATGGGGGTCTGGGTTCTAGTCCTGGTTCTGCCACTGGCCTCCTGGATGATCTTGGGTAAGTCACTTCCCTGCCTTGTTCCTCAGTTTTCCCATCTGTAAAATGGGGAACAATGATACTGACCTTCTTGAGAAAGTGCTGTGAGATCTACTGGTGAAAAGTGCTATATAAGAGCTAGACATTTATTAGTATTGTAATTATAATTGGTCATCTTAGTCACTCTGTGTCCAATTCTGCCATCAGTTACATCAGGGTTAATCTGGAGTAACTCCACTCAAATCAGTGGAATCACCATGCATTTACACAAGTACAAATACAGTTACTTCAGACCTACACCAGTGTAACGAAGCAAGATTTGGCTCAGTGTATTATTATTAATTTATTTATTTGTATTGTGGCAGCACCTCGGAACCCTCACCATGGATGGGATCCCATTGTGCTAGGCGCTGTACAAACACAGAACAAAAAGAGCTTGCAATCTTTCCTCTGTTTCACTCTAGCTGCTGTGATATTGTGTGTTTCACTGTGCCGCCTTGACTCTTACCACTCATCTGTTTTGTCTGGCACCTCAGAGAACAGGCTGAGGTTGGGGGACAGTCGAGAAGGGGTGGGTACACAACGTTTGGGGTGCATAAGCACACAGTGTGAATCATGAGCAGTGGAGGAAAACAGAGCCACCGGATCACTGCAAGGTGAATTCCATCCATTAAAACAAGAGACCCTTTCTTGCAGGAGAATTGGAATTTTATGGCCCAGACATTGATTTAATTGGGAGTTAGACTTCTAGGGTGCATCTAACTGCAATAAAAAACCCGGGGCACCAAGTCTGAGCACCTGGGTCATTTGGCTTGGGCTCGTGGGGCTTCAGATGTGTGGCTAAAACTTGTAGCATATCAGTTCAGGCTCAGACTGGAGCTTGGGCTCTGAGACCCTCCCCTCTCATGGGGTTTCAGAGCTCGGGCTCCAGCCCAAGCCCGAAAGACTGTGCTGCAATTTTTAGCCGCATATCCCGAGCCCCACGGCCCCAAGTCAGCTGATCCGGGCCAGCTGTGGCTGTGGCCCGGGTCTTCTATTGCCGTGTAAACATACCTAGAAATAACTTTTGTGGATCTGGGCCCAGGACCCCAGTCATCCCTCTGCACTGAACAAACAACTCCCATTGTCAACGGGAGCTGCTCATGCCCAGAGATGGCAAATAGAGACCCAGGGCTGAATGTCGTCATTCCTCCTCTAGCAAGTGGTAAGGTGTTTTGTGTGAGCTTTTGAGGCCTGGCTCCGGGGGACTTTGCCAATCAGTCAGGTCATATTATAAGCGGTGCCAATGCAGGGATAAGGGGTAGGCAGATCTCCCTCTGAATTTCCTTGGTTTAGAAGGATTTGGATTTTTTCTAACCTGCATTTCAACAGACTCATTCGAAGCATTTAATATATTCTGTGGTCATGCTCCCAGATCATGCTCCCAGGTAATTAGCATTTTATTATAAAACCTATATCCCAGGCTTTTCTTCAGGGAGTTTCAAATCACACAGGGCCAAGAAACAGAGTGTACATGTCAGCCCACATGTCCTGGTCTATTCTAAGACAACGATCTTTTTCCACATCATTTTGGATCCCAGCCGGGTGAATTTGGGAAAACCCGCCTGGTTTTGGAGGGAGCTGCCTTTGTTTGAGACAGGCAAAGAAGAAGAAATAGCTCAACTTTGCCTCCTCATGTTGGGATTTCAGATGACCTTGCAGTCTGCACAAGGTCAAGCCAGTGCAATGCATTGGGTGGGCAAGTCAGTGGTGGGCGAGGGGTGAACTTTCCCTCTGAGGGCTCCATGTGAAGTGCTCTGGGGTAGGAAGGATGGTCTAGGGGAGAGAGCAGTGGAATGAGACTCGGGAGATGTGGGTTTAATCCCTGGTCCAAAGTCCACTGAAGTTAGTGGCAAGAATCTCCTTGACATCAGCAGGCTTTAGATCGGGTCCTAGATTTTGACTCGGGACCAAACCCAATGCTCATTCAGGCAATGAGAATTTTTCCTCTGACCTCAAGGGTGGGCTGTATCAGGCTCTAGGTGACTCTGTATCATCATTCCAGGCTGACCTGGCACGCCCCCTGCAGGCAGGCCTGGTGTCGCGGCTGAACCCTTGATTTTTTTTTTCACCTCAACCGGTCCAGACAGACGCACGGATGCTAAAAAGCAGCCTTTCAGAGGGCCTCATTTATTAATGGAAAGGCCAACACACACCATAAACAAAACTCTGCCCCCTACATATTAGCCGTTCTTAGTCCATCTGTCCCCCACCAGTGCTCGCCTCTATCCAAGCTCTCTCTAGAGCGTCTCTCAGATGTGGTCTCTGCCCTGGCGTTAGGCCTGTTGTCTCTACCAAAGTAAGATCCATCTCCGGAATCCAGGATCTGGAGAGGTCCGTCCACTGCGACCCTTCTCCAGGGCCAGCAGGTGATCCTTGCCAGGCTGGGCTTCCAGACAGTGTCTGGGAGACCCCCTAGGTGAGACCCTCTTGGATACCTGCTATCTCCATCTATGATCTCTCTTGGATCACCTCTGACAGGCTCCCCATTCAGGTCTCACCCTCTAGCGTCCCCTCTTCAGCGCTCTTCTGGGAGCTCCTCTCTATAGGCGCTCCCTGAGTTCCCCTTTAACTGAGCCTGGGTAACCTTTACTATGTCCAGGTGCTTAATCAGCTATCTAGGGCAGTTGGTTACCCCCAGGTGAGGCCTTCCTAAGGCAGTTCTGGGCAGACTGGGCCTAACTCTTCTTAAAGGGCATTGGCGCCGGACACTCCAGTAATCTTTTTTCTCTCTCTCTCCCTCTTTCCATGTTGTCATTTTGGATTGCTGGCGTTTTTGCTGCAAAGTGGTACCAGAGACTCATTGGTCTCTGGTGATCCTTAGGGTGCGGAGGCTGTTCCTTTAAGGGTATAACTTCTCAGACACCGAGTCTGGGTATAGTGCTGCAAAGCTGGTGTTATGAGCAGCCAGTGGGAACGGGACATAGAATGAAGCAGAGCTTTTGCAAGCACCTTAAGAGCAGAGTGATCCTTGAACGCAACAGTCTCTCCTCTCTCTCTGACCGAATTGGCTGGTCACCACTGGTTCTCCACTTGTAAGGTAACTCCCTTCTCTTCATGTGGCAATATAGTCATGCCTGTATCTGTAATTTTCACTCCATGCATCTGAAGAAGCAGGTTTTTTACCCACGAAAGCTTGTGCCCAAATAAATCTGTTAGTCTTTAAGGTGTCACCAGACTCCTCGTTGTTTTTGTGGCTACAGGCTAACACGGCTACCCCTCTGATCCTCTGTTATGATGCTTCAGTTCAGGGACTCCTTATCCAGTTCACTTGGACTAGGGTAGAAATGTTCTAACTCAGACTCTGACCCCACTGGGTACTTTTAACATTGATGTTCCATTGTTTGTGGATTTCGGGTAGGTCTGAGAGGCCAAAATTAGGCTTATAATTGATAGTCATTTGTTATTACCACTGCATTACTTTAGCATGTAAAACACAGACAGGTGCGTGAACATTTGAGACCCAATCCTGCAAGATGCTGAGGTCCAGATCTGGGCCTGAAAGCTTCCAGGAGCGTATTGAGAGCTTCAAACTCCCAATGATTTCCATCAGAATTAAGGGCGCTCCGCTTCTTGTAGGAGTGGTGTCTGAAATGGGCATGATCTGGGGGGAGGTACACATTTGAAAAGTTGGCTGTTGGCATGTTTCAGTGGCTGCTGAGACCACTGTGACAAATGCTTCTGGTCCCATCATGACCTCGTCCTACCTCCCCTCACCCACATTTGTCTGTTTAGTCTCTGGTGTTCACTGTGTGAATCTTACACTGTGATCTCTTAGGGGTAGAGGCAGGCTCTGTGGCTTTTGCTTGTACAAGGCCAGGTACAATGGAGCCCTGATTCCTGGAGGTGTAATAATAACAATAATTAATACTAAAGCAATAAAGTCCTCAAACAAATAATTACAGAATGTTGAGAACTATTAGGAAAGGGATAGCAAATAAGACAGAAAAGATCATAAGGCCACTATATAAATCCATGATGTGCCCACACCTTGAATAGTGTGTCCAGTTCTGGTCACCCCATCTCCAAAAGGATATAGTGGAATTGGAAAAGGTTCAGAGAAGGGCAACAAAGTTGGTTCAAGGTATAGAGGGCTCTAAAATCATGAATGGTGTGGAAAAAGGGACCAGAGGAATGTTATTTACCCTTTCCCACAATACAGAAATCAGGCATCACCCGATGAAATTAATAGGCAACCGGTTTAATACAAACAAGCAGAAGTACTTTTTCACACAATGCACAGTTAACCTGTGGAACTTATTGCCATGGGATGTTGTGATGGCCAAAAGTATAGCTAGGTTCAAAAAAGAGCTAGATAGGTTCATGGAGGATAGGTCCATCAATGGCTATTACTGAAGATGTTCTGGGATGGAACTCCATGCTCAGGGTAATCCTTAACCTTTGACTGCCAGAACCTGGGAGTGTAAGACAGTGGTAGATCACTCCAATTGTGTTCTCCACCAGTGCTCTGGCACCGGCCGCTGTCAGAGACAGGATACAGGGCTAGATGGGCCACTGGTTTGACTCAGTCTGGAAGTTCTTATGTAATAATAACGCAGCACCTGAGGACCTCAATCAACTCTTGCTTTGTACAATATAGTCTAGAACTCCGAGCACTGAAGTGGGATTTAGGAGACTGGAGTCAATTCCCAGCTCTCCCCTAATCTGCTTGGGCAAATCACTTCCTTCTCTGTGCCTCAGTTTTCCCCTCTGTAAAATGGGGATAATGATATTGATCTCCTTGTAAAGCACTTTGAGAGCTGAAAAGAACAAGAGCCAGGGATTAGTATGCTTAGACTCGAAGCGTCTTGAGACAGGGACCGTATTTGTGTTCTGGGTTTGTACAGCACCTAGCACAATGGGGTCCTGGGCCATGACTGGTGCTCTTGGGTGCTACGGTAGTCATAATAATGAATGTGGCACTGTTGTTATAAATAATTCATCCCAAGCCATTCATCGTTTCCTCCTGACTCTGTTACACGAGGGGCTGTAACAAATTGTTCTTTGGCTTCTTTTTTAAACAATGGAAAAATCAAACCAGTTTCTCTTCCTAATATATATATATATATATGCATGAAGTGGCATGTGCCAAATACCGCTAGCTCCTAGTGGCCTTCTCAAAACACGACGCTGCCCGAGCTTTCACTCTTATGTCTAGTTTCCATGTTTTTTCAGAGAGGGTTATGCCAAAGCCTTGCTGCTATTGTCTTTTTAACCTGCAGGATATGCCAGTGCTTTCCAGCTATTTGGGGTTGTTTTATAGAGGGATATAACATGATGCAGCATCCTGTGCCCTTCCTGGTTATTTTCCTAAACTCAGGTTTGCCAGCACCATTTGCTGGACTTTCCAATCAAGGCAGCAGATGTTCATTGGTTTGTGAGCCATTCAATCCGTTTTACGGTCAGCTCCTTACTTCCAAACAAGGCAGTGTTTACGCTTCTCCTTTGTGGAGCTCTGAAAGAGAGGAGATATGTATTTTTTTTTAAACTGGGTTACGTTAAATATGAACTAAAATAATTTTAATGCAATAATAAAACCTTTGAGATCTCATGGCTACAGAAGATGCTACTATTGTGTCTACACGTGCGCCGAGGGACTGGACTGATAATGTGCTATACAGGCGAGTCTCATCTTACACACGTTTAACATGCGCAAATTCAGCTTTGCGCGGTCGGCAAAAAAAAAAAAGAGAGAAAAATAACAATTTAAATACTGTACCTGTAGCGCGGGCGATTCCGCCGGCCATTACACTCAATGTAATTTTGACTATACGCGATTTTCGCTTTACGCGCTGGCAGCGGAACGTAACCCCAGCGTAAGATGAGACTCGCCTGTACACCATTTTACTGCTGGGGTGTGGCTGATCCTACTGAGGGCCATGGCATCATGGACCTAAGTGGGGTTATTCGTGGGAGTCAGGAATGCTTCGGACAGACAGACCAGCCCTTCGACGTGGAGGATGTGACCCCTTTAAGAGAGTTGGGTGTAGCCCCACCTGCCTCTCAGGTGGTGAGATAAAAGGACAGCAAGCAGCTGCATTGGGCAGGCTGGCTGCAGAAGATTCTGGACCAGGGAAGGAAGAATCTTGCCAGACCAGTGATGCAAAAGACCTGCCTGAGGGAGCCTGCTCTGTCGGGAGCAGCAGAAGTTGTCTGAAGTAGAGGCCTTAGGAGAGGCCAGGTAGCATGAGCTGGTTTACCTGCCTTGATTGATATTGGCCTGTGTTTGAACAATAAATGCATCTAAGAGGAAAGGGACTGAAATACTGATGGATGGGAGCTGATTGGCCCACTGGCCAGTGAATCGGTCTACAGGCTTATGGGAGAGTTGGGAAACTGAGGCAGGGGCAGTGCTGGCACTTGGCTTGGGAAGACCCCATTCCACTAGCTTAGTCCAGCACACAAAAATGAAAAGAAGGAGTGGTCAGTGTGGGCCAAGGTGATGGGGGTGGTTACTCTGCTGAAATCAGTGGATTTACCCCCAGGTTGACTTTGGCCCAATATTTCTTTAAATAATCAAACTGCGTTTTAAAAAGTTTATTGTTATTCTCTCACTCAGCCCCTGAAGTTTTCCTTCGCCCCCTTCCATGCGGCTGCCTGCTTCAGAGATAAAGATAAACAAACCTGAATGTGGCTGAACACATGGTTCCCAAATGGAGTGGATTCCTGAAGGAGTGAAACCACAGGAGACCAGAGATTGATTCAGCCTTTCTCCTCTACCTCCCTCAACCCAGGCAAGTGTTTTTAGCCGTGCAAAGACCCACATCACATCCATTGCACTTAGTACTGACATTTCCCCAGGTAGGGACCTGAAAGCCATTTTTGGGTCTGCAAAGTTAGTGGGGGGATCAAGTGATGGCTCCCCCATTGTGAGTTTGCAAAGGAGAGGGTGGGGTGGAGAGATCCTAGAGAGTTGATAGTTTTTTACATCCATATGTGGAATGAATTTTGTGATGTGCACCAATATGGAGGCGAAGTGTGGCAGGGGTGGGGCTGAGGGAGTCGGAGTGTGGGAGGGGGCTCAGGGCTGGGGGCGAAGGGTTGGGGTATGGGGAAGTGAAGACTCTGGGGCAGGGCTGGGAAGAGGGGTTTGGGGTGCGGGAGGGGGATCGGGTATGGGGCAGAGGGTTAGGGTATGGGGGGTGAGGGCTCTGGCTGGGGGTGCAGGCTCTGGGATGGGGCCGGGGATGAGGGGTTTGGGGTGCAGGCTGCTCCTCCCACCCCTCTCTTGCCATGGCAGCTCCGGGACTGGGGGAGAGGCGCCTCTCCCCACTGCACACCTGCATGGCCCTTGATAGCCTGATTGAGCAGCTTAGAGGGAACTTAGGGTGCTAATCCTCTAGAATTACTGTACTATGTGGGCTCCTTAAGCATGAAGCAGAGAGTGAGACATTGCTCAGGGTCCCTCATGGGTCATCGCTGCATTGAAGGCATGGAGCTAGGCCGTCAATAATGCAGGGAGGACATGCCAGATCCATCTCTTCCCCTTACAGACCTAAAGGTCATTTGTCGGAGTGCGGCTCTCTGCACCTAGCCATTGATTGTGCTCAAGGCAACTGTTGAGCACAATACCTTCAACTGCTGCTACTTATTTCTAGAGCATCATTTGCATAGTACCCCAAGCCTGTTCTAAGTGCTGTCCCCAGTACAACTATGATACCGTCTCATGGAAGATTGCATAGGTGACCAAGTGCTAACATATCACACTAGTGCCAGATCCCAGAGGATATGAGTCTGTTACCACAGGCATTCACCTAGCTCATGGGGAGGGTAGAGAAGGCAATCCTCTGCTCCTCCACTCCCAGAGCTTGGGGGAGGTGCTGGTGCTGCTGTCCAGGGGAGACAGGGCAACGTGAGGAAGCGGGGGAGCCAGAGAGAGAGGGGAGATGACAAACCGCGGAAGCGGGACAAGCTAGAGAGGGGGGAATTGGTAGATTTCACTGCATGGATTATTAGAGGATAGATTTGCTGGCAGGGGGTTATGCAAACGAGGCAATGCATATTCATCAAATGTGCATATTAGAGCTTTATCTCATTTACCTCCACTATCCAGAGGTCCAGCCCACAGCTTTAGCAACTCCCGTGAGTTTATCGCGAGTCTGGTGACAACTGGCGATTTCCCTTACAGCTTGTGGGATGACGTGCACATCTCAGCTCGCTTTTAAAAGAAAAGTCCGTCTCTAACCCTACGGGTCCCTGAGAGAAGCTTGGAAATGTGACCCCCCAGCGCATCCTAAAAGGCTCAAACTAGGAGGCAAATCCAAAGAATAGCTGTCAATAGCTAGAAAAGATTATGATTATTAAGCCGCTCTCATGAGTCTGGGGGCCCGACTAGTGATTTTTTTGAGCCTCTGTGGTTGGCGATAGTGTCCACAGGTGTGTGGCTGCTGAGACTCATGTTAGTTGCCAGGGGACAGAACATGATTTAGGGGTCAGTGAAGACCAGGGCAGGCCATGTTAATTATTATGGCAGCTAATCAGATCACTCACAACACTGTCAAGGCCTGATGAAATATGACCTGTTAGAGGAAGATAAGAACATAAGAATGGCCATACAGGGTCAGAACAAAGGTCCATCTAGCCCAGTATCCTGTCTTCTGACAGTGCCAATGCCAGGTGCCCCAGAGGGAATGAACAGAACAGGTAACCCATCAAGTGATCCATCCCCTGTCGCCCATTCCCAGCTTCTGGCAAACAGAGGCTAGGGACACCCTTCCTGCCCATCCTGGCTAATAGCCATTGATGAACCTATCCTCCATGAACTTATCTAGTTTCTTTTTGAACCCTGTTATAGTCTTGGCCTTCACAACATCCCCTGGCAAGGAGTTCCACAGGTTGGCATGGATTTAACAAAGAACAATGCAGGGTTTTAGAATTATTTTGTAAGAAAAGGATAGAGACATTTCTCAGTGTGTTGGATTGAAGATGCTAAATGTCCTGGGGAAAGTATATTGTAAGGAAGGATTTGGAATAGGAAAAGGAGAACATGTATTTATTTATTATGATTATGATTGATTGCAGTACCATACTGCCTAGGAATCCCAGACATGGACCAGAGCCCCATTGTGGTAGGCACTGTACAAACACGGAATAAAAAAAAAGACAGGTGGAAGTGGGAGAAACTAGAAAGGGGGAAATTGGTAGATTTCATTGCACGGAGGAGAACTTACAATTTAAACACAAAACAAGAGAGAACAGATGTGGGAGTACAAGGGAACGAGACAGTATTGATCTGTACGATGAGCAGCAGTCTATGTGTAACACCGACAGATGCTGGGAGGTGGGATTGAACCTGGGATTACTGGAGTTTAGTGCATGAGCCTCTACCTCATGAGCTAAAAGTCAGCTGGCTGTTAGCTAAGGCTGTAGAGCAAACTCATTTTATCTCGCTCTCTAAGTGGTCTCAGTGCCACTAGATGGGACAGACACCACACCCAGAAGGTGTGTGGGTTACATATGCACACCAGCAGCCTAACTGTTGTCAAGTTTTTCGTAGGGATCCCAGCAAAGGAGAGTTTTAAGGAGGGATTTGGAGGAGGACAAGGAGGTCGCTTTGGGAGCATTTCCATGGAGCACTTCCTACGCCTGAGGGGCAGCATGGGGAGAAAGCACAAAAATGCCTGTTTGAAAATGTATCCAGTGGGTGATGGAGGCTGGTGTCCCGCGAGAGTCGGAGGTATGAGTCATCATCTCACTAGTGATTGAGAGACGATGGGGGGTGGGATGGCTAGGCCATGAGGGGCCTTGAAAATGAAGACAAGCCATTTATATTCGATGCGATGGAGAAAGGAGAAGCCAGGGGAAGGACTCAAACCAAGGAGTGACATGGTCAAAGTGGCGGGCTAGGAAAATGATCTTTGCAGAAGCATTCTGAATGCGTATGAGCGGGGCAAGACTGCCTTTGTCAAGAGCAGAGAAAGGGACATTTAATTAATCTGTGCTGGTGCTCTGATAACACAGTGGTGGACATAGCATCAACTGCTACATGATATATCTAGAGAGAGAGATTTCCAGGCTTGGCAGACAGCATGCAAGGAAGACTATCTCTGTCTTCTTTTAAACTGCTTGTGTTTGATTTCTCTGTGCTGAGCGTTTTACAATTTGTGCAAAATTCCGGGAGTGAAAATGTTTCCTTCGCTCATTAGAGAGACCAGGTGGGTGACGTAATATCTTTTATTGGACCAGCTTCTGTTAGTGAGAGCGACAAGTCTTTGAACTTACACAGAGCTCTTCTTCAGGTCTTCTGCCCTAGATCACAGCAGACAGTGGAACAGAATGGGAATGGGTGGGTATAGAATAGGTGGAAAAAAACCACTAAATCCTGCAGGCTTTCCTTGTGCAAGTACAAGTACACAGATAGTCATCTTGAATTCAACAGGACTGCCCGTTGCCTTGGTCTTGCCCCTTTGATGTCAATAGGACTTTTGCCAGTATCAGAGTTCATGTCGTAACCTCATGTGAATAGGTATTTGCAGGATGGGTCAGTAAAGAAAGAAGCAGCTCTTCTGTTAATGTAACACCAACAGATGCTGGTTGTCGGCAGGTGGGATCGAACCTGGGACCTCTGAAGCTAAAGACATGAGCGGCTCCTGGATGCCCTTAGTTAAGGCTGTAGCAGACTCATTAATCTCTAAGTGGTCTCAGTGCCACTAGAAGAGACAGAGCACCAAACTCAGGAGGTGTGTGGGTTACACTAAGTTTTCACAAAGTTTCTTGAAACTGGTCTTCTAGCACCATCATGATTAGAGTTGGCTGCAAGCATTCTACCAGGGGGTTGCTGTGCTGTTGCTGAGAGCCATGGAGCAAGAGGACAGGGTGCCTCGGACAATCAAATGCAATTTCTGCTTTTCTGAGGAACTCGGTTCCTTTTAGCACAAACCACCCTGCCGCATTTGTATGTTTTGTCTACCCAGTGCATTTACACCGTGGGTTTGTCTATACTGCAATCAGAGGTGTGTCTGCCGCACAGTCCAGACCCACCCACACAAGTTTGATCTAGCTAGCTCAAATAACAATCGCACTGAAACCATAGCAACACAGTTGGTAACTTGGGCTGTACAAGTCCACCTGGGACCCTGGGTATGTACTCGGGTGACTAGCGCGTGCTGCCACAGTTTTGTTGCTAGTGCTAGGGGAGTTAGTGAGATCAAAGGTAATTCCGGTGTGTCCGAAAATGCTGCAGTCACACCTCTGATTGAAACATAGCCATATCCTTAGACTCTGAGCTATTTGGGGGCAGTGATTGTCATAGAAATGTAGGGCTGGAAGGGACCTCAAGGGGTCATCAAGACCCGACCCCTACGCTGAGGCAGGACCAAGTAAACCTAGATCATCCCTGACAGGTATTTGTTCAGCCTGTTCTTAAAATCCTCAAATGATGGGGATTCCACAACTGATCTTGGAAGCCTGTTCCAGAGCTCTCACTATCCTTATAGTTAGAAAGTTTTTCCTAATAATTAACCTAAATCTCCCTGGCTGTAGATCAAGCCCACTGCTTCTTGTCCTAACTTCAGTGGACATGGAGAACAATTAATTCCCATCCTCTTTATAACGGCCCTTAACATATTTGAAGACTGTTATCAGGTCCTGCCCCAGTCTGTTCTCAAGAATAACCACACCCAGCTTTTTAACCTTGTCTAAACCTTGTATTATTTTTGTTGCTCTCTTCTGAACTCTCTCTAATTTATCCATGTCTTTCCTAAAATGTGGCACCCAGAACTGGACACAGTACTTCAGCTGAGACCTCACGGTGCTGAGCAGAGCAGGACAATTACCTCCAGTGTCTTTCGTATGACATTTCTCTTAATCGGTGTTTCTCAAACTGGGGTCGCCGCTTGTGTAGGGAAAGCCCCTGGCGGGCCAGGCCAGTTCATTTACCTGCCCCGTCTGCAGGTCCGGTCGAGGCCACGGCGCAGGCCGAGGGACTTACTGGCCACCGCTTCCAGCAGCCCCCATTGGCCTGCAGAGGCGAACCGTGGCCAGTGGGAGCTGCGATCGGCCAGACCTGCAGACGCGGCAGGTAAACAAACTGGCCCGGCCCGCCAGGGGCTTTCCCTACACAAGCAGCGGCCCAAGTCTGAGAAACACTGTTCTTAATACACCCCAGAATGATATAAGCCTTGTTACTCCCTTGTTAGTTGTCTGTACGATCCCTAGGACAGTGAAGCCCTGATACTTGATTGGATTCCTAGCTAATACTGCAATAATAAATAAATATAAAATATAATTAATGAATCATTTCAGGAAGCCATTTTCATGTATACACCCCACAAATCATTGAATATTTGCTTCCTGAGGAACGTCTTGGGAGGAAGTAATAAGAGTTTTGTCTACACTTTTCAGTCCTATTGGGGGAGGGATAGCTCAGTGGTTTGAGCATTGGCCTGCTAAATGCAGGGTTGTGAGCTCAATCCTTGAGGGGGCCACTTGGGGATCTGGGGCAAAATCAGTACTTGGTCCTGCTAGTGAAGGCAGGGGGCTGGACTCAATGACCTTTCAAGGTCCCTTCCAGTTCTAGAAGATGGGATATCTCCATTATTATTAGCACAGAGGCAGGATGGTCCAGTGGTTAGGGCAGTTAGCGGCTACCTCGAGAGAGCTGGGTTCAATTCCTTGTTTCCCTGCTGAGGTTCTACATGATATTAGGCAAGTCACTTAGGGTGTGTCTACCCTATAGTGTGTTGTTTTTTAAAAAGGCCTTGAAGCCTGGGGCGGCTGGGCTAACAAGAGCCATGTAGGGTAGGGTCAGGCTGGAGCCTGGGGCTGTGATGGGGGGAGGGTCTCTGAGCCCAAATGTCTGCACTGCAAGTTGATAACCCCCAGGAGCCTGGCCCAGGGCTGCCCGGGGGGCAAGGGAGGCAATTGCCCTGGGCCCCACAAGAATATAATATTGCAACTTTTTTGTATGGAAGGGGCCCCCAAAATTGCTTTGCCCCAGGCCCCCTGAATCCTCTGGGAGGCCCTGCTGTGGCCACGTCATGTCTTTCACTGCAGTGTCGCCATACTCTTACACTACAAGGGAAAAAACATGCCTTGCTAACTTGGGTGAAAATAGCAGGGAAGACCTGGCAGCTTGAGATAAGGCCTACTGGGGAGCCTGGGAATGACATACCCTGAGCTCCCCTCTGCCTCAGTTCCCCATATGCAAAATAGGGATCATAGCCTTGCTCTGTCCACAGGGTTGGAAGGGTAAACGCAGGGGTGGTTGCGAGGTGCTCTGGTAATGCAGTAATTGGGGTCGAGAGCATATAGATGTACTTAAGAGGGATGCTTTCCTCATCTGCCCTTAGCTCTCCTTAATGAGAACAGCACATTCCACTCCTCACCTGAGGCTCTCAGCTCACGTCCGTTAACAAAGCCAGAGGCACACTGCCCGTGCGAGGGAGGAAAGCACCATTATCTCGGTTTTACCCCCTGGTAAAGTGAGCAGCTTGTTGTTACAGCTCGTGAGTGAACCTGCTGACCTTAGATGAAGCAGGCTGGGGTGGATTTCCCTCCCCTATCGATCAGCAGCTATCTCAAGCCATCAGGTGGGGTATAAGGCAGGGGTAGGGTGACCAGATGTCCCGATTTTAGAGGGACAGTCCTGATTTTGGGGGCTTTTTCCTAGTTAGACTCTTATTACCTCCCACCCCCTGTCCCGATTTTTTACACTTGCTATCTGGTCACCCTAGCAGGGGTATTATTTCAGAAAAATGGCCGGGGGGGTCACGTCAGCGTATATATTCTGGAAAGTTGTGGGAGGGCAAAAAGGGGTGCATACAGGCCTCTAAAAAATTGGGGAGAGGGGCAACTGCCCCCTAACAACCTGTGCCCCTGATATAAGGGCTCTTCTGCATTTTGCTCTGAAATGTTGCAAACCCACCGCTTTGCTTGGGCAGCAGAGGGCAGCACAGGGTTCTCATTGTGCCAGCGCTCCCTGGCCTCTCCCTCACCCTCCTCCAATGACTGTAATTACTGCAGTCCGTAAGTGGTGCTGTCTGTCTGGGGCTCCTGAGACTTTTGATTTGTCTTGGCTCTCAGCTCTGACATGCCTGGGAAGGGCAAGGAAAGGAAATGGGTGGGAGCTCCCCTCTAACCACAAGCTTGTCCTACCCCCACCCCAACCAGGTCTGAGAGAGAGGAGCTTGCTACATCATTTAGAAATAAAAAGTCCAGATGTTTTGTTTGGGGTTTTTTTTTTCCCCAGATGAAACAAGCCACTAGCTTTTCCCTTTAATAGAGGTAATTTCCATTTGCTCATAGCCAGGCAAGGATTATTAAATGGGGAGATGGGGAGTGTGTGTGTGTGTGTGTTTTCATGGTGCGTGGAGAGAGTAACCATATAAAACCCGTGTTAGGTCAATAAACACGCAGCCACGCTGAAGACCCTGTGTGTAGTTCTTTGGACCACAGAGGATTTCCCCGCAGGGTGGTCCTTCTTTGTTACAAATGCCCCTCCCTTTCCATCTTTCTTTCCCCCTTCCCCGTGTCTGTTCTGTGGGCCTGATCCTGCCAAGTGCTGAGGTTAATGGGAGCTGAAGGCATTGGACGCCTGGAAGCAGGATGTCAGCTCCGTGCAGGGTTGGGTCCTGAGTCCCTTGTGCTGGATGCAAACATTGCAAGCAGTGTGACTGCGGGAGCCGGAAAATGTCAAAGTCTAACATCACGTCTGTCCTGTTCAAATGATCCAGGATCACCCCGAGACTGCCTGCATCTGCTGCTATGAACACCTTTTCCACACTGCCCCTAGCCTGTCCCATTCCTGGCCCCATGAGAACGAAGAGCCCCACCCCCGCTGCCACCCACATAAAGAGCTGTGCTTATTAGCAATTACAGCAGAAGGTTGGTCTTGTAGTTAAAGAGCCAGCCTCACACTCAGGAGATCTATGTTCCAGTTCTCCGCGCTGCTGCTACTGCTGATCATAATTCTTCTTTTGTCTGTCTTGTCGAGTTCGATTGTAAGCTCTGTGGGCAGGGACGGTTGATGATCTGAGGGATAAGGCACATGTACATGATATTGCAATCAAGCCCTATTTGTGCCAGGGGGCGCGATCTTGGCTGGGTGACTGCAAGAGCAACAAGGAAAATCGGTGGCTGAGCGTTCCAGCATCTCAGTAAAAGAGCGGAAAGAAATCGGTGAAGATCCTCCGTGAAATCCCCACGCTCCTTTCAAAGGTGCAAGCCTGGGGCGAAATGGGTTGAACTCGCTTACGGTGCAGTTCTCTGCAGATGAAAAGCTCTGGCTGAGTGACCCTATCTAGCTAAGGGTGTTAGCATGACTCCATCCTGGGAACATCTATTTCCACGTGGCCCGGGTCCACCACATGATTGCAGGTAAAGGCACAGGGACATGCCTGGGCCAGCCTGAAAAAAGGTGTGTGGGGGGAAACCCTCTGACAGGCTCATCTTGCTTTTAATCCTCTGCAGAACCATGTTTTGCATCTTGGCTGCAAAGCAGCATTTGACGGCCAGTGTTAGCATCTGAGCCGATGTCCTATGAGCTGTGATGGACGGTCAGCAGGCAGGCCAGCATGGGCTGTTACATGGGTCTGTTTTTCATTCTGCCCCGAGGGTTGCTATCCTCAGCAAGCGAAGAGGGTGAGGGGAGGTCTCGTCTGCCTGCGAGAGGAAGGGAGAAACCAAGAAGCAGAATAATTTCCCCTGGTTTGGAAGGAAACCAGGAAAACAAACTGCCTCGAAGCACAGATTGTGGCTTTGGGAGAAGAATGTCGGCGGTCACTTTCTCATCCTGTTTCTGTCATTCCAGGGCAATGGGCTAGTAGGGAATCCCAACAAGCCACAAAACAACAAGAAGGCTGCCCCCTGGCTGCGATTTGCCATTCGTGAGCTTTCTGCACCCACACCGGACTAGACAGAAGGAGGCCTGCAGAACATCCCAGCCAGGAAAGGGGAGTCCTTGAAAGGTTTCATCTGGCCATGAGGATGGGGCTTATTAAATGAGTGTTACTTAGTGTTCCAACAGGGTGAAAACCTCTCCAGAAGGAATACAAATTGCTTAGGCTAGGTCTACACTACCCGCCTGAATCGGAGGGTAGAAATCGACCTCTCGGGGATCGATTTATCATGTCCCATTGGGACGCGACAATCGATCCCCGAATCGACGCTCTTACTCCACCAGCGGAGGTGGGAGTAAGCGCCGTCGACGGGAAGCCGCAGAGGTCGATTTTGCCGCCGTCCCTACAGCAGGGTAAGTCGGCTGTGATACGTCGAATTCAGCTACGCTATTCGCGTAGCTGAATTTGCGTATCTTAAATCGACCCCCCCACCCCCCGTAGTGAAGATCTGCCCTCAGTCAAGGAGCTGGAGCTGGTGGTTTGGGGACTGGGAACGTGGGTGTGGTTTGGTATCCACCTGGGAAGAAAATGTATTGCTTTTTATTATGATTATGACAGTGAAACTAACAAGGCATAAGGGGCTGCTCTGACAAACCGTTCTGTGCACAAGTCTACTCCTGTTTGTGCACCCACTGAAGTCAATAAGTCTATGTGCAGTGTCAGGCTAGACAGGCTCAGACTCCAAAGGGCCACTTCAAGACACCCCACAAAGCATTTTTGCTAGCCCAGGCCTTTGGATTATTTAGCCAGATCCTGAGCAATTCTGGGCTAAATCCTCAGCTGGTATCACGTCGCATAGTTCTATCAAAGCCGGCGGGCCAGATCCTTAACTATGCAACTCAATCACAGCTCCGAAGAAGCCATTGGGTCCGATCTGCAGATGGCATAAATCTACACAGCTCTGTTGAAGTCCCGGCCACTGGATGAAGTCAATAGGGCAGTGCTGATTTATGCCAGCTGAGCTTCTGGCCCAATCCCTTCCCTGTTTCATTTTGGAATTGCTTTACGGTTTAGACAGCAGTAATAATCACCTCATTATTATTAATATCCATGGCAACAGAATGGAAATGAATCGCACTACTTCTATTTATCCCCATAGAAACCAAGCCAAAACAAACAGGGCTTATCCGCGATGTCTGATTCCTAGAAATCATACATGTTACATAATTACCGACAAAATGACCCAGCAATTAACAAGCTGCCCAAATTATCCGGTAGCGTCTCTTTAAAGGTTAATAACATTCAGTTAGATTAGCTTTCAAACAGGATGCTGAACAATAAGGGTGGGCTAAGGACATTTATAGTAGCTGGTCAGAGCTTTGCAGCGGACTTCACTGTACATGTTTGCCTCAGTCGCTCATTGCCGGGCATGCTGGATGGCAGTTGTGTTTCTGTCGCTGGTTGTGCTTTGTAAGCAAGGCGGGTGTAGTCGGGTCAGTGCTTAGATGGGAAATGTCAGAGGAACAGCAAGGGTCCGTAGGCCTGCTGTGAGAAGTGAAGTACAAGGGCTGTTTCCCGCTCAAGCAGTAATCGAGGAAGGCTCGAGTGCGGGGCTGGCTGTGAAATGGCTGGGTGAGACCTAAAATCACTATCGTTGCTTGTAAAGGTGGAAACTCACTCGTCTGCACGTCTCCCCGTATGTGACCTTGCGCTGAGGGCTTTAGTGGTATCCTCTACTTGCTCCTAATGCAGAACAGTGGATCTAATGTCATGATCTCTCCTATGTGAAGCCATATCCAAGGTAACTGTGTTCCGGCAACCTCTGCTTCCCCTGGAGATTCAGTGGAGATTAGTCTCTTCTTGTCCTAGGTTGTTGTGTACCGTTTGTGGCGAACGAGCTGATTCCAGTACTGTTTGGGTTTGCCCATCCATGTTTGCCAGCAGGCAACTAGTCCCTATAGAACAAAAAAAATCTCCCTGATCCAATCCTTCAAAACCAAAAGGCTCCACCGACTGCTATCAGGGAGCTGCAAATGCCGCTGCCGTATAGCTGGGAAATAGGTTTGTAGAGCTCACCCAAGTCCTGGAAATTCTGACATTTCAAATTCAAATCCCCACTGCAATTTTAGAAAAGAAAATTAAGACCTCAGTCCTGCCAACACATGTGGAGACACAGCCCCTGCCCCGAAGAACTTATCCCGTGAGCACTTGAACCTGCAATCAGAGCCGCATGGATGGACTCCTGCATGAACTTCAGTGGGATGGGATGATGTGTGCGCACCGGGATCCGTCTGCATGAATGTGGTTGCTGGGTTAGGCCCCGCGAAGACAGGTGGGGACAGGGATAAAACAAAACGGCAAAATATAGACATTGTATACATGCATCTATTTTAAAAAATACAAGCTCTGAATCCTTGAATAGTCCTTAGAGCACAGTGGGGCAGCCTGTGTGCCGAGAAAAGCATTACTCATCAGGGGTACATCTAGACTAAAGCTGTTGCTGAGATGTGCAATCAACCACATAGGTTTGTGCCCCGACACAAACATTTGTACAGCGTCTAGACTCTCAGTTCAAATGGTGCAATTGGCAATCAACTATCTCAAGTTGAAAGAGGATCGCAAACGCTTTCACCAAGTGGAAAGGGCATTTTCCTGTATGTTGGAGAGGAATTGGAGCCTAATATTCAGCCAAATCCCCATGCCAGGTAGTGGGAATAATAAAAAAAAAATTCATATCCCACGACTATAACACCAATAGAAAGGAATATTTTACGTCTGTGGCCCATCCCCACAAACTCTGACCCTTTTACAAATTCTTTAAGACTTTTATTAAGAGATGCATGCGCTTTGCTATCTTTCAAGTGTGTGTTTATGGGGTGGGGTGGGGAAGAAATCAGATATAGCATTTCACACAAATTAAAAAGAAAGGTTGTTAAAAACTTGAGCTTGGTTGGCTAAGTAGGAAACAACTTGTCAACTCTTTCAGCTTTCTTGGTCCTGAAAGGAGACTAACGGAGTTTAGGTAAGAAAGATGGAAAACTCCTGATGGTAAATTGTGAGTTATCCAAACAACAGCAAGGAAAACAGCAAGTGCGGAAGGTCTGTGTTCTTATTCCTGGGTTTCCATGTTCTCTTAATCCTTCTTGTTTGATAGCTGGGTGGTGCTAGGTTGTTGGCTGATGGTCACAGGAGCCATGGTGTCTTCAGCTGGTGGTCCAGAGGTCTCCTTGGTCTCTTTCCCATCTAGTGATTTCGTGTTCCGTGGGCGTCTGCGTAGGTAACTGAAGTTAGGACGGTAGCAACGTTGACTTATTGCTGAGTCTTCAGTCTCATTTGCTTGGGGGCTTCCATTACATTGTTCTCCTCCCTCCTCTCTCGGCTGTCTCAGACAACGCTGCCCCAAGTTGAGAAACTGCCTGAAGTCCTGGTATATGCTCTGTTTCGCTGGCTTGCTTTGCTCTGCATGCACACACTGACCTGCAGCACGCACCACTTCTGCGCTCACAGAATTGCAACACTGGGGCTGATACTCATAGGATGTGTGCCTCAAATAAGACTGGCCACTGTAGGGCAGATTCCCATCTTCTGGTGCACTGGTTGCTGCCTCGTTCGTTGGCACGCTCTCACAAAGGTGGTAACTCTTGTGAGGCGGATTCCTCCTTAGACCCGACGAGCACTTGCGACGGTCTGCAGCGTATATGCTGCCTTGCACGGGAATGCCGCCAGGACCAGTGACGTTGGCAGCCTCCAGGCCTTTATCCCCTAGAACCACATCAAACTCCACCCTCTCCCCATCGCCCACGCTGCGATGGTACTTATAGGGGTTGTTCTTCCTTATGGCCGACTGGTGTACAAACACGTCCCTCTTATTGTCGTTCCTCGTAATGAAGCCATAGCCATTTCGGACGTTGAACCACTTGACCGTGCCCCAGACCTTCCTTTCAATCATCATCTTCTCCTCTGCAGGGATCAGTGAAACTAGGAGGCGTTTACTCTTGATGGATGCAACCTGCGGCTCCTCCTGCATTGCAGGTTTGTTGTTCAGGACCATTGCACAGTTCGATTTTTGCCTTGGGAGATCAGTGGCACACAGTGCCCCAAGCCTTAGAAGACAAATAAAGCCGGGAGTGGAGCTACTGCTACCTTCAAGCTTTAGTCATCAGCTCTGGGCTACCCCTATGGACTGGGTTTAGCCTCTAGCAACTATCACAGTGAGAGACAACATTTTTCAATCAATCGGATTGCAGCTTTCAGGTTTTCCAGCTGAACCAGAGGTTGATTGGCTCAACCACATGTGATGTCACAGAACTAAAACTCACTTGAATTGTTACATAATTCACATGAGAGGGAGAATCTTCTACGTCCTACATCAATCCCAAGAACGTGTGGCCAAACTAGAGCAAATCTTTTAGAAAGACAGCAGAGAGGAAGGAAGGTACAATGGTTAGGGTGCTCACCTGGGATTTGGAACACCTTGGTTCAATTCCCTGCTTTGTCATTAGCTTCTTGGGTGCCTTGGGCAAGTCACTTAGTCTCTCCGTGCCTCAGTTTCCCATTGGTAAAGTGGGGATAACAGCACTGAAAGATTGTAAGGTGCCCCATTATTATGGGGCTAAGTCTCGTACATAGACAGTATCTTGCCTGTTGCAAGGCAGGAACTGAGGACCAGAATCTGCTCTTAGTTACCTTGATGTGAAACAGGAGTAGCTCTGTCAGCTTCACTGGAATCACTCCAGACCATTTCTAATATGAGATCACAAGCAGTCCTGCTGTTGCCAAGGTAGAAGTAGCCATGGGTGAAGCTCAAAAGATTTGGAAGTTTCCTAGATAATCAGAGGCAGCCTGTGCTGCAAAGAGCTTGCAAGTAATGCAAGACAGTCAAAAGAAGGTTTATCACTCCCATTTTACAGATGGGAAACCGAGGCCCAGAGGGATTAAGTGACTCACCCCAGATCACACAGAGAGGCTGTGACAGAGCCAAAAAATGAACCCAGCTCTCCTGCGCCCTCATCCTGTGCCTGAACCACAAGTCCATCCTTCCTGTCTTCTCCAGGATGCCAGTTTCATGCTGGAGTAAATCCAGTGCCCTCGTTGGCATGGCCCTAGATTTACCCTGGAATAACTGAGGTTGGAATCTAGTGCTAACTGGTCTCATTTTTCCTTGGATTCGGTCAATCAGTGTTTCCCCTGGTTTGACTCGGCAGTGAAGTGATGTGTCTATTTTAGGGAGTTGCCTGTTTCCTCCTTTGCCATTGTGTGTGTATATATGTGATTTTTTTAAAAACACTTTCTTACAGTTTCTCAACCCCTATTAATCACTCTGCCAGTGGGGTGGGTTTGGTTTTCTCACGGTGATTGCTTAAAGAGATTCTCACCAAATGAAGCTCTGTTCTTTCCTTCGCTCCCCCTGTCTGCTAAACCTCAGTTCCCCTGTAATAACAATGGGCTAGATGCTGCCACCCTGACTTCACAGAGTAGTACCTCACTCCCTGAATAGTCCTGCAGAGGTCAGCAGAGTTGCTCACTGAATAATTTACTACTGAATGGAAGGGTGGCAGGGTCTGGCTCATTATGGGTTAATACGGCATAGAATCATAGAATATCAGGGTTGGAAGGGACCTCAGGAGGTCATCTAGTCCAACCCCCTGCTCAAAGCAGGACCAATCCCCAACTAAATCATCCCAGCCAGGGCTTTGTCAAGCCTGACCTTAAAAACCTCTAAGGAAGGAGATTCCACCACCTCCCTAGGTAACCCAGTTTCTTTGTATTACAGAATTTGCCCACACAAGCCCTATCGTTCAATGTCACCAGCTTGATTTTGCTCTTACTTACACCTGTTTCAATCCAGAGTAACTCAATCTCATTGCAATGTCTCCTTTTCATGGATTCGCAGGGTCTGGTCCATGTAACCCGTCTCTTGGAATCACTCCTCTAGAGTGCTGGACTCCAAGGGTACGTCTACACTGCAGTTAGACACCCGTGGCTGGGCGGTGCCAGATGACTGGGGCTTGAGCTAAGGGGCTGTTTAATTGCCGTGTAGACATTTAAGCTTGGGCGGGAGCCTGGGCTCTAGGACCCTGTGAGGTGGGAGGGTCCCAGAGCTCGGGCTGCAGCCTGAGTCCAGATATCTGCACTGCAATTAAATAACCCTTTAGTCCGAGTCAGCTGGCACGGACCAGACACAGGTGTCTAATTGCAGGTGTAGACGTACCTCAGGAGTCCACACAGTTCCATGGGGGCAGGCCTGCAGCGTCCATGACTCTGAAACAGGGCTTTCGGGCACCATCCTTCCCTGTCTGCCTTTGTGGCTCCCTGCAGCTAATCCATTCAAGCTTGACTCCTGTGTGGGTTGTGGGGTGGCCACCACATGCAAGGCAAAGCAGGTTACATTAGGTGAGTCAACCTGATAGGCTGCACCTGCATGTGACCGACAGAACCCCGGGAGCGCCAGACTGGATGAGAGCTCGTCCCCTGATGTACAAGGAGACTCCTTAGCGTGCAGTGGACCTTGTTATAGAGGCACAATGCTTTGGGGCCCGCTGCTCTCAGGGGGTATTTGCCATCACACCAGGGAGCCTTTTCAAAACAAGGTAACAATTTATTAGCCACACGGCTACAGAATCCAAAAGTCCTTCGGTTAGCTTAGAGAAGCAAAGGTTAAGAAAGAACTCAGTCTGGCTGATGTCAGGCCTGTCCCCAGCCCAGCTACTAAGGAATCCATTTTGGCCCTGTCTCTGTCCCTTTGTCTTTTTTCCTAGCTGTGTGTCTGTGTGCTCAGCTCTTAACACTGCCACCTGGCACCTTGGTTCTCCAGCTCTGGGCCTTTCCTGCACAGAGGTGGGGGAAGAGGGGCAAATCTCTGTTCTGTTGCATGTTAGTAGGTAGGTGTGAATGTCCTGCCCATGGGGCATTCTGTTGTCTTTCCAGATCCTCTATTGTGACAGGTTGGTTTTCAGCCAGTCATTTAATGACCCTTTCCTACCAGCCCAGTTACGGGTCACACATCCAAGTCTCCTGCTCTGCCCCCACAGCAGCTTTTTAATCCGTTACACTCTGTGCATAGCAATACAACGCCCAAAGAGAAAGTGAGATGCGCGTAGAAATGATCAACACACTCCCGATCTACAACAATGTAACTGAGATCAGCATCTGCCCCCCAGACTTTGGTTATTCCCAGCAGGCAGCATCACTTTCAGTAGTGAGGGTTTGCAGGATTAAGCTCAGGTTCTTCAGGGAAGGGACTGGATTTTATTCAGCTGCTAAGTGTCCTGCACATTTGTGGCCATATAGATATTGTTAGCAAAACAGATGGAGAAGGTTTCAGAGGGGTAGCCGTGTTAGTCTGTATCAGCAAAAACAACGAGGAGTCCTTGTGGCACCTTAGAAACTAACAAATTTATTTGGGCATAAGCTTTCTTGGCCAGAACCCACTTCATCGGATGCATGGAGTGGAAAATACAGGAGCAGGTATAAATACATGAAAAGATGGGAATTGCCTTACCAAGTGTGAGGTCAATCTAACAAGACAATTCAATTAACAGTAGGATACCAAGGGAGGAAAAATAACTTTTGTAGGGTAATGAGAGTGACCCATTTCAAACAGTTGACAAGAACGAATGAGTAACAGTAGGGGGAAATTAGTATGGGGGAAATTAGGTTTAGGTTTTGTAATGACCCAACCACTCCCAGTCTTTATTCAGGTCTAATGTGATGGTGTCCAGTTTGCAAATTAATTCCAGTTCTGCAGTTTCACGTTGGAGTCTGTTTTTGAAGTTTTTTTGTTGAAGAATTGCCACTTTTAGGTCTGTTATTGAGTGACCCGGGAGATTGAAGTGGTCAATCTCTTTGAAGTAGGTCAAAAACCTACTGGTTTTTGAATGTTATAATTCCTGATGTCAGATTTGTGTCCATTTATTCTTTTGCATAGAGACTATCCGGTTTGGCCAATGTACATGGCCGAGGGGCATTGCTGGCACATGATGGCATATATCACATTGGTAGATGTGCAGGTGAACGAGCCCCTGATGGTGTGGCTGATGTGGTTAGATCCTATGATTGTGTCCCTTGAATAGATATGTGGACAGAGTTGGCACCGGGGTTTGTTGCGGGGTTTGGTTCCTGGGTTGGTGTTTTTGTTGTGTGGTGTGTAATTGCTTCAGGTTGGGGGGCTGTCCGTAAGCGAGGACTGGCCTGTCTCCCAAGGTCTGTGAGAGTGAGGGATTGTTCTTCAGGATAGGTTGTTTCTACATGAAAGCTTATGCCCAAATACATTTGTTAGTCTCTAAGGTGCCACAAGGACTCCTCGTTGTTTTTTTATATGGAGAAGGGTGATCCAGTGGACATAGAGTTCTTGGACTTTCAGAAAGCCTTTGACAAGGTCCCTCACCAAAGGCTCTTAAGCAGGGTAAGCAGTCACAGGATAAGAGGGGAGGTCTTCCCATGGATCAGTAACTGGTTAAAAGATAAACAAAGGGTAGGAATAAATGTTCAGTTTTCATAATAGAGAAAGGTAAATAGCGGGCTCCCCCAAGGCTCTGTACTGGGACCAGTGCTGTTCAACATTTTCATAAATGATTTGTAAGAAGAGGTGAACAGTGAGGTGGAAAAAATTGCAAACTACATACAATTACTCAAGATAGTTCAGTCCAAAGCAGATTGCGAGGAGTTACAAAGGGATTTCACAAAACTGGGCAACAAAATGGCAGTTAATATTCAATATTGAGTAATGCACACTGGAAAATATAATCTCAACTATGCATACAAAGTGATGAGGTCTAAATTAGCTGTTACCAATCAAGAAAAAGATCTTGGAGTCATTGTGGATAGTTCTCTGAAAACATCCACTCAATGTGCAGCAGTAGTCAAAAAAGTGAACAGAATGTTGGGAATCACTAGAAAAGGGACAGATAAGACAGAAAATATCATATCCATGGTACTCCTTGAATACTGCATGTAGATGCCCCATCTCAAAAAAAATATATTGGAACTGGAAAAACTTCAGAAAGTGCCAATAAAAATGATTAGGGGTATGGAATAGCTTCCATATGAGGAGAGATTAATAAGATTGGGACTTTTCACTTGGAAAAGAGACAGCTAAGGGGGAATATGATAGAGATCTACAAAATCATGACTGGTGTGGAGAAAGTAAATAAAGAAGTGTTATTTACTCCTTCTCATAACACAAGAACTAGGGGCCACCCAATGAAATTAATAGGCAGCAGGTTTAAAACAAACAAAAGGAAGTATTTCTTCATACAGTGCACAGTCAACCTTCCCTTGCCCCAAAGAGCAAGTGAGCTAGCTAGCTTTCTTTCTTTCCTTTCCTCTCGATTTTTATGGCGGCCTGAACTCCACAAGCAAGAGCGCAAAATACCCACAGGAAAGAATATTCAAAACATTTAGCGTTTGTGGTAGTCCCGCCATCACAGGCTCAGACGGAGGCCACTCTGACCGGCTGCGTCAGGCAATAAACAACAGTTAATTTGCGGTTCCCTAACCCAGGCCTCCTGGTTGGGGCGGACAGTTCTCACAGTCTGGCCCTGGTCCTCTGGGCGGGGTAGAGCACTAGCATCAAGCAGTCTTTAGCCTAGCTTCCTGGCTAAGGCAGACTACACATAGTCAGTGGCTCTGGCCCTCCACGTGGGGCAGAACAGTAAGCAGTCGATAGATGAGCCCCTGGCTAACGCAGACAGCACACACAGTATAGGGGATTGCAGCCTTTTGGCGGGGCAAGCCATAAATAAGGCCTAGGCTTTCTGTCCTAGGGTGAGTAGGTTTCCATCTGAAGGTTGAGGTTGGTGGCAGGGCAGATAGGGGGACCTGGGCCCACCCTATGCCACCTGGTCCCAGCCCAATTCCCTGCCACTGGGTCAGCAGGGATCCTGCCAAAACACGCTGACTCGCATGTATGGACCACTAATGTCTGGTTCCCCTGGGCTACTTCATACCACAGTCCATTGCGGTGTCTCCATAGTCTGCAGGTCCTTGGTCTTCTCGGGATAAGAGGTGGACTGCAGTCCCAGCAGTTCCTTTCCACTCTCGGTCTCCTGTAGGGGCAGGGTGTCGCACAGCTTGGGGTCTGGTCCAGAGTCCTGTAATGGACTAGAGGCGGCTGCCTCCTTCGCTGGCTCTGGCCCAACTGAGCTGACGGGCCCACCTTTTATACTTCCTGTCCCTCCTCTCTGGTTCTGGTGTAGGGGGCGGGGCTGGCTTGGCTCCACCCACCAGGGAGAGTATAGAGGTCCATGCATCTCAGGCTTGGAGGGAGACCACTCCACCTCACTACAGTGTTGAACAAAACATTTAATTTGATTCAGAACATTTTTTTTATTTGCTACAAAATTTGTTTTTGGTTCAACTTAAAACTATTTTATTTTTATTTCTTCAGAATTGCCACTAAACTGAAAAAATCTGTTATTCAGTCAGCTGTAAGTGTGAGTAGACCCACCAGAGTGGGTCTGGTGATGGTGTAGAGGTAAACATATGCATCAGTGTTTGCAGGATCAGCAGCTAAGCAATTGCTTTCTCTTGGTGTTTACACACATCAGATATTTTTAGTTATTATTAATTGTATTACCATAGCACCTGCGTCCCACTCATGACCCAGAGACACCATGGTGCCAGGCACTGTGCAAACACAGAACAAAAAGGTGATCCCTGCCCCAAAGAGCTTAAGTATAAGACAAGAGAGAATGGTGGAGACAGACAGGGGAACACAAGGAAACAATAAGACAACATGTTAAGCAGTGGTCTCAGCACACCAGTGGCCTAAACCCTGCCAGATTTTTTGTAGGCATTACAACAGAGGAGAGCTGTAAGGAGGGATTTGCAGGAGGACACTGAGGTGGCTTTGTGGATGTTTATGGGGAGCCCCAGTCGTGTGAGGAACAGCATGGGAGCAAGTGCTGGAGTTATCTCGCCCCTTTAGCCAAGCTTCAGTAGATAGTCTTTGCTATGTCTTTAATTTAATAAAACTTCAGATGATCTTGTTGTCGAAAGCAGGCTCAGCAAAATGCAGTGGGCGGGACATGTGGCCCGACTCAGTGACAACAGATGGACTGCAACGATATCTGAGTGGTATCCGCGAGAACTGAAATGGCCACGCGGTCGGCCTCCAAAGAGGTGGGATGGTTTCTTAACAACAAGGAGATATGGACAAACATGGCGAAGGATGGCCAGAGCGAGAGAAGATTGGAAGACGTGTTGTGATCAGCTCAGTCTTAACTGATGAAGGACCGACAGTCTACGCCGTCTACGCAGATGATCGGGAACGCGCCTGCCTGGGTAACAGAGTATGGACAAGAATAACCTACTAGAACATCTTTTACTTCTCCTAAGTCATCAAATGTCCACAAGGAGGCAAAAAAAGGAATCAGTTATCTTTTTCCTGGGATCCTATGCCTGTATCACAGGATGAGAGTTATTTCTGTTGACATCAATGGGAGTTATTTGCATTCTAAGTGGGGAGAATGGAGATTTACCAGGATGGCTTTTTTTGGTTACAATAAAGGAGATCTGAACAGACTGGAAGTTTGCCGGATCTTGAAGAGCAGCACAACAGTCTATTAAGAGATTCGGTGGAATTCTTTTATTTATTTTGTCAACCAAAAAAAGAGGAAAACTATATTATATTTTTCTAATTTTTAAGGTTATACAATGCTTGCCAGATGTGGCCTTTCAGTGAAAGAGCGGAAGGTTTCCTTTACACAATTAAATAATTTAATTGTACAATGTTCTGCAGGGTTGACTGTTCCATTTCCAGTTCTGTTTGGCTTGGATCGTACATCCTATGCCTGGATTTCTTCATCAGATGCTCCATGGTGTCCTTACTGGTGATGGCAGAACCACTGAATGTTCAGATGTTCCGTCTGGATGCTTGCCTAAGAAGGAGGCATTTAATTTCTGCCCAGGAGAAGGAGACGGGAGCTACTTCTCTGTTATCCCACTGACAGTATGGCTGGGAGCAAGAAACTTAGCCCAGACTTCAATGTCTAAAGTAAGGAAACTACATCCATATTTTGACACTTAAATATCCTGTTTTCAAGGTGCTAAGCACCTACAACAGTAGACCCCATCCCCCTCTCTTTCTCCTTCCCCTCCAAAATCTCTTCTCTGCTCAAAGAAAAAATGTACTTTATTTGGAAAAAGAAAATGCAGATATAAGTAGGGGAATGGTCCCACTATTGTGGGGAACTTTCCTGGCTTATACAGCACCCTGGTGGAGTCGGACAGGCCTACCTGACCTCGAGGACTCCCCTTCCACTTTCTGGTGTGGCAGAGTCCTTGTAACCCTGACAAGGCTGGGCCCAGGATTCCTCGGGGCTTGACCCCCAGTCTTGTCATGGTCACTTAGGACAAGGTCCAGGGTGTCTCCACTCCGGAATACTCTTTCCACACTAGACACTTCCCTGGCCCATTGATCATTGCATATAGTTTAAAGCAAATACAAATTTATTAAACAGCAACTAATTAAAAAAATAAAGGAAAAAAATGGGACAGGTTAAAGGAAAACATGTAACCCGGCTCTGTGGCACGGGGGAACCCCAACTGTGTCTCTGGAATGTAAGGGAAGTTCACAGTCTGTTCCTCACGCGTCCCAGCCCTCCTGCCCAGATCCTGGCTGTGCCGCAGGGATGCTGCAGGTCGGACACTTGCTCTGGTGGTGGCCACAAGCTCTCAGGCTCTAGGTGACAGGAACTTTCTTCCCAGTGTTAGCCCTCCCCCATCAGGCTTATGATCCCACCCCCCGCCATGTCTGGCCAGCAAGGCCTCTTGGCTAGTGGCGTCTCCCTGTGCTGAGCCTTCTGCCCACGGTCCCCATTACTCTCAGCAGCTGTTCACCGCGCTCAGCTCTGGACTGGTCCAGCTCCAGCTCCAACCCCACTCTGCCTCAGCGCCGCTGCGTCTCCGCCTCCAGGTCAGCTCTCTGGCTGCGTCTCTGCCTCTGGCGACTGGTGCGCTGCTCCCAACTTGCCTCTGCTCCCCGGGCTGCTTCTCTGGTCCTGGGGACTATCAGTCTCAGGATCTTGATTTCTCAGCGACCCTTCCCCTTTTTTTTGGTCCTGGGAGAGGGCCAACCTAAAAATCTCACTAAGTTTCAGTAAGGGGCCAACAGTCCCCTTACACAAAGATAAGTGGCATGAAGCAAAACTGACCCCTCACGCTGTGGAGACTAGACCAACGAAAGAAAGCTTTGTCACTTCAAACCCACCGAACACTGGGCACAGAATGATCTGGATAAATGCAGAGGGCCAAATCCTCAGCTGGTATCAATCAACGTAACTCCACTGAAGTCAATGGAGCGATGCTGATTTACACCAGCCGACAATCTGTTCAGCCGGAACAACTGGCCTTCACTAATGGTCCCATGAGTAGAACCATTTGGCCAAATAAATAAAACCACAGTCAAGTCTACTCCCTCACTCCCCCAGATTCCACACCTATCTTTCTCAGCGATGCACTCTGGGGGATGACTCACTGGAGCTAGATGGGACATGCTTTTTCATAGACCAGTGGCCCTAAGATTGTGAAGAGTGAGAATGGGTGGTGGGACACTGGTGAATCTTTGGCTGAAGAATTAAAAATCACTTATATTTTTTCTATGGCTGGGGGATTGTATTACAGGAGCAACTGGGGAAGGCTCTGTACTCATTATGTATATTTTACAGTTTCAAATGGTGTCCGGGGTGCCCCATGGTTGGGATGAGTCCTTTCTGGATATAGGATAAGTAATTATAAATACCTAAATAAAAGCCAGGAATATTAACTACAGATGAGCCACCAGCGGTGAAAAGATCATGTTCTATAGTCTTTTCACATGGCCACAGAACAAACAATGAAAACATCCATCAGGCCACTCAGGAGGTCAAACCCGAGATGTCAAACGGGAAACCTTACAGCTCTCTTGCTTAGCCGTCCGAACCTGACTTTTTCATTTTTTCTTGGCTGGGTCCATTTCATTTGGCAGCCTCTGGAGCTCCTACCCTAGTCCCCATGCAATTAATGGTCAGCAACAGTGAGAGTACAGAGGAATCATTTCATAAATTAGGCAAGACCCCTGGCTGAAAGGTCCAGTGTTTCATGACTGAACAGTGCAGAAGAACAGTTTGGCAGGTCCAATACAAGTGCTTTGGGGGCCAGTGCATTTTCTCAACAATGAGAAAGTTACAGTCTCTGAACCCCAGTAAGAAGGATCCCACGCCCACTAGCAACTCCTCCCACCCGTTCCCAGCTACCATCAGTGCCCGAGATCCGTACGCGCTCTCTAATACTGTTACAAATACTGGCACCATCACCTGCCAGCATCACTGCACACTTGTATCCACCCACAAAAACACCACCCACACACAGTCAGGAGCCAACAGCATCTCCTACCTGTTCCCCCTTAGCAGCTCCACCACAGAGCTGCTCCCACCTAGCAACACCGTTCTCCAAACTTACATCTACCCAACACCACCTTCTGCCTGTTCAACCTGCCAGCACTACCATGCCCATGTACTAGCACCATCATTAACCTGCTCCAATATACCATATGCACCCCCCTACACACCTGTACTCAGCAGCCACAACCTCCCCCCCCTCTCCCCCGCAACACCCACCAGAATCCAGGAGAAGCTGTTCAAGAGGGTGACTTCCTGAACTGGGGATGGCTGATGGGGAGACTAAACGTGATTGTCTTTCTGTGCTGGTGTGAAGATGGAGGAAGAAGGTGCTTGTCCATGGATGAAGGAAGAGGAACATCTCTGCTCTGGCCTATGCTTGAAGCGCAGCTAGTTGGCTCCTATTCATGACTGTTTGTATCTGCTCATGGGGAACAGAGACCTCCCCCCCCAACTGGGTCTAGAAACCAGGTCATCCTTGGTGCTACCCTAACCCCTTAGTTCCATCAGCAGACTGCATAGTTGCCGGAGCCAGTCACCAGGGAGATATGATTGCATGTACTCAGCCAGTGTATTGGTTAAAGGCTGACGAAATAAGGACTTGAGAAAATGGCTCATTATTTATATGGCTGTTAATAACACCAGTAATTCCAATACGTATACAGGCTGTCCCCAGGTCCAAAAGTCGGCATGTGGGGAGGTGGCAGGGCTGGAAGATCTCATGAGATATAGGTCCACAGTAGTTCTTAAGCGGGATGGATTCATTAAACAGAACAACCACTGACAAGAAAACAAGGCTTCCCTGCACTTTGAGTTCCAGCTCTCTCTCCCAAGGAGTACACCCAGTCTGCTGTACAGCACAGAGAGAAATCTAGTGGCTGAATAATATATTGAATCATATCAGGAGAGGGGGTAGGGTGCACTGCCCATATTGTTTCCCTTCCCAAAACAGGTCCCATCCCTCTCCTCAGCATTTCCTACTGGCTAGCTTAGGTGGTGTCGGATTTAGCATGCTGGCTTCTGTCAATCCCTTTCTTAGGTGCCTACCCTTCCCCATACAATGCCTGGAGAATCTGGGTGCCTATCTCAGGGCCGTGAATTCCACTTGGTGGCAGGCCATCTCGCCTTCCTCTGCAGCGTGGGGCATGGGTCACCTGAAGGTTTAAACTAGTATAAATGGTGGATTCTCTGTAACTTGAAGTCTTTAAGCCATCATTTGAGGACTTCAGTAACTCAGCCAGAGGTGAGGGGTCTGGCACAGGAGTGGGTGGGTGAGGTTCTGTGTCCTGCAGCATGCAGGAGGTCAGACTAGATGATCATGATGGTCCCTTCTGACCTTAAAGTCTATGAGTCAGACATTGCAGCACTCAGTACTGCATTGCCTATGTCCTTGTGTGGCTCTATCCCCATGTGCCTCCTGTACCACACAGGGATGTGGGGAAGAGTCGCTAGTTAATGTTTAAGAAGTGCTGGGTGTTATTATTACACTGGTGTCAGAGGAATTTTATCTGGGTTTAAATTTAACACTTGATGGAAACGTTTCTGGGTCTAGTGTCTTTTTTTCCCTCTCTGCTCTTTCCTTTGCTGTCTCAGCAGCATGGAGGACTGGTGTGTTAGGCAAGAGACTATAGGTGTCCCTGGGATCACTACTTTTGTTCAAGGAAGGAAGTAGCCTGTGTAATCTGCCGATTGGTGAGAACTTACAGGTTGTTATTCAGTACCTGCCCAGCCATTAAGTGATGCGCTAACTGCATTGCCACAGTCCGATTTCCTGATTAAGGCTAGGTCTACACTACCCGCCTGAATCAGCGGGTAGAAATCGACCTCTCGGGGATCGATTTATCGCGTCCCGTCGGGACGCGACAATCGATCCCCGAATCGGCGCTCTTACTCCACCAGCGGAGGTGGGAGTAAGCGCCGCCGACAGAAAGCCGCAGAAGTCGATTTTGCCGCCGTCCTCACAACGTGGTAAGTCGGCTGCGATACGTCGAATTCAGCTACGCTATTCACGTAGCTGAATTTGCGTATCTTAAATCGACTCACCCCTGTAGTGTAGATGTACCCTAAGTCTCATTGCTAATGGCTTGATTCTGCAACTTGGACTCACGCAAATAACCCTGCTGAGGTCACATGAGTAAGGCCCCGTCGCATGAGGGATTGGACCCTGATTTCAAGCATCTGACTGCGGGGGATTTCCTAGGAATGGCACAAAAAAGCCAACATTTACAGACAGCCCCGGGAGAACACCGTGGCTATTTTATTTTCCAGTACAAGGCCATTCTGTAGCATCTCAGACACCACCACGTGGCCACTGTTGCTCAGTATAGGCTACCCAGTGGAGGCTGCTGCCCTGGAGTTTCATTTACATTCTCCATGCTGCAGTAGGTGTGGACTCTTGCAAGTGAGGCCGGTATGGATTCATTCCCAGAAAGTCTCCCATTGACTTCAATGGGCTGTAGATGAGGCTCTGAGCATGTGCCAACCCAGAGACATTGAGCGGATAGCTGAGGGGCTGATGTGATGGGACAGTGATCCCCTCTGCATTGTATCGGTGGCCTGGATTCCTACTGGAGTGGGGCTTCAGGAGGCAGGGTGAGGTAGTAGATAGGACATGGGACCAGGAGTCAGGAGCTAGGAATCCCTGGGCTCCAATTTCCTTCCTTTCCTAATGCCTCAGTGTGTGACATACTGAAAGATGCTGAGATTCTACAGTGATGCAGATGTGTGTCCAGAAGGAAACACTGCTTGGGCTTGATTCGCCTTTGCCCTGCACCTTGTCCTGCACTGCAACCCATGCAAAACGGTGCCATTCGGACATGGTCACTTTGCTCGGGTGTAAATGACCCGAAGAAAGCTGTCGAGAATCAGGCCCATTATATCCAGCGATTGCAGCTACGGGTGCCTGCTAAGTACTTGTACTAGTAAGAATTCCACTGAGACCACCGTTAACATCTCAGTTAACATCTAGTCACTACTTACATGGGCTAGGTTCAAACAAGCCAGTTAGAAATGGGAAGGCTTCAAAATCCCAGCCTCAAATGCCCGAGTCAAGAAAGATAGAGCCTGCAACATGCAAACTCTTATGATCCTTTGTTTCCACTGAAATAATAAAGTACAGCAGTGATGAATATTTCCTTATCTTGGCTGCCTTCCTGCTATTGGGGAAGAGTTGGCTGGTACAGAAGGGGAACACCCAGGAAAACATTTAGTGCACAGCCAGCCATCTACTGCGGCTGCTTTATGTGCACATTAAGATTAAAAAGAGTTTCTCCAAAGGGTATCAGTGAAAAAAGGCAGAGGGTCTCATTTATCTCCCCCTGGCCACACCCCCATTTAGAAAAGCAGCCCAATTGGGGTCTGCCAGCAGAGAAGCAAATCATCTACAACGAAGGTCTTTTCTCCCCCCCATATACATTCTGTGGGCCAGTGTTACAGAAAACAGGGGCATGGGGTGGAGTAGCCGCTTGACACTGAGCAGGAAGAAAATAAACGCAGTTAAATCGTCAGCCTACTAAAAGCCGACGGGGCAAGATAAATGATTGAGTCTACGGAAAGGCAATTTCTAGCCTGATTTACACCCAGTGCAAGACTTTGAGAGTAAATCAGGAGAGAATCCGGCCTAAGGTTGTTGGGTTTTTTTTACTTTGTTTTAAATCTACCTCCGACCCAGAAAAAAAAAGTCCCCAGCAAGGTGTGAGAGAGAAATATAGCAAGATAAAGGGACCTGGGAGGTCTATAAAATCAGCCGTGTTATGAAAGGATTGGCAGATCAGAACACTGTTACTGTCTAATGGCTGCTTGGTGGCCTAAGTGATGGGAGTTCTGTGGTCCCAGTAGACAGGTATCCGCATTATCACGAACGCCACTGTAATCAGCGTCAGCAGGGAGGCCCAGGACTGACTGGGCAAGGGAGACTGAACGACCCTTTCAATCCTAGCTCCAGAACCTGGTTGCAGCCCATGGGCGAGCAACATGGGGGAAGTCGCTTTAACCCACTAATCAGTGGGTGTCATGTGTCCCCCTCTGTGCATGATCCAGAGAGGCTGTGAGTCTACAACAAACCCAGAGTCTGGCTCTTTTGCTTGTTCTGAAACAGCTCAGAGCTCTGGAGGTCCCTAGTGCGTGGACTGAGTTGAGCGTAGTCCTGTTAGCACGGTGTCATTCCATGCTGTACCGGTGCCGCAGATATACAGAGAATTTCTATCGCTAGAGCTGTTGGTCCGGCTCCTTCCACTACCCCACAAAAAGCTTTGGAAAACGCTCATGTTAAACCGAACAAAATGAGGACCAACTTGGTCCATTCCCAATCAGGTTTATAAACCCAGACACGAGAATGTTCTCCAACCATCAAATGGATTTGTGAGTCCACAGAGGGTAAGGACAACATGGCACAGGGCCACCTTGCTGACAGTGCATAAATCCAGCGGGCAGCGCAGAGTCAGGAGGCTAGGGAGATGTGGAGGCATAGCTGGCGGCTTCTCTGCATCAGACACTGAATCTGTTTCCATCTGTTACGTTGTTGAAGTAACAGTTCACTGAAACCTGAGACTCCCTATTTCTGTCAGAAGATAACAGAACACAAAAGCTTATGCACAAATAAATTTGTTAGTCTCTAGGGCCTAGTCTACACTGGGGGGGAGGGATTGCTCTAAGATACGCAACTTCAGCTATGAGAATAGCGTAGCTGAGGTCGACGTATCTTAGATCGACTTAGAATCACTTACTTCGCGTCCTGTCAACTTTGCTTCCGCCTCTCGCCAAGCTGGAGTTCAGCAGTCGACGGGAGAGCGATCGGGGATCAATTTATCGCGTCTACACTACACGCGATAAAACGATCCCCAATAGATCGATCGCTACCCGCCGATCCGGCGGGTAGTGTAGACATACCCTAAGGTGCCACAAGTACTCCTGTTCTTTTTTGAGAACACAGCAAGGGAGGTTTCACCCTCAAAAATTCCCCATGGGTGGGGACAAAGTGCTTGCCCTTTGGAGAAGACTGTTATGGGCAGTGAGGGGGCTTATCTGAAACCTTCAGGGCCACAAGACTCAATAGGTGGGGTTGAGGGATCCCTCAGGAGATGAGTTGGGGGTAGAGGTGGAGCAGAGCGGAGCTTTACCCCACAAGAGGAGCACATTCAGGGTGCTGTGTAACTGTTCTGAGGAGAACTTCAGTCATTCTACGCTCCTTTCACCAACACTAACACTCTCCAGAGGGCCAGATAAATAGATCAAATGAATCTGGCTCAGTTGTTTACTTAAAATGACGTGCCTGCCATTTCTTTTCTATTCACCTCTGCGCAGTGTTAGCCAAAAGCTGTCACAGATCTGGCCTGGCGCGCGAGTGAAACATAACAACAGGGAGCGGCGTATTTACCTCCCCCGCTGCTCCTGTCACTCTAATGTAACCCTGGCATGCTAAGGGAGCCCTATTGCATTTCACAAAAAGAACAGCGAGGCTATAAATTCTGACACGGTATATTTATTGAAAAATGAGGGTAATAACATTAATCCGGATAACGAGCCATACGTTTCGCTGCCTTGAAAAATCTCTTAGCTAGCGGAAAGAAATCCACTTGAAACTTCACAGCACAGTCAGGGTTTTTTCCTTCTACTCAGACTCCCTCACAGACTGTCTGATTTGTCTCTGAGGGCATGAAGGTGGAGTTTTCAAAGGTACCGAAACCACTTAGGCCAGCCTGGTGGTTAAGCCGCTAGTTGGGGGGGTTGGGAGACCTGCTTTCAATTCTCTGTGCTGTCCCATGCTCCCTGGGTAACCTTGGGCAAGTCACTTACCCTATCTCCATCTGAATTCCCAATCCAAGAAGGGGTATAATAGCACGTTGCTGCCTCCCTGGGGTTTTGTGAAGATAAATACAGTAAAGATGGTAAGCTCCTCAGATATTACAGTAATGGGGGGGTCAGATAAGTACCTTAAATAGATAGGTACCTGTAATAAATGAAGGGGGGGGGTAGCTCCCTTTTATGGACACCCAGCCAGCCAGCTATAAAATCCCTGTTAGTAGCTGTTCTCTACTTGCTTTACCTGTAAAGGGTTAAAAAAGCCCATAGTTAAAAGGAAGGGAGTGGACACCTGACCAAAAGAGCCAATGGGAGGGTTAGAACTTTTTAAAATTGGGGAAAAACTTTCCCTTTGTCTGTCTGTTGTTCTCCGGAGAGAGGAAACACAGAGCAGCAATGCTGTAAGAAGCTAAACCAAGTATGAAAAAAATCATCAAATCATACCTAGGAATTACTTATCTGAAACCCCAGTTATGTAAGTAGATCAGGGAATGTCTAGGAAGATGCAATTAGGGTTATTTCTTATTAGCTTGTGGACTCCTCTGTGCTAACCCCCAACTGTTTTTGTTTTGCTTGCAATCATTAAGCTGGAGTTCAAGAAAACCATTCTTGATGCCTAATTATTATATTGCTCTTTTTAAATCTAGCAATAGCCTAAGTTCCAGATGTATTTTCTTTCTTTTTGTTTTTCATAAAATTTACCTTTAAGAACAGGATTGGGTTTTTTGTGTCCTAAGAGGTTTGTGCATATGTTGTTTCATTAGCTGGTGGCAACAGCGGATTTCCTTTGTTTTCTTTCTCAGCTCTTCCTGGAAGGGGGATGGGGGGCGGCGAAAGGGCTTGAGGGTACCCCACAGGAAGGAATTCTCAAGTGCTCCTTCCAGGGTTCTCAAAGGGGTTCTGCACTTGGGTGGTGGCAGCATCTGCCCATCCAAGGTCAAAGAGAAGCTGTAACCTTGGGAGTTTAATACAAGCCTGGAGTGGCCAGTATTAATTTTTAGAATCCTTGTGGGCCCCCACCTTCTGCACTCAAAGTGCCAGAGTGGGGAATCTGCCTTGACAGTACCCATATTTCATTAGCTGGATGCCTAATTCCCTTAGGCTCATTTGAAAATCCCAGCTAAAGGGACCAAATCCCATCTTTGCATAAGTGGCTGCAATGCCCTTTGCAGCCCTATCCATCTGGCCACGGGCCCAATACAAAACCTAGTGGAGTCATAGAATATCAGGGTTGGAAGAGACCTCAGGAGGTCATCTAGTCCAACCCCCTGCTCAAGGCAGGACTGATCCCCAACTGAATCCCCAAATGGCCCCCTTAAGGATTGAACTCGCCACCCTGGGTTTAGCAGGCTAATGCTCAAACCAGAGCTATCCCGCCCCCTGAGCCAGCCCTCCCAAAGAGAGGCTCCTTCCATTGACTTCAATGGGCTTTCTGCAGTGAAGTGGTCATGATAGAGTTAGCGGGATTACACAGAGTATTCCCACTGATCCCCTGACAGCTAGTGATGAGCTGGGGGTGCGGGGGAGGTTTCAGGATCAGACTGTATTTACATGAACGCACCTACTCTGCCTAAGTACCCAGCAGACAGAGCTGTGTTGCCCAAGTGATCAATTTTGGCTGGTGTTGGGATACAAATCACTGGTCCTGATCGTAGACAACCCTGAGAGTCTTCAAGAAATGCTTGATGTCACGAGCCAGGCTGCCAACTGGATGGGACTCCGCATCAATGCTAGGAACTGTGCATCCCTGCATATTGATGGCAATAGAAGGGCCTTGGTCCAGGCGATGCCGTTTCAGATCCAGGGTGAACCCATGATCTTCCTAGAGGATGGGCAAGCATGCAACCATCTCAGTATGTCCCCGGGTTTCTGCACCCAGCAGACACCCAAGGATACAATAGCAGAGATCCTATGAGACCTGGCCAAGATTGACTCCTCCCTACTGGCACCGTGGCAGAAGATCAACACCTTAAACATCTTCCTGATCCCCCGTATTTCATTTGTACTCAGGGGATCTGCCGTGGCGACGGTACCTCTGAATAAGGCAAACAACACCATCCGGCAGCTGGTGAAGAAGTGGATGTTTCTTCCCCAAAGAGCCAGCAATGAACTGGTGTACATCTCACATAGGCAGGGCGGCACCAATGTCTCTTGAATGGGTGATCTGTGCGATGTTGTGAGGATCACTCATGCCTTCTGACGTGCCCACATGCCACAGTGAGGAGTGCGCTCTGCAGGATGTCATCAGAAAGCGAAACGCCAAGACCGCCTCCAGCCAAGATGTTTCCACCTACCTGGAAGACTAATTTGGAAGAGATGAGGGAGACTTTGCTTCGCTCTGGACTCATGCCTGCAATGCTACGTGACAACTGTAGAAGCGTATCAGCTGCCACTGGACATGGTATGAGGAACACCAGGAGCTGGGAGTCCTGGTGCTACGCGTGAAGAATACGGAGCACACAATCATCATTCCGAGAGCTAGAACCATGCTGGAGAGGACCCTGAAGGATGCCATCCACTGGCAGTATGTGTAAAACCTGAAATGGAAGGCCTTCGAGGTGACGTGCAAGTGCGATGCCAGCAACCCCTTCCTCCCTGGGGGTCAGCTTCACCCGATTTGCCGACTGGAAGTTCATCCACAGGGCCTGGCTCAACTGCATCCCACTGAACAGAGCTGTCCACCACGGGAATCGGGATAAGTGATGCGGGAAGTGCGGCTATGCCAACGAGACATTGCCCCACATCTTGTGTAGCCCCAAGCCCCCTTCCAGAGCCTGGCAGCTGCGCCACAACGCCATCCAAGATTGCCTGGTCAAAGCCATCCCTCCACCTATAGGGAAGGTGGCTGTGAACTCCGCCATCCCCAGAACAGACAGCCAACTGTCACCGCACATTGTCATCACCAATGAGGACCGGAAGAAGATTGTCATGGCAGATGTCACAGTTCCCTTCCACGATGCCTGATCTTGAAAGCTGGAGAAATACACCTCTCTGGCCGACGCCTTGAGAGCTATGGGTTACGAGGTTCAAATGCACGCGCTGATTGTTGGCGCCCTGGGTGCATGGGACCCCAGTAACGAGTGAGTGTTGCGGGAATGTGGAATCGGTCAGTGCTATGCTCGGCTGATGCAGCAACTTATGGTTTCAGATGCCATCAGGTGGTCAAGGGATATCTACCTAGAACGTATCACCGGACATCGGCAATACCAACAGAGATGAGCTGGAGTGCCGTTGAGGAGTCAAATCAGGAAACAGCCGTGTTAGTCTGTATCCGCAAAAAGAACAGGAGTACTTGTGGCACCTTAGAGACTAACAAATTTATTAGAGCATAAGCTTTCGTGGGCTACAGCCCACTTCTTCGGATGCATATAGAGTGAAATCAGGAAAGTAACTGAAATACTTCTCTGATGGACTGCATTTAGTGAGGGACAACCAATCCTAAATGCTCAATTATTGAGGAACAATCTACACTCATTGCTATATTTACTTTCTACAACCAACTCTCTGTATAACTTTTCTTGAGTGATGTGCCCAAATATTTGGATGCTAACTGTATTGTTAAATATATTAATCTAAATTTGGGTTATTGCTGATTATATACTGTATGTATTGTATGACTTTTAAACCAAACTTTGTACTTTTGGATAATTTAAGCACTGTAACCTGTATAGTATATAATTGTAACATTAGCTTTAATAAAAATTTTACATTGAATGCAAGGGCAATGGCATGTTGTTATCCTTATTGAGTGAGAAAAGGGCAGCAGAACTGTGCTTAGCCTGTCCTGATTGCGGGGGGGTCACCCTCAACTGAACTGGACTCACTAAGCAGGGGGTTCGGATGCCAGAGCCCAGTGGATAGTGAGAGGGGGTTGGGGCAGGTGTATCTGCCTGGAGATGTGAGGTTTGTGAAAATTTAAAAAACAATAGAAAATAGCAATATTTTTAAGCATCATCATAAAAAAAAATTGAATTCTGCCACGCTTAGCTCTGGATGCTGGATGGCCCTCCCATGTGTTGATATGGTGTCTTGCTAGGAACTGTGCATCTCTAGCAAGGTTCAAAGAGGGGTTGGATGCTATGGATAACAAGAATAGACAGAGCTACGGTAGCGAATACTAAGAAAAACAGTATTGGAAGTTCTGTAGAACTTGATGTTTCGATGATCTCTAACCACTGAATGAGACCCTCGTGGAGAGCAGATTATCTCATGTCTGCCTACTATGGAGTTATGGAGGTTCCTTCACTTTCCCGTGAACCATCTAGTGCTGGCCATTGTCAGAGCTAAGATACTGACCATATGGACCGTGGGCTTGATCCAAAATGGTGATTCCTGTGTTTCTATGTTACTCCAGACAAAGGTTGAGGCACACTGCTGGAGGGGGTAGGTGGATGTTTGCCCGCCCAGCTCCTATCTGTGCTGTGCATAGATAGAGGACTCAACCTCTAGGGTTGTCACTCTGCCCCCTTGCATGCATCAGCAGAAAAAGTAAACCCCAACTCTGCTTTGGGTTCACACTCGGCATAGGAAATTGGTTCACTGCAATGCTTGCCAGTGGGTTGGACATGATCCTGCTAAGAAAGGCCAGTCTCTGTAAAGTCCTTTTAAAACCACCACCACCATCTTCCAGTTTGCAAAGGCTATTATAACTACTGAAATGAATGGGGATCAATCACCCAGCTCAAAACAAGAACAGGCAAACTTCAATAGCAATGGCTCAGTTCAGTCTGAATGAGCATCCACAATTTCAGATGCTGGGCTTGGTGGGAGGGTGTCTGAATGGGGTAAAGTGGCCTGTGTTATACAGGAGATCAGACTAGATGATCTGGTAGTCCCTCCTGGCCTTGAACTCTAGGATTCTCCACTAGGGAGGCCTATGGACCTTCCTGTCCAGGTCGTTACAACCATGATCTCCCAGGATTACTCGGCAAAGGCTAGCATCTAGCGTGGTGAAGCAAAATACATGCACATATTGCCATAAATAAATGCCTTTGACTCCCTCCTTGTGGGTCTAAAGTAAAGATTTGAAGGAGATTAAGCACTATATTGCAGCAGCATAAAGAAGATAGCTGGCTTGATGGTGTCCCGCCACACTCGCTGCTACTTTATTAGGCCGCAATTCTGGGCATTGGGGCTGGATTTTTAAAAAGTGTCCAAGGCAGTTAGGAACCCCACTCTCATCAACTTCCAGTGGGAACTGAGACCTGGAGCAAGGTATTTAGATACCTATCTTCTGTTGAACTCAATAGGAGTTAGGCATCTAGCTACCTTTGGAGAACCTGGGCCTGAATGCCTAACTCCTTTACATGGGGTGCCCACAGTAAGATGTTGAAACCCGTATTTAGGTCCAAGACTTTTCAAAGTGACTAGTAATTTGCGGGGCATCAATGTTTCTGTGTCAAGCACGAGACACCTTAGAGGGCCCTGATTTTCAGAAAGCACTGAGCATCTGTCCTCTTAAGATCAGGTCCTTTTAAGATATCTCACGTGGGACACCCAAAAATCACAAAAAGAACAGGAGTACTTGTGGCACCTTAGAGACTAACACATTTATTAGAGCATAAGCTTTCGTGGGCTACAGCCCACTTCTTCGGATGCTGGGCTATAGCCCATGAAAGCTTATGCTCTAATAAATTTGTTAGTCTCTAAGGTGCCACAAGTACTCCTGTTCTTTTTGCGGATACAGACTAACACGGCTACTCTGAAACCAAAAATCACAGGTCACTTAGGGAAATCTTGGCCTAGGCACCTATATAAAAGTGACATGATTTTTAGTCAACCTGAGCACCCTTAGCTCCTATTGAAGTCAACATGTTGATGTCAAAAAGTATCAGCATTTTGACTTGTATCTTCTAGGGAAATCTTATAACCTGAACTAAAGCCAAAATTCTCAAACATAGGTGTCAAAGATAGGGTCCTACATCCTTAGCTAGGCACCTTAATAAATGACTTGATTTTTTTTTTAAGTGTTGAACAGTCATGGCACCTGTTAGGTGTTCAGCAGAGCTGGGCAATTCCCCCTCCCCCAGCAAATAGTAAATTTGCCAAAAAAAGAATTTTGGGGAGCACTGAAAGGATTTGTGAATTCAGGACAAATTCAGTGAATAATTTCATCACAAAACAAAAACAAAACAACCCCCAAAACCAAAAAAATTCAGAAACGTGAAAACATCTCATTTGGTAAAAAAGTGCTGAAACCAATTGTTGTGTTTTCAAATAACATTTTACAAACAAAACCATCATTTTATGCTTCATTTGACCTGAAAAAAAACCCCCAAAAACCCAGTTTTTGCTTAGTTGAAATAAATTGGAAAAAAAAAAAGACATATTGAAATCAACCAACTTTTTTAGAGGGTTCGGCCACTGAAATGAAAAAGTCAATTATTCATTCAGTTCTAGCGTACAGCACTTTGGAAAATCAGGCCACTTATTTAGACACCTAAATAAGGAAAAATCCAGAAGGAACCATTAGGATTGTCTAGTCTGACCTCCAGAATAACACAGGCCAGAGAATCTCACCCAATAATTTCTGCATCAAGCCTCTAACTTCAGTTTGAGCTATGGATGTCTTTCTGAAAGAGATGCTAATCTTGATTTAAACACTTCAAGTGATGGAGACTCCAATTGTTCCAATGGTTAACCACGCTCAATATAAAATATGGGCAGTTTATTTCTAATCTGAATCTGTTTAGCTTCCACTTTCAACCACTGGGTCTCATTATGCCTTTTTGTGCTAAATTAAAGAGCCGTCTATCAGAAATCCCTTCCCCATGTAGGTACTAATGGACTGTAATCAAGTCGCATTTTAACCTTCTCTTGGTGAAACCTAAATCAGCGGTTCTCAAACTTCACTGCACTGCGACCCCCCTTCTGTCAACAAAAATTACCACATGACCGCAGGAGCCTGAGCCCACCTGAGCCCCGCTACCCTGGGCGGGGAGGCCAAAGCTGAAGCCCAAGCGGTTCAGCCCCAGGTGGGGGGCTTGTAACCTGAGCCCCGCCACCCAGGACTGAAGCCCTCAGCCCCGGGCAGCGGGTTTGTCTTTTGCCCCGGGCAGTGCGGCTCAGGCTTCAGCTTTGGCCCCAGCCAATCTATTCCCAGCCCTGGTGACCCCATTAAAACAGGGTCGCGACCCACTCTGGAGTCCTGACCCCCAGTTGGAGAACCGCCACACTAAATAGATTGCAGCTCTTTAGCCTTTCACTGTGTTTTCCAGACCTTGTCAGTCTTGTAGCTCTGTATGATCTTAATTAGGCTTTAAAAAAAAATCTTGGCCTTTATGACATGAAGTGAGGTAGCAAAATGTGTCAGGATCTTGCTATCATTTTAGCTTACAGTGACAAAGTAAAAGTCCAAAGTGCCTCAGAGACCACTGAAAGAGTTAGTTTCTTATTGCTAATAAGTCACATTTTTCATCTATTACCCCAAAAAAAGAAAAAATCTCTTTGGCAAATTGGTTCCCGGGCTCTTTAAAAATATGACTTCCTGATGTTAGTGCTAAGTACAGGCGTTTAAAAACAGCTTCTGATCTCCAGCATTTCATTTCTCTTTTAAACCCTTTTACAAGGTTATTCTTTGGTCATGTAATTTTTTCTCTGCAAGGATTTATGAGAGCACTTTTATGAATGGGGGCTTGCAGGAGCTTTACCGCCTTCCTGCATTGGCTGCCCTGGCCACTTGTGCTGAGATGGAACTTGAGATCACTTTTCCTTTTCCTAATTGAACGCAGTCCTGATGTAGTTGTAGCTGGTGGCAGGGGGGGGGGGTTCATACACCTCACAAGACTGTGTGGGTTTGCCCTTCAGGGAATGGCATGGGGAAAGATGGGCGTGCTTGTATTTTGTGATCCCAACGTCCTCAGTGAAAACTGGTGGCCACAACGGCCAGGAAAATTTATGGCTACTGTGCTTGGAGTCCATACCCTGCACTCAATGCGTATATAAACACGGGGGTATGAGAACTGCCAGATTGGATCAGACCAATGGTCCCTCTCTTTCAGTATCCTGTGTCCAACAGTGGCCAGTACCAGCTTCTTCAGAGGAAGGTATAAGAGACCCTGCAGGAAGCAGATTATTCCGGAGGGAAAGTTTTTTCTTCACTGTCAATAATTAAAGATTGGATTATGCCCTGAAGATTGAGGATTTACATCCCTTCCAAAATTCTTGGATTTTTAAATGCTTAAAACAACAACTCTGGATCTTTTATTTACCCATAGACATGTCCATCCCTTATCTGAATCCTGCAAAGCTCTTGCTCTCAACGATATCTTGTGGCAATGAGTTCCACAGGCTAATTGTGCCTTGTGTGAAAGAGTATTTCCTGTCATCTGTTTTACATCTGCTGCCTTTCAATTTCATTGAAATGTATATGCCTTCCCCCAAGCAAACTGAGAACTCCACAGTCTTGTTTGAACTGATTATGCTTCTTTTTTCCCCCTTGCATGGATAGAAGTTGCTTGCTGATTTTTGAATAGTTTTTATTCATGTGAATAAAATAATGTGCTCCAGCAAACATACTGGGATGATGATTCTGGGATAGATAGATAGATAGATAGATATTAAAAGCTGATAATGGAAAGTTAAGGTTGAAAAATTAAGCATGTAAAAGCCAGGTGATTGAAAAGCTGAGTTTCCTACAGCCGCATTACAAATAGATACTATAAAATGTTTGCTGGACAATGGACTCAATTGTCCTGAGAATATAAGAGAATGGCAAAAGAAGAAGGCAAGGCCCCGGAAACGGTCTCTCTAGCATCTTAGTCCAATGAGGCCCTGATCTCAGTTGGCGTCTCTAGGTACTAAAATAATACAAATAGTCATAATAATCCACACACCTGCCTGTCACAACATGTGATGTATCTCATCAAGTGCATCAGATGCCTCAACAACAACGATGTGGGTGAAACCAGACAATTACTACGCCCTCTAATGATAGAAGACAAACACCATGTCACCTGTAGGCAAAAGCGATCTCACAAAGCGATAATTCCATAGCGGAGCTCTCAGTCCTTGTCCTCAAAGGAAACCTGCAGAACTCCTTCCAAAGGGAAGCCTGGGAAATTCAGTTCATAACTCTGCTAGATACTAAAAACCTTGGACCCAAGAGAGATGCTGCTTTTATGGCTCATTACAACAATTTGTAACACACCCCACTGCCTGCAAGTCCTTAACAGCCTATTTCATTTTAAGTGGTCTCCTATAGCACACCCCTTATGTTTAACACTCTGTCCCAACTGGGTAGTAGCTTACGCCTTTTGATTATCTTCCCCAGACCGTCACCTGAAGAGCTCTGTACCTTCCACCAGCAGATGTTGATTCAAAGATACTACCTCACCCATTTTGTCTCTCTCATAATAACCCACAGTCATCTCCTGAATTGTTCTCTGAGTCTTACTGTATGTGAGTCCACTCATTCCTCTGTTTGCATGTCTGCTCTATTAACACCAAGACCCTAGCAGGAGAACCGGAGAGGGGCACATTCTCCTACTTTATTTATTATTGTTATTATTTTTGACCGAACCCATCAGAGGGAAATCATGACAGGAAATCAATTCAGGATGTGAACACAGCAATTGTTTTAAATATCAGGCCTTTTTTGGTGACTCATTGTTCTCCCAAGTTGCTCTGGCTGGACTGAGTGTTTGTTAAAGGAAAGTTTACCTTCTGATGAAGGGGAAAAAAAGAGCCTGTGAAAGTCGTCATGGCGTCATCCTTCGGAGGGTATTTGGCTGGATCCAAGTGCTCTGGTTAAAACAAAGCAGATCCTTTTATGGGTTCACTAAGCATAGTGGCCTTCAGGAAATGCTTGTCCGGGCATATTTGCAAAAACCTCCCTTCTGAGCCCACTTTGATAGCTCCACAGCTTGACTTTCCCAGAGCAAATATGGGAGTCCTTTTGGCCTCCCGTTGTACCCCTCTGTTGATTTCAGCAGTTACTCCCAATTCACGCCGGGGTGAGAGGAGGCTAAAGGCTTGTGAATAGTTTTGAAAAGATCAGTATGAAGAATGATTATTTTTAAGTGAATGCAGAGCTGGTGAGAGGTGCTAGAATAGATTCATGGATCTGAAGGCTGGAAGAGAGTATCACGACCATCTTGTCTGACGTCCTGCATAACCCAGAGTAAGAATTTCACCCAGAGAATGACCGCCCGGGAGACTGAAAACTCTCAGCACATCCTTGGCCAGCCTACTACACCAAGGGAACTGGAAGGGACTTGCATAGATCCATGCTGACTCCATACCATCAAGGTGGGAAACACCTCAGCTGCCTGGGTCTAGAGCACGAAGTATTGTTTATTACTAACGCTAAGATAACTATTTATGGATTGTATGTAATGGTAACTGGGGCGCGTTGTATGGAAATCGGCTGTCAAATTTCAGGGAGTATTTGGATTCATATCCTTGGACATGAATCTGTTTCTGCTGGTTTGAATCCTAATCCAGCAGGGGTCTGTCTTCTAGTTCAAAAATCTTGTGAGAGCCTTTCAACCTAAGGTGGTGGAAAACTCAAAAGATGAGGTGATATTTCAGAATGGCCATCAATCATATAATCTGTTTTGTCAAAAAAAAAAAAAAATTCTGTCAAAACCAGGTTTGACTGAAAATTTGACCAGGCCTCGTTAGCTTAGGTAAGGTAAAGTGGACAGAACATCTGGATTGGGCAGAAGACCTAACGACTGTGAAGGGGTCAGAAAAAGCGAACACTTGGCAAGAAAGGAAGGAGAAAGGAGAGGAAGGGAGAGAAACAAATATGAGAGAGGAAGAGAAGAAAATATGCCTTAAACACTATATATATATATATATATATATATATATATATATATATATATATATATATATATAAAAAAAAGACAGAGAGAGAGAGAGGTTGAGGGAGGGACAGAGCCAGAGATGGAAAAGGTCTCTGAAGCAGTGAAGAAATTGCAAGAATGGGGGGAAAAAAAAGAAGAAGAAAAAAGTTTGCTGAAAAGAGATTCCAGGGGATAGCAATTCATCGACGTAAAAGAAAAAATTAATACCAGATCGCTGGAGGAGAGAGAAACCAGAAGAAAGAAAACACATGAAACGAGAAAGACAAAAAGCCAAATAAACGTTAGAAAGAAATGAAACAAGAGCTCATGCCACTGGGCTAAGATCCTTCCCCCTCTGCTTGTGCATGATTTCCCTCCTGGACCGCCGCTCCAGAATTCAATTTATTTTCTTTCCTAGCAATTTGTGGCTGCGAAGCTGAAAGCAGGGAGGGGATACCTTTGCCATCTGACTCATACCCAAACGTGAGAGCATAGGCAGAAAGGAATTTCGTCTCTCATCCTTTGGGGTGTGGGGGAAGTCTCCCCATTGTCTCGTTTAAATAACATTTGCTAAAGAAAAATAGAATCCATCAGGTCCTGTTTGTTGAATGTTCTAATAAGGGCCACTCCTTGAGCAATTAACTGCCTGTGTAATGTTCTTTATACAGACATATGCTGCCGCATCCAACCCTATTAAATGGCTTCATATATTAGGTTCAGTTAAGGGAAAGACGTTGAGGTAGGTACATGAATTAAACTGCTAGTCTAAATCTCCACCACCTGTTTTTTGCAAAGTTTGAACAGGGGAACTTTAATATCACAGTCCAGTCCTTGCCCGCTAGAGCTGAAGGAGTAATTCCGTTGTCTGGTAGCCATAATAAACTGTTGGATTTTGGTGAGCTAGCCACTAGTCAAGGTCACAGCACATACTTTGCCTTTGTTTTACACTAGCCTATGTGGCTCTATGCTACAAAGAAAAATGTGTGGCACCAAGTCCCAGTCAAGGGGAGAGATAGCTCAGTGGTTTGAGCAGTGACTTGTTAAACCCAGTGTTGTGAGTTCAATCCTTGAGGGGGCCACTGAGGGATTGGGGGTAAAATCAATACTTGGTCCTGCTAGTGAAGGCAGGGGGCTGGACTTGATGACATTTCAGGGTCCCTTCCAGCTCCATGAGATAGGTAATTAACTGGGGCTGCAGGGCTAAAAATAGCAGCGTAGCTTGGTCTCTGAGACCCTCCCCTCTTGCTGGGTTTCAGAGCCCAAGCTCCCGCTCAACTGGGAACATCTACACCGCTATTTTTAGCTCAACAGCCCAAGTCCTGCGAGCCTGAGTCAATTGGGGCTCTGAGACGCAGAGCCATGGGTTTTTCTTTGCAGTGTAGATAGAGCCTCTGTGGTATCGTGGTATTTGAAGCATCGTGGATAAATTCTACTTAATTGACTTAAACAACCCTCAATGCCATCCTAGCTGGATTACCACATACTCTTGTCATGTACTTATCTTCACAACAGGCCCATGAGGTAGGGAAGCATTCTCTCTATTTCACAGCTCAGGCACAGAAATACTAAGACACACATAAGGTTTGTCAGAGCAGCCAACTGAATCCATCCCTCTTGAATATGGGGAAAGCCCTTGAACCACTAGGTTACAGCTCATCCTGAGAAGCCATGTTGACGGCTTCTCAATGAGGCAGGTGAAGAAGAGTTAATAGCTGGGATTGTTTTTGACAATTATTCCTTCAAGTTCATGCACGGTTTGAAGGAACATTCAATCGCTGGGGCTTTACCAGCATCACTACCCAGGGGCGTGAATTGGAATCTCCTGTATTCACAGCACGCACGTTTCAGCTGTTTGTTCAATTACAAAAAGGTGTTCCCCAGTGGCGTGCACATTGTGACGGTTACAGTCAAATATACCGTTCCTGACATATGCAGGGCTGGTTAGTGGCAGAAGTTGTGTGCTGTATATAGCAGGATTCTCTACTCACCGCTGGGGCCCCTCGTGGGGGCTGCAACTGGGGAATAGCGCCGCCCGGTTTGACACTTCTTTCCGTCTGTCGTTCACGCTGCAACCCCTCTCACGCTCCAGGAGATATCGAGTGCTTCCTCTCTGTGACTCAGGGTGCTCTCTCTTCATGACTTGGCCCTCCGGCCAGGTCACTATAGTTTTCCACCTCTGGGGCATCAAAGTTCCCAACAGTCCTCCAACTCAAAGAGATGTCACTTCCCTAGTGGCTGGTAGGGGAACCTGGGCCCATCCACTACTCTCGGTTCCAGCTCAGGGACCCTAGAATCAGCAACCAAGGTCTCCTCGGTCCCAAACCTTGCTGCCACTTCCCTGGATTTTTTCCTATTACCCCTTTAACAGGGCTTTTGTTCCTCCACCTCTGTGGGTAAACCCTTCCATCAAGGCCAGGATCCCAGGGCTTCAACTCTACCCCTAGGTCTCTTCCGTTCCCTCACTAAGCCCAGAGAGGGACTACAGGCTTCTACACTGCAGCAGACTTCTCCCTCACTACCTCACCTCATACCAGCCCCACCTGCCCAGCTGGCCTCCATCCCCAGTCAACACTTGCCTATCAAGCCTAAATCTCACTGGGTGTGGCCTATCAGCATACTTAATCCCTTCTGAGCCATGTTAACCCTTTCTGGGCTAGAGTGGGAGTGAACACCCCATCACAACTGTGCTCTGGGTTGGATTGCGTCTGTGCGCGGCTTCCATCCTGCAGAACGCATTTGTCTTGAGTTCCCCAAGTGGGAAAAGTAAAATTCATCAGCTATGTGATTCCCAGAGCTCAAGAGGTAGGCGAGCCGTATTCCCATTTTACAGACGGAGAAACTGAGAATTTCAATGACCTCACCAAGGCCACAGAGTAAGTCAGCATTAAACCCAGGATTCCCATCTCTCAGATCCATGTGCAGTCCACTAGACCCTCACCACTTCTCCCTATAGACCCTACTGCCTCTCTGAATGCTCCCAACTTTTAAGCTGAATGTGCTATAAAGGATCTCAAGAAACATTAGGGGCTTTGGGACCCATTCCACTGCATATGCTGTTCTATCAGCCACAGAGGTGGCATCAAAGGAAAGGGAACCAGCTAAATGCCCAGGCAGATCGTACTTTCTTGCTGCTGCCAACTCTGCTGCTGTGTCCCATATTCCATTGATCTCCAGCTGAACGGTGATGGATGGCGCTGGCACAGCAGGTGCAGTAGCAAACCTGGAGGGAAGGAATTAGCTGTAGACACTGGGATCTTTATTGTGCTAATCTGCCTGCTTGGGATATTATGGGCATTGTTGGCTTGATCTGTAGCCTGAAACACAGCCAAGCAAACTGGCTCATTAATAACGTAATTAGTTCACTCGGCTTCCTCTCTTCCCCCTTCTGTTCCCTGAGGACAAGAAGGTGACTACGCCAATACCGTGTATGAACTAATGTACGTATGTGCCACAGCAACCTCCATAAAAAGGGCTAGCGCTGGGGAAACTGAATGTTCAGAGAAATACGAGCGAGATCTAGGTATTTCTATCTCTGTCATTTCTATAGCATCCAGAGCCTGTTTTTATAGCATCCAGTCCCATAATAGCGGAGTCCTTCCTAGGTAAGCGAGATCTGCATGACAAAGTCTCCAGTGAACTTCCAGGAACCTTCTTCTCTTCTCCATGCCCTGGTTATAGGAAGTCCTGTCTGGCATATACCTCTGTATGGGTGGCAGGGGGAAGAATACATATATAGTATAGGGGGAATATGGAAACTCCCATATTTAAGCTGCCTAACCCGTTCCATTGTATATTTTTTTCCAACTTTTTTTTTAAGCGCTGTGGCACCTCCATGATTTGCAGCAGGAGCTTGAAATTCAGCAGGAAAGTCCGGGGCGCAGGGAGATGACTTCTGCTGTCCCCATGAAAATCTGTTCAGACTCAGCCAGATTATAAGATGCTGGAAATCACCACACACCATCTTTTTTTTTTGCTCAGGAAAGTTAGCAACTGGCTGATGCTAAAACCTCTGCCCTCAGCACCGCCCTCACATCTTGTTCGGCGTGTCAGACACACTGAACATCCAGTGGAACACAGACAAACATTGATCCTCCTGCTCCATGAAAATACCCTTCCGTCAGATGGAAGGTGCACTGGGCTGGGCACCAGGAGACCATAAATTCAAGTTTAACTTCTACTGATTAGTGTGAATAATTCTGTGGCCTTGAGCAAGTTCCCATAGCCCACTGAGAGGATACATGAGCTGTGAATAGAACCTAGTTTTCTAATAGGGCAGTGTGGTGGGGCAGAGACCCCCCTCCAGTCAAGAAGGGGTTAAAGAACTCCCGTGGTCACAATCCGTGGCAACTCACTGCATTGGTGCAGTTTCAGAGTCCCCGTCAGTCTGAGCCCTCTGAGGAAAGAAGCTGGGCTGGTTAGTTTCTATGATTAAAGCCTCCAGGGCTAGCTCTTGGTGTGTAGCCATGCACGAGGGTGGGAGCTGAGACTTCCTGTGGGATTTGAAAAACTGCTTCCCCTCCTTTGTGTAAGGGAGGGGTCAAGCCCCCTGTGGGCAGTGGAACTATTTTCCTTTTTGTTTGCACTCTTTGATATCCCTTGGATGGGGGGCAGACTTGCTAAGAAGTACTGCTGGGGGCGGGGCATACCCCAGGACTGGACCACAGGACTGCTGTCACCTGGGAAGCAATGGAAGAGGTAAACAGCCTTTGACACACAGACTCAAATCTCAGCCATTTAATCACACTGTTGATTGTCAAAAGATCAGCCAAACCTAATCTCTCAGCTATGCTCTCTGGAAAATGGGGCTTCTCATGCATGTATTTCAGGGTGTTATGCATCCTTCTCTAGTGGCTGGTGCACATGAGATAACAGTCTACTCATGCTACCAGTTATTGTAGTTAATCCTTTATCTTAAATGATAAAGGTATGTAATTGGATTTTGGGTTTCTCTTTAACAAAAGAGACTCTAGGAAATAGCATACACAAATTATGTTAGAAGAATGTGATTTAGTCTGGAAAAAAGTCAATTGTTCCAAAGTTAGGAGATGCCAGAATTAAGGTTACCCTGTGCAACCTTACTTCTGCCCCCTGGTACATGATGATATTTTCCCCCCAGGATCTAAAAAAGTCAGACTGAAAAGTTTGGCTTGCTGGGGTGGGAAAGTGGAAGTCAGGGGAGGAATTCAAAAAGTGGGATGGGGCAGAGGAGAGGGGGAGGGCATGATGCTGAAGATGATTTTAAGGACTGTGGTTTGTATGGACTTTGCGGGGGATAATGTGCATATTGGAGAAGCCATAGGCGCTGATTCCGTGGATGCTCTGGGGCTGGAGCACCCACGGGGAAAAATTTGTGGGTGCTCTGCACCCACTGGCAGTCAAGCTCCCGTCACCCCCCGCCCCACCTCCTCCTCCTCCTCCTCCCCTGAGCGCATGCATCCCCGGTCCTCTGCCTACCTCCCAGCGCTTCCTGCCCAGCCGCCACCAAACAGCTGTTTGGCAGCATTAGCACGCTCCGGGAGGGATGGGGAGGAGCAGGAACGTGGCACGCTCAGGGGAAGAGGTGGGGCCGGGGCGGGGATTTGGGGAAGGAGTTGGAATAGGGGCAGGGAGGGGGCGGAATTGGGGCAGGGACTTTGGGGAAGGGGTTGGAATGGGGTGGGGCAGGGGCGGGGCCTCATGGAAGGGGTGGGGTAGGGACGGGGCTGAGGGCAGGGGGATCGAGCACCCACGGGACAGTGGGGAAGTCGGCGCCTATGGGAGAAGCCACTGAGGAACAGGTTTTAGTTGTGAATGGAAGAGATGAGAGCTTGAATTAGAGCCTTAGCAATGTGAACAGAAAGAAAAGCCCGGAGTTGGTAAGTGTTATGGAGAAAGAAGCAGCAGGTTTGGGGCATGTGAGAACAAAGAGTCTAAGATAATCTGTAAGTCACAGACCTATGGGACAAGGAGGATGGAGGTGGTGCTAATGGGGAGAGAACCACGTTTTGGAGAGAAGGTAGGATGTTCAGTTAATCCATGTTAAGGTTATGTTGCCAGGGAGGCAGGGGGAGATGTCAGATGTAGGACTGCCTGGCGGGTGCCAAGTGAGGAATGGAAGGGTCATTGCCAGTGTAAAGTTGGTACTTGAAGCCGTGCGCATTCACCCCCCGGGAAGGTGGAGATTGAGGAAAGAAGGGGATGAAGGCAGCTTTCATCATCACAGGCTGGGCTGGTGGTGAAGAGGGACTACAGAAGACAAACACTGCCAAGCAAAAGGCTGCAGTACCCCTCTCTGTGCCTGTGAACCCTGCTGAGCACCAGGGCCCCTGCGTGTGTATATTTAGCCTCCCTCTCTCTGCAAGGCGTTCCTCGCCCCGGTGTGAGGGCAGCGAGGTTCCTTGCTGAGTGATTCACAGGCAGCGCTCACAAGGCACTAAATGGGGAGCTCGCTCACTGGCCTTTTCAGAGTGGAGAGGAAAAGTAAACAAAAACAAAGCCCGCATGGTTTGGAGCTGAGCTGGAAAAAGTTACCACCTGCTGGACTGACATCATGCTGACATCACAGGCTCTCGGTGCCAACTAACACAAGCCGCCTTTTTCCCTTTTCCTTACTACTCCCCACTCTTCATTAGCCCCAACCACGCTGCCTCCCTCTGCCTTCCATCTTTGCCCTGATGTGGCAGTGCCATTGTAACTTTAATCTTCCAGGGGCTGATGAGATGCGAGGGCATCTGTCCCAGCCGAGGATGCCGTGAGCATAAATAAAGGGCCTGATCTTGCAAAGTGCTGAGCTTCTCCTGCTGGCACCACTTAATTCCCCCCCACATCCCCCATAATCAGATACTCCTTTCAGATCATCTAGACTCCATGAGGTTTGATGGCAGAGTCATAGGTCTCTTGCCAGTCCTCCCAGGAGGATCGCAATGCACCAAAAGGAGGCCCAGCATTATTCCTGGAGGAGTCTTCCAGCATCCTCAAGTAAAGATCCAGGCCTCTTTCATTAAGCCCCATGGTAGCTGAAGTGTGGTTGTTGTCAGAGAAACTACCGCCAATAACTGCTCCTCATGCATCATCGGAGTCAGACAGAATCTTGGCAGACAGCTGCTGTCACTCTTTTCACACTGTAGAGCCAATAAGTAGCAATGGAGGAGCAAATCTGTATTTAATTCTACCTCCTCTCCAAAACTGCCCGCTAATTGCTAATGTCTGTGGGCCAGATAGTGTCTCCAGTCTTTAAGAAGAAGAACCCAATGGGAAACTGCCTAAAACACAATGGTAAATGTTCATCAGCATCCAGCTATCTCTAGCCAAATCAGGAATAAACACAGAGAAGTCTTATGGTCTGTGTTATACAGGAGGTCAAACTCCATGATAACAATGGTACCTTCTGGCTTTGGAATCTGACTCTGTTAAGAGGTAGCTGGATGCCAGTTCCGATAGTGGCCTGGCTTCTTTAGACTAGATTCGGATGGTTGTACTCATGTTGAGTATTACCTTAACCCTCACGTAGTCCCGCAGATTTCAGTAGGACAACTTGTGGAATAAGGTGTAGCTGAAGGTGAATTAAGGGTGTTGGCCACTGGCCAGCCCTAAGCAAAATTGGTCGGGAAATGTTACTATATGTATGTACAGCACCAAGCACCGTGCGACCCTGATCTCAGCTGGGGCCTCTAGGTGCCACTCTATTATGAATAATAAATAATAATAAAAGTCATAGATCGATAGGGGGACTGTAGCGGGGTGGTCACCCGCTCCTGCCCTGAAGGGCTTGAAATCAGCCCTGGGAGAAGGTTGTGTCTGAGAGCTGCTACGCTGGGCTAACTGGGGAAGCGGCTGCAGCTGGGCCATGGCCCAGTCAGGCCACAGCTGGCCTGTATAAAAAGGCTGTGAGCCAGAGGCCCAAAAGAAGTCTTCCTCTAACTGAGGAGAAAGATGGACCTAGCTGCCTGAGTGCTAAAGGGTACTGGAGTGGAGCAGGGCTGGGGAGCGCCAGAGGAGCAGGGGAGCTCCAGGCTGGCAACTCCCCAGGCTTCAGGGCCTGGTCCAAGGCCCATAGAGGTACTAGGTTGTAGAGAAAGGCAGCAGGTCCAAAAACCGCCCTTGCCTATGATGAGTGGCTTTTACACTGCACTCTGCCCCAGTGAGCAGGGGCTGGATGGTGACTGGCAGTAGCCCACGACTGAGGCAAGGTGGGGATAGAGGGTTGGGGGGTTCCCCTGGGTGGGGAGACCCTGAGACTGCGGGGGTATTGCCAGGGGGCAGCACCCCAAACACAAGGGGCACCGGGTCCTGGGAGAGACACGGGGGCCAGCGGCAGCGGGACACTGGCCTGCAGAGGGCGCTCCAGGGGCTGGAAGAGCTAATGCCCGAGACGACCAGCAGGAGGCGCCGCAGGGGTGGGTCTGCACGCTTACAAGGACCCTGAACCAGCCTGATTCTGCTCTCGTTTACACACCAGCCAAAATGGGGAGCAACTCCATTGAAGACAACTGAGATACACTGGTATAAGTGAGAAGAGAAATCAGACCTGGAACATCTAGCTGCCATTCATTATTTTTGGCTCGCTTTTCTTACCCAGTATCCATCCTGTGCTGGATGAGCCAGACATGCGTGCACGTGCCCAGAGTGAAAAGCAAAATACAATTTTTGATCGATCCTTTCCTTATTCTAGCCATTTGACACCCATTTTCAATCCAACATTCTCTACTTCCTTTCTGTCACGCGAATGCTTTTATTAGAGGGCACACCGGTGTTCTCTTTCTTGAACCCTAAGCTGTAATCACGAGACGCTGACTGGAGTTTTTGACAAAAAATGCATCATGATTTTGTCCAAAATCGGGGGGGAGGAGGGGAATCTTCATTAATTTGCCATTTCCCCTCACTGCCTTGTCCTTCAACCAACACTGGAGCTGTGAGGATTTTTTTCAGTTTGATTGCCTAGGGAGGTTGTGGAATCTCCATCTCTGGAGCTATTTAAGAGCAGGTTAGATAAATGTCTATCAGGAATGGTCTAGACAGTATTTGGTCCTGCCATGCGGGCAGGGGACTGGACTCGATGACCTCTCGAGGTCCCTTCCAGTCCTAGAATCTATGACTCTATGAAATCCCAGTGACATTTGGAATTTTCAAATTTTGAATTTCAATGGAAAACACAGAATGAAAATCTTGATTTTTTTTAAACATATTTCTTTTTTCCCCCCTGTGTATTTTGACCAGGTGTAATAATAATGATAAAATGATGGCAGTTAAAATGCTCCTATCAGTTTTCTACTAGTTTAAAGATAATTCCTGTGCAGGTAATGGAGCCAATACTTTCAAACCAGTAGAATCCTGGCCTACTGGAGTCAGTGTGAGTTTTGTCATTGACTTCAGCGGAGCCTGGATTTCACCCTTTAAGTGTGACCACTTTACTAAGCACTTGGTCTGATAGAAACTGGATTACACCTTGCCCTTGTGAGCTAGGGAGGAAAAGGGACTAAACTCTTTGAGACAGGGTTCATATTTTTGTTCTGTGTTTGTACAGCGCCTAGCGCAATGAAGTCCTGTTCCGTGACTGGGGCTCATAGGCACCACTGCAATACAATCAGTCAATCAATAATAATTGAAAAAGGTTGTATTCTATTGATCTAAATTATGTACGGCTGCCCAGTTACTCTGGAAACTGCTACACTGACTGTATAATAACTATAGAGTCAATCCCTTTTTATTCGTCCCCATTGCCAAAACCTAGGCCAATGCTTCCCACTGGGATGGTTGCCACCGCCTGCCCCACTCACATCTATGCCCCTTCCTGTCCACCCAAAATGTGTCTGCCAAGATCATCTTTTCCTTTTCATTCTGACCATTTCTCTCTTTCTCAGATCCCTGCACTGGCTTCTGGTCTTCTGCCACATAACGATGCCTCTTCTCTGCCTCACTTCCACAGCTCTCCATCTCTTTCCGCCCCCAGCTTACATTTCTACCCTCTTCTTCTCTTCAGTTGGGCCCACCCAAAAGGAGATACCAAAACTCACTTCTAGTCACTTATGAAAAGATGGGCCATTTTTTCTACTATAGCACCAGCATCTACATAGACACAGCCTGAGTGAAGCTTGGTACTGACTGACATACAGTAGCAGTGAATGGTTTGATGGGTTACTATATTTTTCCGTAGCCATTGCATGATGGAGTATGATTTGGACTCAGATCAATATGACGGCTTTCTTGCTTTATTTCCCTGTCATTTTATTAACTATATTACATGCTGCAGAAAAGAAAATAAGCACCGTGGCTAAAAATAAGGTATGGGATAACAGGATAAAATTGCTTTTCTAGCTGCCTGTGACTTAAATCCTTGGGGAAGGTGAGTAAACAGTGGTGTTGATAAATAGGAAAGAGCCACCTGGTTTAAAAGCACAGCGATCTGTTTCTTGGTCATGTTTCTATGCAAACAATCTGAAATGAAGGAGAACACATCGTTCCCTCAATAAATTGGCCTACAAGCCAACAGAGACCAGTTAAGGGACTAAACCCTCAAGCCATCAATTTTCCCAGGCTAAGGCTTTGCTACTTAAACTTCGGGGACTACTCTGTCAAGCTGATCCAGCAAAAACTCATGTAACAGTAATACCTTGCATTTATGTACCCCCTTCTGTCTCAGACTCCCAGAGCACTTTACAGACTATCCAACGCTGAAATGTAGCCACCTGTTTGGTGGGACATAGCAGCTGTTGAACAGCATGCAGCAGCGCTACACAGCAGTTCAGGACAAGCGGTGAAGGTGAGTTGACCCCTGCAGTCCTTATGCAGACAAAACTTACCCTGAAGTTAATGGTGAGGAGTTCTCTGCAGACAGATTGCAGGATTTACAGTTGCAACTGCAAGAAAATGTTTTGATACTCTAACAACCTACGTTGGAATCTGGCTAGGACATACCTGATTTAATACCTCTATTCTTGTGGAGAAGCCCCTGGGTCAGGAATTTGGTTTGATTTCTTATCTGAAAGATGCGACCTTCAGAAGCAGAGTTTCCCTCCAACCCTTCTTATCATGCTGGTGGGGCACTGGCCCAAAAAGGAGATTGGCTTTAATTGAAACTGCAGTGATGCTTTCTGCAGAATCTAGGCTTCTCCTTGGAGGTCTGCTGCCCAAGTCCTGGCCAGCTCCAACCACGTTTGGCTTGGAGGGACTAGCGGAATCCCACCATCAGGCAACATAGCTGCAAACCAAAGAGACCATTTGGCTCATAGTTCCCTGCCTTGACACAAGCCCTTTACAATCTGAGCTACTGTCCTATCAATGACCTTGATGATGTTATGCAAGATACACTCTAGTTCACGAGTGTTCCAACATCCTATTTAGGGCAGCCCTGGATCTTTCTGGGCAGGACCTTCCATATGTGTGCTAAGACATAAATAAAAAGTATGTCCAGCCTGCCAAGTTAAATCCATCAAGCAGTATTTTCTTGAGGACCATAAGTCTGTGCTGAATGCTAGTCAGAGAGGGAAGTGCCCATTGTGCAAGATGGTCCAGAGAACAGTTTAAAAACAAAACCAACACAAATCTGCATATTTCACAAGTCAGAGAGGATTTTGCACATTGCTCTCCTGTTTTATTTCTGGGGGTGGGGTGGGATTGAAACTGTAGGGAGGGGCCCGGAAAATCCTCAAGGAATATGATCATTCCAACTGAGATGTCTATTGTCTCCACCGCTTTCACCGACCCCTTCCATCCGAAACCAGAGCGTTCCACAGAACGACTACTTCACTTGGCCTGCAGAGCTGTTCTCTCTACTGGGAACCCTAAACTTTCACCGTTAGTTCACTTTTCAGCTGCCAGAAAAAGAAAAGGGACATGTCTCTGCCAGACAGGAAAGTATAAAAGCCAGTATTTCCATGAAGACTAAACAGGTGGGGACTAACCAAGTGAGTGAGAGAGAGCTAAGGCTTCATAACGAATTCTGCTCTGTTACAGCTGTCTCAGTAGGGGGGTTTATGACTGAGGTCAAGTTGTGTGAACTTGTTCATTCCCTGTCTGACTTGTAATTAAATGAAGGTTTGTGTCTATGATGAATATAGTAATCATAAAATAAAATGTGAAACCTGACAGCACTGAAGATTAATTCTGTTAATCCGCTGGGCATTCGAGAAACACGGTGGGTGAGGTAATATCTTTTATTGGACCAACTTCTGTTGGTGAGAGAGACCAGCTTTCGAGCTACACAGAAACCTTCTTCAAGTCTGCTACTGGGTAGGCAGCTGTTTGTCTTTATGTCCACCCAGAATCTCTCCCTGTCTGTTCTTTTTGCCCATGCCTTTCCTCTCGCATTGTGATTAGAAAAGCACTCATGCACTCCAGTTGAAATCAGGAGGGCAAGAAGGTTGGTGTTCCTTAATCCTTGAGAACCTTCGTGTATATCCATGTTACCCACCAATGGGGGTGTAGCATACTGCACAGTTTGGCTAGCGTGGTTCTCAGAAAACAAATCTCCCACTATACTAGTCAGGGGAATCACGCTCGAATGGTGCTAGAAACAGCTGTTTTCTCTCCTAGTGAACGTAGCCAGCGACTATGAACTAGAAGTGGGAATGGAAAGCATGAAGCACGGTACAAAACCAGGAGAGGAACAACTGTGCAGCCCAGGTGATAGGGGAGGAACTAAGGCAGAGACACACAGCTCCTTCACTGGACGTTTTCAAAAGGAGGCTGGCTAGCCATCTGTCTTGGATGGTTTAGACACAACAAATCTTGCCTCTTGGCAGGGGGCTAGACTAGATGACCCTGGCGGTCCCTTCTGACCCCATGGTTCTATGCTTCTATGGCAAATTATGAGGGAGTGGAAGAAAGATACTTCCCTGAACCATCCGAAAGGATAAAAGACTTTTCATCCAAAAATGATGGTGGTGGTGATGGGGAATAGTGAATAATCCTGGGAGAAAAGGAGAGGAGAGGTAGAGATAGCACCACGCCATGTAGTAACCTGCCACCCAATGAGGCTTGACAAATGGAGCCAAGAGATAGCAGGCTGGACCTGCCTTCTGACAGATATATGTGGGCAGGCCTGCTGATAGGGGAAGGGGGTGGGGGCAAAGGGGGCAATTTCCCAGGGGCCTGGATGATTTTAAAGGGCCCTGGGCCCCCCCAGGCCTTTTTCAATTGCCTGGGTGGGCCACAGGGCTCCTAGGCGCATGTGACGGCTCAGGGCCCCACACTTTGGGAGGCCCTGCAGGCCAGGCCGGCTCGATTGGCCAGCATGGTCAGTCCCAGAAAGAATGGGCAAGTCGTAGGCTACTGAAATGCAGGCTCTGGTAATATATATCTTAGTGGATTGGTAAAGGGGGGGAAGCCTTTTATCTCTAAGCCAACAGCTTACTGCTACTGCAGGTCATCAGGAAGTGATTGAAAGTTGTGGCTATCTAGTGGCTGTTTGGTGACCTGTATGAAATGAACTGGTGGTCTCATAGCCGTTCCTAGAAGACAGAGGCCCACCACCACCACTTGCAGCCCTGCTGGCAATTTTAACAGCGAATGAGAACTAAACGGGCCATAGAGATTGATCTATTTTCCCCCGCCCCCAGCACAGAAAGGTGGTCAAAGATTATAAGTAGCTCTGTGCAATGAATTCTGTTTACATACGGGCTATTAGAAGAACACCAGTGAGTCAGAGTCATAGAGCTCTTGGTTCAAACAAGGGCATCAGTTAGCCAGGCATAAGAACGGCCATACTGGGTGAGACCAAAGAGCCATCTAGCCCAGTATCCTGTCTTCCGACAGTGGCCAATGTCAGCTGCTTCAGAGAGAATGAACAGAACAGGTAACCATCAAGTGATCCATCCCCTGTCGCCCATTCCCAGCTTCTGGCAAACAGGGGCTAGGGACACCATCCCTGCCCATCCTGACTAATAGCCGTTGATGAACCTTGGAGCTAGTCATTCGATCGAGTGTGTCGGTTATTCTAGAGTTAGATACTTCAGCTCACTTTTTGATGGAAGCTGCTCGGCTCTATGGGCAGGTGACTCAAGATATCAGCTGGTCTGAATATGGAAGAAGGGTCCTAGTTTGTGTGGGACAAACCTAAAATTGTTGATGGATCAGGACAGTTTGGTTAGAACTATCAGAAACATTCAAGAACCCCCACCCCCGGACCCCAGTCTATAGGTTTCTGTTGTTTATCTAGCCCCACAGCAAAGCTAAGAAGACAACTAAAAGCTCATGCTTCTGGGTATCAGCCAGCTGCAGGGGTCAGGAAGGGGATATTTTTGTCTCCAGTGTATTCTGGGTTGGTTTTTTAATCTTCTTTCTCTAAAGCACCAGGGATGGCCATGGCTGGAGATGGATACTGGGCAGGGCGGGCCAGGGCTCTGAGGTGTCACTAAGCACTGTCTCTCCCCAGTGCTTGGCTGGCTGGTTCTTGCTCACAGGCTCTGGGTCTAATCTGATCACCCTATGTGGAGTTGGGAAGGAATTTTCCCCCTGGTCAGACTGGCAGTGACCTTGGGTTTTTCTGCCTTCCTCTGCAGCGTGTGGTTGAGAGTCACTTGCCAGGATTATCTGTTTGTACCTCACTTAATCATTTCCTTGCCATTGCGGGGGTCTCAGGCACTGTTGGAGATTGGTCTCTCCTATTTTCTGCATAATGGTCTAGTCTTCTGTTGGCTGTAAAACTTTGCCAGGTGTTGGGGTTAGTGTGTGGGTGCTGGTGGCCTGTGAGGCCAAACTAGATGATCTGGTGATCCCATCTGACCTGAAACTCTATGACTAACTGCCCTTAGGGGTGGCTAGACATCCCTCCCCTCATCAGCGGGAATTTTCAGAGATGATATTCCCAAACCTTCCTAACCATCAGCAGAAGTCTTTGAGGACAGCCTCTGGACACTTCTATCTATCCCCCCACCCATAGCTTCTGCAGATGTTCTGGGGAGGAAACCAGAGATCTTTGGCTTGCTCCCTTGTTTCTAAGCTATCTCCCTTCCCAACCCAGCCTTTGTGTCCCCAACCCCTCTGTTTAAAGAGGACTTATGGCTGGACTGAATCCCTCTACTCAGAATTTCTGTGTGCTCTGGCACCCAGTGGAGCCAGGGGCCACATCAAATCCTAGAGCAGGCCCAGGTGATACAAGAATGCGAAGTCTGCCAAGTGCACAGATGGGCCCTACACCCCTTCCCTGAAGTCAGGGAGAGATGGAGATGCAAGGGGAGAACTGGGGTGGGCGTGAGGGTATGCTGAAGCCTTGAAACAGGGCAGTCAGTAGATGGAGTGGGGGCATGGGGCATAGTGGAAGGAGAGGTGCCTTAATCAAGCAATTCCAAACCTCAAAGATTCGGCTTTCAGGAAACAGGCAAAGGCTGATGCTAATTGATCTGCAGCAATGGGAAGAACAGTGTATTCTAGTGCAGTGGTTCTCAAATTAGGGCCGCCGCTTGTTCAGAGAAAGCCCCTGGTGGGCCAGGCCGGTTTGCTTACCTGCCGCATCCGCAGGTTCGCCACTCCAGGCCAATGGGGGCTGTGGGAAGCAGCGGCCAGCACATCCCTCGGCCCGCGCCGCTTCCCGCAGCCATTGGCCTGGAGCGGTGAACTGCGGCCAGCGGGGACCGCAATCGGCCGAACCTGCGGACACAGCAGGTAAACAAACCGGCCCGGACTGCCAGGGGCTTTCCCTGAACAAGCGGCGGCCCTAGTTTGAGAACCACTGGTCTAGTGTAGCGGATCTCAAACTTTAGCACTCCGAGGACCCCCATTTTTATTTAAAATTATTCATGGACCCCCAAGCTCCCCACTCAACCCCAGGCCCCACCCCCATTCCACCCTTCCCCCAAGGCCCCAACCACGCCCCACCTCTTCCCGCCCTCACTCCACCCCTGCCCTTCCTCTTCCAGCCTCTTTCCGCCCCTTCCCCCAAGCGCACCCCAGCCCCACTCCTCCCCCTCCCTCCCAGTGCCTCCTGCATGCCGCTGAACAGCTGTTCCTCAGAATGCAGGAGGCGCTGGGAGGGAGGAGGAGGAATTGAGGGAGGGGGAGGAGTTGATCAGCGGGGCCAGTGGACCCCCTGAAGTACCTCACGGACCCCAGTTTGAGAAACGCTGGTCTAGCAGCTAGCACATTGGATTGGCACTAAGGAGCCCGAGTTCTATCTCAGCTCTGTCATGGATCTTCTGAGTGACACTGGCCCAGTCACTCTCCCTGTTTCCCTTCCAGCCCATTGTCTCTTTGGGGCAGCGACTGTCCCTCGCTATGGGTATGTGCAGCAGCTGGCTCGTGGTTGGGCCCTTAGTCACTGTGGCAGGACAACTTATAACTAGTTTCTCAGCCTCGTTCAGGGCTTTCTCTCCCCCTGCATGAATCCCTCCTCCCACTGATCAAGACTTTCACCCTCTTGCAGGCAAAATAGGCATCACAGTTTGCAATAAACACCACTCTCTATGGCAAGCCAGCATCCTTCAACTTGTCCAGACTAGCATGACCAGCCATAACCCGAGACTGTTCCCAAGTTTCCTGATATCCACCTCATCATCAGGCTGACCTTATACGGAACATTTGAATGGAACCCCCTTTATAGAGAAGACGGGTCCATCATTCAGGATCTGGTAAGTGCTTCTCCTCCGTCCCTCCCCCACCCTCCCCACCGCCTTCTCCCAGCACAATAATTTCAGGTTATTTATTGCTTCAGTGGCTTGCAGGGAATCTCCGGCTGGAGGCAATTTTATGCCCAAGTCCCGATGATTCAGTGGGTCAACATGCATGGAACGGCTTCTGTCAATCCATTGTAGACATCACTCCCGCTTCAGCTGTCGGCATGTCTGCCACATGATACAGTGCAATGGAACTTGTGTCACTCGGGGAACTTCCTGTCCATGTGTGTGAAACACATAATACGGCAAGAGATTGAGATTAATTATACCCATGTGGAAATGGATACGTGGATGGACAGCAAAGGGGCGTGACCAGCGAGATGTTTGCAAGAGGTGCTAGGAATTCAGTGTGCAAATAGAAAAACATCTTTAAACAGGGGTTAAAAAAACACATTGAAATAGGAGGTTCTGAAGAACACAAATGATTCATAAAAAGAAGAACAGGAGTACTTGTGGCACCTTAGAGACTAACAAATTTATTAGAGCATAAGCTTTCGTGGACTACAGCCCACTGTAGTCCACGAAAGCTTATGCTCTAATAAATTTGTTAGTCTCTAAGGTGCCACAAGTACTCCTGTTCTTCTTTTTGCGGATACAGACTAACACGGCTGTTACTCTGAAACAAATGATTCATGTTTCAAATGTCTGATGCCCCCAGTAATGCTGGGTTGGACTGTGACTTGGACTAAACGCCTACCTAAGAGACTAAGGGGGAGTAAATCCTCCTTTTGCACCCTGGACCTTGGACTTGAATATGCTGGGGTACGTGAGTGCCGTAGGTTTGCTTACTTCCTCCCTAAGAGTAGTGAGCAGGAATTGGATGGGGAGAGGCAAGGAATAGTCTGCAGAAGAGAAGAATGAGGGGGGATTTGATAGAAAGAGGGTTCCAAAGAGGATGGATCTAGACTGCTCTCAGTGGTACCAGATGACAGAACAAGGAGTAATGGTCTCAAGTTGCAGTGGGGGAGGTTTAGGTTGGATATTAGGAAAAACGTTTTCACTAGGAGGGTGGTGAAGCACTGGAATGGGTTCCCTAGGGAGGTGGTGGAATCTCCTTCCTTAGAGGTTTTTAAGGTCAGGCTTGACAAAGCCCTGGCTGGGATGATTTAGGTGGGGATTGGTCCTGCTTTGAGCAGGGGGTTGGACTAGATGACCTCCTGAGGTCCCTTCCAACCCTGATATTCTATGAATAGACAAAGTCTAGGCTTTGCCTCTCCTAATGCCTTAGTGAGGGGAGTTAAATCAGCACAGTGTCATGAATTGCTGCTGGTATGGACCTGCAGCAAATTACTGCTAGCATCCAGTCCTATTCTTCTTACTCGCCTCTGGTTTCTCAAAAACACCCCCAGGACTTCAAAACAGCTTTAAACCTAATAATGTTTGCTGCAGGGCTGGGGAGGAAGGTCTGTCAAATTTCATCCACACTGGGTAGATTGGATTCCCCATCACTTGAAGTGTTTAAATCAGGAGTGGAGGCTTTATAAAAAAGTTGTGTTTGCTCAATGGGAAGTTATGGGCATGATGTAGGTGAACTTCTCTGCCCTGTGTTATGGAAGAAGTCAAACTAAAGGTTCATAATGGTGCCTCCTGGACTTGAAACCTATTACTCTGAAATATGATTACTAGGTCTTTATTGTTTGTATTATTGTAGTATCTAGGTTCCAGGCAGTGCTTAATTTGTAATGAAAGAGGGGCCGGGCTCAAGCAATGTTTTTACTTTCATAACTGAAAGTAATGAGTCAAGAGGTGCCGGGGCTATGAACTGCCAAACCTAGTGGTTCTGAGGCCCAGCCCTGGCAAGCTCTGGCACAAATTAAGCCCTGGTTCCAGGACCCCACCGTGCTAGGTGCTGTACAAACACAGAACAAAAGATCCTCTGAAAACACGACAGAATGAAACAGGAATTAGCTGAGATTTTTATCATCAATAGCAGAGTCAGTGTCATTGAATATAGCCAGAGATATGTAGTGGGGAAAATCCATTTACTTCGTGAATTTGTGTCTGTCTACCTGGCAGGGGAAAAAAAAAACCAACTATTATAATTTCTGTTTTTCTGTCTCACACATACTCACTCACTGGCTCTCAATATATAAATGCAAAACACAGCCACCCTGTGCTCTGTCTAAGACTCGGCATCACGGTCCATTTTCATTAGCAAGAGAATCTTTCAACAATAAGAAAAGATGAACCCACAAAAGTGCAATTATACACTATGCAAAGTGGCCATGACATAAAATGAATCACGCTCAAGTAAGTCTGATCCAAGGGGCAAAGAAATGGAGGGAGTTCTGTACCCATAGTCTGAATTTTATCGTTCACTGAAGCATTCATGTTTTTCTGATTTAGAGCACGTGCTGGAGCATTTCAAGTTATTCATTGTTACACAGGAAGTCAGACAAGCTGATCACAGTGGTTCTTTCTGGACTTAAAATCCATGATTTGAGAACTATTCCTTAGTCTTTTGTTTTTTCTGTTGACAAATTGCCCATGAGCCGATCTTAGGCCGTTTTTTTACTAGCCGTCGTTGATTCTTTAGAAACGTTTTCAATGATTTGCTTTTAGTAACGTATTTAAGCCTGTGGATTGCCTGCAAATCTTCAGTTATTCTTCATGCATTATCTAAGTGTTGTGACCTGTGTCACATGGTTATGTTTTTAGTCTCTGATTGGCTAACCCAGATTTCCTAAACTATTTCTTCTTCCACTCAAAAGATGAAATTCACTGTTGGGCAGCAGGGCAGCAGAAAACCTATGCCCCACTTCACCCCTACTTAAGTCCTCAAGACACACAAGCCGTTTGCCTGCCCTCAGCTCTGGGGTGAATTTAACCCTTTGTGAGCAGTTGTTTTCACTATCCATCTAGCCCAGTGGTGAGCAACCTGCGGCCCGCAAGCCGCATGTGGCCCATCAGGGTAATCCACTGGCGGGCCGCGAGACAGTTTACATTGACTGTCCATAGGCACGGCCGCCCGCAGCTCCCAGTGGCCACGGTTCACCATTCCCACCCGATGGGAGCTGCGGGAAGCAACAGCCAGCATGTCCCTACGGCCCGCGCCATTTCCCGCAGCTCCCATTGGCCTGGAACGGTGAACGGCAGCCATTGGGAGCTGTGGGTGACCGCGCCTGCAGTTGGTAAATTGTGGGGGAGGGATAGCTCAGTGGTTTGAGCTTTGGCCTGTTAAAGCCAGGGTTGTGAATTCAATCCTTGAAGGGGCCACTGAGGGATCTGGGGCAAAAATCTGTCAAGGATGGTACTTGGTCCTGCTGTGAAGGCAGGGGACTGGGCTCAATGACCTTTCAAGGTCCCTTTCAGTTCTATGAGATAAGTATATCTCCGTATAATAATAAAAACAAACTGTCTCACAGCCCCTCAGCAGATTACCTTGATGGGTCATATGCCGCCTGTAAGCCACAGGTTTCCCACCATTGACCTAGCCCTAATACTCTTTTACTTAGCCTGCTGGAGGAGTCCATTCTGTGAGCCATCACAGCGCACTCCATCATTATCTCCAGGCCAAACCCAACATCACCAGTGTCAAGATCTGTCTGCAGAGCGCTGGTTTATTAATAGCCATTTTTTGCTTCCCTGTCAAGCCATTGATTTGGGGATCTCAGAGTTTTATCCACATTCTAGAGAAGTGTGAGTTAAGGAGGATAATTACTATGGTTTCTGGAGGGTAGAGGGAAAATATTGGATACAGCATTTTTGTTCTGTGTACAGCACCTAGCAAAGTGAGGTCCTGACTGCGGCTCCTAGCTGCTGCTATAATACAAATAATAAATAAACAACAATAATACCCTGAACGGTCATCTAAAACTCACATTGATCCTGAACTTATAGTGCCATTCAAAAATAATTAATCTGCTTGCTTTGGGGCCCAAAGGAGAAGCACTTGAAATGTCATTTATGGGCCCCTTTGTGCTAGGCGCTGTACACACACAGAAAAAAAGAGAGTCCATACATACCTGCTCCTTTAACTCTCTAAAGACTCTACAGTCTGCAGGGAATGGTGGCTATATTGTGTTTAGTCCAGTTCAGATTGTCGAAGAGGAGAAAGCCACTGGGTGCTCTCTCAGTGACGTCAAGAGTGGAAGGAGGGTTGTGGATGGGAAGGAAGAGAGAGAGGAGGAAGCAATTACCTGCAACTTCTGCTTTTCTACTGAACTTGTAATTTATTGTTACCTCATTCTCCCAACCCACCCCTTCCCTGTTTCTCTGCTTTGTCCGCATGCTGCTTCTTGTCTGACGTGGAGATTGTAAGATCTCCAGGACATTGTCTGTCTTCTTTGTTACCTGTCTGTACACAGGGTGGATCTGATATTTGACTGGGTTTCCTAGGTGCTAATGTCATTCAATTAATAATAAGAAAGAAGACACACTGCTCATCATTTGCATAGACTTACCTAACACATTTCAGGGAACAAGACCTGCAGTGAATTTGGTCTGTTCCATTGATCAGTCTATGGTGGGAGGGATACCCTACACAGACTCTGGATGGGTTAACATGGGCCTGAGAGGCCAGTTAACATACTAGGCTGCACCTGGCGAGTGGGCCAGGCTTCACTGAGGATGAAGCCCAGCTGCAGAGGGGTTGGGAGAGGACTGTAAACAGAGAAAGTTGAGAGCAGAAGGGAGCTGCAGGGAGAAACTCTGCATCCCTCTGGGACTAGAGAGGTTGTGAGGGAAAAGCCCAGAGAGAGAGAGCTGGCCCTGGGCTGCTCTCCTGAGTTGGGACGTCAGGCAAGAGGCCAAGAGAGAGACAAAGCAGCCACTGGGAGTGGAGCAGGCTGTGGTGGTGAGCACTGATAAAAGGGCAGGATTTGGACCACCGTGGGGATCCCTGGGAAGCACTCGGCTGAGGAACAGAGCAGTAGGGTTGCATGAGAGGTCAAGCCCAAGGAAGGCAGAAACTGGTCTGAGTTTATAGTCTTGTAGTTCAGGATTTTTTTGAACAGTTTCCAGGAGAAAGCCCTGGGAATCCTGCCCCCTGAGAATCATAGAATATCAGGGTTGGAAGGGACCTCAGGAGGTCATCTAGTCCAACCCCCTGCTCAAAGCAGGACCAATCCCCAACTAAATCATTCCAGCCAGGGCTTTGTCAAGCCTGACCTTAAAAACCTCTAAGGATAGAGATTCCACCACCTCCCTAGGTAACCCATTCCAGTGCTTCACCACCCTTCACTACCCTAGAAGGGGATCTAGATAGTGGAAAGCCCTGAGGGGAGAATGTGAGGACCACAGGGCCCGGAGGTGAGGCCAAAGACCTTTTTGTGAGAGAATTAGACTGTTTTCTGATGGACTTTCTGTTACCCGGGAAGGGGTGGACTTAATTGTGACCTGGCAGGAGGGCCAAGTTGGGAAGAATTAGACCATCGGAGGACCAGAGAGGCTGTTGACAGGTTCACCAGATGGGGAAAGCCACTACACCTCCACTGGCCATGATCAGACACTCCAGCGGCAAACAGCTGCTTCACAAAGTCTTAGTTAAACTGGGGGGTGGGTGAGATTTTGGCTTCTCATTTAGTGCACAAGGAGCCCCAATCACAGACCAGGACCTCGTTGTGCTAGGCGCTGTACAAACACAGAACAAAAAGGCAGCTCCTCCCACAAAGTCCTTGCAATCTAAGCATGAGACAACAGACGGATACAGACAGACAGATGCGGGGAGGACAAGGAAACAATGAGACCGTATGGGTTGGCATGGTAGGCCGTGGCCTCAGCGCACCGGCAGCCTAACTGTTGCCACATGTTTTTGGCCAGGAAGAGTTGTAAGGAGGGGTTTGAAGGAGGATAATGAGTTAGTTTTGCAGATGTTTTCAGGGAGCAGCATGGGAGAAAGCACAAAGGTGCCTGTCTAAAAATTTAGCAAGTGGACGATCCATGATGCTATGCCAATAACTAATAGGGCTGGGCCAGAGGGTGACTGTCCCATTAAGGGGAAATGGGACCAGCCTCACCTGTGCGATAATTAGCTGCCGCCCAGCCTGAGTGGGCAGGACTAATGGGATCAGATGCTGGCCTGATGAACATCTGGGCTTCATGAAAAGAGCTGAGAGAGTTCCAGCTATGGACGGATCTATAGGATGTAGGTTAAGTTCCTCTGGGAGGCCCTGAGGTAGGAGCTGCAAGAAGCAGGGTGGATCCTGGAAGAAGCTACCAGGATCCCCTGGGAGGGGAGTCAGTGGGAACCTGCATGGACAATGGGCCTCTAGAGAGAGAGAGTCTTGGGAGGGCAGTGCTCTCTTATGAGAGCAAAGAATTGCTCTGAAAGGCCCGGGAGTAGGGGTGAAGCACAAGGAAGTGAGCGCTGGACTGTGAGAGGGACTCCAGGGAAAGCAACCTGGGTATTCACACTCTATGGCAGAGCAGGGAAGGGCTTCAAAGTAGCCCAGAAGGGGCTGGATACTGAGCCTGGAAAGTGAGCTGAAGAGGAGCCCGAGAGGGGCAGCAGAACCATTTCTTTGGAGTTTAGTTGGATGTTGGCTACCCCAGCATGAGACCTGGCTAGAGGGCTGGGTCATGGCAGCTGCAAGCAATGGACTGTAAGGGCAGATGGAGTAGAAGAACCCATGCAATGCTGCAGCCTGGCTTGAGGGGGCGCTCTGGTGGTGAGTTTCCTCCTATTGTAAGCTGGTTGAAAATTTTCCATCAAAGACTATTTTTGGATGGAAAACTGGGTTTTTGACTCAGTTAAAAGTTTTGCAGAAAGTGTTCAGTTTCCTTCTTTTGTCAGAAAACCAAAACACTTCCAGTTTTCCGTTTTTAACAAAAAGTTTACATTCTTGGGGGGAATCTCACCAGTTCTAATTAATAATAATGGTTTCCCTCACATAATGAATGAACAGATTTTTGTAAGACATCCCTTTAAAATGGTCATCTGATACCCCAAATCAGCTCCTTGTCATTAGGGGGTTTATTGGGGGAGGGGCGGCGGGGATCTGCTTTGTCTCCCAGTCCCTCCCATCAGGTCTGTACTACCAGGTTTGTATGTGCAGGTTTGTATCTGCGATTCCAGATAACTACTTTTTGCTGCTAATGCAGGGGATGGCATATCAGCTGAAATAAAGAGTGGCTTGTTTTGTAAAACGGTTATGTGGATTTAAAACAAAAAAAGCAGCAGAAAGTGGAAAAAGAAGATTTCCTGAGGCAAAATCTGTCAGCTCTGACTGGTGTGAAAAGCGTTTGATGTACAATCATTCAATGTGGGGAAAAATATCAGTGTGATAATAAGCAGTGTTCTGAGATAATGGGAACCATATTTCACAGTATGGTTAGAGTTTACACTGTGGTTTCTTCCAAGGCAGGGGAAAGGAGACAGCTTTTTCTTGACGTCCCAGTCAGAAGCTGTTTCAGACTGTGGCCAAACTGAACTATATATCTGGGGCCTGGTTTCCAGACGTCGGGGCAGAACCTCAGCTGGTGTGAATTGGCTTTGCTTTATTGAAGTCAGTGAGAGCTAGGCCAACATATACCAGCTCAGGACTTTAGTCCTTGATTTTGCCCTGAAATAAAGATGTATTCTAGAAGGGTGGGACATACTAACCAGTAGGCCCCCTACATTCTACCTAGAGAACATTCCTGGCAACACCCAAATGGATAGAAAGCACCACCAGGCATCCACAACCCCTTCTCTGCTGCACTGGGTGTGGCTGGCTGTCGGCAGGGTCAGTTAGAGAGCGGATGTGATCATGGCATTGATTCAGAGCATCTCCCAGTAGACTCTGGAGCCCAGGCCAGAGTCTAAAACTATTTTCCTCTGTCTGGTTACAGTGGCAGTACTGTAGGTTAATCCCCATCAGGTATAAAATCTTGACCGAGGGGTTTTATTCTGGTATCCTGGCCAAGTTCTAAACTGGGACAGTGATTCCGCAAAGCTAAACTCCACCTGTCATTTCCATTGCATAAAATATGATCATTTTCGGTTCCAAACTGTTGTGATAGTGTTGCTGGGCGCTGCCAAACTGCTGCTGTGTCTTACCCCAGAATTGGATGCATTTCAGCGATGAGTACAAGTGATCCCTAGTTTGTATATCAATATAAGTTTGCAGAATGCTTTGCATGGAAAGGTGTTTTATAAATGTAGGTTTTAAATATAGTATTATTTATTTATTAATTACAATCCTTACCAAGGGCCTGCATATAATCGGAAAGAAAAAATCGTAGTCAATCTTCCCTTAGCATGACAGTTAGCTGCTTTGTTTCAGTTCTTCCACTCCTTCCCACTCCTTACGTGAACTGCAATTGGTAGAAAACTGTTTATTTTTAAAGTAAGGGAAGGCAGCATTCTCTAAGGTTGAGAACAGGGCAATGGGAGCGTTGTAATCCTGATTTCTAATTTTGGCTCTGCCACTGATGTGAACCTATCCGTTAACTGCTCTCTGCCTCTGTTTCCCCATCTGAAAAATGGGAATAATCGTTACTTAGCTATCTCTCAGTGGCTAAGGCTTAATTAGTTCACATATCTGCTCCTCTGACTAAACGTGCTAAGACTTGGTTATTACACTTTTTACTTTTATATTTAACTGCATGTCGTACTTTTTCCTTCCATAATCTGTCCCACTTGAGATCACAATGTGGTTTACAAGCATTAGTGCAGTAAAAACAACAAGGAATCCGGTGGCACCTTAAAGACTAACAAGATTTATTTGGGCATAAGCTTTCGTGGGTAAAAAAACTCACATCTTCAGATGATTAGTGGAGTAAGTTTCACAACAATCCTGTGAAGAAGGCATTATTAATGATTAATTATTATTATTATTGTTGTTATTTATTTAACTGGTCAAAAATTGTTCTTCTAGCCTTTGTTTTCAATGAATAATGGCTTTTTGACAAAATAAAAAATTTCTCGTGAATTTTTCATGAGAAATTTTTTGAAGAATTGTTTGTTTTTTATTGAAAATGTGAAACTTTTCAGGTTTTTGTACACCCTTCCCCCAGAAATATGCAAAACACCTCAATGAATGGAAAACGTTATCATCTTTAAAATATTTGATAGAAACTAAAATACTTTTCTCAAACCTCTGTTATCCCCATATCCTAGATGGAGAAACTGAGGCTCAAAGGTGTTAAGTAATTTGACCACAAGAAGTCCATGCAAAGTATAGTAGGAGAGAAAGGACTGTGGTGTAATTAGATTTCCTGAGTCCCAGGCAATCACCTTAAATCTAGTTCCTAGCTCTGCCACAATGCTCCTGTGTGACCTTGAGCAATTCACTTAATTTCTCTGTGCAAAATTCTTCATCCGTAAAATGAGGATAGAAACACTTCCATTCTCCCCACCTCTCATCGATTTAGTTCATGAGCTCATTGGGGCAGGGACTGTCTGCTACTTTGTGTGTATGAAGTGCTTAGCACAGTGGGGTCCTGATCTTAGCTGAGACCTCTAGATGCCAACGTAATTGAAATAATAAAGGCAGAGAGCCCAGAATGTGGGTCTAATAATTTAGTCCAGTTTCATTATCATAAGACAATCCTTACTCCCATTTTTGTTATCACTGTATCCCAATGGACACACTAAATAACCAAGCAATCTTTGCAGATAAGTAGGGAGTGTGTTCATGCGCGCGCGAGAGAGAGTTATCCAGCCGATGCTAAAAATTGTCACAGGAAACCACCTTTGTTAAATCACCGTTGGGGGATTAAAAAATCAAAGATGGCCTCCATCTGTGTATCGGTCATGTTTGAATTGTTTCTTGGGCTTGTTCTTCAATCTGGAGGACATTTTGTCTTTCCGGCAGCCATTTACACAGCTTTCCCAACGCTTTATCGAAGGAGCTATTCATTAGAGCTGCAGTCTTGACTCCTCTATTTGAAATGGGAAGGTGGTGGGGTCGGATGACATTCAGTTTAAAGCTATAATTTCAGTCTTGGCAGCCTTCGAAATTTGATTTAAAGCAAGCCCAAGCTAAACCACATCGGGAGTTTGGCTCTGAACCTTTCATCATCTTTCCCCCCCCCCTTGTCCTTGAAATACCAGCACTCTCCACAGTATTTCCACTGAACTTAAAGCTGGAGCTGCTGATAGGATGGCGTTTCAAAAGGAAATACAATCAGAAAATTGCTCTTCTCTGCACTGTTTTGTTTCAAGCGAGGAAGGCTCAGATGGCTGAGTGTGGGAGAGCAACTGTGGCTTGGGGATGTGAGGGTGGGAGATTGGACATTAAAGAATTTGGGTGATTTAAATAATTATGAGGCAAGGACAGGAAAACTCGTGCTGCGGCATCCCTGTGTAAGGATCTATAATTCTAGAACTCAGGGCTGGGGGAGAGGGGTCCTGGGAAACTGACTTGTCTACTTTGTCCCTGGGGAGCTTGGTAAAGGGCTACCCAACAGTTTCTGAAGGGTCAGGCACTGAAGAAAGTACCTCCTGAAGTGGGCAAAGTGACAGAACCCTGAAGTCACCTGATTGGTCCACACCAACTATTGAAACCAGGAAATTGGCCCCCAGGGAGCTGTCTGAGCAACAGGGCAGATTTTGGTTTGCTACAGCTCCAGACCTTGCTTTTTGCCCTGTCATGTTCCTGACTCCTGTCTTTGACCCCGGTCAACCTTGTACGGTTGCCAACCATCCAGGGTTGTCTTGGAGTCTTCCGGAATTTAACGATTAATCTCTAATTAAAGATAATGTCATGTGATGAAACCTCCAGGAATCCATCCAACCAAAGTTGGCAATCCTAGCACCTTGACTTTGGTAGCCATTTTCTGACTTAGCTTGGTAATGACTCCTGCCGTTAACCCTGCCTTGGTACATGTTTCCCAACTTGTTTAAGTAATTCATCCCAACATCGGCCCTCAGCCTTGGCCCAGTGGATGCTACTGGCCAAGCTGCCCATGTCCTGGCCATTATACTCTGGAAAAGAGACTATGGACTCTTTAGAAACCAGCTCATATTAAGGGTTTGGACGAGTCCCTAGGTGATTCCATGGCAGGAAAGATGGAGGATTTGTAGCTATGTGTGGTGGGGGTGGGTTGGGATTTTTTCCTACAAGGAGTCCCAAATAGCCCTATCTCTTCCCTACTGTGGATCTGTCTTCCTGCCTTGACCCCTTTTGCCCATTCCTGCAGGCCCCACAGGCTGGGAACCAGGATGGGTGAAGTGGGTCATGTCAGGTGGTCACCCAAGTGGCAGGGGGTAGAATTAGCTTGGGCAGGGATGGGGCACCACCGGAGGTAGTACAATAAGGCAAGAGGGGAGTCTCTGCAGTGAGGGATATCTGTTGGTGGTCATTAGCGGGACTGTGTGTATCCTAGGAGGGAAGAGGTACCATGGATGAGTGGGGTAGCCTTCAGGCCCTTATTGGAGAAGACCGAGAACAAGGATATTCATAGGAGTGCTGTATGTAAGATGCAGGAGGTAATTATCCCACTCCACTTGACAATGGTGAGGCCTCAGCTGAAATGTTGTGTCCAGTTCTGGACATCTTTAAGAAAGATGTGGACAAATTGGAGAGAGTCCAGAGGAGAAGAAGAACAATGATAAAAGATTTAGAAAATTTTTTTTTCAAAAAAGAACCCCCAAACTGGGCATGTTTAGTGTTGAAAAAAGAAGCCTGATGGGAGGGACCCAATAACAGTCTTCAAATATGTTAAAGGCTGTTATGAGGAGTACAGTGATCATTTGTTCTTCATGTCCAGTGAAGGTAGGACAAGAAGTAATGGACTTAATCTGCAGCAAGAGAAATTTAGGTTAGATATTAGGAAATAACTTTTCTAACTATACAGATAGTTAAGTACTGGAATGGGTTACCAAGGGAGGTTGTGGAATTCCTGTCACTGGAGGTTTTTAAGAACAGGCTACACAACCACCCATCAGGGAGGGTCTAGGTTTACTTGGTCCTGCCTCAGCACCTGGGGCTGGACTCGATGACATCTCAAGGTCCCTTCCATACCTATATTTGTATGAGTCTATATTCATCCATTGTGTATGAAGAATTCAGCAGAGACATGATCCAGGTGTGTAAAATGCTGACAGGTATGTTGGCTAATGACTGGTATTGCTCAAATCTACAGCTGGACAAAGTTGTCCAGCAAAATCTTCTTTTCTCCAACAAAAAATTAGCCTTTTCTCCCTCTTCATGTCCCCCTCTCCCCCCTCCCCGAAGAGGAAAATTTACCACAAAACAAAAATATTACATTTGAAATTTTCTGTCTTTGCAATGAAAAACTGACTGAATATTGCTGGCTTTTTAGAAAGATCAAATGTTTAGTTTTCAGTAAAGAATTGTTTTCTGAGTACCAAAACAAATAAACAAACAAACAAAAAACCCTGAAAACTTTGGAGTTTTCTTAAAAGAAAATATATTCCTGTGCACAATTTTTTAAAATGTTTTCCCCCCCCCCCCGAAAATATGTTCCATTTTTTGACCAGCTCCACCTGAACTAGAAGGACATTAAATGAAGCCAAGAAATTAATAGCCATACGAATACGCCCTAGGGAAAGTCTGTTTGGAGTTGGTTTTCTTTGGGAGAGCAGTGAAAATGGGTCTGGTGTCCCATCACTCACATTTGTGTGTGGCTGTATGGGATGAGGAGGGGCTCTTTCAGCCCCACCATGGCTTTGTGGTTTGAGGGAAAGGAAACACCGCAATGAAGCTTTTCTCCAGGGAGACGTCTTAGTGTCCTGTGGAAAAAATTCTATGTGATCATGTAATTAAAGTCTATATATCATAATACATAGGCACAAGAGAGCCAAATGAAGGTTTGCTCAGGCAGCAGTGAGGCACTATTCTTGGTTGGTCCTTAATCATGTTTGTTACAAGAGTGCCTAATATCTAGTGTGACAGACCCAGACCAGTGGGGTACAGGAGTCTGGTAGAGGGCAAATATACTGGTCACTGGATGAGCAGTTTTCTGTTCCCTGAGTGACCAGAGCAGGGGCTGCACTAGAGTAATCAGGAACCTGCTAGAACCAGTTAAGGCAGGCAGGCTAATTAGGACACCTGGAGCCAATTAAGAAGCAGCTGCTAGAATCAATTAAGGCAGGCTAATCAGGGCACCTGGGTTTTAAAAGGAGCTCACTTCAGTTTGTGGTGGGAGTGTGAGGAGCTGGGAGCAAGAGGTGCAAGGAGCTGAGAGTGAGAGGGTGTGCTGCTGGAGGACTGAGGAGCACAAGCGTTATCAGACACCAGGAGGAAGGTCCTGTGGTGAGAATAAGGAAGGTGTTTGGAGGAGGCCATGGGGAAGTAGCCCAGGGAGTTGTAGCTGTCATGCAGCTGTTACAGGAGGCACTATAGACAACTGCAGTCCACAGGGCCCTGGGCTGGAACCTGGAGTAGAGGGTGGGCCCGGGTTCCCCCCAAACCTCCCAATTGACCTGGACTGTGGGTTCTTCCAGAGGGGAAGGTCTCTGGGCTGTTCCCCAACCCACATGGTGAGTCTCTGAGGCAAGAAAATCCACCAATAAGTGCAGGACCCACCAAGATAGAGGAGGAACTTTGTCACACTAGGTGTATGAAAATGAGACATAATGGAGGAGAAAGTGTTAACCAAACTCTTCAAACAAAATTCAGTTTTTTACCTCATGTGTCAGTTGAACATCTGGGGACTGTTGTTTATATTACAATAGCACTTACAGGCTTGGACCCCTTTGCACTATGTACTCAACAGAGCAGTAGAAAGTCCTTGCCCAAAGGAGCTTACAATCTAAACAGACAAGGTGGTGGAAGGAAAGTCTTGTTGTCATCATCCTCCCAGTTTTATAGATGGGAGACAGACAGACTTGCCCAGTCTGTGACAGAGCCAGGAAGTACACTCTCATCTCTTCAGGGCTAGTCCCTTGTCCTAACCACAAGACCGTCCTGCTTCTTTAGAAGTAGCTCTCATCTTCCATGCCTGTTCACAAATGCAAGTGCTTTTCCCTACTTCAGCCGCCCACACAAAGTACATGAATGGGAGTTGTGGGCATTCAGCACCTCTCTGGTTCATTTCCCAACTGGTACTTCCCATGTTCACTGGAGCTTTCACCTGTGCATCCATTCTTCTTTAAAAGAGGTTTTCCCCAACCCCAAGGCATGGGTGTGAAGCAAGCCTTTTTGCTGGTGTCCTTTCTAAGGGCCCATCACAGGGTTGCATTACTGTTTACACACAACTCTGTGACTAATCATAGAATATCAGGGTTGGAAGGGACCTCAGGAGGTCATCTATTCCAACCCCCTGCTCAAAGCAGGACCAATTCCCAACTAAATCATCCCAGCCAGGGCTTCGTCAAGCTTGACCTTAAAAATCTCTAAAGAAGGAGATTCCACCACCTCCCTAGGTAACCCATTCCAGTGCTTCACCACCCTCCTTGTGAAAAAGTTTTTCCTAATATCCAACCTAAACCTCCCACATTGCAACTTGAGACCATTACTCCTTGTTCTGTCATCTGGTACCACTGAGAACAGTCTAGATCCATCCTCTTTGGAACCCCCTTTCAGGTAGTTGAAAGCAGCTATCAAATCCCCACTCATTCTTCTCTTCTGCAGACTAAACAATCCCAGTTCCCTCAGCCTCTCCTCATAAGTCATGTGCTCCAGCCCTCCAATATAACCCAGTATAACAAATCATGTAACTCTTCATGGCTTATATGGAACATGGGTTGAAATGAAACTTTCCAGAGTACCGCATGACAGTGTTCTGTGGTGCAAGGCACATTAATTCGCTGCAAGTGACTGTGAAGCATATGAGATGTCTGCAACATCTAATATACATATATTTTCAGATTGGGGGACAGGGGATTTAACCACACAAGACCTAGTTATCCACGCAGCAGAATTAATATTCTTCTCGGCATCATTTCCTGGATTCTTCACCACCCTTCCATAAAGAAAATTGGAAACAAGTGTCTGCTTCCAGATTGTAGCAGGTAACTACTGTAACTTGTGGAAACACAGGGCAAGCTTTGTATGTGTGTGCTAATATTTTGACCTTGCTTTACGGTCTGTATGTTTCCTAATGCAGAACACGGTTCTAGTGGAAAGATTCAAGATGGCATACACTTATGAAGCATTTTAATAACCAGTGTATAGGACAGGGTAGGAAAAGCTCTCTGAACTACAGTGGGTGCCAGTAAAAACAAGGGTCTACATTTTCAAGAATGACCAGTGATCCCCAGTGCCATTGTCTCAATTTTTGGGTGCCCAACATGAGACCTTAAAGGAGCCTGATTCTCAGAGTTTGGGTGCCCAGGATTGCCTGAAAATGATGACCCTTACAGGGGTCACCAGGAAAATGTAGCTACACCAAATCACTAGTCACTTTTTGAAATGCGGTGGTATTGACATTGACCCTGCTATTCTCTGTATGCAGATTTAGAGACTCTGAATACTTCAGTAAACATCACTATTGTGGTTGGTAGACGTGCAGGCTTCGTTATTGTCATTTATATAACAGTAGCACTTAGAGCACCCAACTGAGATCAGGGCCCCAATTGGTAAGTGGTTTACATACACATAGTATGAGCCAGCACTAAAGACAGGCACCAAACAAAAGAAGTCTTAGGCCAGGTCTACACTACCCCCCTAATTCGAACTAAGGTACGCAACTTCAGCTACGTTATTCACGTAGCTGAAGTTCGAAGTACCTTAGTTCGAACTTACCTTGGTCCACACTCGGCAGGCAGGCTCCCCCGTCGACTCCGCGGTACTCCTCTCGCCGAGCTGGAGTACCGCAGTCGACGGCGAGCACTTCCGGGTTCGACTTATCGCGTCCAGACTAGACGCGATAAGTCGAACCCAGAAGTTCGATTGCCAGCCGCCGAACTAGCGGGTAAGTGTAGCCAAGGCCTTATTAACTCCATTTTTAAAGATGGGGAATTGAGGTAGAGAGAGATGAAGTTACTTGTCTCAGCTCACACAAGAAGTCTGTGGCAGAGTTTGGAACTGAACGTAGGTCTCAAGTTGCAAGCCTATGCCTTAACCAAAGGATCTCCTATTATTTTTAATGGTGCCAACATTACCAAGGCCATTTCTTAGGCCCACAACTTGACTTCATTGTGGGAGGCATTCACATGGGTTAGGACAATCATCAAAACATGGTGGTTGACCCAAAGTTCTGAGCATCTTTATTCTACCACTAGCTCTCACAAGATCAGTCTTTCTGTTGAGATTTGCATCCCCTGGGTTCTGCCTGGCCTGCAATTACCCTTTCACTTACACATCCTGCAGCACACTGGGATTTCCTCTTCACATTACAACCAGGAAGGAGAGTGTGTGTGTGTGTGTGTGTGTGTGTGTGTGTGTGTAAATCACAGAAGTAAAGCAACTATTTCAATCTTCAAAATCCAGTCAAGTCAGATTTGTTTTGGTTCTGATTGTAGTCAAACCAATTTATCTGATTGCTCATTGCTCTCCTTTTTTGTTTTCCCTCATTTTTGACACTGCACCTGTCAGGATTTCCTACAGACACAAGGAGAACTGGAACTTGTCGTGATAGCAGCACCGTGTATGTGTTCTCATGAAGGTTCCTCAGCTGTCCGTCCCTTTCACCATTGTCTGTTTTCATCACTTGGGGCCCAGTTCTGCCACCCCAACTCACGTTCAGCAGTACCTAACTCTGAGCTTAGTATCAGAGGGGTAGCCATGTTAGTCTGGATCTGTAAAAAGCGACACAGTCCTATGGCACCTTATAGACTAACAGACATATTGGAGCATAAGCTTTCATGGGTGAATACTCAATTCGTCAGACGTATTCACCCATAAAAGCTTATGCTCCAATATTTCTGTTAGTCTATAAGGTGCCACAGGACTCTTTGCTGCTTTCTGAGCTTAGTGTCATTGATTTTAAAGGGGTCTGACTGCAAAGACAGGTGCTATTTAACACGTCAAGGTGGCAATACATTAACACGGGCTAGATGGTGACCTGCCTGTGTAAGAGACTGCTGGCTTGTAGCAAGCAGAAGCACAACCCCTGGGGGAATGATGGGGAGGGATCTTGGTATGATTCCCTCCTTAGACCCTATTTGCTACAGCAGGTAATGTGCAGCTACTGGCCTTTATCGGGTCACAGATTGCTTCTCCTCTCCTCTCGCTGGGCTGGCTCAACTTCGTGGCCTGGAACGTTGGGATGAGCATAGGAAAGGCTCTGCCCACCTGCTCATGGTGGAGGGAAACACACCCTGATCCAAGATCCATGTAAACTTCATAGGGGTGGTTGAGGGATGGGGAGTGGCTTAGTCTCTCCTTCCACCTGTGTGTATGCACATACTGCAGGCCAGGGCATTGTTTGCCTCATAGATTGCAAGCTTCTCAGTGCAGTCACTTTGTCTCTTTACCACATCAATGGGATTGTATAAGCCGTGATTGCTAGACCTCACTCCTTTAGTGAGCATTTGCTCCCCTACGTTAACATTGCAAGCGTTCCAAATACCATAATAATAATAATAATCCTGGAAGCGCTGGCATTTAATGAGCTCGTAATGCACGTCTGTCATAGTGTTGGTTTACATAGGTTACCTCCTCAGGTATGGTTAGCGTGTAAAATTATTGTTTGTGTCCTTACTCCTACTCCTGCATCAGAACAGGTGTAATTGTGTGGCTTGGTAACAGGTCAGGATGAGGGAACTGGTAGGAATAATACAGGAATTGACCCAAACCAAAGCCAACAACTCTTCCCCCTTGCTCCCCCCCCCCCCCCCGCTCTCTTCTTAAATTTAGTTCCCTTACCTACATTTCATGTGAATTTAGCATTGATGAAGGGTACCAGACAATGTGGAGACTGAGGGCCTGATTCTCAGTTATGATGCTTCTCTGTCAGAAAAGGTGTCCGAATGTTTCAACTGGCCCTGCTCAGCAGTGTCACTGCTCCTCAAATGCTCAACTGCTGTAACCACAGTGCCCACTTGGAAAGGAGTAACTTGTCAGAACGGCAGCCTCCCCTTTTTTACCAGTCAGAATCGGAGTATGTGTCCCTCTACCTCAGTGTGGGCTCAACCTTTCTGGACTACTGCACCCCTTTCAGGCGTCTGATTTGTCTTGTGTACCCTAAGTTTCACCTCATTTAAAAACTACTTGCTTACAAAATCAGACATAGAAATACAAAACGCTCAGAGCCCAGTTACTGGAAAAATTGCTGACTTTCTCCTTTTGTCTGTATGAAATGTGAGTTTGTACTGACTTCGCTGGTGCTTTTTATGTAGCCTGTTTTCAAAACTAGGCAAATCTCTAGATGAGTTCATGTACCCCCTGGAAGACCTCTGTGTGCCCACAGGGGTACGCATATCCCTGGTTGAGAACCACTGCTCTTCTATTCAGTTCTACATTACAACAGCTGCACATACCCTACCACACCCACACAGAATCAAGGCCAAAACACAGCTATATTGCTAACCCAGTGGAGTGATATTGGCCTGTTTTCCTGCCAAGGTTTTTGAGTGGGTCCGGAAAAGCTGGGCAGAGCTCCAGTGGTTGAAACATTCAGTCATCAGCAGTGGGATGGTGGGGAGGGGGAGACAGTGAGAAGGACCCTACTGCATTCTTGCTGACTCACAAAGCAGCATTCATGAAGGAGCTGCTCTGTTGGGATGAGTTCTCCTGTACTGAAGGTTGGCGAATGGTAGTACCTTGCCTGGAGTTTTGAATCTCTTCGCTTCATACAGCTACCCGGGGTTTGGGGCAATTTATACAACAAGGTACACTAAGTACTATTGATTTCCATTAGCATTTGTGACATTACCCAGGGTACAATCTCGACTGATGGACAGCTGTGTCCCCTCAGTTCTCCAACCTGGGGTGCCTTTTACACTGCTTTGCTCTGAGAGCCACCGCTCCTGGTCTGCTCACACACAACCTCCAGCATGTAAATTATTCCTGGTTATACTGTGGAGTGCTATGGCCAGCCACTCATGAATTACACTACAGGGCAACACTGGCAAACTTCCAGTCCCAAACTTTCCCCCAGAAATGTGCATCTTGTAATGCCCAGCACCCTCCTGGACAACACAAGCTCATATAAAGTCCATCATTTCATTAATAGAAAACGATATGCACAAATCCTGTTAATCCAAATGAACTTTCCCAAACTCTTCAATTCAAACACACTGGTTTAGATAAATTTACTAACTACAGCAGGATAGATTAAGTGACTTCAAGTAATAAGGCATAACAGTCAGAATTGGTGACAAAGAAATAAAAGGTAAAATGCAACTAATACCTAATTTAACAAACTACATGAATTCAAAGCAAAGGTCTTTCTCACCACAAGTTCCAACAGTCTTACTGACTGGATCTTTCAGTCAGGATCTCTCCCCAGTCCAATGCTGCTCCTTTGTTAATTTTAATTTAATTTAATTAATGGAGATATACCATCTCCTAGAACTGGAAGGGACCTTGAAAGGTCATCGAGTCCAGCCCCCTGCCTTCACTAGCAGGACCAAGTACTGATTTTGCCCCAGGTCCCCAAGTGGCCCCCTCAAGGATTGAACTCACAACCCTGGGTTTAGCAGGCCAATGCTCAAACCACTGAGCTATCCCTCCCCCCATAAGTACTGTTCTTTAAGTACTGTTGATACCGTTGGTAGAGAGAAAGGGAGAGATGATTTGGAGTATTTACTCTCCTCTTATATCCATTTCTCTTCCACAAGAATCATCTCCAGCTGAGATTCAGGAGACAGAAAGTCTGTGTGGACCATCACCTGATTAAGTGGCCACTCTACTGGCCCTGAACCCCGCCCTTTCTGGAGATAATAGCACAACTGTATTCCTTCAGCTAACAGCCACCTCCATCAGCTTTAAGGCAGTTACATACTCAAAAGCCTCTGTGTATGATCTCACCACGAGAGGGACAAAGAGCCACCCTACGTTAGTGTGGGATACACTGACCTGTCTATGTGAACTTTCTTCAATCCCACCCAACTTCTCAGTTGCGTACCACTGTGATGAAAATCTCAACAGCTCACCCACCATTCTCATTGGAAAATATTTCCTGATTCTAGGTATGGTTGAAAGTACATAAGCCTAATTTTCCCTTGCCCTACCACATGGTTTGTCAGTCACACCTGTGCAAAGGGAGTATAAAATGCTACTATTCTGATCTGGTAGCATATCACATCTGCTTTGCATACGTGCATTTGGCTGCACAAGGTGCTGGGCAATAAAGATGTGGAAGAACCCAAGAGTCTTCCTTAAGGTATCTTTGCCCTTTCACTTTCTGGTGGAAACAGGAAGTGCAGAGGCATGTAAAGATAGGAAAATGTATTTAACAATGTAAGCATGGAATAAGTGAGCATTATGATTTATTATTATTTCATCAAGTATTGTTTTCCGCACACAGAGAATAAAACATATTCTTTGTGTCTACACTTTAGATTTAGAAAGGCAATGCCAAAAAAGAACATAAGTAAAGTCTCCAGGAGAGAGCACAGTGTGTGTTTCTTCTCTGTGTCAGGCAGCAGTAATGCACAGAACAAAATGGCTGCTGTCTCTGCAAAAGTTCTTAGGGATTTAAAGGTACAGTACACAGATATAAAGGCATCTAAGCTTCAATCTACATATATCATATTAAGCATTAGCAGCATACAAAGAGACAAAAGAAAACATGTCTCCTGAACTCTTGAACTAATAATCTAAATACAAGGCACTCTGGCAGACACAGAGGAAAGTTCTGTTTTGGGGTTGATATTTCATTCCTTTTTTCATTGTAATGTGAGTGCGTGACAGCATCTTTACTGAGGTGGATTAGTATTTGTAGGGATAACAGGGCACACTGGCTCTTTAAGATGGGTTCCAGGGCTGAAAACTCAAGAAGAGAAGAGCTTCAAGAAGGGTTAGAAAACATGCCATATTGTGACTGAGTTCCTTGAGTCTATCTCGCTTACCAAAGAGGCAGTTAAGGGGTGACTTGACCTACCTGGGGTACAAATATTTGAGAATGGGCTCTTCAAAGAAGCAGACAAAGATATAACATGATTCAGTGGCTGGAAGTTGAAGCGAGACAAACTGAGATTGGAAATGAGGTGTACATTTTAAACGGTGAGAGTCATTAAGCATTGGAAAAAATGTACTGTGGGCCATCAGGGATTCTCCATCACTGGCCATTTTTAAATCAAGGCTGGATGCTTTTCCAAATGATCTGCTCTAGGAATTATTGGGGGGAAGTTCTTTGCCCTGTGTTACACAGGAGGTCAGATGGCCACAATGGTCCCTTCTGACCTTGGATTCTCTGAAACTGCCCTGCTTATGGTTGCAACCCAAATAGGTGCTAGGAATCATAGTTCTTGGGGCTGATGGGAATTGTAGGCCTTTACAGCTCGGCATCCTTGGAAGTCTGGGGAGCAGAACATTGGCCAATATGGTGGACAGTGGTCTCAGCACCCCAGCAACCTGAGTCTTTTCAAGTTTTTGTGGAGATGTCACAGCAAAGGAGAGTTGCGAAAGAGGACAATTGTTTAGTTTCGCAGAGATTTGTGGGGAGCGTCTCCCAAACGGGAGGGACCGCCTAGGGAGAAACCAGTGATTGGTAGGACATTTCACAAGTGGGCAAGGGAGACTGGCATCGTGGTCTGATTGGAGGTGGGAGGCGACACCTTGATATTGAATGAGAGATCAGGTGGGGAGAGGTGGTGAAGGGCCTGAAAAGGGAAGACAAGCGGCTTATGGTTAAGGTTAAGATTTTGTCACGGGTATTTTTAGTAAAAGTCAGGGACAGGTCGTGGGCAATAAACAAAAATTCATAGAAGCCTGTGACCTGTCCCTGACTTTTACTAAAAATAACAGACAAAATGGGGCGGAGGGGGGATGAGAGCCTGAGCCCTGCTGTTGGGGGGAGGGTCCATCGCCCATCACAGTGGCTGACAGCTCGGAGGTCCCCCTGGCACCCATGGCGGCTCAAACTATGGGGTGCCCCCATTGCCTGTGGTGGCTGGGAGGTTCAGGGTGCCCCTCTCACCTTGGAGGTCTGGGGCCCGCAGCTGGGAGCTGCATAGGCCCTTGCTGCCCATGGTAACTGACAGCTGTGGGGGTCCCCTGCTATCTACAGCAGCTCGGTGCTCCAGGGCCTGCCGCCCACGGGGCTGAAGTGGAAAGTATCAGAGATCTCTGGAAGTCATGGAATCTGTGAGCTCCGTGACATAATCTTAGCCTTACTTATGGTTAATGTGATAGAGAAGTGAAAGGATGAAAAGAAAGGGGTGGTGAAGTTCTTTGGTCAGACATGCCTGTTATAGGGGGCTGGTCTCTCAGGCGACCGTTCATAGCCTTTAAAGCTGCCAGAGATGTCTAAAAGGGTGCTCTGACCTGTGATGTGTGTGATTTTGGGGCAAGTCACTTCCCCATCCGCACCTCTGCTTCCTTCCCCACCCTTTCTTTGTCTTGTCTATTTAGACTGTAAGAGCTTTGGGATGGGGGCGGCCTCTGGCGAAGTATTTAGACGGCCAGGTCCCTTTTCTTGGTTGGGCCTCTACACACATGGGAAGAAGAACATTTTGTACACAAGATGAGCTAAGAGAGGAAGACCATCCCCCCCACCAGCAGGACGAGGGAGTGGGATACTGACTTAGTGTTTTGCAGCAAGATTGGCAGCTAGCACTCTTCCAGCGATATGCTTAATAGTCTGATCGGCCTGTAACAACTCGCTGTGCCTTTTTTTTTTATCACCCTCTTCCCAGACATAGACACGCATCCTCTTTCCCCTCCCTTGGCTCGGAAGAGATGAGTTGAGGAAGTGTGTGTGTGTGTGTGTGTGTGTGTGTGTGTGTTGCACCCGCGTACTTCAAGGGAGTGGAAGAGCAGGCAGGGTCGGGGAATTCGTTGCCACTGCTAAAGGAGGCCTTAAACGAATGGAGTGAACTCTGTGCTCCAGCACACAGCTGTGTAAACTAAAACTGCAGGCTTGCTCTCGTGTGGCCTGTTACTTATGGAAAACGAGTGAGATACAGCTCAGCAGCAGGGGACTTGTCTGTCAAACGGTTTCACACTGTTGGTCAAACAGGGCTCTTTGAATGGAGAGGAAAAAAGATACTCCCTGAAACTAAGGCCTAATAAATTGAAGCCCTGAGCCTCTTACAGTCTTGGAATGATTACATTAATTTTTTTGCTACATAATCATCAATAAATCAAGCATAGCCCATTAAACAATAGATGCCTCGGAGGCCTCTAGTCAAATGTGCTTTCGATAAGAGGAAGGGATTTTTTTTTTCTGGGGTTGTAACATTTTTCTTTCCTCTGTTTGTTTTTTCTAAGGGTCAAATAATGCTGTTAAAAGAGCAGCTAATAGATAGAGCTATTTTTCCATATTCCTGTCACGGTGTTTGACTCTGGGAGATTTATGGAATAGCTTTTCCCAGTTCAACAATAGCATGTTTTGTTGTACTAAAGAGGTATTTTAACGCGAGTGGAGATTCTTAATAACTTCACTGCTGTCTCCTTTCCAGCCAGAGGCCTAGCCAAGACAGAGAGCAGTACAAATAATATATATATATATAATCAAGAGAGAGAGAGAATATATACATATAATACATGAATCTGGGTATCAGCTGTTTATTTTAATATGATGAGCTCTTCAGGAAGCTAAAGAGTTGGTACGCTCTGGCCATGTGCCATGCTGCACCCTCTTAATAAGCCACCCCACACAGTTGCATTGTACGTAGCAAGAGCTAAATGTGATGGTCCAGATTCTCAGCTGATGTAAATCAGTGGAGCTTTGTTGAGTTCAATGGAGCTATCCTGACTTACGCCCGCTGATGATCTGGCCCGATGTGTCCAACTATCGTACAATTTTTATGCCCCTGTACTTGAGGAGTAACTTAGGCCAAGAGAGATCTGTGTAGCCTCATCTTTTCCCTAAAAACAAAACTACCCTTTCACCGAAACAAAGCTGCAACCCTACATATTAAAAGAGTTTCATGGGCCGCCCAGCTCCCGTTGATGTTAATGGGATTCAGCTATCCAACTTCCATTGGCTTTCATGGGAGCTGTGGAGGCAAACATCTGTGTAACTCTGGGAAACCATAGGGGTTTAATCTGTGCAATTGCCAGAAATATCTCCAAGTCTCCATTCAGTACAGAATGCATTCATGCTCCTTTATCTCCAGCCTCAGTTCCATAGACCATCGTGAATTTCTCCTGGGACTGCTCCCTTTGGAGCTGATCAAGGTTGTTCCTAAGTCAGCCAGAAGGGGTCACTGGCGGGCAATGTCAGACACACATGTTTTCCCACCCCGCCCAGACAGACTGCTGCCTATGTAGCTCTCCCAGTCCTTGCTAGTCATAAGGAGAAAGAAAGAGAAAGTTCTCCAACCACACATGCCCCTGGGTTGGTTTTGTTTTGTTCAACTGCTTAGCTTTGGTTGGGACTCAGGATCACAACTGGAGGCCAGCAGCTTTTTGGTCCAAAAGAAGCAGCAAGAGTGGTTGGTGGAGCAGAAGTGAAACCTGCTGGTGGAGAAAGTTCCCAAGCTTTGCAGAAGGAAATGCATTTCACCAGATCACTCCTTCCCCTTTCTCATGGTTTATTTATTTCCCTGGATAGTGCCTCCTCCCACAGGGCCCTTCTCCCACCCCTCTTCTGAGGATCCCTGGGAGGATGATGTGCATTATGTATTGTAAACAGACCATCATTCCTCACAAGTCTACACCCCAGATGTAGAGACCCTTGTGGTTCAGTGCAAGTGAAAGTTGCTGGCTTCTGGCCTTGACCACTAGTATCATCCTAACGTACATCCTGATTGTCCCCTCCTGCTTGCGAAAGTGGAAAGAACCTTCCCTCCAGGGACGTCTTCCTCTGATGTGGCAGAGGGAGGGATAGCTCAGTGGTTTGAGCATTGGCCTGCTAAACCTAAGGTTGTGAGTTCAATCCTTGAGGGGACCATTTAGGAGTCTGGGGCAAAAATCTGTCTGGAGATTGGTCTTGCTTTGAGCAGGAGGTTGGACTAGATGACCTCCTGAGGTCCCTTCCAACCCTGATATTCTATGAGACTGTCATCTATGCTGCCTCATCCTCCCCTGCCTGGAATCCTAGAGAAGCTCCTTCAGTAGAGCACCACAAAGCCATCCTTCATGAAGGGAGCAGGAGGCCAGGTGCTTTCCCTAGGTTTGCCCTCTGCCAGCCCCATGGGTTTCCATGTGAAAATCTCAGATAGTTAATGCTGCTTAAGCTAGGCGTTTATGGGATTTAGGGGTGAAGTCCTGGCTCCATAGAAACAGCCATACTGGGTCAGACCAAAGGTCCATCCAGCCCAGTATCCTGTCTGCCGACAGTGGCCAATGCCAGGTGGTTCAGAGGGAATGAATAGATCAGGCAATCATAAAGTGATCCATCCACTTCCAACATCTGGCAATCAGAGGCTGGGAACACCTGGCACATGGGGTTGCATCCCTAAGCATCTCGGCTAATAGCCATTGATGGACCTATCCTCCATGGCCTTATCTAATTCTTTTTTGAACCCTGCTATAGCATTGGCCTTTAAATGGCCAAACCCCCATTGACTTCAAAGGGGCCAGGATTTCACCTTGGGGCTTTTAGCTCAGGCTGATCAAAACAGCTGGGATAGATGGCAAAGAGAAAGGCTGCCTCCAAGCTAGCCTGGATCCAAACCATAAAGGTCCTTCGAAGCCAAACCAATGCCTTGAATTGCACCGGGGGGGGGGGGGGGGGGGAGGAGAATGCAAGCTGTAGTATGCAGTGTGAAACTAGAGAAACAGGGTCAGGTTGCAGGGGGGACTTAGCTTGGTTTGGCACCAACGGCCTAGACATGGAAGCCAGGGCCCGGGTTGCTGGTACATGCTGAGTGTCTAGAGTTTGTTTAACACAGGCTTCCAGCATGCTTGATAAAGATTGCCTTCCTCCCGCGCTGTCTGCCTGCTGCAGACTGTTGAGCACAGGTGCCATGCTTCCTGCCAGAGGGATCGACCAGTAAATGGGTCGCCATCCAGAGGGATGCAGTGAGAACGTGAGCAGCCTGAAGCCAATCTGATTGTGAGGGCGTTTCAGAACGTTTCCTTTGAGTAGGCCCCCCAAATACCAACTATTGTACGGGTCCAGTCCTCTTGTCCTTACGCTGGAGCACAAACTGCGAGGTCCTTTAAGGACTTCTTGGGACTGCGAAGCTGGGATAGAAAGTTCTCAAGTTTTCCGGTGCTTTTGTGCATTTCATAGAATCATAGAATCATAGACTATCAGGGTTGGAAGGGACCTCAGGAGGTCATCTAGTCCAACCCCCCTGCTCAAAGCAGGACTAATCCCCAACTAAATCATCCCAGCCAGGGCTTTGTCAAGCCTGACCTTAAAAACCTCTCAGGAAGGAGATTCCACCACCTCCCTAGGTAACCCATTCCAGTGCTTCATCACCCTCCTAGTGAAAAAGATTTTCCTAATATCCAACCTAAACCTCCCCCACTGCAACTTGAGATCATTTGTTTGAGCTTGATATAAAACTTGCCTCTTGGTCCCAGGAAGTCTTGTGGCTAACCTGCTGGTTTCTGACTCAGAATGTGGAGGTTGAATTCCTCCTTCTATAGACTGCCTGTATGATCCTGAGTCAATTATTTAGCTGCTTGGTGCCTCAGTTTCCCATCGCTACAAAGAAAATGCTTCTTTTCTCTGTTCAGATTGTTGGGGCAGGGAATGTCTCTTACTGCTGGTATGTACAGCCCCTAGCACAGCAAGCCCTTCAGTTTGGTAGAGATCTCTAGGCACAGCGGTGATAAAAATCAGCATAATGAAGTTCTTCTGTTTCCAGTTCCACCTGGGCCTCCAGAAATGCAGACCTGCTGGTATATGCATAGTGCTTTAAACCGCCTTTTGGTTATCATGCTTATTTTAGAAAGTTATCCAAACTTTCTCCAACTTGAAGTAGAAGTTCAGTTCGGGTTCAGGTTTAGTTCAAAGGCGGACAGGGAGGAGGTCTTATTTTTTCTGCGAGAGTTTTCCCATCCCCACTCCAAACTCCTCTGAATTTGTCAGCAGGGTGCGAGAAGGAGGGTGGAAGGAATGACTGACTGCATTGAATCAGAGCTGCAGCCTTATCGTCTGCCAAACATCAAGCCTTTCCCGGTCCAATCTGAAATCCTCCAAATCTGTTCATTTCACACAGCAACACCTCCAGCATCACTGCTTTTAGCGTGCACTGTGAAAGATCACATATGTGGAGCCCACAGTGGTTTCTCATGTCACACATGCTCCCTGTAGATATTAAACGACCTGTGGTCTGAACCTAAGGCACCCAAACAATTACGTCAGCTGGCGTCTGCTGGCATTTAACAGTAGATGATCTCCTGGTAGCAGGCAAAAAAAAGAAACCACATTAATTTTAACATTTGCACATCTCCACTCAAGCAAACTTCTCCTCTTGCAATCAGAAGTGTCTGCATCTCCCATGAGTGTATCCGATTAGTTGGAAATCACTTTTAGGAATATCTCACTTCATTATTTCCATTGGAACGGCAGCCTTGTGTCCTGATGCTCTGGCACTTAAATAAGGGAGTGGGACAAGCATCTTGTTTAACATCTCCATTTCAGAGTAAATGAGGTTTCTGCAGAGTGGGTGATTTGTAATTAAACCCCGGAACATGCATTCAGATGTGATCCGTAGCATGAATTAAATCCACTGCATGTGAGAATAGCCCACGAAATCACAGTTATCCATTATTCAAAATGCTTTTTCTGGGGGTTGGGAAGAAGGAAAACAGAGTGGTTAAAAACAGAAAGAGAAAGGGAGGGAGGGTCACTGGGTTGCTCAGAAGAATATTGCTGGGAAAAGAAGTCTTTAATTTCTAAGCCTGAGGCCAAAGGCAAAACAGCCTGGTCTAACAGATGGGACACTAGCCTGGGATTCGTGGTGCTTGGGTTCTACTCTTAGTTCTACTGCTTCCTGCTGTGTGGCCTTGAGTAATTCACTTCCCCCCCCGACCTTTACCTCTCTTGTGCAATTGGACTGTTAACTCTGCAGGGCAAGGACTGTCTTTAATGACCTGAAAATCAAAAAGGAATCCTACAAAAACCAGAAATATGGACAAATTGCGAAGGATGAGTACAAAAGAATAGCACAAGCATGTAGGGACAAAATCAGAAAAGCCAAGGAACAAATGAGTTATACCTAGCAAAGGACATAAACGGCAATAACAAGAAGTTCTTTAAGGAAAAAGGAGCAAGAGAAAGGTGAGGGAAAGAGTAGATTCTCAACTTAGTCGAGAAGGAGAGCTAATAACTATTGACATGGCTGAGGTGTTGAATGACTATTTTTCATCAGTCTTCACTAAAAAGATTAATGGTGACCAGATACTCAACACAATTAATATTTACAACAAAGGGGAAGGAACACAAGCCAAAATAGGGAAAGAACAGGGTAAAGAGTATTTAGATAAATTAGATGTATTCATGTCAGCAGGGCCTGATGACATTAATACCAGGGTACTTTAGCAACCTTAGGCTAGGTCTACACTACCCGATTGAATCGGCGGGTAGAAATCGACCTCTCGGGGATCGATTTATCGCGTCCCGTCGGGACGCGACAATCGATCCCCGAATCGACGCTCTTACTCCACCAGCGGAGGTGGGAGTAAGCGCCGTCGACGGGAAGCCGCAGAGGTCGATTTTGCCGCCGTCCCTACAGCGGGGTAAGTCGGCTGCGATACGTCGAATTCAGCTACGCTATTCGCGTAGCTGAATTTGCGTATCTTAAATTGACCCCCCCTCCCCACCTCCCGTAGTGAAGACCTGCCCTTGGAATCATTGGCAACTATCTTTGAGAACTCCCGGAGGAAAGGTGAGACCTCAGAGGACTGCAGAAAGGCAAACATAGTACCTATCTTTAAAAAGGGGAACAAAGAGGACCCAGGGAATTATAGACTGGTCTGCCTTTGATACTTGGAAAAAATTATTTGATACTTGGAACAAATTATTAGACAATCCATTTGTAAGCATTTAGAGGATAATAGGATTATAAGGAATAGCCAGCATGTACTTGTCCAAATAAATCATGTCAAACCAACCTAATTTCCTTCTTTGACAGGGTTACTGGTATAGTGGATGGGGAAGCAGTAGATATAAATATCTTGCTTTTAATAAGGCTTTTGACATAGCCCCACATGACATTCTCATAAGCAAATGAGGGAAATGTGGTCTAGTTGAAATTACTATAAGGTGGGTGCATAGCTGGTTGAAAGACCATACTCAAAGAGTAGTTATCAATGATTTGCTGTCAAAGTGGAAGGACATATCTAGTGGGATCCCAAAGGTATCAGTCCTGGGCTTGGTACAATTCAATATTTTCATTAATGTCTTGGATAATAGAGTAGAGAGTATGCTTATAAAATTTGCAGATGACACCAGGCTGGGAGGGGTTGCAAGCACTTTGGAGGACAGGATTAGAATTCAAAACAACCGTGACAAACTGGAGAATTGGTCTGAAATCAACAAGATGAAATTCAATAAAGACAAGTGCAAAGTACTACACTTAGGAAGGAAAAATCAAATGCACAGCTACAAAATGGAGAATTAGCTGTCTAGGTAGTAGCATTTCTGAAAATGATCTGGGGGGTTATGGTGGATCACAAATTGAGGTTGAGTCCATAATTTGATGCAGTTTTGAAAAAGGCTAATGTCATTCTGGGGAGTATTAACAGGAGCGTCACATCTTAAGACACAGGAGGTAATTGTCCCATGCTGCTGAGCTCTGGTGAGACCTCAGCTGAAGAATTGTGTCCAATTCTAGGTGCCACACTTTTGGAAAGAATCCAGAGGAAAGCAACAAAAATAAGAAAAGGTTTAGAGAAACCTGACCTACGAGGAAAGGTTTTAAAAAAAAAAAACTGGGCGTGTTTAGTCTTGAGAAAAGAAGACTGTTATTAGCCCCTGGACCCTTCCATCTTCAAATATGTTAAGGGCTGTTATAAAGAGGATGGAGATCAACTGTTCTCCATGTCCACTGAGGGTAGGACAAGAAGTAATGAGCTTAATCTGCAGCAAAGGAGATTTCAATTATATTAGAAAAAACTTAACTATATGGTGTGTTAAGCTCTGGAATTGGCTTCAAAGGGAGGTTGCAGAATCCCCATCACTGGAGGTTTTTAAGAACAAGTTGTACAAACACTTGTCAGGGATGGTCAAGAAATACTTGGTCTTGCCTCAGTGCAGAGGGTTGGACTTGATGACCTCTTGAGATCTCTTCCAGCCCTACACTTCTACGATAAGTCATAGTCATCATTGGTTTAAATATGGCAAAGGTTAGTAGCGACTAATGGTTTGTCTACAAACTGCGTATGGGTTAGCCTACCTGAGCTAGCTTGAGTCCAGGTCATGTGGATAACAACAGCAGTGAAGACAGTACACTCTTGGATTCAGAACAGGTAGTACAAGCCGAGCATGAAACCTGTGTACATTCTCTGCTCACCGTGGTGAACCCTGCACTGTGCTGTCTTCACTTCTATTTTTACCACCGCTAGGTAGACTCATGTTAGTTTGGGTAGCTGAGCCAGTGCACAGCTTTTGCTGCACAGACATATCCTAAGAGTCATCATTATTGAACAGGTTTGTAGGAGCCTTTGTGGAGAGTTGTTCTCATTCAGTTCCTAACAGTAAAGTGTGTCCACCTTGGTGTTGGTACTAACTAGCCCCTTTGGGGGCAGAGAGGCAAAGTACTCAAGACTGAAATTTGAAGAACTCCTGTACCTGATCAGCCCCCATTTTGAAAACGACCCCAAACCTGAGTGCTTACGTTCCCCACTGTATGTCCCAGTCACCTCCACTGAAAATCCCCATGCAATTGTCTTAGTAAAGATCACTGTGGTAAGTAGCTCTTGGCAGGCTCCTAGGGTTTAAAGAAGTTACGGCTAAACCTCAAAAGGTCTAGAGTTTAGATAAACACCTAAAAGTTCAGATGTTCATCCAAAGCTAATCCCAACTAGTTGAATATCTTGGAATGCTCACAAGAGCAGGTTTTCTTATGTTTCCCAGCACGCCTGCTTCTGTTTGCATCCAGATAGGCTGAAAGTACAGTCCTTCTTTTGATAATATGACAGTGGTAGATCTTGCCCTGCCTGGATATCGGAACTTGTCTGACCATTTCAAGAAAGATCCGATCTGAATTTGGATCAAGAGGCAAGTCATGGCTTGAAGCATTCTTATATTTCCATTCTGGTTCATCTATCCCTCATTCAAAAACCCTCGAGAAAATACTTGAGATGTACAAACAAGATAGCCATTGTATTTACTCACATACTGAAGAAATAAAAAGCATTCTGAAGAACTTGTTTTGTAAGAGAAGAAGGATGGTCCAATGGGTAGGCTAGCAATCTGCAATTCAGGAATAGAGTTCACCTATAAAATGGGGATAATGTATTTTGCTACCCTGCATATGTTTCGTGAGGTTGAATACATTAATGATCATAAGGTCCTCATATATTATGGTGGCAGAGGCTGTGTGAGGAGTAATTCAGAGGGAGTGATTTTGCAGTTTCTTGTGGAAAGTCCTCAGGAAGATTTCAGCATCTCCAGGTGTGTTAAGTATCAGAGGGGTAGCCGTGTTAGTCTGAATCTGTAAAAAGCAACAGAGGGTCCTGTCTTAAAGGTGCCACAGGACCCTCTGTTGCTTTTTCCAGGTGTGTTGACTATTTGAATTTACTGCACACCCTTTTAGCAAGTTGTTTGTTTTGCTCTGATTGTGAACACAACATAAGCACCCAGCCTATTTCCCTGTGCTGCTCATTGATTCAAGCAGCAGAAACAAACAGTGTGACCGAGGCATCTAATCAAAATTAATCAACGTGCCTCAGCTACCAGATTTTCTATGCTCACAACTGGAGTTGACTGGAACGTTTCCATGAGAACAAAATTTTGATGGAAAGACACTTTGTGAAAATTTTCACAATTTTCTTCCTGGTTTTCCAATGAGCTGAACTCACAGTGGGCCCCACGCTACAAGAAGGATGTGGAAAAATTGGAAAGAGTCTAGCGGAGGGCAACAAAAATGATTAGGGGGCTGGAGTACAAGATTTATGAGGAGAGGCTGAGGGAAGTGGGATTATTTAGTCTGCAGACGAGAAGAATGAGGGGGGATTTGATAGCTGCTTTCAACTACCTGAAAGGAGGTTCCAAAGAGGATGGATATAGACTGTTCTCAGTGGTGGCAGATGATAGAACAAAGAGTAATGGTCTCAGGTTGCAGTGGGGGAGGTTTAGGTTGGATATTAGGAAAAACTTTTTCATTAGGAGGGAGGTGACGTACTGGAATGAGTTACCTAGGGAGGTGATGGAATCTCCTTCCTTAGAGGTTTTTAAGGTCAGGCTTGACAAAGCCCTGGCTGGGATGATTTAGTTGGGGATTGGTCCTGTTTTGAGCAGGGGGTTGGGCTAGATGACCAACCTTGATATTCTATGATTCTATGCTTATGAATAGGCAATAGACCAAGAACCATTTACAGAAACGGTTTGACAAATCACTCCAAACTAAAATGAAAAAAGAAATCAAGAAAATTGTAATTTGCTGAGTAGAAAAAAATGGTAAAAATGCTCATATCAATGATTAACTATGAATTAGGCTGTTGACAAATGGGAATTCTCCATGGCGACAGCTTTGTTACAGTATGGGTTATATCCTCTTCTGGCGTAAATTATAGTAGCTCCATTAATTTCAGCTAAATTATTTGTCACTGATTTACCTCAGAGGAAGATTTGGAGGCTGTAATAAGTCATATCCTCTGTGGATACCTTCCTCAAGGCCTTTAAGCCTTGTCCGTATGCAAATGTGCACTGACTTACAGAAGTGATTTAGTTAAACTGGTGCTAAAGTCTGTGTGGACACTCAAATCTTGGTTTAAGAAGGACATCTTTCAATATATTATTAATTATTTGTATTAACATAGCACCTAGGAGCCCCAGAAATGGACCAGAAACCCCACTGAATTGGGTGCTTTACAAACAATGAACAAAAAGATGGCCCCTGTTTCAAGGCTTTTCCAATCTAAGTAAAAGACGAGACAACTGGCAGACAGGAGAGTACAAGGAAACAATGAGACAATATTGGTCAGCATGCTAGGCAGCGGTGTCAGCGTGTCAACAGCCTAATTGTTGTCAGGCTTTTTGTAGGCAACTTGGCAAAGGAGGGCTGTAGCATAAACCAGTTCCTAACTGACTTAAGCAAAATAGAAATAAGTCTGGCTTAAACAAAAATAAGAGTGTCTACATGGCCTTTTTCACTAAAGCAGTTTAACATCAAAGATAAACCAGTGCCGCTCACTGTTTAGAGCAGCCCATAAATTACCCAACTAAATGGACATCTGCTGCTTCCTTAGGGAGGCCATTTCACAGTCCACTAGATGTCACTGCTTGGAAAATATTCCAGATGCTAGTACAACCCACCAATGCTACCTGATTGCTCTCCTTAAAGCAAATATAAGCTCTTTGGTGGGAGGGAGCGTCTGTTTTATTGTATGCGTGACCAGTGTCTAGCACAATGGGACTCTGACTCCTTACTTGGACCTCTAGGTGCTTCCATATTAATTATTTATTATTAACAAGAACACAAAAAAGTAGCCCATACTAACACATGATTCTGTGTCGCCCTCTAGTGGCTTGATCACCTATAGATGTTTCTGAATCTACTACTGCAGCCAAGGCAGTGACCCTCATCCTTCAGCTCAAGTGATAGAAGCTTGCATTTTTAGATCCCAAGGCCTCAGGTTCAATACCTGTAGATGGCACTATGAGTGATTTCATTAAAAACAAAGAAACATTTTCTTAAGGAAATCCTCAACTATTTCCAGAACTCCTGCTAAGCTAAAAGGAGAAATTCAGTGTTTAAAAATAGGAAGAAGAAATAAGTGGCTTCAGCATTCACTTCTGCTCTGCATAAAAGCCATTCAACTTCCCCCCTCCCCTCATTTCCCTTTTTTCATTTAGCTTGGATGGTGTTGAATCGCTTTAAATGGACATCAGCTGTCAAGGGTGAAATGGAATGATGACACAACATCACCATGGAGATGGAATATGAGATGATAAATAAGGAAGACATTGTGTGAGCTTTTTTTCTCCCCAAGAGTGTCAACACTTGTAGGCTCAACCTTGAAAAATCTCCTGGCTGAACAGAATGGAGAAAGCGTTCAGAGCTTGCATTCCCCCAATCGATAATAGAGGAAATCCAGGTTCCTGTGCTGTAGTGTGTAAGGAGTCCAAAACACATTTGGGTTTGATTTGCACTGTGATGCATCATTTCCCCAACGTTGTTCCAAAGCCAATGTTTCTGACTTAAACAACTTGTTTTCTGGATCATTATTTACTATTTTAATGACATTTGAGATGCTGCATCTCACTTTATGACTTACATCCTGGAAAAAAATCAGTGTGTATAGAATAAAGATAGACTGGGGATGATATTAAAGGGGCTGAAGCATCATAGCTACAAGCATAATGGGGTCAAAGAAACAAGACAAATGAACAAATGTTTCCATGTACCGGGAGATAGGCTGAAATGGGGAATTGTCAGTGTCAACATTATCCTGGTAGAAGGAGCCAGTGCAACGTCTCATTGGAAGGTCGAAGGTCGACTGGAAGGTCAAAGTGCAGCTGTGATTGGGAACTAATGCTCTTCTGTCTTTCCCCCAAAATCGAGCCGTGGACAATGACTAGGGGGTTTGCACTGTAATCTCATTTCTGCCCAAACAGCCCCTTTAAAGATCAGCCCCTTACAGGCTGAACAATGAATTAAGAACTAATTCTCCCCTCAGCAAAGCTGCTCCCCCTCTGTGCTGATCCACAGAGGGTGTGAGTCTGTTACAAACCCAAGCAGCAGCCATTCATTCTTATAGCGCTGAAGGTCCTCAGTTCAATCCCCAGTGTATCGGCCAAGATGGTCCAATGTTCAGTCCCCATTGTGGTGGCCAAGATGGGGACTGCCGTGCATGCACATCTCCGACTGAAGTCAATGATACCCATGTTCAAGCTTCCAAAGCACCTTATCGGTCTAAACATAATTTGAAATAGTGTATCTAAACTCAGCCATTCAGCCTCCTGAGATAGAGACACTGACTCCCATGCAGACAGGACTTTGGTTTTTAAGGCCTCATCCGAAAGGCCAAGACAGCTGAATCTGGCTGTCCAAAGAGATCCGGGTAGTTGTGATAAGCATCCAGACCAGTGCGTGTATACGTGAATCAATTTTTTTGAGGGTCACCAGACACTAGCCCAGACCTGAATTCAGGGTTCTGTGTTTCCTCTGAATGGTGGATGACTGTACTCACACTTAAAGCAAAGCATTTCTAATGGCTTTGAGGAGATAGAAATGTTACCAGTTGCAACAGAGAAACACAGGGTCCTGAGGGCCTCAGCTCTTGTCTTGACAAATAAATGAAGGTGATGCCTTTCTCCAGTGGCAAAATTCACAACCCCTCACCTGCAGTAGGCATGTGGAGGTATTAGGCCCCTAGCAACGGTGATGCAGTGAGACTGTCTCTCCAACAACCTGCTACCACCTCATCTGTTAGCCATTTAAGCCAGCAACAGTTCAGGACGATGCAAGAAATACAACAGCATCTCTGCACACTACAATCTCTAAGGGGACTGCACAGAGACAAAGTTGCAGCCAAGAGCCATTAAATTTGTGCCCCAGTACTAGGCATATGGAGCCAATCCAGTGTGCTTTCTGTTTGCATACAGGTGTTCAAGTTATCTACCAATAAGAATAGAGTAGATTCCTCTACTTCCTGAGGTCCCTTCCAACCCTAATATTAATTTATTGGGGGGGAGGGATAGCTCAGTGGTTTGAGCATTGGCCTGCTAAACCCAGGATTGTGAGTTTAATCCCTGAAGGGCCCATTTAGGGATCTGGAGCAAAAATCTGTCTGGGGATTGAGGGTTGGACTAGATGACCTCCTGAGGTCCCTTCCAACTCTGATATTCTATGACTCTTAATAGCAACCTCTTGGTTCCCAGCTAAAAGTTGCTATTATCTGTAAATTGCCAATAAGCAGAAGCACTGTTTTCAGGGGGATACATAGGAAAACGAGTGTGGAACAATGATACATGGTAAAGAACAGTAGTTGTGAAACTGTTTATTAACCTTCAGTACTAAAGAAACCCAAGCATGCCACACAGTAATGGATGCATTGTATAGTGTGCCACATGGTTTAGAGCAAAAGTAGGAAATTTCAGCTTGCTGTAAGTCACAAGAAATCCTGTAAAGCAGAACACAGTTCTACAGTACTGCATCAAGAAAAAGCTTTTTAAACGCCCCAAAGAAACCTTGTAAAACACTTAGAGCAGTGGTTCTCAACCTTTTTCTCGCTGAGGCCCCACGAAACGTGCTATAAAATCTCCACGGCCTACCTGTGCCACAATAACTGATTTTCTGCTTATAAAAACCAGGGCTGGTGTTAGGGGGTAGCAAGCAGTGCAATTGCCCGGGGCCCCATGCCAGGGGGGTCCCCATGAAGCTAAGTTGCTCAGGCTTTGGCTTCAGCCCCCAGTGGCAGGGCTTAGGGTCCCGGGCTTCAGCTCCATGCAGCAGGACTTCAGCTTTCTGCCGTGGGACCCAGTGAGTCTAACACTAGCCCTGCGTGGGCCTTGGGGGACCCCCTGAAACCTGCTCAAGGCCCAACAGGGGGCCCCAGACCCCTGGTTGAGAACCACTGCACGTAGCTGGTCTGTGAGGGAAATCTCTTCATGTTCATCTTCACATGCACTGTCCTCTTTTGCCCTCATCAGCTGTTGGCGCTTTACAGCCGCTACTGTCACCAGAAATTGGGCATCTGAAAGCTCACCTCCTGTCTCCAAACGACTGTCAAACTCAACAATGATCTCAAATTCCTTGGCAGTTAGATTTTCAGAAACAGCATCCAGCACACGAGTGTCCACCCGGCTATCGTTTTCTATTGTGGATGAAAACCCTCCCTTTCTGCAGCTGTTTAGAACAGTCTGTGGGAAAACAGTAGCCCGTGACTCCTTAGCAAGGTGAAGCGCATCAATCAGAGTTGGATTTTTGGCACTATCCACCACTCGTCGGTGTGGGTCGGTAGCCAGAGAAGCCCTAATTCACACATAAAGATGACCATTGAAGTTTTTTATGACACTCGTGTCCATTGCTTGCATGACTGAGGTTGTGTTTGGAGGCAAGAATTTTAACATGATGTGTGATAGCTCTACGTTAGCTGAATGAGTGGTCCAATTGTCAATTAAGAGGAGAAACTGTTCCAATGTGAAGAAAGAAAGAAAACTCATTTTGTGACCAGCTCTTCTTACTGTGCTGGTCAGAACAATCTAAATGATTCCTTGGGCTCCCTGTTTGTTGTCTCTCACTTTACACATAGATTTGTGCCACAGACTCCCTTTTTTGTTATATGTTTATACAGCACTGTAGAAGTTGTCGACTCACCCCCTTGTGGTGCGGCCTAACAGCACTTTCCTCTTTAGTGCCCCCTGCCGACAGTCGCTGTGGTCCTGCGAAGGTCAGCCTCTTCTCATGACTCAGACCCCCGCGGCAGGGTCACATTTTAGTCATAAGAACGGCCATACTGGGTCAGACTAAAGGTCTATCTAGCCCAGGATCCTGTCTTCCGGCAGTAGCCAATGCCAGGTGCCCCAGTGGGAATGAACAGAACAGGTAACCATCAAGTGATCCATCTCCTGTCGTCCATTCCCAGCTTCTGGCAAACAGAGGCTGGGGACACCCTCCCTGCCCATCCTGGCTAATAGCCATCAATGGATCTATCCTCCATGAACTTATCTAATTCTTTTTTTAATCCTTTTATAGTCTTGGCCTTCACAACATCCTCTGGAAAGGCATTCCACAGATTGCGTGAAAAAAATACTTCCTTTTATTTGTTTTAAACCTGCTACCTATTAATTTCATTTGGTGACTCCTAGTTTTTGTGTTATGAGAAGGAGTAAATAATGCTTCCTTATTACTTTCTCCACAGTAGTCATGATTTTATAGACCTCTATCATATCCCCCCTTAGTTGTCTCTTTTCCAAGCTGAAAAGTCCCAGTCTTATTAATCTCTCCTCATCTGGAAGCTGTTCCATACCCCTACTCATTGTGTTGCCCTTTTCTGAACCCTTTCCAATTCCAATACATCTTTTTTGAGATGGGGTGACCACATCTGCACGCAGTATTCAAGATGTGGGCATACCATGGATTTATAGAGAGGAAATATGACATTTTGTGTCATATTATCTATTCCTTTCCTAATGATTCCCAACATTCTGTTAGCTTTTTTGACTGTCACTGCACATTGAGTGGATGTTTTCAGAGAACTATCCACAATGTCCCCAAGATCTTTTCTGAAGAAATCTTCGTCTACCTCATCCTCCTTGTCTGGTGGTCAATAGCAGATGCCCATCACAATATCACCCTTGTTGCTCTGGCTCTAAACTTAACCCAAAGACTCTCAACAGACTTTTCTCCAGTTTCATACTGGAGATCTCAGCAATCATACTGCTCCCTTACACACAGTGCAACTCCTCCACCTTTCCTCCTGTATCTGTCCTTCCTGAACAGTTTATACCCATCCATGACAGTGCTCTAGTCAAGTGAGTTACCCCAATCACATCATAGTTCGTTGGCTGTGCCAGGACTTCCAGTTCTTCCTGCTTGTTTCCCAGGCTTCTTGCATTTGTGTACAGGCAACTAAGATAACTAGCCGATTGCCCTACTTTCTCAGTATGAATCAGGAGGCCTCCCCCGTTGCACCCTCCTCCTTGTATTTCCACCTGATGTCCCACTTACCTCAGAGCTTAGGTCTCCATCCCCCGGTGAACCTAGTTTAAAGCCCTCCTCACTAGGTTAGCAAGCCTGCCTGCGAAGATGCTCTTCCCTCTCTTCCTTAGGTGGATCCCATCTCTTCCTAGCAATCTTTCTTCCTGTAACAACATCCCATGGTCAAAGAATCCAAAGCCCTCTCTCCGACACAACCTGCGCAACCATGAATTTACTTCCACAATTCAATGATCCCTTCCTGGGCCTTTTCCTTCAACTGGGAGGATGGACGAGAACACGACTTGTGCTTCAAACTCCTTTATCCTTCTTATCAGAGCTGTGTAATCTGCAGTGACCCACTCAAGGTCATTCTTGGCAGTATCATTGGTGCCCATGTGGAGAAGTAGGAAGGGGTAGCGGTCCGAGGGCTTGATCATCTCGGCAGACGCTCCGTCACATCCTGAATTCTAGCTCCAGGCAAGCAGCACACTTCTCGAGTCTCCTGGTCTGATTGACAGATGGAACTCTATCCTCCTTAGGAGGGAGTCCCCGACCACCACCACCCATCTCCTCTTCTTGAGAGTGGTGGTCGTGGAGCCCCCATCCCTAGGACAATGCATCCCATGCCTTCTGGACAATGCGGTCTCCTTCTGATCCCTTCCCTCAGATGACTCTTCCAAACTATTGTACACCATAGTACCTGTGAAGAGAGCCTTAAAATGGTCTCTTACCGCTATCTGCATTGGGGGTACATGGGTTCTCCTCCTTCTTCTTCTGGAGGTCACATGCTGCCAATTTTCTTTCCCCATTCTGCACTGCCCTCTCTGATTTTTCAACATGCTGTGCCTACAGTACCAAACACTGACTTCTATCCAGAGCTCCTTGTTTCTCACCATGCTCCTTACACTGAACCACATTGTGCCGGGCTTTCTGCCGACTGAGCCAGCCCTCTGAAAGTTAAAGTCCTTCCCCCTGCTCTCCTGCCAGCTGACTCACCTTCTGTTACATCATCGGCCCGGTGTCAAGCACCCTGGCCAACTTTATGCTAAAACCGGAGTCACAGGGCTCCACCAGCATCTGCCTCCTTTCCCTCACGCCAGAACTTACTGTTCCTGTAAAATGTTATGTCTGGTTTTCTGAATGCACAAAATAACAGTCTTTGAGACTTCAAATCTCTTGGCTACTCTCGCTGGCTTGGCAGCGGGCTCACCTAGGGCTCCAGGAGCCGAACTTTATCCGCGAGAGATAGGTCCATGTGTTTGGAACCCGTGGCACACAGTGGAGACACTCAGCTGCACGTGCTCAAAAGCAGGAAATCAATTGCAGGTAGGACCTCCCTCTCAACAAGTTGCTATGAAGTGGGACATCTGTTGCTGGTATCTGAATCCTATTCATGCTGATGTTAATGGGGCAGGATTGGTTCCTTGCAATATGTTGCCATTAACCAGAAGTTGCTATTCTCAGCATTGCTATTAAGCGGAATCTACTGCACATGCACCAATTCATTCCAACCAATAGAATGGCAGTATGCAAATTAACTGAAGAAGGATGGTGCTAAATGATTTAGCTACCTCTGTTGCCACCATGGCATTGCTTAAGAATGACATCAGCTTCACTCTGATTATAAATAGTGATCATATCAGACTGTGATGTAGGGTGTGTGAATTTGTGGGTCGGACTAAGATACGATGAAGTGCAAGGAGATTGAAAAAGCCTCAGGAGCATTGATAATATTGGGGAAAAACATGTTTTTTGTGTTAGGCCCCCAAGGGACCAACATCACTCACAGTACAATAACTTGCAAACAATTCCCAAAGCAACTTCATCATAATATAACACACACACACACACATATATATATATATATATATATGTATGTATATATATATATACACACATAACATAACAAAAGGTATACTGGCATTAGAAAAAGTTTAGAAAAGGGCAACTAAAATGATTAGGGGTTTGGAATGGGTCCCATATGAGGAGAGATTAAAGAGGCTAGGACTTTTCAGCTTGGAAAAGAGGAGACTAAGGGGGGATATGATAGAGGTATATAAAATCATGAGTGGTGTGGAGAAAGTGAATAAGGAAAAGTTATTTACTTATTCCCATAATATAAGAACTAGGGGCCACCAAATGAAATTAATGGGCAGCAGTTTTAAAACAAATAAAAGGAAGTTCTTCTTCACATAGCGCACAGTCAACCTGTGGAACTCCTTGCCTGAGGAGGTTGTGAAGGCTAGGACTATAACAGGGTTTAAAAGAGAGCTAGATAGATTTGTGGAGGTTAAGTCCATTAATGGCTATTAGCCAGGATGGGTAAGGAATGGTGTCCCTAGCCTGTTTGTCAGAGGGTGGAGATGGATGGCAGGAGAGAGATCACTTGATCATTACTTGTTAGGTTCACTCCCTCTGGGGCACCTGGCTTTGGCCACTGTCGGAAGACAGGATACTGGGCTGGATGGACCTTTGGTCTGACCCAGTACGGCCATTCTTATGTTCTTATGTTCTAACTCCCAACTGAAGTTGGGAGCTTCTGCTAGGCTTCCAGGCTAACCTCAGTCTTCAAGATTGGAACAAGCCTCTGCTTAAACCAGCCTTCCAGGTTAAGTCAAGCAAAGTTGGAGCAGGCCTCTGCCTAAACTGAGCTCCAAAGCTAGACACAGTCATCCAGAGCTCAAACATAAGAATGGCCAGACTGGCTCAGACCAAAGGTCCATCTAGCCCAGTATCCTGTCTGCCGACAGTGGCCAATGCCAGGTGCCCCAGAGGGAATGAACAGAACAGGCAGCTATCAAATGATCATTCAAGCTGGGAAGACCTCTGCCTATACTTGGTTCCTAATCTAACTTCACTCCCAGACTAACTAACTCTTCCAAAGGTGGAACAGGTCTCTATGTTACCCAAGCTCCCAGCCCACACCGTTTTTTTGAAAGCCAGGGCAAGCTTTCTAGTTCTTGACACCACCACTACACTGCAGCCAATTAGCAATCGCTGTCAGCGACAGACCACGCCATCATAACTTTGCTCCATTAAAAGCTAGTATATTCACACAGGACTGTTCCCAGAGTTTTCAATGAGTTTTATCTGTATGGAAAATGTGATGGTGTCGCGGGATATGCACACCCCAGTGGGGCAGGGTTGTGATACCAGTGCCGTTACAGTCTCCCTGACAGTCTTTAGGCCCAAAACAGCACAGCTCTGAGGCTGGAGATGGTCTAGCGGCCCTTGGGGTCAGGGCAGTGCAGCCCAGTGGCCAGAGTCAATATAACCACCCTCAGGTGCAGGGCAATATGGCCTAGTGGCCAGGATCCATAGAACAGCCCTCTGGTACAGGGTAGTACTGCCTAATGGCCGGAGTCAATATCGCAGCCCCTAGGCACAGGACAGTGAGGCCCAATGGCCAGTGTCTATATAACAGTGTCTTCAGGTACAGGACAGTGTGACCCAATGGCTAGAGTGAATATAGCAGCTCCTAGATGCAGGGCAGCATGGCCCAATGGCCAGTACATGGGGAGGAGGAAGAGGTCACCACCAGGGGGATGGCAGCCTGGGTAGGGAGGCCTCGGCCCACCCGACTCCACCGGGCCTCGACCCAGGGCCCTGACAGTGGCGGAGTGGTCCACCACTGGGCCAGCGAGGACTCCCACCGAAACATGCTGACCTCACTGAGGTGGGAGGTACCACTCGCGCACCCTTCCTGGGTCACTTCCTACCATGCTTCCAGACTCTGTAGTCCATTGAGCATCGGGGTTTCCGAGCTCCTCAGCACGGGTGATTCCCTGCGGCTCCGTTGGCTGCAGCCCTCCACTCCGGCTCTCAGGGTCTCCAGTTCCCACAGGCGAAGGCTGTGGTGGTTCTTCAGCTGGAGTCTCCACCCAACGTCCTTCCCCTCTGGCGGTCAGCCTAGAATGAGCTGGGCTGCTCCCTTTTATACTGAGGCAGCTGTTGGAACATGCCCAGCACAGTCTGAGGGGCGGGACTTCCGCCACCTATAGTGAGGCGTTAACCCTCTCTTGTCCAGTGCGGGATCTGTACACCCCATCACAGATGGGTTAGTCAAAATATATTTGTTAGCTCAAGAGGCCCAATAAAACATGACTCAGAATAGTGTTTTTTTAAATGGCTCTTAAATGATTCATTTTCAATTCATTTTAATTAAACTAAACTAACAGATTTACTGGAAAATTCTAAAGAAAGCAAATAAAATACAATAAAATTATTCAGTCTTTACTTACAAGATTATGCACTGTGAATCATAGAAGCATCTAAGGCCAGGTCATCAAACTTTCTCTTCTGCAGATTTCCCTCCCAGGTTTTGTCTACCTCTTGGCAAGCTCAGTTTTGGAAAGCTCTATTCTTCATACAAAATAAAGACGTTCTGATGTGAAAAACCGAATCAAACCTTAACTATGCATTTCCTACCAAAAGAATTAAAAAAAGAACTAGATAAGTTCATGGAGGATAGGTCCATCAATGGCTATAAGCCAGGATGGGCAGGGATGGTGTCCCTAGCCTCTATTTGCCAGAAGCTGAGAATGGGCGACAGGGGATGGATCACTTGATGATTATCTGTTCTGTCATTCCCTCTGGGGCACCTGGCATTGGCCACTGTTGGAAGACAGGATCCTGGGCTAGATGGACCTTTGGTCTGACCCAGTATGGCCGGTTCTTATGTTCTAATGGACCAACATGTCCATAATATTGATCTGTCTGTCACCATTTTGCAGTGAAAAATTTTACTTTCTTCACAGAAGCTGTAAACTTGGCACCATTTTGCTAATTTCACAGACACTGCTGGGCGTATAGGAAGAGAAAGTCCCATTCCCAAAGCAAAAAGCCTTTTTCACTGACATAACTACAAGGAATTCATAGGAAACCCTTACACATTACTAGGATGACAAATGAAGAGGTTTTGGCTGTCTCATTCGTGAACCCAGTAAATATAAAAGGGGCATAATAATGGGGGATGAAACTAAGCAAAGAAAAATGTAGGTTGAACATTAGGGAAATTAAAAAAATAATTCAACACTGAGATCTGTTAGACTATGGAAAAGATTCCCAAGGGAAGGGGTGGAAGCCCCATTGCTTGAATCATCCGAAACCAGACTAGACGAAGTGCTAGCATACACATGGCCGGGAAGAATTCTGCACTGGCAGTGAGGAATAGGCTATGGGTCTGATCCAATTGCTCTTAAAGGCGATAGCACAACACCCATTAATGGCAAAACTGGCGTCAGTGGGACCGAAGCAGGCACTAGATTACTAACAGCTGGTTTCTTGAAAAACTCAACAGTGGGCACTCCGCAATATTTGAGCCACCACGGTAGTTCCTCTTCGAAGTACAGGAAGGTTGCTCAGGGTACAGTGAGTGGGTGGGGACAGGACTTTGTAATGGCATCCACTATAATAGGATTTTTACCATCTTTCCCTTCCGTGATTGCATGAAAAGCCCCAATCAACAGAGTTCTCCTCTGGTGAGAAACTTTCCCCGCTGCTCCAACAAGGACGAGATGATCAATGAACACATTCATTAAATAAATCAAACGGACAGAAAACAATGCCTTTCTAGCCCCTGGAACAGCCCAGGATTGGGGGGAGGCGAGAAAGCCATCCTTGTCCCCACTTCCTCAGACTTTGAGTTTTGTGCTGTGTCCTCAGGGTATGTTTACACTGTAGTCCGAGTGTGTGACTGCGGCACCTGGAGCCATACCCTGGAGTACAGCTGTGGTGGCACGTAATTCAGCATAGACTATACATGTCCACCCACAACCCTGGCTAATACTTGGATGGGTAGCCCACTCTGAAGTCCCTGCTGCCATAATTTTACTGCTTCAGTTCCCTGGTTAGTTAGCTCAGGTATGTCTACCCACGCTGCAATTACCGGCCCCGGTTGCAGCGTAGCTTTTCCCTTAGATGTTCAGCACAGAATCTCGCCCCTTGTGCTTTGGCATCTCCTGCTCCTGCACTGGGGGGAACCTTACCTGAAGATTCCTGAACCTTAAAAATCAAAGTTGGGTTCTCAAATCAGGTGAACATCTGGAGCATTGTCGTTTTACCTGAGCTAGTAGAAAGGCTGAAATATCCCCCTTTCCTAATTCACCCCTACATTTCCCAATAGGAAACATGATTGTAAACAAATCTGTAAAAATGTATGTGGCCTTTAACACGTGCCTTGGCTGTTTCACCAGACTTCAATGAGCTGCAGGAGTGGGAAGAACACAGAGAAGGACAAACAGGATGATGGTAAAATCAAAGCAATGGCTATTTACAAGCCCCCTGCAATGCTGAAAATGGGGGGAAAAGCTTTTCATCTGCATGTTTTTCCCCCTCTCTCTCTGAGATGAAACCCGTCTTTCACTTTTATGAGCCCATCATAATGGGAACTGTCAGGCCAACCTGACCTGACTGCAATTTGTTTTCTTTATTTTAGGACACATGAAGGTTCTGGTCTGGGAGAGGTCGTGCTCATCTATTGACAACATATCAGGGTTAGTCTGTCCTTGTTTACGCAGGCAGGCGTATCTGAGTTTTGCTTTGTGCAACTGGATCAGATAGCATAGTAAAATCAGAGTGGTGAATAATACATCCAGTGCAAGTGAACATAAGAACGGCCATACTGGGTCAGACCAATGGTCATCTAGCCCAGTATCCTGTTTTCCAACACAAATGCCAGATGCTTCAGAGGGAATGAACAGAACAGGTAACCACCAAGTGATCCATCCCATTGCCCATTCCCAGATTCTGGCAAACAGAGGCTAAGGACATTTCAGAGCATGGTTTTGTATCCCTGCCCATCCTGGCTAATAGCCATTGATGGATCTAGCCTCCATGAACGTATCTAGTTCTTTTTTGAACCCTGTTATAGTCTTGGCCTTCACAAAATCCTCTGTCAACGAGTTCCACAGCTTGATTGTGGGTTATGTGAAGAAATATTTCCTTTTGTTTTTTGTTTTAAATCTGCTATTAATTTCATTTGTGTTATGTTCTAGTTCTTGTGTTATGAGAAGGAGTAAAGAACACTTCTTTATTTACTTTCTCCACACCAGTCATGATTTTATAGACCTCTATCATATCCCCCCTTAGACATCTCTTTTCCAAGACGAAGAGTCCCAGTCTTATTAATCTCTCCTCATTTAGAATGTGTTCCATACCCCTATCACTTAGCTGCCTGTTTCTGTGCCTTTTCCAATTTCCAATATATCTTTTTCAGATCTGCATGCAATATTCAAGATCTGGACATACTATGGATTTATATAGAGGCAATATGATTCTTTTTGTCTTCTTATCTATCCCTTTCCTAATGATTCCCAACATTCTGTTAGCTTTTTTGACTGCCGCTGCACATTTAGTGGATGAATTCAGAGAACTATCAACAATGTCCCCAAGATCTTTTTCTTGAGTGGTAACAGCTAATTTAGACCCTATCATTTTATATGTATCGTTGGATTATGTTTTCCAATATGCATTACTTTGCGTTTATGAACATTGAATTTCATCTGCCTTTTTGTTGCCCAGTCACCCAGTTTTGTGAGGTCCCTTTGGTTAGGGCTAACGGGAGCGGGAATCCACTGATTGTCCTTCACGTGGGAATGAATGATACAGCTAGATTCTCGCTGGAACGTTTCAAGGGAGACTATGCCAGGCTGGGGACGACGCTTGAGGAAATCGAGGCTCAGGTGATCTTCAGTGGGATTCTGCCTGTTCTTAGAGAAGGGCAACAAAGGTGTGACAAGATTATGACGATCAACGGATGGCTTAGGCAGTGGTGCTATAAGGAGGGCTTTGGGATGTATGGCCAGTGGGAGGCATTCATGGACAGAGGACTGGTCTCTCGGGATGGACTTCACCTGAGTAGGGAGGGAAATAGACTTCTAGGATGGAAGCTGGCACAACTGATTAAGAGAGCTTTAAACTAGGAATTGGAGGGAGATGGTTGGGAGATGTCCAGATAATTTCCATGCCGGATTTTAACATTGAGAGGGAAGAAAATGAAGTAAGAAAGGATACAGCCGTGGGTAGGAGAATGGACATACGAAGGAAGGGTAGTGTAGATACCATTCTAATAGGTGATACTGATGGTAGAATGTCTGGGCCTAATTGGGTAAAGAATGTGAGTGAAGCCAAACAGCAAGAATTAAGATGTTTGTACACCAATTCAAGGAGCCTAGGCAACAAAATGGAGGAACTAGAGTTACTGGTGCAGGAAGTGAAACCAGATATTATACGGATAATAGAAACATGGAGGAATAGTAGTCATGGCTGGAGTACAGGTATTGAAGGGCATGTGCTGTTTAGGAAAGACAGAAATAAAGGCAAAGGTGGTGGAGTAGCATTGTATATCAGTGATGAGGTAGACTGTAAAGAAATAAGAAGGGATGGAATGGATAAGACAGAGTCTGTCTGGGCAAAAATCACATTGGGGAAGAAAGCTACTAGAGCCTCCCCTGAGATAGTGCTTGGAGTGTGCTACAGACCGCCGGGATCCGATCTATATGGATAGAGACTTTTTTAATGTTTTTAATTAAGTAAATACTAATGGGAATTGTGTAATCATGGGGAATTTTAACTTCCCAGATATAGACTGGAGAACAAGGGCTAGTAATAGTAATAGGGCTCAGATTTTCCTAGATGTGATATCTGATGGATTCCTTCACCAAGTAGTTGCTGAACCAACAAGAGGGAATGCAATTTTAGATTTGGTTTGGTGAGTAGTGAGGACCTCATAGAAGAAATGGTTTTAGGGGACAACCTTGGTTCAAGCGATCATGAGCTAATTCAGTTTAAACTAAATGGAAGGATAAACAAAAATAGATCTGTGACTAGGGATTTTGATTTCAAAAGGACCAACTTTAAAAAATTAAGGAAATTAGTTCGGGAAGTGGATTGGACTGAAGAACTTGGGGATCTAAAGGTGGAGGAGGCCTGGAATTACTTCAAGTCAAAGTTGCAGAAACTATCAGAAGCCTGCATCCCAAGAAAGGGGGAAAAATTCATAGGCAGGAATTGTAGACCAAGCTGGATGAGCAAGCATCTCAGAGAGGGGATGAAGAAAAGTCAGAAAGCCTACAAGGAGTGGAAGATGGGAGTGATCTGCAACGAAAGCTACCTTATTGAGGTCAGAACATGTAGGGATAAAGTGAGAAAGGCCAAAAGCCATGTAGAGTTGGACCTTGCAATGGGAATTAAAACCAGTAGTAAAAGGTTCTATAGCCATATAAATAAGAAGAAAACCAAGAAAGAAGAAGTGGGACCACTAAACATGAAGGATGGAGTGGAGGTTAACGATAATCTAGGCATGGCCCAATATCTAAACAAATACTTTGCCTCAGTCTTTAATGAGGCTAATGAGGAGTTTCAGGATAATGGCAGGATGACAAATGGGAATGAGGATATGGAGGTAAATATTACCACATCCGAGGTAGAAGCCAAACTCGAACAGCTTAATGGGACTAAATTGGGGGGCCCAGATAATCTTCATCCAAGAACATTAAATTGCAAGCCCATTAGCAAGAATTTTTAATGAATCTGTAAACTCAAGGGTTGTACTGTATGGCTGGAGAATTCCTAACATAGTTCCTATCTTTAAGAAAGGGGAAAAAAGTGATCTGGGCAACTACAAGCCAGTTAGTTTGACATCTGTAATATGCAAGGTCTTGAAACATTTTTTGAAAGAGAAAGTAGTTAAGGACATTGAGGTCAATGGTAATTGGGACAAAATACAACATGGTTTTACAAAAGGTAGATCGTGCCAAACCAACCTGATCTCCTTCTTTGAGAAGGTAACAGATTTTTTAGACAAAGGAAATGCAGTGGATCTAATTTACCTCGATTTCAGTAAGGCATTTGATACAGTTCCACATGGGGAATTATTAGCTAAATTGGAAAAGATGGGGATCAATATGAAAATTGAAAGGTGGATAAGGAACTGGTTAAAGGGGAAACTACAACGGGTTGTACTGAAAGGTGAACTGTCAGGCTGGAGGGAGGTTACTAGTGGAGTTCCTCAGGGATCGCTTTTGGGACCAATCTTATTTAATCTTTTTATTACTGACCTTGCCACAAAAAGTGGGAATGTGCTAATAAAGTTTGCGGATGACATGAAGCTGGGAGGTATTGCTAATACAGAGAAGGACCGGGATATCATACAGGAAGATCTGGATGACCTTGTAAACTGGAGTAATAGTAATAGGATGAAATTTAATAGTGAAAAGTGCAAGGTCATGCATTTAGGGATTAATAACAAGAATTATTGTTATAAACTGGGGACGCATCAGTTGGAAGTAACAGAGGAGGAGAAGGATCTCAGAGTATTGGTTGATCACAGGATGACTATGAGCTGCCAATGTGATATGGCCGTGAAAAAAGCTAATGCGGTCTTGGGATGCATCAGGCGAGGTATTTCCAGTAGAGATAAAGAGGTGTTAGTACCATTATACAAGGTACTGGTGAGACCTCATCTGAAATACTGTGTGCAGTTCTGGTCTCCCAATTTTAAGAAGGATGAATTCAAACTGGAACAGGTACAGAGAAGGGCTACGAGGATGATCCGAGGAATGGAAAACCTGTCTTATGAAAGGAGACTCAAAGAGCCTGGCTTGTTTAGCCTAACCAAAAGAAGGCTGAGGGGAGATATGATTGCCCTCTATAAATATATCAGAGGAATAAATACCAGGGAGGGAGAGGAATTATTTAAGCTCAGTACCAATGTGGACACAAGAACAAATGGATATAAACTGTCTATCAGGAAGTTTAGACTTGAAATTAGATGAAGGTTTCTAACCATCAGAGGAGTGAAGTTCTGGAACAGCCTTCCAAGGGGATTAGTGGGGGCAAATGACATATCTGGCTTCAAGACTAAGCTTGATAAGTTTATGGAGGGGATGGTATGATGGGATAGCCTAATTTTGGCAATTAATTGGTCTTTGACTATTAGCGGTAAATATGCCCAATAGCTTGTGATAGGATGTTAGCTGGGGTGGGATCTGAGTTACTACAGAGAATTCTTTCCTGGGTGCTGGCTGGTGAGTCTTGCCCACATGCTCAGGGTTTAGCTGATCGCCATATTTGGGGTTGGGAAGGAATTTCCCTCCAGGGCAAATTGGCAGAAGCCCTGGGGTTTTTTTGCCTTCCTCTTCAGCGTGGGGCATGGGTCATTTGCTGGAAGATTCTCTGCATCTTGAAGTCTTTGAACCATGATTTGAGGACTTCAATGGCTCAGACACAGGATTGGTACAGGAGTGGGTGGGTGAGATTCTGTGGCCTGCGTTGTGCAGGAGGTCAGACTAGATAATCATAATGGTCCCTTCTGACCTTAAAGTCTATGATTCTAACTCTTCACAGTCTGCTTTAAACTTAACTAATTTGAGTAGTTTTGTATCATCTTCAAATTTTGCCATGTTCCTGTTTACCACTTTTTACAGATTATTTATGAATATGTTAAACAGTTCTGGTCCTGTGCATAACTTTTTGTGAATCCTATGTATATTTTAATGAATTATTATTATTAATACTATAGAAGTATGTAGAGGCCCCAGCCGTACTGTGCTAGGTACTTGTGATAGGGTGTCTAACCCATCCTACCTCTCAATGAGTTAACTGGAGTGGGTAAAGCCAATTAACCCATCTAGAATATTGCTCAAGCACTCAAGGGTATAATCAGGAAGGCCAAAGCACAATTGCAGTTGCAGCTAGCAAGGGATGTGAAGGGTAACAAGAAGGGTTTCTACAGGTATGTTAGCAACAACAAGAAGGTCAGGGAAAGTGTGGGACCCTTACTGAATGGGGGAGGCAACCTAGTGACAGATGATGTGGATAAAGCTGAAGTACTCAATGCTTTTTTCGCCTCGGTCTTCACAGACAAGGTCAGCTCCCAGACTGCTGCACTGAGCAGCACAGTATGGGGAGGAGGTGAGCAGCCTTTAGTGGTGAAAGAACAGGTTAAGGACTATTTAGAAAAGCTGGACATGCACAAGTCCACGGGTCCAGATCTAATGCATCTGAGGGTGCTGAGGGAGTTGGCTGATGTGATTGCAGAGCCATTGGCCATCATCTTTGAAAACTTGTGGCAATTGGGGGAAGTCCCAGACGATTGACAAAAGACAAATGTAGTGCCCAACTTTAAAAAAGGGAAGGAGAATCCGGAGAACTACAGACCAGTCAACCTTACCTCAGTCCCTGGATCAATCATGGAGCAGGCCCTCAAGAAATCCATTTTGAAGCACTTGGAGGAGAGGAAGTTGATCAGGAACAGTCAATATGGATTTACCAAGGGCAAGTCATGCCTGACCAACCTGATTGCCTTCTATGATGAGATAACTGGCTCTGTGGATATGGGCAAAGTGGTGGACGTGATATATCTTGATTTTAGCAAAGCTTTTGACACGGTGTCCCACAGTATTCTTGCCAGCAAGTTAAAGAAGTGTGAATTGGATGAATGGACTATAAAGTGGATAGAAAGCTGGCTAGATCATCGGATTCAGTGGGTAGTGATCTGAGGCTCGATGTCTAGTTGGCAGTCAGTATCAAGCGGAGTGTCCAAGGTGTTGGTCCTGGGGCCAGTTTTGTTCAACATGTTCATTAATAATCTGGATGATGGGATGGATTGCACCCTCAGCAAGTTTTCAGATGACACTAAGAAGTGGGAGGAGTTACATACTCTGGAAGGCAGGGATAGAGTCCAGAGTGACCTAGACAAATTGGAGGATTGGGCCAAAAGAAATGTGAGGAGGTTCAACAAGGACAAGTGCAGAGTTCTGCACTTAGGGTACGTCTTCACTTACCGGAGGGTCCGGCGGCAGGCAATCGATGTTCTGGGATCGATTTATCGCGTCTGGTTAAGATGCGATAAATCGATCCCGGATCGATCCCGGAAGTGCTCGCCGTCGACGCTGGTACTCCAGCTCGGCGAGAGGAGTACGCGGCATCGACGGGGGAGCCTCCCTGCTGCGTCTGGACCCGCGGTAAGTTCGGACTAAGGTACTTCGAATTCAGCTACGTTATTAACGTAGCTGAATTTGCGTACCTTAGTCCGAAGTGGGGGCTTAGTGGGGACCAGGCCTTAGGATGGAAGAATCCCATGCACTGCTACAGGCTGGGGACTGACTGGCTAAGCGGCAGTTCTGCAGAAAAGGACCTGGGGATTACCATGACAAAAAGCTGGATATGAATAAACAGTGTGCCCTTGTTGCCAAGAAGGCTAATGGCATATTGGGCTGCATTAGTAGGAGCATTGCCAGGAGATCGAGAGAAGTGATTATTCCCCTCTATTCAGCACTGGTGAGGCCACATCTGGAGTATTGCATCAAGTTTTGGGTCCCGCACTACAGAAAGGATGTGGACAAATTTGAGAGTCAAGCAGAGGGCAACAAAAATGGTTAGGGGGCTGGGGTACATGAATTACAAAGAGAGGTTGAGGGGACTGGGATTATTTATTCTGCAGAAGAGAAGAGTGAGGGGAGATTTGATATCAGCCTTCAACTACCTGAAGGGGGGTTCAAAAGAGGATGGCGCTCAGCTGTTCTAAATGGTTTCAGATGAAAGAACAAGGAGCAATGGTCTCAAGTTGCAGTGGGGGAGGTCCAGGTTGGATATTAGGAAAAACTATTTCACTAGGTGTTTGGTGAAGCACTGGAATGCGTTACCTAGGGAGGTGGTGGAATCTCCATCTTTAGAGGTGTTTAAGGCCTGGCTTCACAAAGACCTTGCGTGGACTAGATGACCTCCTGAGGTCTCTTTGAATCCTAATCTTCTATGAGTCTATGATTCTAAGTGTTCTTTATGGGCCATCAACTTGAATGTTCCATTCATAATGTGCTGGCCAGATTGGATACAGATTACCCTATAGGTGTTACCACAGGAGCAAACACATTTGAAATAAAAGTATATAATCAATGTTTATAACTCCAGATACAAAAACGATACATGCATACAAATAGGATAATCATATTCAGCACTTCATAACTTTTCCATCCACACCTTACTTGACACACTTTGTACAACATTTGTTGTGATTATATAACAGTGGTAGCAACAATGATCTACATAGTCATATTTTAATCATAGAATGTCACACAGCTACACTCCACTAGCACCACGAAACCACTAGGGGGAATGTGGGTGATGGCATTTTCATAGGAGCTGGACCTAGGCTGTGGAACTCACTGCTACAGGAGATGAGCATGACCAAACACCTCACCATTTTCAGAACTAAAGATAAAACTCAGTTCTTTGACTTAGTTCTCCCATGCTAGTTATTCTCATTAAACACTCAGACGTGGGGTTGGGATTTAAAAAATGCTACCTTTCAAGCTGATCATGCAAGAAGAAAAGAAAGAGAGAGAGAGAGAGAGTTCTTGTTGTTTTGGTCACAAATTTTGTGAGGAGCTCTGATATGAATGATAAAAGTGTGCATGGGGATAGATAGATAGATAGATAGATAGATGAGTTTGTGTATGGGGGTGGATGGTTAGAGAGATGGATGTGTGTATGTGGGTTGGTAGGTAGACAGAGTTGAACATCCCTCAGCTTCGGGGATGTTTGAAATCCAAAATCACATCTAAACTTCACAAATGTCCCCTCTCTTTATGATGGGCTGACCCAAACACTCAGATCCAACCCCGTATGATCATGGTTGTAATGCCTCTTGCAGAAGAGAAAAGACAGGACTGTGCAGTAAGGAATATAACAAGTGAGGCCGCTGGCTCTGACCGACCTTGTGGTTCTCTCAGGATTTCTAGCTCCCACACAGTCTGTGCAATTAGCATGCAGGGTCTTCCTAAGTCTTGTCCTGCACTACGCGGCTATGAAAGGGACTGCTGCTGGCTACCCAGCATGGTTCGAACTGTATATCTTGGGCCAATCGCCAGTTAAGAACAGGCCACTTCTGTCTAGCATGGCTTGGGATATGGAATGCTGTGTCCAATAGAGCCGCAAATAACTTCTACATTGAAACAAAAGTCTATAGTGTTTCTTGACTTTATGTTTAGTTCATGTGGCTTTTCTGCTCCCCGTGCAGCTGGCAAGGAGGCGGCCAAGAGCAATAAGTACCCAGTGTCACTTTACACATTTTTCACACAGCAACACACGCGAAGACAATCCTGGCTCATGATTGGCTGAAGGTTTCTGAGGAAATCAACAGTACTGAGGTCTAGAGCCATGCTGAACAACCCATATCAGCTGATTGTCTGCAGCTGAGGACGGGGCAACGTATGCATCTCTCTGCTTCCTGATGAGCTTAGCAGATGTGACTAACATGTATTTTGTAGATCTCTGATTTTGTCTTCCCTTCAGAATGTTCATTTAAAAAGAGAACTGTTCATGAGGATTCAAACTAATGGAGGGAGGGAGTCTTGTCTAGTGGGTAGAGCCAGGGAGGACAGGGAATCAGGACTCCAGGGTTTTGCTCCTGGCTCTGATGCTGACTCAGTGTGTAAGTGTGGGCAAATAGTACCCAGTATGTCTCATGGACATAGGGCCATATATTCCCCAGAACCAACAAGGAAAAATGCCCTTTCTTCTACTCATTGTTTGGGTATTTGTCTTCAAGAGATTTTCAACCTTGCTTCTGCTTTTCAGCACATTTTGAAAGTTGTTGGATGAGAGGGGAGGGTTTTTTAAAAAAAAATTACATAGGAGACATAAAATTGAGCATATCAGTATTGCAGACAAGACTCAATTAATGTCCAGAAAGTGGCTCGTGTGACAAATTAAAAGACTCTTCTTTTGTTATTTATTTGTACTGCAGTGGCACCTTGGAGCCCTGGGCATGGAACAGGTCCTCTATTGTGCCAGGGGCTGTACAAACACAGGACAAAAAAGAGAGTTCCTGCACCAAAGAGATGACAATCTGAATATAGGACAAAAGACAACCGATGGATACAGGGGAGCACAAGGAAACAATGAGAAAGCACTGGTTAGCACGAAAGGCACAGGTCTCAGCCCACCAGCTGTGTAATCATCTCCACATCTCTTACCAAGGCCCTGCTCTTACTACCAGATTTTCCACCCAATCATTTAGTGTATTGGCCCTCACGACACCCTTGTGAAGTAGGAACATGCTGTTGTCCCTATTTTACAGAGGGGGAACTAACACAGGGAGAGAGTAAGGGCTTGTCTGCATAGAGCAGGACAGGAGTGTGTGCTGGAGAAGTGTGAGCGGTAAAGCACACCACTGTGCTGTGTGCTAATTGGCCTGTGTAGACCTTGCTGGTTCCCAACTGCATATTAATGTAGTGTTGTAAGTGACTGGCCTAGGATTATACACGGAGTTTGTGGCAGAGCAGGGAATCGATCCTGGGTCTCCTGAGTAGAGCTGGGTGACATTTCTCAAATAGTTTAAAGAATGAAAAATGCAGTTTTAGTCAAACAAAACTATTTGCAAATTTGACTTGAATAGTTTCAGCCAGTCACAAAACAGCTGGAGGGAATGACAGTAGACTAGCTTCCCTGCCATCCTATCCCCTTTAGCTCAGTGGTTAAGGCAATCCCCTTACCTATGGGATGTGCAAGTTCAAATCCCACTCTAGAATAGACCTGAAATTGTCTTTTTCGATGCATGAAAAATTCTGAGAAATCTCAGATTTGGGTCAATACAAGCCGACTTTCTTTCTGGAACAGCCACTGAACCGAAAAATCAGTTATTCACCAGCTCTGCTCCTTAATTATAGGCAAGCACCCTAGCCACTGGGCCATCTTTTCACTCTCACAACTCTTTGTTCTAGTCTTCAAAGGATGGTTTGAAAAGTTAGTTCTCACACGGGAATGCAACGCGCGGCTAGTGAAATACTTAAGTGCCCTATGGGTAGGCAGGGTCCGCACGCACTCAGAAGTGCCCCAGCTTTTCTAAACCAGTCCAGCCCAATCTCCCTTTTAAAGATATTCCAAGAAAATGTTCTTTACAAAGGAAGCACACTTTTCAACCATCATTTCTGTAGATGGGACCATTTAGCTGAAATCTGCTGACATGGTCTCGGTTCACGCTGCCAAGTCGTAAATTATTACATTTCCATAGAATGGAATTAGCAATTATTATTATTACACCAACCGGTCTTGAAAGGGGGAAAGGAAATGGTTCTTCTTTTAGTGAAGCTGGCTGGCTCCCTGATTCAGACCCTGGAAAGGAGACAAGGAGCCAGGCACATGCTGCTTTTGAACAAGCTGCATTCACGAGCCCCTTGCAAACAGGGGACTCTGCTTTCCATAAACATGCTGCCCTGAGCCACACCCCCCTGTGAAGACGGGCTGGAAGAAGGAAGGGGGCGTTGTTTTAATTTTCATGAGGAACATCGTGTGTTAGGCCATAAAGCTTCACAGGCAGCAATACTGTCTGTAAGCATTTAAAGGGGCTGTGTGTTTTCATATTGACTGATGTTGTAAATACGCAGACTCTCTGACCCAAATGATGTGCCCAGCTCTAGTGTCTACTGACTTTGTCTGCTATTGTCAGTGGTGTCATGGTTTGAGGAGGATGCCTTATCTGAAATTATGCAAAGGGAAACTGAAGCTGAATGTTAGCTAAGATATCCTGGAAACAAGGGCCAAGATTTCCTTACCTTCACCAGGAGATGAGACCTGATACCAGAGGGCTCTTTAATCTATCAAACAAGGGCATAACAAGATAGATGGACACTGAGGTCAGCATACTTCAAGGTGGAAATCAGGCCAGGAGGGTAATCAGCTCTTGGAAGAGTTCACCCAGGGATGTGACTGGTTCTTCTTCACTTTAAATTGAGATTGCGTTTCTTTCTAAATGTTACTCATAGACTCATAGACTTTAAGGTCAGAAGGGACCATTATGATCATCTGGTCTGACCTCCCGCATGATGCAGGCCACAAAGCCGTCCCAACCCTTTCCCTTGACTCTGCTGTTGAAGTCCCCAAATCCTGTGACTTAGAGACTTCAATTAGCAGAGAATCCTCCTGCTAGCGATCCCTGCCCCATGCTGCGGAGGAAGGCGAAAAACCTCCAGGGCCTCTGCCAATCTACCCTGGAGGAAAATTCCTTCCCGACCCCAAATATGGTGATCAGTAAAACCCCGAGCACGTAGGCAAGATTCTCCAGCCTGACCCTCATTAGCCATTATACTATTTACCTGCCATGGCACGCTGTTCCTTTGACTAAAATCATGTTATCCCATTAAACCATTCCCTCCATAAACTTAATCTTAATCTTAATCTTAAAACCAGACAGGTCCTTCGCCCCCACCGTTTCCCTCGGAGTTTAACCACAAGTTGTTGGACTAGGTTCAGCATGGAACCACTGGGTGAAATATGACGCCCTGCGTTATGCAGAAGGTCACACTCGATGATCACAATGGTCCCTTCTGGCCTTGAAAGCTCTGACTCTACAAAAGCACTGTAGAAAATACTATGTGTGTTAGTAGAGAGGTGGACAAGGTGATCTCATAGGTCTTCTCCCAGCCCTGTTATGAATTAGTTGTTCCTTCTGTGATTCATTGCTTTGGAGTGGATAATTCGCACAGGCATAAAAATCTTAGAAATGCAGGGCTGTAAAGGACCTCAAGAAATTATCTAATCCATCCCCCCTGTGTTGAGGCAGGATTAAGTAAACCTAGACCATCGCTGAGAGATGGTTGTCTAACCTGTTCGTAAAAGCCATCAGTGAGGGGGATTTCTCAGCCTCCCTTGGTAACATGTTCAGTGCTTAACTATCCTTATAGTTTTATGCAAAAGAAATGCAATGCAAAAGAATGTCATGCAACTAAAAAAGAAAACTGAAACCCCTGCCTAACTCATTACCGAGTGGTGCAGAGATCTACTCCTGAGCAAGGGCTGCTCTTTGCAGGATTGTCCTGAAAGCTTTTACTTGAGATAACAAAATTGGCTTGGACCCAAACCTTTACTCAAAACTGACTTCCATTCTCATGGCCCTGAGCAAAATATTCTTCAAGCTTCAGACAAGTTTGGTCAACCGTATTGCAGACAGTGAATGTAGAGACAGCTTTAGTCATGGCATGCATCAACAAGTGGCACTGTGACACATAGTTTTCCAAATTCTTTTTCTTAGTGTGCGAGCAAGTTTTTATTCTTGGAAGAAATGCTATATTATTGTTAGTTTCGTTATACAGTGGTCCTTTGGGAGAAGCTGTGGCTTAATGTCTGTAAGTACAGTAAATTATTGGTGCAGAGTAGCTTCCTGGGACTTGGCAGTGGTGTGTGTTATGAGACTTTCAGAAGAGGGGATTACCTTCATGCTGATTGGGACCACCACTGTTCCAGGGCTGGTACATGAATAAATAAATCAGGACTATACCAAGACTCCACATCGTTAATTTCTCCTCCATTGGGAAGCCAACCTGCAAGGTCCCAGACATCTGCTATTGCTCAGCAGATGGGTGACGCTGGTTGAGAAATGGAACACTGGTGTGAAAGAAGGGACAACTTTGATATTACTTTAGTATTTCCATTCTAAAGGATCGTTATCTATGAAAAATGACCTCAATAGGACTTAAGTAGGGGCTTAAGTGCCCTGCTGAATCGGGGCCTTATCGCACACAGTGGTTGTGTGTAGTGAATAGACTGAGCTTCCATTGTTATTTGCTGCAGTAGTTGTACGATGTGTTATGAGTGAAGCGAGTGACATAGGAGGCTGCCATGACCACAAGGAACAGTCTTGTGGTCATGGCAGCGACTAGGGACATAGATCATCTGGGTCCTAGTCCATCCTCTGCCACAGACTTTAACCTTGATCAAGTCACTTAATCATTCTGGGTCTTTGTTCCACTTCTGGCAAATGGGTGGACTTCTGCATTGAACTGCCAGGCCACGTCCAATCTACCCCACTAATAAAGATTTTCTTTCTGATGGCAGCAGCTCCTTGATTTACAATGAAACATTTTCCTGCTGCCCTTTCGGTCACCTTCACTCTTTTGCTTATTCCCAAACTCCTACCTGCCCCCTGGCTTCCCTGTGGACTTGGAAAGCAGGATCACCCAAGGCCTGGCCAGTCCCCAAAGAAACACAAGATATGGGGATGCAGCAGCTGGGGTTTAAATCAAAGGTCCTCATAGGAATCTCCCAACCGCCCCCCCACGCCAGTTCTCCACTTGCCAGCGAGACAGCCTGCAATTATTTCTGTGTGCTCCCCAGCTCGTGCCACTGTCCTCGCTAGACGCTGAAATACAGTAGTACAAAAGCGGCTACTGTTCTCTGGATGAGCAGGAGCGGCACATTTAGCTTGGCAAGTTCCGAGACAATATTTGGAGGTTGTTGTTGATTCAGAACTGTTAACTGTATTAATCATGTCACAAACATGCACGCGCTCTGCCAGGCCTCATAAATCTTTCTAGCACGCAGCCTCCCATCATAAACACATTCAAAGACACTGAAGCAATCCCTGTGCCTGAAGGTGAGCACTAGTTTCCCATCACATGAATCAATCAGTAGCACGGAGAGATGGGCAAGAACTCATCTACCTGACCTGCTTACATACCCCTGAGCTGGAGAAGTGCTCACAGGTAGCTGGCTAGCCGTGGAGCCTCTCAAATATGGGGGGGCGGAATGTAAGATCTTCTGGTATGTGTTATTATTGCAGCAGTTCCTGCAAGCCCCGACCAAGATCAGAGGTCTGTTGAGCTAGACGCTGTGCAGTAATCTAGTACGAGACGGTCCCCACCTTGGAGATTTCACAATCGAGGAGGCAGTGTGTCCTTGTGGATAGAGCACTGGTCTGGGATACGAGATCTGAGTTTTATTCTTAGCAATACTGCTGGGTGTTCTTGAGCAAGTTGCTTCGCCTGCCTTGTGCCTCAGTTTCCCCAGCTGTAAAATAGGGTTAATGATCTTGACCTCTTTTGTAGAGCCTTGAAGTCTACTAGTGAAAAGCGCTATGTAAGAGCTAGATAAACACATAGACAAGACAGACAAAGAGTGGGAGAAAGGGATACAACACACACAGAAGATGAGGCACTAAGACATAGACAGGCTAAGTGACATGGTTAAGGTCACACAGGAAATCTGTGGCAGAGCCAAGAACTGAGCTGAGGTTTCCTGAGTCCCAGTCCTATGCCTTCACTAAGCCACCAAGTAACAAACATATAGAAACACCAGCCATCCCAAGGAGAAATGGGACACCCAATCAAAAGGGAGCATTTATGACACATGACTCAGAGGATGGCTAAGATATGATGCTTCCACCTCCAGATTGCATTCTCAAATTGTCACCATCCAAGATGCTTGGTGGCCTATGAAATGAGCTGGTGGTCTCAGTCCACTTGACTAGTGGGCATTACAATGGCTACCGCCAAAGCTGGAACCTTTCTCCCTGAAGCAAGCACAGAATGCTGAAGGGGAACAGAATCTGAACTACCCCCATAGTCCTTTGGGATGGTACTAGGGTTACCATACGTCCGGATTTTCCCGGACATGTCCGGCTTTTAGGGGCTCAAATCCCCGTCCGGGGGGAAATCCCCAAAAGCCGGGCATGTCCGGGAAAATCGGGAGGCTCGGCCGGGGCCTCTTTGTGCGGGGCCGGGGTCGCGGGGCCGGGGGCATGGTGCCGAGCCGGGCCGGGCGCGCGGGGCCGGGCCGGGGGCCAGGCCGGGCCAGGGTCGCAGTGCCGGGCCGGTCCCGCGGGGCTGGGAGCCGGGCCGGGCTCGGGGAGCCGGGCTCGGGGAGCCGGGCCCGGGGTCGGGGAGCCGGGCCTGGGGTCGGGGGGCTGGGAGCCGGGCCGGGCCCGCGGGGCTGGGAGCCGGGCCGGGGTCGGGGAGCCGGGCCCGCGGGGCTGGGAGCCGGGGGTGGTCGGCCGGGGCCGTGCCTCCTCCCCCCCACACCCTCCCCCTTACCTGCTTCAGGCTTCCCGCGAATTAAATGTTCGCGGGAAGCAGGGGAGGGGGCGGAGACTTTGGGAGGGGGCGGAGTTGGGGCTGGGGGCGGGGCCGGGGCCCCCGGGAGTGTCCTCCATTAGGAGGCACAAAATATGGTAACCCTAGATGGTACCTACGGGCTAGGGCGGGCGTTCAGAGGGCTATCCGCTAGAGATGAGCAAGAGGCAAGGATTCTGTTTCAGATACAATGTAGTAATATTTGACTTTTCTTCTCCGCATTTCTTCTCTCTGGATTTTGGGTCCATCTGGGTTTTGAATGGATCAGAGCGCTAACCTGTCTGAGCCCAATCCTCTGGTGCACTGGGGCTGTGTTTTCCTGCTCTGCCGGTGCAAAGCTCCCATGATACAGCCAGTGGAGGATTCTGCCCACATAGGAGTGTCCTTGGGGGAAGAAGGGGTAAAGACCTGCCATATCAGCACTGTGACAGACGGATAATATCTTGAACAAACCATATGGAATTCAGATAAATGTCCTTGGATTAATTTAAACCTTATTGGGTTAAGGTTAATACCTTTGGGGTCCATTGTATTAAAAATGTAATTGTGTATGAGCTACTGGGGCATTGTCTGTATCTTTGGAGGTAGCATGTGTTGCACGTATCTGCTCTAGTAGGGAGGGGATCTGTTATGAATCCGTTGAAGCCATCCCCCTGGAACATTGTGAATATATTGGTTCAAACTAGATTCTCCAGGGACCAACAGACAAAGGTCAGTTTTTTGGATCAATAGCCTGGTTTTAAACTGGCTGCTCAGGGCTTTCTTCCTGATCCAGCAAACAGACAGGGCCCTTGGTTGACGGACAGCCCCAATACTTAGGGTAGGGTTGGAAGGACTTGTCCTCATAAAACTGGGCGGTTGTTCTCAGCTGAACTTGTAACCAAATGGAATTCCCCTTGGGTGGGGATTGGACGGACGGCTCCTGCCAGAATCCATGCTGGGGCTTAGCTCTGGTGAGTTTAGTTGCATGCATGCATGGTCTTTGATTGTTTTTAACATGTTTTTTCTGTAATGCTTTTTACCTTACAACTAAAGCAGGAGTTGCCTAAGAAGTGCTGTGTGGCACCTTATAACCGTAGCAATGACACCTGTTCAGTATCTCTAAAGAGAAATCAAGCTGGCTCTGCTTGGGTGGTCTGTCTCTGCAGGGGGGTAACACAATGCAGGCAGGGAATTTGGCAACCGGGAAATACCCCCGTCAGGAAGGAGAGGGGCGTGTGTCTCCAAGCAGGAGAGGCAACCTCTGGGGAGCCAGAAGCCTGAGAGTGGTTGCCCTTGCTGGACCCTTGAGGGGAAATACAGGTGCAGTTGCCCTGAACTGGCACGGGCATCTCTGCTACCAGGTGCCAGGCACACGCTGGAGAAAGAGGACATGACTGGGGCTGGCGTAAATTAGAGCAACTTTATGCCAGGGGCTAATCCAGGGACCTGACAGTCCTGGGGGTGGAGCCTGGGATCTGAGCTTTTCTCTTTACTCATAGAAGCCAGGGGCCTGATCCAAAGTGCAGGGAAGTCAGTGGACAGACTCCCACTTCAGTGATGTATAGATCAGGCCCTATGTAAGGGGGTCTCTTGGCCCCTTATTGAGCCTTATTGGTTTTTTGGTTGGCCCTCCCCCAATACCAGGAGAAAGGGGAAGGGCTGAAGAGGGCTCAGCGACAGGTCTCCAGGGCAACGGGGAGAGGCCAGCACTCCTAGTCAGCCGGATTGACAGCGAGGGAGTCAAGAGCCCAGAGACTGTCCTGAGTGTGAGCTATGGCTGGCAAGGCCAAGTAAAGCAACCGAGACACAGCCCAGAGCTGAGCTGGGGAGCCAGCGCAGCAGAGACCAGCCGTGCGGACGGTGAGCCACAGGACCAGAACTGGAATAGCGAAAGGTCCACCGTGCCACAAGTAAACTGGAGCAGCGAGGGAGACCGAGGTGGGGATCGCCCAAGGGAGGGAGACGTCGCTGGACAAGACAGCCTTGCAAGCCGAACTCGAAAGGGTGGATGTGAACCCAAGAGGAGGGCAGATGCTAGGTAGAAAGGTCCTGCCATCTAGGGCCTGAGGGTGCATAGCCACCCCCAGAGCTGGCCCCTTACCCGCTGTATCAGCGCAGCACAGCCGGGTCCTGGGAAGGAGGCCAGGGATGTGTAAGGAATAGGCTGTGAATTTACTTGAGTTCCAGAGACCATTGTTTGCGGAGTTCCCGTGCCCACAGTGCCGGGTGCCTTGTTTCTTTGACCTTTTCGTTTCCCCCCCTGTTTATTTCCAGTTGCTGCTTAATTAACTGTATTTGGTTTAAACGCAGTGAAGCGATCAGTGAATCCGGGAAGTGGCCGGTGAGGAGAAAGTACCCCAGAGTAGCGACATCCTGTCTGGCGATCCCCATGAAACTGGGGCTTAAGCCGCTCAGGGATCCTGGCCCAGCCTTATCGGGGTTACCAGGACTCTGCCGCACAGGAGAGAGAAAGAGAAGTCCTTGAGGTCAGGCATCTGGGTCAGGCGAGTTGGGGTGGGGACTTGGATCCATTCACCATCCGATTCCACCAGGGAAAATTCCCCACAGTAGCAGGACTATTCCCCCGCTTACGCTTAGATGAGCAAGCTGTATACATTTCCATTGCAAATGTTTCTCTAGCTCTGAAATTGCCCAGTTTGGTTCCAGCCCCGATCCCTCCTCTGGAATTCTACCCTAAGGATGATTTGATGGTTCTTGCCAGCTCTAAATTCACTGGGTTTTTCCGTTGCAAGACTGCTTGTAATAATGCCCCCAGGGAGAGACTACTGGCCTTTTAAGAAGAACATTGTGTGCTGCAAGGACCCTGGAAGGAGCAGAGCATAACACAGGGCTGTGGGACTCTTTCAACAGCAACTAAAAACTAGAGCTTTGGCTACATTTCAGTCATTGGTGCTGCAGCTAATCCATGCACCCTTGTTAATAAACTCATTTTGCTTTCATTATACTTCATCAGTGCTGAGTAAGTTCAGTAAAGTGTGTGCTTCTAGTAAGCTCATAGGTTGAAAAGTTATAATGTCAAGGTAAAGGCAGCAAATCTAATATTTTTTTCTGTGAATCATAGAAATGTAGGACTGAAATGAACCTCGATAGATCCTTTAGTCCAGTCCCCTGCACTGAGCCAGGACTAAGTATTATCTAGAACATCCCTGACAGGTGTTTGTCTAACCAGTTCTTAAAATCCTCCAGTGACAGAGATTCCATAGCCTCCCTCAGTAACTTGTTCCAGTGCATAACTACCCTGACAGTTAAGAAGTTTTTCCTAATGTTTAACCTAAATCTCCCTTGCTGCAATATAAACCCATTACTTCTTGTTCTGTCCTCAGTGGATAAGGAGAATAATTTATCACCCTCCACTTTATAACAACCTTTTACATACTTGAAGACTGTTATAACCTCAGTCTTCCCTTCTCCAGACTGAAGGAACCCATTTTTTTTCAATCTTTCTTCATAGGTCATATTTTCTAGACCTTGAATCAGTTTTGTTGCTCTCCTCTGGACTGTCTCCAGTTTGTCCACCTCTTTCCCAAAGTGTGGTACCCAGAACAGGACACAATACTCCAGGAGAGGCCTTATCAGTGCTGAGTAGAGCAGAAGAATTATTTCTCATGACTTGCTTACAGCACTCTGGCTACTACATCCCAGAATGATGTTTTATGTGAAGGTCCAGTGAGAGAGACTGATCCCTCTGGTAGGGCGATTTGGGGGCAATTTCGGCGCTGGAAGGGTACTGAGGTCAGCCTGCAAGGAGTAGCCAAGTTGGGCAAGCCATCATGAGGCTTGTGGACGTCTTGTTGGGATCAGCGGTGTGAACCAAAATCACACAGCCCACAAGACATCCAAGATTACAAGGCAGATGTTGACTAAACCCCTTACTGGCCTGGGTGAGCCCCAAAATGTCACAGAGGACAGGGGTACTGGAACAATTTGTATAGTGGGGGTGCTGAGAGCCATTGAACCAAACTGTAAACCTTGTATATAATGGAAATCACTTCAAGCCATGGGGTGCAGCAGCCCCCCTAGTTCCCATACTTGTGACAGATACATGGTGACGTTCCAACATTGCCAGGTAGAGATCACTCCTTGTCTTTGCCATCAGTCTCTTCGCTGTCTTTACTGCTGAGTCTGCCTTCCCATTGCTTGGCGAGGACCCAGGAGAAATTGGCTTGTGCTCAAATTCCCCTTTGGCGCTGAATCATTTGGCTTCTGTTGTGTGCTGTGTCTCATTGTTTGATCGTACCATGCTGGGTACGCCAGACCCTGCAAAAGGCACCTTCCCTGGCCACAGTCCCAGGTTCCATGCCAGTTGTTGCGAGGGGGAATATCTGTGTGGCACCGCAGTGGCTCTGTGTCACACGCCCTTGCTGCCGTGTCTTTTGTCTTTACTCAGCATCAAGAATGAGGGAACCTCATGGACAGAGCTGGGTTCCAAATTGTTTACAAACATACAAGGCCTAGCTGCATATATACACTACTGCTGCTTATGTTCCGTGGTTCTGCAACAGAACCCATTAGAGGGCTTCTAAACTCTTTAAAGGGATACTACCCACCTCCTAAACATTACATCTGCAGATGCTACATATGGGATGTGTCGGGGCATGGCCAAGAGGGAAGGGAGTATGACTGGGAGCATCATTGCACTCTGGCTATTCTGATCTTCCAAAATGGCCCCAAGGGGAATGTTGCAGCCAAATGCAAGTTGGAACCAGCTGGTCCCTGAATTCAGGGCAGCATAACAGTGATGGGAAGCTGCTTTTCCACCCGAACAAACACACCTTCCCTCTCCAGTTCCTGCACGTAGTATATCTTGGCTGGAACTGCAAATCGGCCCCTAGAGCGCTAAATTTAAGCCCTAATTCTTTGACATATAATAGCTGGAAATCACTGTGGAAGTCAGACCCTGAATCTGTCCCCACTAATTTCCTGAGATATCTTTTCCTGTTAGGTCCTGTGGTCCCTTTATGAACAGCGCTTTGCTACGGGGTTTTCCAAGTGCTTTGCTTTGTGGAATCTGTTTGCTATGGGCTAGCCCCTGCTTGCTTCATTCAGTCCCGTTGGTCCCGGGGGAGTTGTGGCGAGCAGAATTTGGCCATACAGGGTTATGTAAATTGTCAGACCTCTAGCAAACTGCTTCCAACATGTAAACTTCCAGCAAGTCATAGCCGCATGGATGTGCAGTCATGCCCAGATCCTGCCAAGGCAAGCCGTAAAAATCAGCGATTGCAAAGCCTTTTCATAAAAAGGACTCGGGGAATGTCCACACTAGCATTTATTGTGTGGCAGTGCTCCAGCATGCCGAGCGCTAACTGTCTGTATGGCCCCTGCTAGTGCACCGTAAAAGTCCCCGAGGGCTCATTGACATGCTGCTGTTTCAAACTAGAGAACACACACTAAAGAACGTTTAGAGACCATTAACTGTCGTTTCAGCCATTTGTTGCATGCAGGGGCGGCTCTGTGTTTTGCTGCCCCAAGCACGGCAGTCAGGCGGCTTTCGGGGGCGCGCCTGCGGGCGGTCCGCTGGTCACGCTGATTCGGTGGCATGCCTGCGGGAGGTCCGCTGGTCCCGCAGCTTCGGCGTACCCGCCGCCGAATCTGCGGGACCGGCGGACCTCCCGCAGACATGCTGCCAAAGGCAGCCTGACTGCCGCCCTCACAGGGACTGGCAGGCTGCTCCCCCGTGGCTTGCCGCTCCAGGCACACGCTTGCTGCGCTGGTGCCTGGAGCTGCCCCTGGTTGCATGGCATATTGGAGCACTATACCCCAGCTTGCTGTACGAGTGCTCATGTAAACATGCCCTCAGAGAGCCTTCTACCTATTACACTGCAGAGAAAAAGGAACCTTAGCAACCAAATTTTGCCCCAAGTTATACATGTGTAAATCTGAAGTAATTTCACTAAATTAATGGAGTTGCTTCAGGTTTATGCTAGAGCGGGTTGGATTATTTTCAGAGAAATGGTTTCCTGTCAGAAAATGCAGTTTTCTTGAAATCAAAATGATTTGTGGGAATGTGTTGATTTCAACACCATATCTGAAGGGGAAACGTTGAAATGAATCATTTTGATGCTGGTTTTGATGTTTTGCTAAGGTCAAAATGTTTTGTTTCGACTTCATTTCAACTCATTTTGTTTAGACTTTTAGACAATATTACAATGTTTATATCACACTGAATGTAATAGTCTCTATGCATTATATATAATATGTGTTTTAATAGGGTTAAATGTAAATGTCTACATCTAGGAACGAAGACTGCAGACCACGCTTACAGGATGGGGGACTCTATCTTGGGAAGCAGTGACTCTGAAAAAGATCTGGGGGGTCGTGGTGGATAATCAGCTGAACACGGGCTCCCATGGCTATGCTGTGGCCAACAGGGCTAATGTGATCCTTGGATGCATAAACAGGGAAATCTGGAGTAGGAGCAGAGAGGTTATTTTACCTCTGAATTTGGCACTGCTGCAATCACTGCTGCAATCCTGTGTCCATTTCTGGTGTTTATAGTTCAAGAAGGAGGTTGATAACTTGGCGAGGGTTCAGAAAAGAGCCACAAGAATGATTAAAGGATTACAAAACATACCCTCTAGTGATAAGCGACAAAGAGTCCTGTGGCACCTAATAGACTAACAGACATATTGGAGCATAAGCTTTCGTGGGTGAATACGTCTGTTAGTCTATAAGGTGCCACAGGGCTCTTTGTCACTTTTTTACAGATCCAGACTAACACGGCTACCCCTCTGATGCCTCTAGTGATAGATTCCAGGAACTCAATCTATTTAGCTTCACAAAGAGAAGGTTAAGGGGTGACTTGATCACAGTTGCTGAGTACCTACACGGGGAACAAATATTTAATAATGGGCTCTTCAATCTAGCAGAGAAGGTGTAACATGATCCAATGGCTGGAGTTAAAGCTAGACAAATTCAGACTGCAAATAAGGTGTAAATTTTCAACAGTGAGGGAAATTAACCATTGAAACAATTTACCAAGTATCATGGTGGATTCTCCATCACTGAAAATGTTTAAATTGAGTTTGGATGTTTATCTAAAAGATCTGCCCTAGGGATTATCTGGGAGGAGTTCACTGGCCTGTGTCATGCATAACGTCATAGTAGATGATCACAATGGTCCCTTCGGCACTGGAATCGATGAATATGATATACAATATTTCAATATCAATACTATCAAAACAAAATGTTTTTACCTTCTCTAAATGAAATCATTTGACATTTTTGAAACAAAATGTTTTCATGGTCCCCCCCCAAATGAATGTTGGTTCTACTGCATATTTAAAAATGTTGACTTTTTTATTTTCCAATTTAGAACAATGTTTTCCCGAAATGTTAGAATTTTCCACGGAACAAAAATTCCACTTTCTGACAAGCTATTACTTATACAAACAGCCGAGAGCTGGAAGTTGCCCCAATGTGCCTATCTACCTGTAATACTTATAGGATTTGGACTGGTTAGGTCTATTCTATTGTTTATATGTCCTTAGACCACACTCCTCACCATACTATCTCAGCACCTATCAAACCCAACCTGCCACTGCTCCATACCTGAAGTAGTCTTTCAGTTATGACATGTAATCTCTTTTGGAACATATTTCTGTCCTCAGTAACTTCTGGTTGCTATTCAAGTGGAAAAGGAGGGGACAGGAAGTGCCAGCTCTGTTACAACTCGCTGTGTGACTTTACCCTCATGTGCTGCAATTTTTTTACCAGTAATATGGGCTTAATAATATTTACTTACCTCACAGTTTTAATTAAAGGGACACTGCCTATTTGAAAACCACATGGTATCTGAATTTTCTTGCTTTCTTTTGCTTTGGTTGTGCAATGACAGCACTTTGTGACCGTTATCATCAGTTTCACAAGGTGGTCACTTTCTCTTGTAGTCATTTACTTAGTCAGGTTCACCGCTATTGAATATACCATTAAGAAAATGAAGAGAGAAGTAAAGCAAAGGCTTACGTTTCTTTGTTTTTCAGAACAATAATATTAATCAATTAATAGATAACTGCTTAAACTATACCAGAAACAGATTTTTTTAGAAAATAACCAAATTTAAGAATTCAAGTTGTAATGTTTAAAGTACTTTAGCGCCTCAGAGAAATCATAGGGTAATACAAATATAGGTCTGGAAGGAACCTCAAGATGTCATCAAGTCCCTTATGCTGAGGCAGGACCAAATAAACCTAGACACTCCCTGAGGCGTGGTTGTCCAACCTGTTCTTAGAAATCCTCCAGTGACAGGAATTCCACAACCTCACTTGGTAACCAACTCGAGTACTTAATTATCCTTATAGTTAAAAAGTCTTTCCTAATATCTAACCTAAATCTCCCTTGCTGCACATTAAGCCCATTATTTCTTGTCCTACCTTTAGTGGACATGGAAAACAATTGATCGCCATCTTCTTTATAACGGCCCTTAACATATTTGAAGACTGTTATCAGGTCCTACCTCAGTTTTCTTTTCTCAAGACTAAATATGAGCATGTTTTTTAACCTTTCCTCATAGGTCATGTTTTCTAAACCTTATATTATTTTTGTTGCTCTCCTCTGGACTCTTTCCAATTTGTCCACATCTTTCTTAAAGTGTGGCACCCAGAACTGGACACAATACTCCAGCTGAGGCCTCACCAGTGCAAAATGGAATGTATCAATTACCTCCTGTGTCTTATGTACAACAATTCTGTTAATATACTTCAGAATGATATTAGCCTTTGTTGTAACTGCATCGTGCTGTTGGTGCATATGTAATTTGTGATCCCCTATAACCTCAACTCCTTTTCTGCAGTACTACTGCCTAACCAGTTATTCCCCATTTTGTATTTATGCATTTGATTTTTCCCTTCCTATGTGTTGTACTTTGCACTTGTCTTTATTAAATTCGTTGATTTCAGACCAATTCTCCTATTTATCAAGGTCATTTTGAATTCTAAAAGTGTCCTTGAAGTGTGTGCATTATTATCATTTACATAAAGGAGAGGGATTTGGACACTTTTATTCATATCTGGCCCAGTTAGCCTGATATTAATAAGAATTGAACCATTTGAGCAGGAATCTTCAAAGCTATTTTAGGGAGAATTTTGAGAAGACCCAGGACAGGAAAGAGTTTTCCCACCCCGTGAATATTTCATAGAGTTCAAATTCTTCCTCTCAAAACGGGATGAAAAGTTGAAATCTTGAAAATATTCATAAAGCGAAAAACAGATTTTTTTTTTCCAATTTGGGTCAATCGAAAGGTTTCCTTTCAGTTTTGGCCTCTTTTTCTTTATCTTTTATTTCAGTTTAATTAGCTTACATTTCAAAATGAAAAGGGAATGCAAATAATTTTGAACTGGAAAACCAGAATTTTTCATTTTGAAAATGTTGCAATAAATTGTTTTGAGCATTTTAAGACATTTTTTCTTGACATTTTTTCAGATGGGGAAATTCACCAAACCTGCCCTGTCCGTGACCAGTTTTTGTTTCAAAGAATCGTCAGTTTTCAACAAGAAACGATTTGGCAAAAGCTTCCTAACCGGCTCTAGTTTGGGGTCTCTTTTTGCTGGCAGAATAATGGAAAGGGGCCATAACTAGGATGATGACATGGTGTCTCATCTTCAACTTCAGGTGGAAATACTTGTGTGGCATTTTCCGAGGTCTGTTCCTAAAAAGAGGATCCCAACTCCAGCTAGTACTTAGGAGTCCACATGCTCATTATTAATTATTATAATTTATTTGTACTGTGGTAGTGAGTAAAGGTCAGGATCAATGACTGGATTCCACCATGAACTATAGATATGATGGCATAACCCCTGCCCACAGGAGAATGCAATCGAAGTGTATGAGGACTACAGAGGGATTCAACAAACAAATGAGGGAACCATAATGGAATAGTGAGATAGGAGTTATATCTAAGGTAATAAGCAGTGATCACTGCACAATAGCTGTCTAACCATCAGTCTCCCTGTATTATTATTAATATATATACACTTCTAAGGCACCAGTCACCAGAGAATTTGGGTGCCCATTACATAATTAAGAATAAGAATCGTTCCCCTTAAAATGGACAAAATGTGACTATTACCAATAGATTTGGTTGAAATCTTTCAAATTTTGAAACGTTGAAAATTCAAAACGTAAAATAAAATTGGTAAGCTTTTAGATTTCATTTTCATGAAATTCTCCTCCATTTTTTGACCAAAATAGAGCTGATTGAGAGTTTTTGAAATTTCAAATAAAAAAAATAAAGGAAACTTTTGCTTCAATTTCCTCCTAACTAGCAGGTGTTTGGTAGATATAGCCATTTAAAAACAGAAAAAATGGAAAAAAGGAATGTAAGTAGAGTTTATTCTCAACAGTGGGAAAGTGTTCTGAATTTCAATCATGAATCTGAGAGAGAGAGTGGGTGAGGTAATATCTTTTATTGGACCAACAGCTGTTGGTGAAAGAGACTAGGGGGGAGGGATAGCTCAGTGGTTTAAGCATTGGTCTGCTAAACTGAGGGTTGTGAGTTCAATCCTTAAGGGGGCCCCTTGGGGATCTGGGGCAAAATCAGTAGTTGGTCCTGCTAGTGAAGGCAGGGGTCTGGACTCGATGACCTTTCAAGGTCCCTTCCAGTTCTAGGAGATAGGACATCTCCATTAATTTTCAAGCTTATACAGAGCTCTTCTTCAGGTCTGCATAATCTCAAAAGCTTGTCTCTCTCATCACCAGAAGTTGGTCCAGTAAAAGATGTTACCTCACCCACCTTGTCTCTCTGATATCCTGGGACCAACATGGCTACGACAACACTGCATACAATCATAAGCCTACCAGGGAAGCAAAATTAAAGCTTGTGTGTTATATAGACTCAAAGACTTTAAGGTCAGAAGGGACCATCATGATCATCTGAACTCCTGTGCAATGCAGGCCTCAGAACCTCACCCACCACTCCTGTAATAGGCCCATAACCTCTGGCTGAAGTCCTCTCAAATGATGATTTAAAGACTTCAAGTTACAGAGAGTCCACCGTTTACACTAGTTTAAACCCGCATGTGACCTTTGCCCCCATACTGCAGAGGAAGGCGAAACCTGCCCCCCAGGGTCTCTACCAATCTGACCTGGGGGTAAATTCCTTCCTGACCCAAAATATGGTGATCAGTTAGACCCTGAGCGTGTGGGCAAGACGCACCCGGCAGATACCTGGGAAAGAATTCTCTGTAGTAACTCAGAGCCCTCCCCATCTAGTATCCCATCATCAGCCATTGGAAATATTTGCTACCCACAGTTACAGAACAGCTACATGCCATTATAGGCAGGCTCATCACACGGTCCCCTCCATAAACTTATCAAGCTCAGTCTTGAAGTCAGTCAGGGTTTGTTTTGTTTTTTTTGCCCCCACTGCTCCTCTTGGAAGACTGTTCCAGAACTTCTCTCACACTATACTTGACATCAAGAGGATGTTGCTTATGAGAGAATGGCAGGTGTTGGCTGTGTGATCCTGGGGGAGCTTGATTCATATATTAGGAACAACTTATTCCATGTGATTAATTTAATCTGAAATCCTGCTTTGTCCCCAAATACATGGGACACACCCTGTGTAGAACTCCACTTCAGGATCACTCACTCCAACTGACGTTTCAGAAGTGGCTGTCCACAACTCAGGTTTTTGGCAAAGAAATTATTATCGCCCAAGAAGTTAGTTGAGAACTATAACTATTGTTCACATGATACAATCAAAACAATTCATCTGAGCCACTCAGAATTGCCCATGGCTGCTGAGCAAACACAGGCATGTATTCTTTTATTATTTGCACTACAGTAGCACTTAAAGGTCCCTACTGTATTTAAGGCCTGATCCAAAACCCATTGAAGTCAATGGAGAGACTCACACTGATTTCATAGATTCATAGATTCCATGACCAGAAGGGATCATTGTGACAATCTAGTTGCATCTCCTGTGTAACACGGGCCAGAGAACTTCCCCAGAATAATTCCTGGAACAGATCTTTTAAAAATATATCCAATCTTGATTTTAAAATTACCAGTGAGGGAGAATCCATCACAACCTTGATAAATTGTTCCAGTGGTTACTTATCCTCACTATTAAAAATTACTCCTATTTCCATTCTGAATGAGTTTTCAATGGGTTCTGGATTAGAACCTAAAATTGTAAGCATTTGGGGACAGATACTGTCTCCTATATGTATGTACAGCACCTAACACAATGGGGCCATGCTCTCGGTTGAGGCTTCTCGGTATTACTGTAAGATACAGATAGCCTGGAGTCTATCAGGACTGCGCTGATGTAAGTGAGAACAGAACTTAACAAACCATGTCTATTTTTAAAAAGACAGCATTTGAAGTGTACTTCCGATAACCCCTTGGTCATTTAACTGTATTTTAAAATGTGGGGGAAGGAATGTTTTTGGTGTTGCTCTTGTTTGTTTGTTTGTGGTTTTATGTGGTAACCGAGAGCTCACTACAGGCAGAATCAAAGGTTTTGCAAATTACTGAAAAAATTGTTCTTCCCAATTACAAAAAAATAAAATTAAATTAAATTTAAAAAATTCAGATCAATAAACAACCCTTGACAGACCTTGTAAATAAAAGACTTTTTTTTTTTCACGAAGCAGCTGGTTTTCATTTTTTATTGCTCAATAAAATGAGAAAAGTCTTTGTTTGCCAAGTTGGGGGACTTGCCCCTTGCACAATGCCCAAGCATCTCCCGTAACCTTTTAATCAGCCCCACACCTGGAGCAGACTGCTCCTCCTTGGGGCTCACAGAGATGGATGGCATGATGGCCATTGTGCATTAGCAGTAATGTGGTGAACCTACTTATTAGTGTTTTCTTTAATTAGGGTGGGGGGGGGGAAAGAGACAGCTTAAAAGCTTCCTGGCAAGCACTGCGTTTCTCTCACCAGCATTTGTTAGCCATTAACATTCCCCACACGAAAGCTTTTGCACGGTGTTAAAACTGGAGGAGGCTGCTCTGGGGGTGAGATTTTTTTCCTTCCAGATATTGCTTTGGAAATAAAATGGGGTGTGAGCTTATTTCTCCTTCCCCTCAAGGCAAGGGGAATGAAATAAACATGTTGATTTCCCACATTGGCATGCAAGTGCACTGCATATTGGTACTGATTTTAAAAATGGACGTGACTTGCCGCATGCCAAACTGGATTTGTCTATTAGCACAAGGGTGTGTTTGGAAAGCAAGCCAACGAGGACCTAACAGATGTCCAGGAGGCAGTGTTGTCCAATGGTTAGAGCAGGAGGCTGCCCGTCAGGACTCCTGGGTTCTATTCCCTGCTTGAGCAAGCACCTGAGAGTATCTGTACCCCTTGTTTTCTCATCTGTATTGTATGTTCCTATCTCAAGAGGGTGTTGTCAGGCTTGGAACCAAGGCTGATTTTTCCAACTGTTTTTTGACGGAAAATTAGGGTTTTGACAGAACAATTCTTTTCCACATTAATCAATCAATCATTTTTTTAAAAAATCTGCTTTCCATGGAAAATTTTGACTTTTTGTCAAACAGAACACCTGGAAATTGACAAACTGTGATGTGGAAATGCCACTGCAATGCCTCATAGGAGTTGGGCCAGGTTCCTCAGTCAGACAACATATTCCATGATGCCCCGGCACCAGGGATTTCCATGGTGTGCCAGAGTGGGGGAAGCAGTGGTGCATCATGGGAGATATAGTCCTGCTATGGAGCCTAGAACATAGAGGAGAATGGGGATTTGCTGCAACTGAACTACAATTCCCAGAAGGTAATGCAGTGACATTTCCAAATTGATAGTTGCATTTTCCAGCCAAAAGTTTTCAATTTTCAGCTGAAAATGTTTAATTTTTTGCCCCCCTGCAAAAAAAAAAAGATTCTGCCCCCCCAAACCAAACCAAAACAAAAGGCCCCACCAATGTCCAACCAGCTTTCCTCGGAACTCAAAGGTCACTTAGGATCTCGCTGGATCAGATACAATGAGATAGGGCCCAGATCCTCAAAACCATTTAGGCTCATAACCTCCATTGACTTCAATGGCAGTTAAGCACCTAAATTCCTTTGAGGATCTGGTCCTAAGATCCTCAGCTGGTATAAACTGATTTCGCTCCAATAACTTCAGTGGGAGCTATGGTGCTTTACACTAGCTAAGAATTTGGCCAAGGGTTTGTAAAGTACTTTGTGTTCTTTGGATGAAAGACAACGCTGTCCCCTTGAAACGATTGCTAGTTACATTCTGTTTGTTTTGTTTTTCCCATTCTCCTGTGCTAACATTCAATGACTGGACGCTATATGTGATTATTTATTATCATAGTTCTGTGAAATTGGTGAATCAGAGAAGGGGTAATTTTCTTCAAACTCCAAACAAGGGACTTAATTAAACAAAGTTAAACAAAAGTTATCCCAAAACTATCGTTCCCCTTAGTTCACTGTAATGGTGGGTGAATACCCAATTTTTTTGGTTCGGTGACTGAACCAAAAAAAACCAACAAATCTTATCAAGTTGACCCAAAATGAGAAAATTTCAATGTTTCTTGTCGAAACAAAAAAACAAAACCAGCTTCATTTCAGGCCAAACAAAACTTTTAGATCAACCCAAAACAATTTGTTTTGTGTTCAGGTGGGTTTTTGCCCCATTTTAAAAATTACTTCTAGCTACACTTCAAAAGAAAATGTCATTTCGAAACAAAAAGTATAAATATTTCCTTTCAAATTTTTCAAAATACAACATTTTGACTTTTTCCAAATCCTACCCCCTCTCCCTCCCCCCGTTTTATTCAGTTGAAACTATGCATTGTATTCGACCCAAATTTGCGATCGGTTTTGGTCAACCCGAAATGGCTTTTTTCGGTGAATAAACTATTAGCCACAACATTTCACCTGGCTCGTCCATAGAACGTCTTCCTAAAATGCTCCCCATCCCCCTTCCTGCCTGACTTCCTACTCACTGTTAAAGTAACAGTCCACATTATCTGCAAACACAGTCAGGGCCATGCTTGCATTAATAGCTCTCAAATCCAAAGTGATGACAGCCATGATATAATTACCTAGTCAGACAGAATCTGAAATTATTTCTTGACTGAAAAGCTTTTCTGTTTCCTTCTTAGCTTATTTGGGAGAGTTGATACAGCTGTAAAAGGTATATGCGCACCATGTTTTAAATGAAACAAAATGTGGTATGAAGTAAAATTACCCTGATCTTAAATGTGGCAAGACAGCTGTCATCCCACATGTCAATTTCTGTTTGCAACAAATGATGACTGTGTATTGTGATTAAGATGGTTTTAAAAACCACAGATGTTTTAGAGAAAAAAAAGGGATATAAAATGGATTTTTGCTGAGTTATACTTAACTATCGAAAAATGAATTGTTGTGAATGTACATTGGGTGGTGGCTTTCAACATCTGGAGACAAAGATATTTATATTAGGAAAAAGAGCAGACGAACATATGTAATAATTACCAGAATTATCAAACACTTAGATTGAAGAGATGACCTCTAGTTAGTTATCTTATGCTGTCAGCCCAATATACACATGCGCGCACAAACACACACATACACACACACACACATGACCCTACATTACGGGTTAATAATAATTCTTCATAGAGTTGGCGCAAAAATCGTGAAACATTTTCATGACTTTAAAAAAAAAATGAATGAAAAAAATCATGGAAATTTCAAATTGATGAAAAATTTCCACAAATAAGTCAGTAGAAAAATCTATGAATTTTTCACATTAAAAAAATGTAAAAGTAGTTGGAAAACGTGTGTGTGTGAAAAATGTTCAACCAGTTCTAACAGAGAACACATGCATCCATGAATCTCAGTGTGTCTCAAAGTGCTTAACACAAGGGGAAACTGAGGAACAGAGAGGTAAAATGATTTGTCCAAGGTCACTCAGAAGATTATTAGATGTGAGAATAGATACAAGTTCTTTTCACTCCTTGGCGAGTCCCTAGCCACTGGACTATGCTTTCCCTCTACAGGTTAGAATCAACTGGGAATATAGTTTCAGAATAAAAGGGTCTGACTCTAATTTTGCTGAGCTCCCAGAATTCCCTCCGAGGTCAATGGGAGTTGCAAGTGTTTAGCAACTCTCAAGCCCAAGCGTTAAGGCCCCAATTCAGAAAAGCACTTAAGCATGTGCTTAACTGGCATCATGTGTGTGAGAAGGTAAAGTACAGCAACCTGTAAAGCCAGTCACATGGCGGCTCAAGGCAGTGTATAAAAGAAATAGGAAGCTAGGTCTAAGGGGAAGGATCTGGACTTGCTGGATGGCTGGTTGTTGCCCAGGGTTATTAGCTATTTGATTTTGGGTTTTGTAATTGTTTGGTGGATAATGAATACGCCTTACAAGGGCTGAGGCCTGAAACTTTACTTCCCTTTGGTGGCTGGTGAAACTGCCAACCAATTTACAACATGCCTTAAGCATGTGCTTAATTGTCTTGCTGAATCGGGGCCCAAATCCAGGTCACATTGGAATCAATAGCGAAGCAAAGATCCCATTCACTTTAATGTGATGAGGGTTTGGCTTTAGATGTCTAAATTACACCCACAGATCACTCACTTGCATGATCTCCATATTTCCAAAATGGCAACTCCTCGTGCAGATGCACACATTTAAGCACCAGTGTCCATGGGTTCATGTGGATGCAGCGTTTGTGTATAGAAAGGTTTGTGCACGGGCATTTTGCAGGCACTGGAACTGTCTTTTGGTTTGTGTTTTTACAGCCCCCAGCACAATGGGGATGTGGTCTGTGACTCAGATTCCTAAGCACGATGGTAATAGAAATAATAAATAATAACAGCCAAGGCCCTGGTCTCTGAAAAAGTTTGATCACAGCATTGTATTTCCAGTATTGGTGCACTTCAGTTGTTCTGAGTATTAGAAACCAATTATTTACCCTGAGTTTCATATCTCTGGCATTTCAGATGCCAGCTGGCTACATAAACCGGTAATGAGACGATCGGTCCAGATTTATTATTACCTTCACTCTTTGCCCAAACATTTTTCTAACATGTTAAGCTTTCTGTGATCGATAGTTTCAGATTATTTTTCTTTTGCCAAGTGCTGAGCAAAAAAATGTCTTTGCTTAATCAAGGAAATATTCACAAGGGGTTAGACCTTTATGGGGACCATTATAGCTAGGTATTTTGATGAGGAAAAAATTGGTTAGAAACCACCAACTGATAGCAAGATCTGCCCCTAGTTACCAGAGTTTCTCTACATAAAAATCTCAACACACAATGTTACACTGTATTTTTCCATGATGATTCCAAAATTATTTGGTCAAATTTTTCCACGGTATGCACAAGGAGACACAGAAGGGGTGTAGATGTATATTGCATTGTGCCCCAGCTGCGTGGGTCTTTGAAAACCCACTGAAGCCATAGAGATTGGAAAATTAGCCCCTAAAGTCCAAATGCACTAATATAATGTATACTTAGCCTTTAAGGTAGTCCTTCTTCTGCATTACCCTATCCCTACACTGAAGCACACTGGGTTTTGTAGTCCACAGGGACACCTGGGAGTTACTGCAAGGCATGCTGGGAAGAGGGGACTGATATATAAAAAGATCCCTTGCCTCATAGCAGAGAGTGTTTAGGAAAAGACAAGAGCTACTGACAATCTTTCTAGTGAAAGGCCTGAAAGGGATTTTACAGAGAGAGATGCAGAAGGAGAGAAAGTTTGTTTGAATATTTGGTGATTTCTGTGGTGTTTGTCAGAGACCTGTGACTCCTGAGAAAGAAGGGGATGAAGGAACTTGAATGTAGAGCTGGAGCCCCAACAAGAGGTAATAGTTTTTAGCTAGGGACCGAGACACAAACCAGGCATGAGTGTGTAAAAGCCCCTGTGCAAAGAGCTGAAGGAAGTGGCATGAGGAAAGGCAGCCCAAAGGGTTTTAGGCTCAGATGAGGCATTTGCTTCCTTTTCAGGCCTCTAGGCCAAAGTTCCTATTTGAGCAGTGGTCCCCAAACTGTGGGGCATGCCCCACTAGGGGGGCACGGAGGAACATTCTGGGGGGGGGGGGGTGCAGTGGGGGATGGGAAGAGAGCACCACCCAGCCCTGCTCTGCCCTCAGCTCTGCTCCAGCCCTGGCTCCTGGCTGCAGCTCTGCTCCCAGCATCACCCTCAGCTGCAGTCCTTGCCCCTGGCTCCCGGTACGGCTGCAGATCCACACCAGGCTGCAGCTCCGGCCCTGGCTGCAGCACCGGCCCTGCCCCCAACCTAGGGCCCCAGCCGCAGCTCCTGGATACGGCACTGCCCCCAGCCTTGGCCCTCAGCTGCACCTCTGCTTCCAGTCCCAGACCTGTTCCTGGCCACAGACCTGCCCCCAGCTTAGGGTTACCAGGTGTCTGGTTTTCAACCAAAACATCTGGTCAAAAAGGGACCCTGGCGCTTCCGGTCAGCACTGCTGACCTGGCCATTAAAAGTCCGGTTGATGGCACAGTGGGGCTCCGGCAGGCTCTCTACGTGGCTCCGCACAGCTCCCGGAAGTGGTGACATGTCCCTCGGCTCCTACGTGGAGGGATGGCCAGAGGGGCTCCACGTGATGCCACCTCCATGCGCTGGCTCCGCTGCTCTCATTGGCTGGGAACTGAGGCCAATGGGAGTTGCGGGGGTGGCACCTGCAGATAGAGGCAGCACACAGCGCACAGAGCAACCTGGCCGTGCCTCCATCTAGGCGTCACAGGGACATGTCACCACTTCCGGGAGCCGCCTGATGTAAGCGCCAGCCGACTGGAGCCTGCACCCCTCACCTCCTCCCACACCCCAGTCCCAGCCCTGATCCCCCTCCCGCACTCAAACTCCCTCCTGGAGCCCACACCCCCTCTGCCTCCTGCCCCAGCTCAGAACCCCTTCTCACACCCAAACTCCTGCCTGGAGTCCCCTCCCGCACTCTGTACCTGCCATTTCTGGCCCACCCCAGAACCCACATCCCCAGCCTAGAGCCCATACCTCCTCCCATACCCCAACCTGCTGCCTCAGCCTGGAGCCATCTCCCATAAATCAAACCCCTTGGCTCCATCCCCAGCCCAGAGCCTGCTCCTGCACCAAACTCCACATTCCCGTCCCCACCCCAGAGCCCGCATCCCCAGCCGGAGCCCTCACACACATACCCCACACCCCAACCCCCTGCCTCAGCCCAGACCCCCTCCCACACCCAGAACTCCTCATTTATGGCCCCACCCTGGAGCCCACACCCCCTCCCGCACCCCAACCCCTTGAGCCAGCCTGGTGAAAATGAGTGAGTGAAAATGGGGGAGAGCAAGCGACAGAGGGAGGGAGGGAGGGATGGAGTGAGTGGGGGGCAGGACCTCGGAAAAGGGGCCGGGCATCAGAGAATGGGCGGGGCAAGAGTGTTCGGTTTTCTGTGATTAGAAAATTGGCAATCCTACCCCAGCTGTGGCCCCGGCCCTGGCCCCTGGCTTTTGGTCCAGCCACAGCCTGGGCCCAGCCTCAGCCCCCACGCCGACTGCGGCTCCATTCCCAGCCACGGCCCCAATCCAGTGGCGGATTACTGATTTTGCCGCCCCCTAGGCGCTGAAATAATTGCCGCCCCCGGTCCCATATGAACTTGTTTTAGTTTTTTTACAAATTCGTTTGAACTAAAATGACTCTAAATATCATTAAAATAATTGAACATTTACAAGTTTTATTATAAATAAAATTACAAGTACAGTGGACCCTCGCTTGAACGCGCGTCTGTATAGCACGATTTCTTTCTTTTGTATAGTTTTTTATTTTTAACTGAGAACCGCTTAATTTCTTCCTTCCAGTCATGTTATTAACGTTTAGGATTCTCGCGAGTATGTTTACGAAATGGCGTTGCGCCATCATTGGTGGTTTCAATACGCGTTGTGATTGGTAGAATCGCAGCGTCACTGATGCCGCGATTACAAAAATGCTGCTATTATAAATTTGCTGCCCCTGCAAATTTGCCGGCCTAGGCCTTGTTGGCCTAGGCGCTAATACGCCGCTGCCCCAATCATGGCTCCACTCCTGGCCCTGGCTCCCAACTGCTGCTTGGGGGTGAGGAGAGCGCAGACAGGAGTAAGGGGATGCTCCAGGTTAAAAGTTTAGGGACAACTGCATTGGAGGGTGGTCAGGAGCTCCCCTTTTGCAGTCAGTTCTGGGAAACCCCAAGGAGTCGTTTCAGTCACAGCAGGCTTTGATGCACACAGGGCGTGGCCACATAGGATCGACACTGGCAATTAACATGAACCGACACCTTAACCAAATAAGTAAACAACCCTGCAGGTTAAGTTGGAAATTGAAATGGAGAGTAATTGTGCAATCACTGGGGCACATGAACTAGAGAGGCCTTTCCTCGTTCTGCTAGCAGGGCTCACGTTTGTTACCAATTCTTCTTCTGTGCTGCGCTCTCTACTATTCTTATTATGCAGCCTGAATTTTTGAAGGGAATTAAGTGCCCAGCTCCCTTGACAATATCAGCCATAATTGCCGGTGAAACCTGCTTTTTATTCAAAGCCAGTGAAACTGAAGTTGGAATCAGGAGAAATGGCTACAGTTCAAATCATGTGAGTTGTGAATTCCCTCAGAAGACAGTGCCACGGGGCTTTGTGATGGCCAACACCAGCACCTAAAGAGTTGAATGGCCTACAAGCTATTTGGACTAGGTGCTCTGCAAGTTAATATTGGCCACATCCTCAGCTGATGTAAATCCATATAGTCCTGTTGACTTCAATGAATCTATGCTAATTTATACCAGATGAGGATCTGGCCCTTGCTGTCTTGAGATGTTTTTTTCCCCCCTGATTTCCACTGGAGAAACTTCATTTTCATGAGATTAAAGTGGTGGAGTATCTAAAGCTCCTATAGTTTCACATAAAAGCTCAAGGAAGGACCCACCCCTGCAGTCCTTGTGCAGGCAAAACTCCCAATTGATTTCAATGGGTATTTTGTATGCTTAAAAAACTGCAGGATTAGACTCAAATATGGCAAACAAACACACATGGATCTCTTCTTTTCTTTTTTACTACTACTAGCATGTTTTAAAAAATAAGTTGGGGGTTCTTTTTAAGCATTTCTTTTAAGTGAAATAATAAAGCTAACATCCAGCAAATGAGGAAATTAAGTCCAAACTGAGTTTCTACCAGTAAAAACCTTAGCCCATAATTAATCCTGAAGTATATGTAGATCAGTTAATTTGCCAGGTCCCTGTCACTGCATTTATACATGAACTGACCCAATTCAAATGAAGATCTAAAATTAAACTTGAAGGTCTGAGTTCATACTGACGGCAAGACGCATTACATCTGTTGAGACGCTAGAGGAATGAAATTTATGCCCTTTGCTCTCTATTTTCCAAGCCACTCCTTCCGGCCTCTCTTCCAGAAAAAATGTGTCACATTTCTTCTCATAGGAGAGTCATTGTCAGTTGCATGGCAGGTGATTCACCAAATCTGCATAAGTTGCAAGAGCTAAACTAGTAGACAAAACACATATTGAACACTTCCCCCACCTCTAACCCTCATGTACCCCCCCAATTAATGAACTAACTAATGAATTAATGAACAATCATACCACTTTTGCCAAAGTCTCCTCAGCAGTTTGGGAAGATCTTAGGTCATTCCATGGTTCCTCTGGTAATCCAGAATGAACTCATAGTTGACTGCATGACTACATTAAACTGATTAATGGTAGTGCAATCAAATGATTCCATTCCTCTTGCCAATAATGGAGACCTGGGAACTACGGGTTAATTCTCTCAGGCATTATCTTTACATAAACTTTTCAGCTCCTGGTGTTTTTGAACACCGGTTTGTTTGTAAGAATGAGCACCCCATGCAGGAACTCGGTGAATTTGTACACTTTGACTGTTTGGAAATGATCCTTTTATTAGAGATGTCGGTGAGATTTCTATAGTCGGGTCCGGGGGTGACTTTCTTTCTGTCTGTCTTTCTTTCTTGATTTACTGGTTAAAACATAGGGGAATCACAAACGTTTTATCTTTTTTTCCCATTGCAATGTGAAATTTTCAAATGTCGAAATTTCATCAAAAGGTGAACCCATTGCAGTTAACTCTGCTGGTTAGCAAGACATTTATTATGAACAAATTACAATGTCTTCTCTTTATACCTGGAATCAACAAAAATCTCCATGATTTAAAAACTGCTATAGATTTTTCATAGAACACACACCGATATTAAGGTGATGGGAGGAAGTTTAAAACCTCAAGATAAATAGATTGCATTTAACATTTCCATGCAGCATATTTACCTGGGGAATCATAGCATGCCAAACTACTAGGATAATTGCTTCATTACGTGCCTACCACAGAGCATTCCTGGAGGATAGGTTCATCAACAGCTATTAGTCAAGATGGTCAGGGATGTAACCCCATGCTCTGGGTGTCCCGAAACCTCTGACTGCCAGAAGCAGGGACTGGATGACAGGGGATGGATCACTCGATAATTGCCTGCAGGGCCGGCTCTAACTTTTTTTGCTGCCCCAAGCAAAAAAAAAGAGTGCTGTCCACCCGTAACACCCCTCCCTTGAGCATCGCGCCGCCCCCCCGAGCACTGCGCCGCCCTGCCGAAACACCCCCCCAGCACTGCCCTGCCGAAACAAAAACAAAACAAAAAATCCTCGAGCGCTGCACTGCCAAACCAAAAAAAAAAAAAAAAAAAAACCCCGAGTGCTGCGTCGCTGAAACACCCCCCTCCCAAAACAACAACAACAAAAAACTAAGTGCCCCCCGTCACCTCAAGATTGGCCGCCCCTTACAAGGTGCTGCCCCAAGCACGTGCTTGGTCGGCTGGTGCCTGGAGCCGGCCCTGTTGCCTGGCTCTGTTACTTCCCTCTGCAGCATCTGGCACCAGCCATTGTCAGAAGACAGGACATGGGGCTAGATGGACCATTGGTCTGACCCACTGTGGCTATCCTTATGTTCTTAAAAGTTGACTTACATCTGAACAGGCCTATTTCCTCTCAGTGTCCTTCATGTAAGTGGTAGAACTGGTCAAAAAAATCTGTCAAAAAAACTTAAATTTTTTGGACCAAAATACATTTTTTTTTCACAATTATAATACTACTACTAATAATACTTTGCATTGATTTTTTTTCATTTTTCAACGAAAAATGTCTAAATTAAATTTTTGTTTCATTTTGAAAATTCCAGGAAACCCCTCCCCCTATGCCCTCTTTCTCTCACTTTTTATTTTTCCCTTTTTATTTCCTCTTCCAATGGATTAAAGTTTTAAAAAAAGAGAGAGAATGTGGAGGGGACCCCGCCCCCCCTCAAAAAACAAATCAAACAAAGCCTCCCCACAAACTAAAAACAAACATTTCTGGTCATTTAAAAAAAAATTAAATTTTTCATATACATTGAACAATGTTCTTTCTTTCTCAAACTATAAATCTAGTTTTAATCAACATTAGAAAGCTGTGAATAATAACTGGACAACAGGCTTGATATGTAAAACAATGGAATTAAGAAATGGAAAAGACCTCATGCAGGGCATTGCCTAGAGGTTAGGATATAACTGAGCTCTATATTAAAATTTCTCTAGCTTTGTCATGTCTATTTTAAATATATGGACAAAAATTCTCCATCAAATTTTTTTAGTCAAACATTGGCATTTTCCACAAATGAAAAATGTTGTAAAAGTCTTTTGACATTTTCTTTGTTTGCAGCATTTTAAGTCAAGACTTTTATCAAAAACATTATAGACGCCATTGCTGAGATAATTATTTAACTTTTTCATGTACTGAAACACTAGTTTTTGGTGGGTGAAAAATTTTGACCTTGATTTTAATAAAAGTTTTGATTAAAAAAAAATTAAGTACAACAATTCATTAAAACAAAGGTCCATTTTGAAGCCTTAGAAATGGAATCAACCTCAATGTTTGATATATATTTTTGGTTACATTTTTTTAAAAATGCGCACCTCCACTGGTTTACATATCCTAAATGATAATGCCCCTTTCATTGAGCGATTATTCCACAGGTTAATGGACCTCTATGTAAAGACGTTTTCCCTGTACATATGACCTAAATTTACTCTCTCCTCATTTCTACCCGTTGCTTATAGTTCCCTGTACCACTGGAAATACTTCCTCTCCTTCCTTGCTGTTTTATACCCTGCAAATGTTTGTAGACTGTTGTTATGCCTCCCTTTTTGTAATCTCTTAGCCAACATAACACATTTTGTGGCTTACTTAGACAATTAAGCCTTTCTCAGAAAAGCCGGGAGAAATACTTTGGGTAGCTGTCTTTTCAATTTAACTTCACAGCCCAGGTAATTCTACCCAGCTGGTTTTCTGGATTTTATTATAAGCTACCTTCAGATAGCCCTATAGTGTGCTAAGGGCCTGCTAGTTTCTTTCCAGTCAGACAGGCCTCTATCAGCGTGCCATATTGGGATCCCGTCTCTGTTCTTTCAATGGCTGCCGTATCACATTTGTTCACTTTGTCTGACTACTGGCACTGCAAACTGTACCTGGGGGAGCCCGAATGGCTGGGCTTGTGCAGTCGGAACTCAACCACTTCATTGTTGAGGTATAAAACCGAATAAAATCCAGCTTCCTTGTCAATAAATGCAGTGGCACTGGTGGGCTAACAAGAATAGAGATGATGGAGGAGATGCAGCGACCAGATAAGAAAGTACCAACTCCCAAATCATTGTCAATATAACCTCCCCTTCTACAGAGGTGAAGGACGGTCTTGTGAGTAAGACACTTGCCCAGGACTGAGGAACTCTTCATTCACTTTCAAGCGAGGCCCCAGACCCTATGTGTGATGATAGGTGGGTCACCTAGGCCTGACCTATGCTTAAAATTGAGGTCAACGTAGTTATGGCACTGAGGGGGGTGAAAATTCCATTCGCCTGAGCACCACATCTATGCCGACCTAACCCCTGGTATAGCTCTCTCAACTAAAGAATGCTACTGTTGACCTAGCAATTGTTAGTCAGGGATGTTAAAACGGGGGGGGGGGGGGGGGAACCCTTCTGTCATGGTAAAATGTGCCAGCATAGTTATTGTGCTGTAGCCTGGCCAATATGGTTCCCATAATGTACACACGGCCTTAGTGTAGGTCAGTGTTTCTCAAACTGGGGCCGCCACTTGTGTAGGGAAAGTCCCTGGCGGGCCGCTTCCAGCAGCCCCCATTGGCCTGGAGCAGCGAACCGCGGCCAGTGGGAGCCGTGATCGGCTGGACCTGCGGACAGGGCAGGTAAGCATACTGGCCTGGCCCGCCAGGGGCTTTCCCTCCAAAAGCGGCGGCCCCAGTTTGAGAAACACTGGTGTAGGTCTATAGTGGCAGCAAGAGTGGTAGGATAGATTAGCTGCCCCAAGTACATGCCTAGGTTTTTGGACAGGATTGTACTTGGGGGGGGGGGGGGTGGCTAGGCCATCCCACCTCTCACTCCTACTGCTACTCTTCTATTTCTCGAGCACTGACTCAATCAGAGCTGCCGGGTGTACATCTACCCGGAAGGGCATAACAAGTGGGGTCCCGCAGGGATTGGTTCTGGGTCTGGTTCTGTTCAATATCTTCATCGATGATTTAGATAACGGCATGGAGAGTACACTTATAAAGTTTGCGGATGATACCAAGCTGGGAGGGGTTGCTAGTGCTTTGGAGGATAGGATTAAAATTCAAAATGATCTGGAGAAATGGTGTGAAGTAAATAGGATGAAATTCAATAAGGCAAATGCAAAGTACTCCATTTAGGAAGGAACAATCAGTTGCACACGTACAAAATGGGAAATGACTGCCTAGGAAGGAGTACTGCAGAAAGAGATCTGGAGGTCATAGTGGATCACAAGCTAAATATGAGTCAACAGTGTAACGCGGTTGCAAAAAAAAATCTGCACTGATTAGGCCTCAACTGGAGTATTGTGTCCAGTTCTGGGTGCCACATTTCAGGAAAGATGTGGACAAATTGGAGAAAGTCCAGAGAAGAGCAACAAAAGTGATTAAAGGTCTAGAAAATATGTACTATGAGGAAAGACTGAAAAAATTGGGTTTCTTTAGTCTGGAAAAGAGAAGACTGAGAGGGGACATGATAACGGTTTTCAAGTACATAAAAAGTTGTTACAAGTAGGAGGGAGAAAAATTGTTCTTCTTAACCTCTGAGGATAGGACAAGAAGCAATGGGCTTAAAATGAGCAAGAGCGGTTTAGGTTGGACATTAGGAAAAACTTCCTAACTGTCAAGGTAGTTAAGCACTGGAATAAATTGCCTAGGGAGGTTGTGGAATCTCCATCATTGGGGATTTCTAAGAGCAGGTTGGACAAACACCTGTCAGGGATGGTCTAGATAATACTTAGTCCTGCCTTGAGTGCAGGGGACTGGACTATATGACCTCTCGAGGTCCTTTCCAGTTCTATGATTTCTATGAACATGCCATTGTAGGCAGTCTCATCATACCATCACCTCCATAAACTTATCAAGCTCAGTCTTGAAGCCAGTTAGGTTGTTTTCCCCCACTGCTCCCCTCTGAAGGCTGTTCCAGAACTTCAGTCCTCTGATGGTTAAAAACCTTTGCCTAATTTCAAGCCTAAACTTGTTGATGGCTGATTTATATCTGCGAGGTGGCAGGGTCCCAGAGCCTGCAGCCTGAGCCGGAACATCTACACCACAATTAAACAGCACCGCAGCCCGAGGGCCGCAAGCCCAAGTCAGCTGGAACGGGCCAGACATGGGTGTCTAACTGCACTGAAGACATACCCATAGAGATTATAATCTAAATAGAGGAGATAGTTGTAAGAGAGACGAATAGCCCTCTTTTATAAAGGGGGAACTGAGGTCCAGAGAGGTTAAGTGATTTGCCCCAGGTTACACAAGGAGTCTGTGGAACAGCCAACAATTGAACTGGAATTTTACAGGGCAGAGCCTTAAGCACAAGCCCATCCTTCCATTTCACCTCCCCGTGTCTCAGTGTCTCTCTGCGGAAAGGGATTGCTAAACCTTATCTGTGTTACAGCAGGGCTGTGAAAAATTAACATCTGTATGACAGTCACCATACCGGTTAATACTCAAACTTGAGCCAAGGGCCTCCAGAACTAAACACCTGAGTTACTATGGCTTGAGCTATGGAGCCAGCAGGTGCTACATCAGACTGTTAGACTCATATTCTCTAAGGATCAGGCACAGCGGAGGGGCCTGTGCCACACACTCACTAGTGGGAGAGCCAGGCCCAGGAGAGAAGTGAGGGCAGACAGAGAACACGGTGGCTAGCTCCTCAGCGTGCGTACATTGCCGTGACTGTACCAAAGCTAGGCCAATTCACACCAGCTGTGGATGGGTCCAAAGGGGGACCATTACATTCCCTTTATTTGACTGAGATGGGTGTGAGATTGCAACGTGCCAAGGGCACCTCAGAGGACCAAGCCCCATACAGAGCACCTACTGTTGCAGCCGCAGGGCATTCGGTCCCAACGTTAAAGAACATAGATTCCATCAACCCAGGAAAACCAAACCAAACCCCAGGCAAGAGCTAAGGCAAATAAATGCACCTTAAATCTCACTCTGGAGGTAACAACACTCCAGGTCTGGCCAGTAGCCAAGGGGAGCAAATTCCAAAGGCAGAGGGAGAGGGAACGTCAACCAAGAAAGCACTGAAATACGAAGTTTCAGGCCGAAGGGGAAGATTTCTGCCCCCTCGCCCCCCCCATCCAATAAATGCTGGTTTTCAGCACTTTGGTTTTGGCATAGAGACCTGGGGGCCTCATTCTCTACCACCATGCACCAGCCCATCCTAGGTATAATATGCTACCAGGTCCGAATGGGAGCATTTTCCACCCATTTCACACAGTGACAAAGCAGGCTTTGAGCTTACAGGGCACGATTCCATTGCTGAAGTCAATGGAAAGACCCCCGTTGACTTCAAAGCATTTTGGATCAGGCCCAACAAAGGGCAGCTCAATATAGAAGCTGATGGGTTTCACACTCTTCTTCGAAATCAGCAGCTGGAAAGAAACACGAGCACATTGATCCTACTAGCAGAGCCAAGACCCAGTATCCCCCTGCCCACGACTGGATGCAATTGATTTCAGTAGGAATTGCCTGTAACTTACAGAGGAGAGAATCACTTCGTCCAGTTGGAAGGTCTGTCTACACCGCAATTGAAAATCCACGGCTGGCCCATGCCAGGTAACTCGATCTTGCAGGGCTCAGACTATGGGGCTGTTTAATTGCAGTGTAGAGATTCGGGCTTGGGCTTCAGCCCAAGCACTGGGACCCTCCCACCTCGCAGGGTCCTTAGAACCTGAGCCTGAACATTTACACCGCAGTCAAACAGCCCCTTAGCCCGAGCCCCGCGAGACCAAGTCAGCTGGCCTGGGCCAGTTGCAGGTTTTTAATTGCAATGGAGATAGGGTGACCAGACAGCAAGTGTGAAAAATCAGGAGAGGGGGTGGGGGGTAATAGGCGCCTATATAAGACAAAGCCTCAAATATCAGGACTGTCCCTATAAAATCGGGACATCTGGTCACCCTAAATGTAGACAAGCCCTCATGGTCTGATTCCCCATTGCCTGGCACCTTGCGCCTGACCCTCCATTTCCCTGTTCAATCCACCAGTGGAACAACAACAAGAATACGCCTAGCCAGCGGAAGTCCGTAGCACCAAACATCCATAACCACACTCCACGTGCCTAAGAACAGCACAGGGTTACTCCTGGTTAATCACAGGCCACACCACGTGACTGCTGCCGGTCCATGACCAGGCAGCATCACCTCCTGCCCCCAAGTTTGGTCTTCAGTGCAAGGTGGGTGTAAAAACTGATATAAGAGACTGTGTGAGTTGTAGGATAACGATATATTGGGTGCTCAGAGGTGTAAAAGATGCCCCCGGCTGGCAGAGTGTTGGAAAATCAGCCCTGAAATGTTATCCCATGGAACAAGAAACGGCTCCGTTTGTATAAGTAAGTCAGTCCCAACAGTGCCAGAGCGCTACCTCCTTCTGACAACCAATGCCATATTCAGACAGTCACTGTTTTGTGCCATCCATCAGAATCGCCTAAAATTACAATGGTCATAAGAATACTTCAGTAATGCCAATCATGGCAAGGAAGCTAAAAACGACCAGCCACCCTATGGAAACCATTAGTCAATGCTTTGGGGCATGGCTAAAGCCTCAGCGTTCTCCTTGGAATAGCTCTTTGCATAGCATTACCCAATTTTCCCGACACGACAGTGCCTCTGTTTATGTGGGTGCTTTTTTTTTTTGCACGTGAGCCTGACTTAAATTGAGTAACCCAGAACCCCTCAGCTAATTGGGGATATTCACTTTGTGTATACACAAACCCATGTGGCCTTCGAGGAAGAGCTCATACCAGCCAGTCTGCTCTTATATAAGCCATGGATACTTTCTCGTCTGTTTTGAATGTGGCTTTCTGTATTTATTTCAGTATTAAATGCAATTTATTAAGTTTACAGTCCTGACAGTGTGAATACGCGGCCATCTATGAAGCGTTGGCAAGACATTAAAACATCTGTTGTTTTATAAGAAATACAGTACTTTTCTGGAGCTTTTGTTCCGTTAGATGGAATTACTTTGAGAAACTCTCCGGAGGGAATGTTCTGGCTAGACAACCTTGGGGCAACTCCAGAGCCATGGGGAAGGATGCAAAGGAGTGCGGGAAGGGGAAGAGTGGCACGGAAAGGAAATCTAGGAAGGAGAATGGGCCCAATTCATGACCACCTTGCACATCGTGTAGCCAGTCATATATTAGTAGATTTTAAGACCAGACGAGACCATTATAATCATCCAATCTGATGTCCTGCATAACATAGTCCAGACCCATGCAAGAGTGTGTGCAAAGTGTGTGTGGGTAAATCATGGGGCTTCTGATCTGTTAGTGTTTTACACCTGTAAACCACTACAGCATTTGCATTTGTTTGGCTCAAAGAATAGGAGTGAAGCAAGGGGGAGGGGACATGGCTCTTAGTTGGATACTTAATTCTGCACACGTGCAGAGATGCAGGGAACTCAGCTACAAGGGCCCACACACTGCTAGGACGAGGGTGCGGCACTTACAAGGCATGTTCAGTCCCTGTATCTGAAGCTGTATAGGAAGTTTCCATTGTGGGCAATCCACCTGGCAAGTGGCACACAGTCACCATCCAAGTGCTGAGCCAATCAAAGCGCAGGGGGAGGTTATAAATATAGGAGTTAACTTGGTGCTGGCTCAGTGCCTGATCAACCAGGACCAAGTGACGTGTCTGCTGTAAGTGCTGGGTCTCAACACATTGACCACTTGGTGCAACAGGTGAGTGCTATTCCACATTTACTTACTAGGGAAGTTTAGTTGTTAGGGATAATGTTTGATCCACCATGGTGTGGACCTAGTGGAAGAGCTGGGAGGGGAGCATTGTTACCTCTAGAGGTTACACAGCCTATGGAACTTACCTTTAGCTACCAGCTAACTGCTTTGAACTTATTCTGGCTCAGAAATTGTGGCCAAGTTCAGGGAGGTAAAAGTGTGTATATTCCTGCCTGACTTAGCTGGGCTTATGGGAAAAGGACGGTGCCCTGTAGAGTGACATCCTTGTAGTGATCCAGGGAGCGGATATTCTATATGCAGATCCCAATTCCTGTGCCACTTTATACAGGCAACAGATTTCTGTTTCACCAGCAACAGTTCCAGTCAGCCATTAACCCATGGGCTGAAATGCAGCTAGGTGTGGAGACCTCTCCCTCCCCCCCGACTGCTGTGTTAATAGGTTCCGAAGTGTTTGGAAAAGAACCAAGAGGCTGTCTTTCCTCTCAAGTTCTGAAGAGTCCAGGTGACACTCACTACGTATTATGGCCACACTATAAAGACTGAGAAATCATAGAATCCTAGACTATCAGGGTTGGAAGGGACCTCAGGAGGTCATTTAGTCCAACCCGCTGCTCAAAGCAGGACCAATCCCCAACTAAATCATCCCAGCCAGGGCTTTGTCAAGCCTGACCTTAAAAACCTCTAAGGAAGGAGATTCCACCACCTCCCTAGGTAACCCATGCCAGCGCTTCACCACCCTCCTAGTGAAAAAGTTTTTCCTAATATCCAACCTAGACCTCCCCCACTGCAACTTGAGACCATTGCTCTTTGTTCTGTCATCTGCCACCACTGAGAACAGTCTAGCTCCATCCTCTTTGGAACCCCCTTCAGGTAGTTGAAAGCAGCTATCAAATCCCCCCTCATTCTTCTCTTCTGCAGACTAAACAATCCCAGTTCCCTCAGCCTCTCCTCATAAGTCATGTGCTCCAGCCTCCTAATCATATTTGTTGCTCTCCGCTGGACTCTTTCCAATTTTTCCACATCCTTCTTGTAATGTGGGGTCCAAAACAGGACACAGTACTCCAGATGAGGCCTCACCAATGCCAAATAGAGGGGAATGATCATGTCCCTCGATCTGCTGACAATGCTCCTACTTATGCAGCCCAAAATGCCATTAGCTTTCTTGGCAACAAGGGCACACTGTTTAGCACCCTCGGATGCAGCGCATCCGGCCCCATGGACTTGTGCTCGTCCAGCTTTTCTAAATAGTCCTGAACCACTTCTTTCTCCACAGAGGGCTGGTTCCCTTCACCCCGTACTGTGCTGCCCAGTGCAGTAGTCTGGGAGCTGATCTTGTTCATGAAGACAGAGGCAAAAAAAGCATTGAGTACATTAGCTTTTTCCACATCCTCTGTCACTAGGTTGCCTCCCTCATTCATTAAAGGGCCCACACTTTCCTTGACCACCTTCTTGTTGTTAACATACCTGAAGAAACCCTTCTTGTTATTTTTAATATCTCTTGCTAGCTGCAACTCCAAGTGTGATTTGGCCTTCCTGATTTCACTCCTGCATGTCTGAGCAACATTTTTCTACTCCTCCCTGGTCATTTGTCCAAGCTTCCATTTCTTGTAAGCTTTTTGTGTGTGTTTAAGATCAGTAAGGATTTCACTGTTAAGCCAAGCCAAGCCAAGCCAAGCCAAGAACAGAAATAAGTTAAGCCAAGCCAAGGACTAAGTATTATCTAGACCATCCCTGACAGGTATGTGTCTAACCTGCTCTTAAAAATCTCCAGTGATGGAGATTCCACAACCTCCCTAGGCAATTTATTCCAGTGCTTAACCACCCTGACGGTTAGAAAGCTTTTCCTAATGTCCAAATTAAACCTCCCTTGCTGAAATTTAAGCCTGTTGCTTCTTGTCCTATCCTCAGAGGTTAAGAAGAACAATTGTTCTCCATCGTCCTTGTAACAACTTTTTATGTACTTGAAAACTGTTATCATGTCCCCTCTCAGTCTTCTCTTTTCCAGACGAAAGAAACCCAATTTTTTCAGCCTTTCCTCATAGTACATATTTTCTAGACCTTAAATCATTTTTGTTGCTCTTCTCTGGACTTTCTCCAATTTGTCCACATCTTTCCTGAAATGTGGCACCCAGAACTTGACACAATTCTCCAGTTGAGGCCTAATCAGTGTGGAATAGAGCAGAAGAATTACTTCTCATCCCTTGTTTACAACACTCGTGCTAATATATCCCAAAATGATGTTCGCTTTTTTTGCAACATTGACTCATATTTAGCTTGTGGTCCACAATGACCTCCAGATCACTTTCTGCAGTACTCCTTCCTAGGCAGTCATTTCCTGTTTTGTATGTGTGTAACTGATTGTTCCTTCCTAAGTGGAGTACTTTGCATTTGTAGGGTTACCATACGTCCAGATTTTCCCGGACATGTCCGGCTTTTTGGTCCTCAAATCCCCGTCCGTAAGGAATTTCCAAAAAGCCGAACATGTCTGGGAAAATAGGGAGGCATGGTAAGGGGACCCCGAGTGCGAGTGGCTGCAGCACAGCCAAAACTAACAACTCCCCCGATATGCCGGGGCACGGAGGCGACGGCGGCATCCGAGCGTGTAGCCGCCTCCTCCCCAGGTTCTTACCCACGAAAGCTTATGCTCCCAATACTTCTGTTAGTCTCAAAGGTGCCACAGGACCCTCTGTTGCTTTTTACAGATTCAGACTAACATGGCTACCCCTCTGATACTCTTTGGTAATGGTTTTCCAAACAGTTATGCACCCACCTTACAGTAGTTCCATCTAGGTTGCATTTCCCTAGTTTGTTTATGAGAAGGTCATGTGAGCCATAAACTAAAGTCAAGATATACCACATCTATCACTTCTCCCCTATCCACAAGGCTTGTTACCCTGTCAAAGAAAGCTATGAGGTTGATTTGACACAATTTGTTCTAGACAAATCCAGGCAGACTATTACTTATCACCTTATTATCTTCCAGATGTTTGCAAATTGATTGCTTAATTATTTGCTCCATTATCTTTCTGGGTACTGAAGTTAAGCTGACTGGTCTGTAATTCCCTACGTTGTCCTTTTTTCCCCTTTTTATAGATGGGCACTATATTTGCCCTTTTCCAGTCTTCTGGAATCTCTCCCATCTTCCATGACTTTTCAAAGATAATTGCTAATGGCTCAGATATCTCCTCAGTCAGCAACTTGAGTATTCTGGGATGCATTTCATCAGGCCCTGATACCTTGAAGACATCTAACTTGTTTAAGTAATTTTTAACTTGTTCTTTTCCTATTTTAGCCTCTGATCCTACCTCATTTTCACTGGCATTCACTATGTTAGATGTCCAATCACTACCAACCTTCTTGGTGAAAACCGAAACACAGAAGTCATTAAGCACCTCTGCCATTTTCTGTTATTATTCCCACCCCCACCCTCCCATTGAGTAATGGGCCTACCCTGTCCTTGGTCTTCCTCTTGCTTCTAATGCATTTGTAGAATGTTTCCTTGTTACCCTTTATGTCTCTAGCTAGTTTGATCTCGTTTTGTTCTTTGGCCTTTCTAATTTTGTCCCTACATACTTGTGTTATTTGTTTATATTCATTCTTTGTAATTTGACCTAGTTTCCACTTTTTGTAGGACTCTTTTTTTATTTTTAGATCGTTGAAGATCTCTTTGAAAAAATGCCATCTGTTTTTCCCCTTAGACTTGCTTCCCATGGGATCTTACCTACCAGCTCTCTGAGTTTGCTAGTCTGCCTTCTTAAAATTCATTGTCTTTATTTTGCTGTTCTCCCTCCTACCATTCCTTAGAATCATGAACTCTATCACTTCATGATCACTTTCACCCAAGCTGCCTTCCATTTTCAAATTCTCAACCAGTTCCTCCCTATTGGTCAAAATCAAATCTAGAACAACCTCTCCCTTAGTAGATTTCTACACCTTCTGAAATTAAAAAAAATTGTCTCCAATACATTCCAAGAACTTTTTGGATAATCTGTGCCCTGCTGTGTTATTTTCCCATCATATGCCTGAATAGTTGAAGTCCCCCATCACCACCAAGTCCTGTGCTTTGGATGATTTTGTTAGTTGTTTAAAAGAAAAAGCCTCATCCACCTCTTCTTCCTGGTTAGGAGGTCTGTAGTAGCCCCCTACCATGACATTAGCTTGGTTTTTTACCCCTTTTATCCTTACTGAGGGACTTTCAACAAGTCTGTCTCCTATTTCCATCTCAACCTCAATCCAAGTGTATACATTTTTAATATATAAGGCAACACCTCCTCCTTTTTTTCCCTGCCTGTTCTTCCTGAGCAATCTGTACCCTTCTATACCAATATTCAAGTCATGCGTATTATCCCACCAAGTGTCTGTGATGCCAACTGTGTCATAGTTGTGTTTATTTACTAGCATTTAGAGTTCTTCCTGCTTATTCCCATACTTCTCGTATTAGTATACAGATATCTAAGATACTGATTTGATTCTCTCTCTTGGTGGGGAGGGATAGCTCAGTGGTTTAAGCATTGGCTTGCTGGGGTTATGAGTTCAATCCTTGAGGGGACCACTTAGGGATCTGGAGCAAAATCAGTACTTAGTCCTGCTAGTGAAGGCAGGGGGCTGGACTCAATGACCTTTCAAGGTCCCTTCCAGTTCTAGGAGATAGGATATCTCCATTAATTTAAATTTTATCCCTGCTATAACAGCCGATGCTTCCCCAAATTCTGAGAACTTCTGCCAGGTCTCCAAGTTCTTGACTTACCTATGGGCTTTGGTCACCTGCCCCCTTTGAACCTAATTTAAAGCCCTCCTCACTAGGTTAGCCAGTCTGTATCCCAATATGCTTTTTCCTCTTCCTCAATAGGTGGACCCTATCTCTGATTAGCAGTCCTTCTTTATGGAACAGCATCCTGTGGCCAAGGAAGTCGAAGCCCTCCTGGTGACACCATCTTTGCAGCCAGGCATTCACCTCCAGGATGCATCTGTCTCTGCCTAGGCCCCTACCCTTGACCGGAAGGATCAAAGAGAACATCGCCTGCACTCCCAGCTCCTTCACCCTTACTGCCAGAGCCCTGTAGTCACTTCTGATCTGCTCAGGGTCAGACCTCGGAGTATCATTAGTGCCCACATGGATGAGTAGGATGGGGTAGTAGTCAGAGGGCCGGATGATCCTTGATAATCCCTTTGTAATGTCTCAGATACAGGCCCTGTGCAGGCAGCATACCTCCCAGGATGCCATGTCAGGGGTGACAGATGGGTGACTCCGTCCCCCTCAGAAGAGAGTCACCAACCACCACTACCCTACATTTCCTCTGGGAGTGGTGGCTGCGATCCTCCCAGCCTTGGGGGTACATGGCTTCTCCTCTTCCACCTTTGGAGATGATTCCTCATCGCTCGTTGCCAGGGCAGCAAATTGGTTTTCCATCACCATGGTGGGTGGGTTGGGAGTAGGGGTGGAACACTGCCTGCTGCCAGAAGTAACAGCAGGCAGTGGCCTCCCTGTGACAGAGCCATATCCTCCTCCCCCAGTGGTGTGACAGCAGTCCTCTGTGGCTGGATAGCTTCCTCAGTCTTGGATGTCCCCATATGAATACTCTCAAGGAATTCCTCATGGGCACGGATGCTCCTCAGCCTAGCCACCTCCTCCTGTTGCTCTCCCACCTGTTTCCTGAGAGATTCCACCAGCAGGCACCTTTTACACTGGATGGTCCCCCCAGCCTGGCTTTCTGTGAGTGGGAAATGCAGGCCACGGTCTGCAACTCCCCACCAGGATCTGAGCAGAGGCATCCGTGGTCAGGTTGTCTGTCTGGATACAGGCGCAGGTGGAGGAGATAGGAGCAGCGTTGGCACTGGTGATGCGGCCCTTCCTTACCATAGCGATTATATCGTGACTCCCTCTTACAAACTATTTTGTTGAATCTGAAGCGTCCAGCAGCAACATGTTGATCTGGGTGAAATTTAATCTTATCAAAACAAAAACGATCCATTTTGACACTGCTGGGAATGGACGAGGTTTTTTTTTTAACCTTTTTTGTTTTATTGTAAAATCCCTTTTATTTTGTATGATAAAAAGTTGACATGGAAATGAAATGTTTTGATTGCTTGATTTATTCATTTTTGTGGGGAAATTGTTCATTTTTTTTTCTTTCAATTTGGAACTCTGCACATTTGGAAATCAAGAAATTTCCTGTGCGATTCCAGTTCTTGCACTGCTCTAGTTGTGACCCAGCAAGAGTTGGAGGTGAGGGAAACTTGTTTTGAAAATGGTTGCTTTGTTAATAATCCATCTCCAGGAAGGGAAAAATTAATCTGAAAGCCCCAGCTGTGGTGGCTTGGTTGATTGGGGGAAGAAAGTAAACTGAGGCAGCAGGATGGGCCCTGCTGCACCGTCAGTGTTCTCTGAAGGATCCTGATAAAACTTACTAAAAAGGAGAAAAACCTCAAGTCTGTACCACAAGCCTAACAAAGATACCAGTAAGAAGTTTTTCAGCTATAAAAAGAATGAATGAAACACACTCCAGCCAGCAAAGCAAACACTGATGTGGAAAGGGAGCGGAGACTGGCTGCTGAGAGTTTTAACATGAAAACCAAGCTCACATTTAATTCTCTTTTATATCAGAGTCCTCTTCCGTTTTAAGTTGGTAGTAATGATCAGAGCTGGTTGGGAAATGATTCTCCCCTTCTCGCCCCTGGTCCCTCCGCCCTGTGGAAAAACAGACAAACATGGAAAATATTCATTGAACTGAAATTCTTGGAACAATTTTGTTTTGGGATAAAATGATGATCTTTGGGAAAAAAGATGTGTGTGTCTTTTGGTTTGTTTGGTCAAAAACTTTTTTTTTTTTTCCATAAAGCTATTTTCCATTTTTTTTTTTTAGTGGAAAATGACTTTTTAGGAAACAATAACTTTAAAAAAAAAAAACTTTTTCATCAAAATAAATTTTTTCAAACAAAAGCCCCCAAAACATCGACCCACATGAAGAATAATAACTTACACGTGCACTCAGATATAGTGCCTTTCGTTGATGTTTGTTGCATTATGGTCGTGCTAAAGACCCCTATTGAGATGAGGGTCCCGTGATGCTGGCACCTTGCTTATTGATATCAAGGAGGGAATGCCATCCCGAGCCACTGACGTGAAAAAGATGTCCCTGCAAGCCAAGCTCTGACAATGGGTTGAGAAAGGGAGCTAGACGGGGGACAAAATGGGAGTCATCGGCGGGCAGCAATCGATCCAGCGGCGGATCGGCAGGCAGCAATCGATCCAGCGGGGATCAATTTATCGTGTCTAGACTAGGCGCAATAAATCGATCCCCGAGCGCTCTCCCGTCGACTCCTGTACTCCAGCGCCGCGAGAGGCTCAAGCGGAGTATTCACATAGCTGAAGTTGCGTAACTTAAATTGACCCCCCCCCTCCCAGTGTAGACCAGGGCTAAGACCCCTTAACATTGTTCTGGGAGCCTAAAGGGTATAAATGAGAACCAGAGCCTCTCTCTTCCCAGTGCAGTTGTTTGCTGGGATTCTATTCTCTCTCCTTATGTATTGTTTTTATTAACTGCCTTTCTACTGTAGAGCAAACACAGACGCAGGCAGGGCGCTTCCTTAGCACTCGGTCTGATTGTTATAAGTGCCACTCCCGCTTGGTATTCATCAGTGCAGCACCATCTAAGCTTGGCTTGGGCTCCGAGTGCCTGGAAAACATCTGCTAGGGTGGGGAAAAGGAACAGCAAACAAAGGAGAGAGGAGGACAAATAGTGCAATGAGATGGGTCAGATCCAAAGTCAATGGGAGTCTTTTGATTGAGGTCGGTGGGCTCTGGAACGGGCCCCAGGAGAGCGCTGTGTTCTGAAATTTCATAGAACTCTTCCTTACTGTCCCCTGGGTCCAACCCTAGTTCAATACCCGCCCTGCAAGTTCACGTACCGTCTGCCACGTCTGATGGCAGAAGGGAGGTGTTCGCTTTGAGACATGTATCAAGCCCTAAAGAATCCCCTAATAATGGTCCAAAGCCTGATCTCCCAGAGTCCTAATGCTCCCACCAAAGTGAGGGTGAGTTTTGCCTGGCTGAGCGAGGACTGAGTAAACAACACATAAGGAACTGGCTCCGTACCATTACAGTGCAAGACTGGTTACAAACCTTGGGGTGGAGTTATGGGTGCCATGCCTGGGATACAAATGCACAGACCAGGGCAAAAGTCATTCCTGTGCCGAGTGTCAGCACCAGGGCTAAGCACCCATTCTGCCCTTGGAACTGGGTAGCTTGCCCTGGAAGGGCTAGAGGGCCTGGAGCTAGCCAGCCCTGATTAGTAAGAGGTACCACTGAAAGGGGTCTGCTGCTTCCCCAATAAAGAGCTGCTGGGAGCTGCAGTATGGGGGTGGAAGGATCAGGGAGGGTCTAGGGATTTGGGACAAAGACTTCAGCTGGGATGGGCTGACAGTAACCCGATAAGGCAGGAGAGACCCTAAGCAAACAGGAGGATGAAAGGAAGGGACTGCAAAGCTTACCAGGCAGGAGGCGAATGCAGTAACTAAGACCCCCCGCGCTCTGGGTTATTACTAGTTAAGAATTGCCCAGGCGTCCAGGCTGCTTTAGAACAGATAGAACTGGGGCCCAAGAGATGAAAACTCAAACCCTAATAGCCAGATTGCTTCAGTAGCCTGAGGAAACGCAGGGTGGCTGCAGCTTTCTGCAAGGGTGCCCTGCTGGTGCAGCTAACGTGGCTTCCCCTTTTCCCCTGGCTGTGAATGAGCGAATGAATTACAAATTGCATGAAATGTGAAGACCTGATATGATGTGACAGATCCAGTAGACAAACAGGGAGCCTCGTGAAATCTAATATTAGGATTCAATGAAGTTCGTTCTATGTGTGTAAAAGGGAAGTTGACTGTAAGGAAGACAGCTGTGGGCAAAATATTGTAAAGTTTGACAGGGTTTTTACCTCATGGGCAATGCTGTTAGGAAAGGAAGGGGTTGCATTCATGCTGATTTCCTTTAGTTTAAGTAATAAAGTGAAGAAGTAAAGCTAATACGTGCGGTCAAGCATGCTTATGCTGTCAAGTTAGTGAAATACACCTATACGGAAAGAGGCAGTGACTAAAAGAAACTGAAACCAAATGGTGTGTGTGTGTATAAAGACACTGGACTACAGAGTGGAATAATCAGAAATGAAACTGTTAGATTAATAACGCCCAGACTCAGTTCGGTCATACAGACCAAGGTCCCTCCATTGTTGTTAAAACAAGGAGATCAGACATGGAAGCTTTATACAGCTGTTCCCGCCTGCTGGAGAACAACTGTTCTTGAAGCAATGTTGCATTGTGCCGTGACTGAGGATAAGTGTTATTTTCTATTGTGGTTGTGTGATTTGATTCTGAATGGTTATATTGACTGGTTTTCTACTTTATGTTGGCCAACTCATAATTATTCTTCCTCTAACTTTAGTTCCATATATATGGGATCGACTCCTCAATCCTCCTTCTCCATTCCAGTCTGTCTCAAAGCAGTTCCTTGGAAACGCCACAATGAATCAAATCCTTTTGTATGCCATCTATTATCTAGTTTTGGGTCTTCCAACCCCTCTGTGACTTCTCCTAGGACTGGTGCAACTATTTTTGCCTTCTTGTGTCCTATACGATTAGCATCTGTTAAGGATATGCAATAAAACTCTCTAAAACTAAATTCAACACTTGAATCGTTTTCTTTAGTTAAGACGTCACATTAAAATAACCCAAAGAAAGGTGGTACAGGTAATTAGTTAAGTAGTTGCTTAATTAAGTTTTTTTTTTTTAAACATATTTTTCTTACATGTAGAAGAAACCGTAAGCAAGCAGCGCTCTCCCGACAGAAAGGTCTGGGAGTAGGAGAGAAATATTTGTTTGTTGGACCTAATTTAGGACTTTGAGTTTTATTCGGAGTTTATTTTCTGTGAATAAACCGAGACCGCAACAAGGGGTATTTTGACCACAGAAGTGTTTGAAGTCTATGTGAGGGGGGCCTGAAGAGGGGGAAATGAAGGCAGGAGGCTGCAGTGTGACCTCTAGCCACAAGGAAGCGCTCAGGAGGTGGTTGACCCTGTTTCAGCCCTGCTAGGGGGATTTAAGTGGCTCATGGAAATGGTGCTAACCCCCCACAGAGGGGTGAATTCCATCCAAAGTACCTAATTTAATGAGAGAGACAGAATCTTGTGATTCATCTTTTATGGCTTATTCCCCCCTCACCCACACAAACAAATCAATTTTGGAACCTCAAATTCCAATCTCACTGCCTGAAACAATTCCAAGCTTCTGATAATAAACCACAAAAGGCTCCAAAGTTATTTAAAAGATTCGTGCTTTACATTGGAGGCTCAGTGTTATTGCATGTTAAAATATCCCACTTATGAGGAATTCAGAAGAACACCCACAATTCCAGCTGGTCACCCAGCCTCTAAACTCTGCCCTCTCTGCAGATGTTTTCTAGATAGGCGGCCTGCACCACCTCATCAGGTTCCTTTGAAAAAAATTGGGTTGCAGGATGGGAGACAAGAAATGTCCTCCCAGAGCTAAAACCAGAGCTGGATAGAACATTTTCAATTGAAAGGTTTGTTCCCGCAGATAATGGCTTTTTAGTCAAAATGGAAATTTCTGTTTTGGGTCATTTGGGGGAGGGGGAATTATAAAAAACCTGAAAATATTGTGGTTTAAGGTTGCCAGAAATGCACCTTTTTCAATTTGGGTTCCCCCCCACCCCCAATCAAAACACAAAAAAGTGAAGAAAAACGTCTACAAAAATGATTGTCATTTTTGTTTCATTCATTTAAAAGTATTTTTAATGGGAAAATAACATCAGCTTTCCCAACCACCTCTACTAAATAGCAAGATGGGCATGAGGAATCTGCAACCACCCAGTTCCCTCTTACTTTGTTGAGTAGATGTTGGGATTATGGGTCAGCCTATCTCCTCTCTTAAGAATCCCTATGAACCAAAATGGCCTGTAACTGTCTGCTTAGGGGCTTGTCTGCACTACCGCTTAAGTCGATATAACTTATGTTGAAAAAAACACCCCCTGAGCAACATAAGTTACGTCGACTTAAGCAGCGTCTACACCGTTGCTGGTAGACGCTCTCCCACTGACATAGCTTCCGCCTCTCGTTGAGATGGAGTAATTATGTCGACTGGAAGAACTGGAACTACAGCGCAAGACTCCTGAGTCTCAATTCTTGTGCCCTATTCACTGGACCATGATGCTTCTCCAGACTAGAAGGTCACATATACCTCTGGAAAAGTCATTTCTCTCCTGGATGTTTTGTTTACCCAAAATGCCAAGGCTGGAGCTATGGACAGACCCTCCATACAGTTCTACAAGGGCTTTAACTAGCAATGCCTCCAAGCAGCTGTTCAGGAGCTCCCCACCACCTCCTCCCTCTGGGCCTTATAAATGTCCGGTCTATTGAAGTATGTGGTGCCCAAGTACAAACACCTCTACTTTTGTGGGCATATTTGTGAGTGTTTAGTCCGTAAATCAGTCTCTCAACTATAACTTGGTTTATGTGCTTGAAAATTGTTCTGCTGCTCACATCCCTTCATTCCTTCACTGGCAGAGATCTTGTAGGCTGGCAGGCTTCTCTACTGACAAGAAAGTTTAGATAAAGTCAAATGCCCATTCCCTAGATGCAGCGTAATACACGGAGAATTTACATGTAAGGTTTGGCTTTAGGAGAAATTAAAAATCCTGGGAGGTTAATCCAGAGAAGTGTGAGAGTGAGGCATTCTGGCTGAATGTCCTCCATGGCCCAGCCTAGCTATTCATAACAGCACTCACAAGAGCATGGTATTGGCCATCAAAGCCCATTGGGTGATGTTCACCCCTCTGTAGAGAGCAATGACAAGGGCTATGCACCACGTATGTCCTCTACATAGCAGGTAAATCGTGCCTAGATTTTGTTCTGGCTCTCCGTGCAGGAGAATATTTGGCCCATATTACGGTGGGGAAGACCCTACGAGGTTCAAGTTCTTAACAAGGTTTTCAGTGAGTTTGAGGAACGTTGCAACGTCCTGATATTTGCAGTCATACAACTCTGACATAGAGTCTGGTGCATCCTCCTTTTTTTTTGGTAACCGATGTCAATACAGATCTTGCAGATAGTTAGGGCTCTAGTCTGGAAGTTGGGAGACCTGGGTTCTCTATCACAGATTCCCTCTGTGACCTTGGGAAAGTAATGCAGTCTCTCTGTGACTCAGTTTCCTGTCTGTACAATGGGGATAATAGGAGCGTGAGGATAAATATGTTAAAGATTGGGAGACAGGTGCTATAGCAAAGGGGGCCAGATAATTACCCACGACAGATAATTCATGTATTTGTATAGTAACAAAAAATGGCAAGACATGCACTAGACCTAGCCATAGATTAGGAAGGGAAGAGAAAGAAATAATGTAGCCATAATGGAACTGATTTTTTTAAATGTTGATTTTCACAAAACTTGGACATTTCAAAGTTATTTCAACACTGAAATGTCAAAATCTCTCATGAATTTTATTTTTTTCCAGCCAGCTCTAGTTAATTCCTGATTGCATTTGCACAGACTGAGCCAATGGGCTTTGTGCTTGGCTATTCCACAATAGGGGAGACAAACCTGTGGAGCACTAGGAAACCAGTTACTGCATTATCCAGTAGTTAAAGCCTATCTTGCAGACTGATAGTGTCTCATTGTTTCCTTGTATTCCCCCATTTGTCCATCTGCGGTCTCTTGTTTTATACTTAGATGGTAAGCTCTTTGGAGCAAAGACTGTCTGTTTGTTCAGCATTCATACGGCACCTTGCACAACGGAGTCCTGATGCATGAGTGGGGCTCCTAGATGCTACTGCAATATAAATAAATACACGATCATATATACTAACAAAGCAGATTGAAACAGGAGTGGCAGCTCCTCTCTGTCTTCTACAAAATAGGAGGAAAGTGCTCCTATACATTTCCTCCTTATTTTAACCTCTGCCTCTACTTCCCCCTACAGTCTCAATTGTATAGTACCCCCATATCTGATCTGCCCCTTTCCCCACCCCAATGGCTGGTAGATAGTTGCAGATCTACTACTCCTGTCTCTGCTCCTTCCTTGATCTGTCTCCAAAGCCCTGCTGAATCCCAAGGGACAGGAAGCCAAAACTTGGCTGTGATTTGGGGCCCTCAATGCCATTTACCTCCTCTGTAAGTTAGAGCAGACCTCATGCTGCTCCACCTTGGCGTTGGGTGACTGGCTATGCCTAGAGGCAGCATCCGGATGGAGGGGATATGTAAAGTTAGCTTTAAGCCACCTGACCACATGCTCAGGGTGTATTAGCCACTTCTTCCAAGACCAAGCGTGCATCCCAAGCAGTCGCTCCAAAAGGCCAGGAAAGCAGCAGCATTGGGAGGGCAAGCAGTGGCAAGAAATGACAAGTCAATGGACCTGACTTTAAAATGGTTACAGAACAAGACTGATGGAGCTGAACTGCACGGGTGCCCAGTCGGGAATATGGGCTTAATCGTAGCATGGATGGGGAAGGATCCAAAGGTTGATAAAGTGGATTCAAGGGAGTTTTCTTTCCCTCCACAACTAATTATTCAAAATATTCAACTAAACATGGTTGTGACAGAGAATGGCCATTTGATGAGATATTTTTTGAAACAGAGTCTACATGATTACTCCCCAAACTCTCAAACAGTAATAAGGTTCTTTGTATGCAACCATGTATGTATTTCAGTGTTTTGTGTATGTCACAGATTCACAGATTTGAAGGCCATATAAAGGATCATTAGGTCATCTAATCTAACATCCAACATAGCATAGGCCATAAAAATTCATCTAGACGTGAGTGCAATTTGGAACTTCCTTCCCCTTGGAAATTTGACATTTCAGCATTGGTTTTCATCCCACATCAGGATGAAAAAATTGAAATGTCAAAACTTTTCACAGAATGGAAATTTTGAAAAATTCTGGAAAATCTGTTTCAATGTTTTTGATCAAAAAGTTTGTTATCGGTTTACTGAAGTGACTCAGAATGCTTTGTTTCAATCCAGTTCAACATTAAATTACTTTTTCCCATAGTGGTGGATTGCTTTATGGCACTTGTCATTCAGGAGCCATTCTCCCCTAGGAGACAGGTTCCCTGGACAGACTACATCTCCCATAATGCACCCAGTTATGTGATTCCCAAGGTGCACAATGTAGTTCAGGCTGAGGAAAATCTGAGTTGCATTGTGGGAGAGGTAGTCCTCTAGGAAGCCCAGCCCATACAAAAGAATGGCGACCCAAACTACAACTCCCATAGAGCAATGCACTGTTAGGGAAATACAGTTTAATGTTTTGTTGAACTGATTTGAAATGAAATGTTTCAGGTTAGTACAAAAAAAACAAAATATTCCAAGTCAGGAAGGAAAAAACATCAAACGAAATATTTCATTTGCATTTTTACAATAGAAAATCAAAAAAATCCAACAAAATAAAAATTGTCGTCTGCAAAATTTCAGTTTTGCAGAAACTGTATTTAATATCAGAAAATCATTCCAACAGAAAATTCCCTGCCGGCTCAAATTACATCCATATATTTCTGCATCTGGCCCGACAATTTCCGGTTGAGATAAAGCACGTCTTTTAGAAAATGTATAACCTGATATTATAGTGCAAGTAATGGAGAATCCGGTGGCAAAGTTTTACATCCGGCCTGACACAAATCCTCCTCCCTTCTCAGATGGGCTTGGGATTGGCCAGGGCAGAGTTTAGAAGGGTTAAGAGAAAATACAAATCAATGGTGGATCATATTGCAAGCAAAATTCAAGAATGTGCCAAGAGCCTGCTTAGTGAAACAAAAGCATGCGTCTTTTTCCCCAGTGGGATCTGGTGGTGGGATGAGAAAGTTTGAGAGGCCATGAAGGAAATGAAAAAGTGTTTTAAACGTAGGCAAGTGATGCTCCAACATCAGGAGTATAAAAAAGCCAAAAAAGTTAGCAAAGAAGGAAGTGGCAGCTGCTCAGGGTAAAGCCAGGGGAGGCTTATATGCTCATCTTGAAATGAAGGAGGGTGAGAAAGAAATATATAGACTGGCAAAGACCTGCAAAAAGAGAACTAAAGAGATTGATGGGATCAAAGTTGAAAGTGGGAAAAGCCACATTAAGGAATCATGTGGAAATTACTTTGAAAGGCTTATGAATGAAAAGAATCAGAGAGAACCATGCTGTATGATGAAAACAAACTGGGGTCTGATGGCAACAGTCCTAGAAGAAGACGTTGCAGAAGCATTGAGCAACGTAAAAAAGACGAAAGCTGTCAGACCTGATTGCATATTGACACAACTGTCTAATTGCATCATGAGGACTAAGAAGATGCTCGATGCCCTGAAAGATATAAGAAATAATAGTTCCTGTATCCGGAAAGAGAATGGAGCAAACAATTAAGCCATCATTTTGCAAACATCTAGGCCTTGGCTACACTTACCCGCTAGTTCGACGGCTGGAAATCGAACTTCTGGGTTCGACTTATCGCGTCTAGTCTGGACGCGATAAGTCGAACCCGGAAGTGCTCGCCGTCGACTGCAGTACTCCAGCTCGGCGAGAGGAGTACCGCGGAGTCGACGGGGGAGCCTGCCTGCCGAGTGTGGACCAAGGTAAGTTCGAACTAAGGTACTTCGACTTCAGCTACGTTATTCACGTAGCTGAAGTTACGTACCTTAGTTCGAATTAGGGGGGTAGTGTAGACCAAGCCCTAGAAGACAATACAGTGATAAGTAACAGTCAGCAAGGATTTGTCAAGAACAAATTGTGTCAAACCAACCTGATAGCTTTCTTTGACAGGGTAACAAGCCTTGTGGATGGGGGGAGGTGGGTGTATAACTGGTTGGAAAACCATTCCCAGAGAGTACCGTAATTATCAGTGGTTCACAGTCGTGCTGTCAGGGCATAACGAGTGGGGTCCCGCAGGGATCAGTTCTGGGTCAGGTTCTGTTCAATATCTTCATCAATGATTTAGATAATGGCATAGAGAGTACACTTATAAACTTTGTAGACGATACCAAGCTAAGAGGGGTTGCAAGTGCTTTGGAGGTTAGGGTTATAATTCAAAATGATCTGGACAAACTGGAGAAATGGTTGGAAGTAAATAGGATAAAATTCAATAAGGATAAATGCAATATTCTCCATTTAGGAAGAAACAATCAGTTGCACACATACAAAATGGGAAATGACTGCCTAGGAAGGAGTACTGCGGAAAGGGATCTGGGGGTCATAGCTAAATATGAGTCAACAGTGTAACGCTGTTGCAAAAAAAATCATTCTGGGATGTATTAGCATGAGTGTTGTAAGTAAGACACGAGAAGTAATTCTTCCCCTCTAGTCTGCACTGATTAGGCCTCAACTGGAGTATTGTGTCAAGTTCTGGGTGCCACATTTCAGGAAAGATGTGGACAAATTGGAGAAAGTCCAGAGAAGAGCAACAAAAATGATTAAAGGTCTAGAAAACGTGACCTATGAGGGAAGGTTGAAAAAACTGGGTTTCTTTCGTCTGGAAAAGAGAAGACTGAGAGGGGACATGATAACAATTTTCATGTACATAAAAGGTTGTTACAAAGAGGAGGGAGAAAAATTGTTCTTAATCTCTGAGGCTAGGACAAGAAGCAATGGTCTTAAATTTCAGCAAGGGAGATTTAAGTTGGACATTAGGAAAAACTTCCTAACTGTCAGGGTGGTTAAGCACTGGAATAAATTGCCTAGGGAGGTTGTGGAATCTCTATAATTGGAGATTTTTAAGAGCAGGTTGGACAAACAACTTTCAGGGATGGTCTAGATAATATTTAGTCCTGCCCTGCTTGCAGGCAACTGGACTAGATAACCTCTCAAGGTCCCTTCCTGTTCTATGATTCTATGAAAATAGTGCTTCCCGACAGAAAAACATTGCACCAGTAAATTGTTAATCAGCTTTAGCCCCACCCTGAGTGCATGGTTCTCTGGTGCCCTCCTTTACGGGGTTGCACCTAATGGTTCTTCAGCCCAGTCCCTGGGCTCAAGTACTCCTTTCAGTCTTGGTGCAGGGCTTCCCACAGCCCTCCTTCTAGACTGTCCATAATAGCCCTTGCAGCTGACACTCCTGTTTCTTGTAGGTCACCCCATGGGGCTTTATTTCCAGCAAGCTCTTTGCTCTCTGCCGAGAAGTTATGAAACACCGTCTCCCTTTTTGCTAACTCACTATAACTGATTAAGCCCACAAGCTCTTTATAAATCGTAACCCTGCAGGACACCTGAGTCCTGAACTCAAACCCACCCCCTCTGCTAAACCAGGTACAAGTGAAGCGGAAACTAACACCCTTTAGGGTCAGCTTTGGAACAGGTGCTCTGTGTTCTATGCACCTGGGTCCTGCACCTGCATGGAGCCAGATTGGCATCAGTGGTGTGGCCAGGGCTCAGGTTTGTGTCTGCACAGAGCTCATTGCAGGCTCAGAGGGACAGATGGTTAGTGGAAAGAAAGAATTGGGACCTTTTTTCAATTAAAAATGTCGTTTTGACAGAAATGACAATTTTCCCTGACAGTTTTCTCAAAGAACATTTCATAGAAAAATGATTGGATTTTTTGTTTGTTTGTTTTAGGTGAAGTTTTCCCAGTTTTAAAAAGAAAAAGAAAGCAACTAAAAAGTTTTCCATTGTCCCTCTTTCCCTCCCAGCTTTCTCCCTCTCTTTTCCCCAACTGAAGGGGGAGAGGGAAGAGAGAGAAACAAAAACTAAAAATTGCAAAAAAAAGTCTGTTTTTTTCACTTCACTAAAAACTCAGCAAAAAATTTCAGACAAAACAAACATTTTTCATTCTGTTTGAAAATGTTGGCAGAAAGAATATACGTGGAACAAAGAATACATGAATCCGATTCAACTCCTATTAAGGTCAACTGGAATCATTCTATTGATTTCATTAGGAGTTCGATCAGGTCATCTGGGCTGACCCAAAGCTCATTGAAGTCATTGGAGAGATTAGCAGTGACTTCCGTCGGCACTGGATCAGGTCCTGTAGGAAGAAGCTTGCAAAAACCTCTCCCAAATGCGAATCTCAGCACAGACTGGTCAGTCATCCACGCTAAGAAAACTGTGTTTGCTGAAACATAGTCTTGGGGGGAAATCAAACAAGTAGAGAAATTACCGAGCCTCAATCAAAATGAAAACAGCCCTTTAGAAAACAAAAAAATAAACCTTGCCATCTGCGAGGGTCTCGTTTTACACAACATTTTTATTAAATGCAGCCGGGTGCTTCCTCGTGCTTAGACTGGTTCAAGCAGGCGGGAGTTATTTATTTAACATCCATAATTTGTTTAGAGCTAGCAAACAAAATACCTTGTTGTGCATGAGTTATTAGCTTGCTGCAGAATTGGTCTGTTTAAATCAGCCTTTGACATTGATTCATCGTAGTATGTGTCTTTTAAATGAGAATCATATGCATGGTGAAACCAGATCTTGGTGTCCCACCAGGGCGAGATTCAGGAACGTTGGCTTGTAACTTTCTTTGTAAAAAAAAAAAAGGCAATGGGGCTATTTTTAAAGCACCTGGCTGTTTGGGGATAGGGTATTGATGCCATAGGAAAGTTCCTGATTTGTTGACCTTTCTCTGCGTTCAGTTATTTAGTGCTAATCATTCTTAGCCACTTGCCTTGAGGAATCTGTACAGGAAACTGACTTCTAATCCTGTGTATGGCGAGGCCAAGGAAAGCATGTAAAAATGGATGTGTGAATTGGCCAAAGTTGGCTAATGTCACTGTTAGTTCTATATAAAGGCAGGACAAATTGTTTGGCTCTGAATCTAAATAGCTACAGACATCGGGCTTTCAGCTGTTAGTGCGTTCCTGAAAATCCCTGATTTCGTACCTTTTGCTGATGTGCTTCGTGATGAAGACTGACACATCTCTGGGTCCTTTCCCCCAGAGGGGTTCCAAAGGCTATGCTTCCTTTTGTACCACGCCAGCAGGCAAAACAGCTGTAGACCTGCCATAACCAGCCACCGAAGCCAGGTTCATGGCTGCTTTGCATCGCTGGAGTGACAAAAGATAGCCAGAGTATACCAATGAATGTGGTTATCGTTTAACCCACCACTAAAGTGAAACCAGTTCGGGGGTGGAATATGTAAGTGGTTTAACAGCAACAAGCAACATTGTACCATAGATTTCAGCTACTACCTCTTTGTGGGTGATACCTAAATCTTCCTCCCTACTCAGAATCTGTCCCCAGCTCAATACAGTCTCATATCTATAGCTGCCTCTCTAACATCCCCTCTGGCTTGTCTTGTCACCATCTCAAACTTGATCATTCCAAAAGGGAACTTCTTAAGTTTCCTCCTCCTACCACTCCACCCAAAGGAGTCGTGTCCGAAATTTTACATTTCATCCAGGAGAGGGCATCTCTGGCACCGCATTGCCTCCTTAGCAAAAACGTTGAGTTCCCCATGGCTCTGTTGGCAAGTGCCTCTGCTTTCAAGTCATGGGCTTCACATTTCCTCCTCTAGCATGGTCTGCAATCAATTTAATTCAGCATTGAGTTTTCCAAGAAGCTTTCTTAAAAACGGTCCTGGAGGGATAGTGGGCCAAATTCTGATGTCTGGTGCAATTCTGGAATAACTCTGGGCTTCTCCATTCAGTGACTTACTGCATGGTAAACTGGGATCTAAATCTACGCCACATTAGCTTGTTGCATGCAAACTGGCCATATGGACCCTGCTACTATGCACCAAAAATTCGGTTGATTGCTTTGATCTACTGCTTACCATTCACTATCTCACCCTATGTGGGGAGGGACAGCTTGGTGGTTTGAGCATTGGCCTTCTAAACCCAGGGTTGTGAGTTCAATTCTTAAAGGGGCCATTTAGGGATCTGGGGAAAAAATCTGTCTGGGGATTGGTCCTGCTTTGAGCTGCAGGTTGGACTAAATGACCTCCTGATGTCCCTTCCAACCCTGATATTCTATGATAAGCCCAGAGTTATTCCAGCTTTGCTGTGGAGTAGCTGGATGATGTTGGGTGGGAGAGGGATCAACTTTGTCAGAGTTGCATATTTTGATGGAATCTGATCTGATTCCAACCCCGCTTTCTTCCTTTTTCCTCTGGAAATGTTTATGTGCGACTCAGGCCATTGTTCGGGTTAGCCAAAGTGGATCAGAACAGAAAGAGAAGTCTTGTCCCCCCGTTCTAGGGCTGAATTCAAACTGAACCTATCTGAGTGTTCCACAATGTGAAGTTAATACATTTTCAGCCTTTTTTTCATGTTTTGCTGCATTTCTGTCCGGATGTGGAAGTGCTGAAATGCCACAAGAAAATCTATTCCCATAGGATTTCGGGCTGACCCTGAAGCAGTGAAGGTGTAATTATACATACTTGTTGTGCCTTGTTTTTTCTGGATACCACATCTTTCCATGGCTAAACACTTTGCCTGTGCACAGTCAGCAGCCATTTTGCTGTTACAAAAGAGGCACACCCCCCTGTGCTCTCTTATGAATGCTTTATTTTTGTTCTTTCTTATCTCATATTCAAAAGAACAGCCATTATTTTTTTAATAAGGAAAGTACTCGCTTTTTTCTTAGTGTTATGCAAACATAACTGCAAAGCAAAATAACTGCACAAGAAAACCTGTTCAGAGATATTTCCAGGCCCACGATGTGCAGACAGTTTGAATGAGCATCTGAATGCAGGGATGCTGATCTGTATCGAAAACTGAACTCTGAATGTGATTTGCTTCACCCATCATTAGTGTCATGGTCCTTTGACTTCACCAGGAGTTACGGGGTGCTCAACTCCTTCAGGAAGATCAGGCAATTGATTCAGGAGCCTAAATATGGACCCATTTTTGAAAATAGCCTGGGAAAACAAATAGCCATGTGGAGACAGTGTCCATGTTCCTTGAGTAGAGCAGTCGTGATCCCATATTAGTGGCTGGGATTTTCAAAAGCATCTATATGATTTAGGAGCACACGTCTCTAAGTCATTTAGGTGCTTTGGGCATTGTACAGTATGTTTCCTGGAGCCTTCTTTGCAGCAGTGCGTGGCTCCTGGCTTTCTATCGAGTCCTGCCCTCACAGTTTTGCGCTGGTTTCACCCATCATTAATTTTGTGGGAAGAAAAAGAAAATGTGCTTTTTTTCCCCCATCACTCTTCTCGCTGACTTTCCCAGCCTTGTCAACAAAATCTCTGCTATAATAAGCAACCGGCAGGCAAAACACAGATTTATAGCAGTAACGAATCCTTGGCAAGCGGATGTTTCCTTGAATGTTCTCAAGAACTGCACGATCCTTCACTCCCACAATGTCTCCGCACAGAAACAAATTCCTTGTGTTTGTTTTTTGTCACTTTCGAGCCGAGAGACGATAACTAACAACAAACGGCAGTTCGTTTTCTGCCATAATGTCATTATTTATGTCCTGCCCGGGTCCATAACATTTTCCCCCTCTTGCAGCGAGAGAGGCCTCCAGTGACCATTCACTTGATAATGTTTTTTGAAGTCACTTGCCAGCTTTTGCTTCCTAATAGATTCTAATAGACTGCAACAGGCTTGGGTCAAGTCCCGGGAAAGAAGTTTGTGTGTTTTCATATTTAGTCTTATTTAATCAGATGCATTTTAGACCAGTAGAGAAGCAATTATGAATTTAAAATTAAAACAGGCAAATATGAGAGATCGCCATTTTGGACAAAACCAAAAATCATCAAAGGCTTTCAGAACAAGCCAGAAAGGTACTGTAGGGGCCATCAGTTACCACCAAAGCTCCTATTTGAGAGGCACTTACATGCCATTCTCTTTGGTGTATGACTTCACATGTTGTGGTTTGGCAGGGCACGCTAGGCGGAATCAGTTTTATTGAAGGCAGAGCTTGCAATGATGTAAAATGTAATAGCAGACAGGGAGTACAATGCGCAGAAGAGACGAGTGAATCATTAGGAAGATGCAAACATTGAATAAAAACCTATTACTCATGGCAAAAGCACTGGAACATTTCTGTAGTCAACGGATTTTTGAACTCGCATTAACCAAGCAGGGGGAAAAAATGGTGTCAGATTTATGTATCTTGTACTCAGAAGGCACAAAATGGCTTTCAGTAAGTGTCTTAATGATTTTGTAGGGATGCCAGTTTAAGGCTTGAGTTAGACATGTGTTTGTTTTGGTTTTATTCCTACATTTTCAGACCATAGTGGTGATTTTGATTGACCAATCAAAGGCATCTGATTTTCAGAGGGGTGTTCATCTCCTTAAAACCTGCAAGGTATCTCTTGCATTTACTCAAACATGTGGGCATCCAAAATCACCAGGCCCTAGCTCATATTGGCTTAGATGGAATGAATCACTGAGGGGATGCAAAAGGCTAAGGCATCTGTCATAAATATAAAGGGAAGGGTAACAACCTTTAGGTATGCAGTAATCTAAAATCCCTCTTGGCCAGAGGTACAGAATCACTTACCTGTAAGGGGTTAATCAGTTCAATTAACCTAGTTGGCACCTGACCAGAAGGACCGATGGGGAAAGAAGGTACTTTCAAATCTGAGGAAGGGGGCGAAGGTTTTGTTTGTGCTCTCTGTGTGTTCCATCTTGAGATAAAGAGAGAGACCAAGCAGGTAATACAGCTCCTACTGAAATGATACATCTAAAATGACAGAAATTGTAAGTAATAGCAAGGAAATGTGTGAGATTATCTTTTGTTTTAGCTTGTGAATTTTCCCTATGCCAAGAGGGAGGTTTATTCCTGTTTTGTAACTTTGAAGTTGAGCCTAGATGGGAATCCTCTGTGTTTTAAATCTTTTTATTACCCTGTAAACTTACCTTCCATCCTGATTTTACAGAGGTGCTTCTTGTATTTTTTTTTTATAATAAAGTTCTTCTTTTAAGAACCTGCTTTTTTTTTTAGTGTCCTAAAAACCCAAGGGTCTGGTCTGTGGTCACCTTGGTTACCTATTTGGTTGGTATATTATTCTCAAGCCTCCCCCGGAAAGGGGGTGAAAGGGCTTGGGGAGATATTATGAGGGGGCATAGGGCTCCAAGTGGCCCCTCCCTGAATTTGTGTTTAAATCACTTGGTGGTGTCAGCAATACCGTCCAAGGACAAGGAAAGGAATTTTTGCCTTAGGGAAGTTTTTAACCTAAGCTGGTGGAATATAAGCTTAGGGGGTCTTTCATGCAGGTCCCCACATCTGTACCCCAGAGTTCAGAGTGGGGAGGGAACCCTGATAGCATCCCTTCACCTCTCTGTTCCTGGTTTACATACAGCCCAGGCAGTCACTGAAAGTATTTAGTTACCAGCTGAGGGCTTTTTAATGGACTGTATGAAATGGGATTGGTGGCCTCAGCCCAGCTCCTAATGGACAACTCACAGCCTACAGCACACAAAAAATATTGGCTACAACTGGTAACCCTGTTAGCAGTCTCAGCAGAGAAGCCAAGCATTGATTGGTCCATGGAGGCTGAACTAACCATACTTTCGGCTCTACTAGTGGTCCTTCAGCTGTTGAAACTTTGCATCAGACATACAAGACTTCACAAGCCATGCAAAGACATTCCACCTCCAAGCATGCTGGGTCAGAACCAGAACAGGGTCCTGTCCATTTACCAACTGCATTTGTTCTTTTATTAGCAGCTGGTTAACATCATTTGGCTGTCGAATGAGGTTGGTTTTCTTACTTTTGCACATTTTACAGGTTAATGCACAAGGTCTGAGAAAGAACTCAAGCATTATTGGCCACTAGTGAGACAGCCTACACTTGCACAGCGACACACAGGCAAATAGTGTGTGGGATTGGAATTTTCCAAACAGCCTAGTGGAATTAGCTGCCCAATGCCACTTGAAAGTCAATAGGAGCTGAATGCCTAAAGCCCTTAGGCACCTTTGATAACCCAGTCTAAGTGGCTTGGTTGAACTCACATTGGAATAAAGGAAGGAAGGTTGGTTAAGAGTTAAAGGTCAAACCTGTGCTTACGATGCTTAATTGGCATCTAAGAGACCTGGCTTCAAGTCCTAGCTCTGCCACAAACTTCTTATGTGACCTTGGGCAAGTCACTTAGCCTTTCTGAACATTGAATCCCCACCCATAAAATGGTGATAATGAGGCCAATCTGAAGATATTGTGGCAATGGGGGGAGGGCTACAAATACCTTAGTTAATTAAATGGGTTCAGCACCATGCTTACTGTGCCTAGCTACGTATTATATGACTCCTGTCTCTCCAGTATCCGAGCACTCACAGCCAGTAAAGAATTTCTCCTTATAACACCCTGTGAGATAAAGAGGGTTTTTTTTTTCTTCTCCCATTTTACAACTGGGGAACCAAGCCACAGAGAAATTAAGTGGCTTGCTCAAGGCCACAGGAAGTTTTGTGGCACAGTTGGAAATTGAACCCAGGTGTCCTGACTCCCAGCGCTTAATTTGTAATGAAAGAGAGGCCGGGGCTCAAACAATGAGGTATTGGGGCTCAAGTGAGACACATTTTACATTGTTTTACTTTCATAAATGATGGGGCAAGCCTGGGGTGCCGGAGCTATGAACTGCCAAACCTAAGGGTGCCGGGGCTATGAACTGCCAAACCTAGGGGTGCCGGGGCTCAGCCCTGGCAAGCCCTAGCACAAATTAAGCCCTGCTGATTCCCAGTCTAATGCTGTAACCACCAGGTCATCCTGCCTCTCAAATCCAGCCTTTCTCTTTGGGTGTCCTCCTGGCTGCAATGAGCGTGATCAACCCTCAAGCTTCAGGGCACAAACTAATCACTGCGTGGGTTGAGCACAGCATTGCGCAATGAGCTGTATGCATTTGAACTGGGATTTCCATGGAAACGCGGGGGCTGGAATGGACCTCGAGAGCTCATCTAGTCCAGCCCTGCATGCTGAGGCTGAACTATGCATACCTCGATATCCATGAACCTAAGAGAGTTTGGTGCCCAAATCCCATTGAAAGTCAATATTCTCTGAGTGCAGAACTTCCACAGGCTCCTTTGAAAATCACAGTCTGTTGTGTCTGGGGGAGTTTTTCGGGTTGCGAGGCTATTTTGTCACAGTATGAGTCCTTGATACTGTGACAAAATATCCCCCGCCACCCAAAAAACTCCCCAGACACAATAGACAATAGACAATTGCAAGAGTACTGGAATTGTTGGCTCAGTTCACCTTGTTGGAATGACATGATCACAATAGCCCCTTCTGGCCTTGGAATCCATTAATCTGGGATTTTAACTGTAAGCAGAGTCAGGATGAGCTCTACCCTGACATCTGGTGGTGAATTGTGGCGAGTTGTGGAAAAGAACTTCAGGGGCTGATCTTGTTTGCATAGGCACACCCACCCTGCCTACCCTGAGCCCACGGCAGCCCAAATGGTCACTTTGACTGCTGTGGCATCCCCAGTTTCTCTGTTATTGGGGGCAGGAAGAATAAAGTGTTGTTACCCTGATTATGTGAATCAAGGGCAGTAGAACTGTACTTGGCATTTTATGATGGAGGGACTCGCCATCAACTAAGTAGCACTCGCTAGACAAGGGACATGGGTTCCAAAACCCAGTGAATGGAGAGAGGCTGGAGACAGGTATTTGTACTTGGTGGTATAGGCTTCTTTTGGGGGGTGGAGACATCAATTGCACCTTCTTCTCTGTAGAATATCAGAGCTAATCTTGATTTTATTAGGTGTCTAGTTACAGACTGCTGAGCTGAATTCACCTTGGGCCAATGGTGTACTAGCACTGGGGCTCCCCCTACTACAAGCTGAATTCAGTGAGTGCTGTGTTAAGTGTGTGTGTGGGGGGGCTGAAGATATATGGCTGAGCATCTGGTGAAGCAGAACAGCTGGCGGAGTGGCTCACGGGACGGCTGGTGGAGCGGAGCGGCTGGTGGTGAAGGCTGCAGCAGAACCCCCACGGAGAGGCGGGGCAGTTGGCCTTGGACCATGTAAGGTGTCCCTTAATACCCCTGGTGGGGGGGCATTTCCACCCAGGCTGGGAGGTAAAACTCTGCAGATAAACTTTTGAACTCTGGGGCTGCACAGACCAGGGACAGAGACTTTGGGTTGTTGGACTCAAGAGACTTTTGGGGTGTTGGACTTTTGGGACTTTGGGGTGATCTTTTGGGTTGCTGGACCCTGAGGGGAAAAGGACACTGCCAAACTTACTTGGGGGTGGATCTTTTGCTCATGGTTTGTGTTATGAATCCTGTTTGTGGTGTTTCCCCAACATAATGCCGCATTGTTTCCCTCCTTTATTAAAAGGATTTTGCTACACTCAGACTCCGTGCTTGCAGGAGGGGAAGTATTGCCTCTTAGAGGCGCCCGGGGGGTGGTATGTAATTGTCCCAGGTCACTGGGTGGGGGCTCGAGCCAGTTTTGCATTGTGTTATTGAAACGGAACCCCTAGATACTGAACCCGGCCCTTGTTGCTGCCAACTCAGATGGGCAGAAGGGTTACATAACAAAGAACAATCTAGCTCTTCAGTCTACCATAAAAGGGCAATAACCCAATCCAATGGCTGGAAGTTGAAGCTAGACAAATTCCAACTAGATATAGGGCATACGTTTTTAACAGTGAGGGTTACTAACCACTGGAACAGTTTGGCAAGGGTTGTGTTGGATTCTCCATCACTGGCCATTTTTAAATCTAGGTTGGATGGTTTTCTAAAAGATCGGCTCTGTGGATTATTTTGGGGAAGCTATCATGCCTGTGTGATGCTGGAGGTCAGACTAGATGATCACAATGGTCCATTCTGGCCTTTGCATCTATGAATCTATGATTATGAATAATAAATATGAATAGCTAATTGTCTAATCCGCTAAGGCATTTTTTATGTTCCATCTCTGTTTGCAAGTGGTGTTTGCATTTGCTCGTGAAGCAATGAATATACAGTTGTTTCTGTCCTTAGTATTGTTATGATCTGTCAATGCACAAAGGCGGCGTCTGCGTCAAAGTCTTATAGTCGGGAAGCCAGGCACAGATAAGACAAGATGCACTGGGAGACCTGGAGGGAAGTGTTTTATACGAAAAAGCAGGGATAGTAGGTGGAGTTCAGAGTATAAGATTACATTATTAATAGCTATTGTCAAATGGGTAATGGAACCTATGACATCATTGCATAAAACGAGTGTGTTTCTGCCTCCAACTATAAACATCCAAAGTACTTAAGCATTTAGAAACATGCAAAAGATTCCCATTGACTTCACTGGGTTTTGGATCAGCCTCTTTCTCCTTAACTTTTGTCTGACATTCAGAAGAAGAAGAGTTGGGGAAAAAGGTGGATTTGTTTTGCCCGCCCCACCTCCAGCTGTGTTCTTATCTCCTCAGATAGCACAAGTTCAGGCCTGATCAATGCTTGCATGGGAGACGTACGCTGGATCGCGGCTGGAGATTCAGAAAGTGACAGTCTTCCCTCTGCATCAGCCTTGAATCAATGACTCACCGTACAGCTAGGGGGTGGTGTGCTGCTAGAAGTCACATGGAAATGCAGAACTGAAGTCCTGTCCTCCTGTGCTCATAATAAAACCTAGCCCATGGTAATTCTGCAAGAAGAGGAGAGTCCTGTTCAGATGCCAGTGTTGGTCATTATATTGTGCCTAATTGAAAGTCCTCCTACAGCTTTCGTTTGGGTACCCAGTATTTTTATGCACTTTCTGTCCTAAGGTGTTGTGTTAATGTTTGGTGTTAGCCATCTGCTAAGTCACACTCCAGAGATGGCTGCATTTCATTGTGGAGAAAAGCAATTTGTGGATGTGTACAGGCTACGATCCTGCATCTGATTCCACATGTGTGGACCATGCATCTGCATGGAGCTAGTTGCAGGACTGGGGCCATCGTTTTTAAAGCAATGGTTCCCAAATGGTGCTTTGACCACTGGCAGTTTGCAGTGCTGTGACGTCACCGCCTCCTAGCGCTGTCTGCTTGCTTCCAGCTGCTTTTCCAGGTGCTTTATGTAAAATGACACAACATTTAGTGCAACACTTAGAAGACCCTGAAAATGTATCAGAACTTCCCTAAGCTCTCTGTTCTGTGTATTTGCTACAGGAACATTGCAAGGCTGCAAAGAGAAGAGAGACCTCACAAGACAATCTCTTGATTGTAATATGGTCCATGCTATGTGAATCACTGTTGTGAAGCATGTCAGGCACATTTCAAATTAAAGGCATTGCATAAATCCTAGGTAGAAGGGTGTGGCCTTATGGATTGGGCCCTAGACTGGGAATCAAGTGACCTAAACTCAAGTCCGGCCTCTCTTGATCAACATACAAATTGTTTTACTTCTTAGCAGTAAAAGGGAGCAATGAAATTTGCCTTCTTGTAAAGTACTTCGATTTCTATGGCTGTAAAGGAATACGAGCTTCTTAGTAAGGTATAGATGCTGGCCCCTGCATCCATTAAAGTCAGTGGGAGTTTTGCTAATGTCTTCAATCATAGCAGAATTGTGTGCATACAGGATGGATTATTTGTTATCTGTAGTACTGGGTGTTTGGACTGTGGTGATGAATGCAATATAAGAACCTATATAGAATTGAATAGTGTATTATTTATTTATTTTCTCGCTCATGTTTCCCCTCAGGGTTGTGGACTTAAAATAACGATGATTTCTTGTGCTCATTTCGAATGTGATTTTTGTTATTAAATGTCAATCACAGGACATTTCATTTTTAAGCAATAGCATTGCTTTCTGGGAAACACCATGTTATTTATGATGGTCTGTTTTGCACACAGAGGCATGGATTGTTCGGAGATGCACACATAAGGGCGCCTTGGCGATTGGATACAATTTCAAAGTGATGTCTAAGGAACTGAACCCCCAGTGTAGCTAAATCCCCTTTGGAAATGTATCCCTTTAAAAATCAAAGCCCACCCAAGAAGAGCCTGGCTTTGATACAGTTGGAATTCCCAAAGACACATGTCACTCAAGTCAGTGATAATCATCCAGGACAGATAGCAAGAAGGTCTACAGCCCACCGCACTTTCACAGTTAAATGGTTCTTTCGTTTGTGGTTCAGGTCTGTTTAGAAAGTGGATCATAAGTAACAGCTCAGAGGAGGCTGTCTCTAGTTTGCCCCTCCCTTGAAAAAGGCAGACGTTTCATCACAAGTGGCCTTGGCCCCTTTAAATTCTATGAACTGGACAATCTTTTGATTAATGCAAGCCGCTTTCACAGAGGCAGCATAGGCCAGTGGATAGGCTGCAGTGGGGCTAGCCATAAGACTTGGGTTCAATTCTTACCTCTGCTACTGATCTTGAGCACATCACATCCCTCCTCCTCTCTTGTTTTCTTTGGGCAGAGAAAACGGTCTCTTACTACACATCTGTACATTGACCTTAATTTCGGCTGTGTCCTCAAGGTGCTATTGTAATGCAAATAATAATAGTAGTATGCAGGCAGACTTATGTCATGCATAGTGAGGTTGCATTCAGGAATATGCAGCATCTCTGTACGGAGGTTGGTTTTAGCAAGAGTAAGGTCACCTTGCCCTGCCTTTGAAGCCTCCATACAGATCCAGTCACGGTGAGGTTTTATTCATTGGAATGCTGGGTTTTATTTTCGTGCATGCCACAAAAGCGCCGTGAACTGAGAGAGGTTTGGTGAACATGATGCTTTGAAGCCACATGGACAAAATCCAGGTTAATCCCTGCAATCCATGTGAAATAAGACAAGACTGAGAAAGCGTAGAATAACAGAATGACCCACAGCTGCTGAGCCAGAGTGTTTACCTATGGTTTCAGCCTGTTGTTCTGGGGTGGATTTTAGCCTGACATGCTAGAAGCCCCAGAAGCCTAAGACACACTTGTGGGCTCTAAGCTTAAATTTAAGTTCTTGTAATTTGCCTTCCTTGCTGAGTGTCCCAGACAAGAGAATCCGCAAGCCAGGTCGTGTGGATCATACACTGTTGCAACTAACCACCCAGAGAGATCACTCTGCTGGGATGAAAACGTACAGTGTCTGAAGATAGCCTGGCAAAACCATTCTGATGGGCCTGACCCCAGACTACAGACCTGATTGTCCTCAACGGTCAGATCTGCACCCACATTGTGCAGCTTGGGTCCATCGTTAGCAGAATCCAGTAGCCTTTGACAGAAGAGTAATTCCTCGTGGCCAGCTGGGCACGTCACAAGACGGTCTCGTGGCAAAGTCCTACCTTTGCTCTAGACTTCCTGGGTGACCTTGGGCAAGTTATTTGGGGTCCGATTTCCAAAAAGAGCTTGGTTTCCGTTTGCACTCCTGAATGAAGTGGGCAAATTTTCAGGCGTGCTCTGCACCCAGTAGCTCCCACTGCAAACAAGGGAGAATCCCCTCACTGGAGACAATTAGAGCAGCAAATGGCTGACTTCCTTTGAAAATCTGGTCACTCATTCTCTCTGGCCCAGATCCTCAATGGCATTTAGGTTCCTGACTTCTGTTGAAATCAATGGAGGTTAGGGACCTACATACCTTGATGGATCGGGCCCTCTGTGTCTTAGTTCTCCATCTATAAAAAAAGGGAGAGCATTTCCCTACTGCACATGGGGTGCAGAAGAGATATAATCTACAATGTCTTTGAAATGTTCAGATATGTGGGTGATGGGCGCTATATAAGTATCTAGATAGCTCACATGCTTAGCATCTCAAAAGTAACCAGAAAGTGAGTTCTTAGCAAAGTCGGCCAAATCCTCAAAGGGGTCTAATTCCCAGGGATTTAGGTGCCTAAGTATCTTTGAGATCTGGGCAACCCTGCTTTGCAGAGACCAATGCAGTATTCCAAGTGCATTCGGGATCACAATTAGCTTAAACTGAAGCCAGGAGGGGATTGAGGAAGTCACAGGGTTGTGGTAAGGTTCAGACTTGCTTGTTAACTAATAGGAACTATTCCCACTGCATGTACCGTACCTCGGGTTGGTGCAAGAAGTTCACACACTTGTTATGACAGATGCTTGCTAAACGGCCTGGGCTGATAGAAATTACATCACCCTCCCAACCACACCCACCAGCAGGGGGAATGGAAAGTGAGATTAATCTCACTACAAACAGTTTCTTAGGAAACAGACCCATCTGCCAACCCCTTCTTGGGTTTTCAGATGCTGTTATCTTGGACAAACTCTTTCCTGGCTGGAGAGCAACAGGAAGCGTTTAGTAAGTGGGTAATAATAGTTTCACGTTAGTAGGAAATGGAAGTGGCCATCTGTCTGAGAGCTGAAAGGACCCCACAGCTCTGTGTGCATGTGTGGGAATCCCATAGGCCTCTGAGGCCCATCCAAAACACACAGGCCATTTAATTCTTATATCATTACCAAGGTCAATAATCAGCGGGTCTAATTTGGTCATATATTGTTTTAATCTGGGAGCAATAGCGGCTGACACAAAAGCAGAGGAGCGAGAACAACGCTGAACTAATCATTGGATGATACTTTGTTTGTGCGCCGCGAGCCAGAGTAGACAGCAACCTGATTAGGGGAAGTAGGGGGGGGCGGGGAAAGCCACACAGGATAGAATGTAACAGCAGCGACTCCGGCCCTGCTTTCCATTTGAGTTAGTCGTTTGGCATCACGGCACTGGGGAATTGCCAACTCCTTAGTGGAGGGGTGAGGGAAGGGTCCCCTCTTTCGGGGGATTCAGAGGACGAGAGCTCCTCTGAGCACCAAGCAATCCCCTGCTTCTGTCTGATTTGATGAATGCCCAGCAGGATTTTCCTTCGTTTTGGGTGGCTGCCTGCCAGCCTCAAAGGCCAAGAGAGTTCAAATGGGAGTTTGGGTTTAGACTGTAGGAAGAGAGAGGAATAGTGGCAGCAAAGGGGGGATTCAGAGGGATATAGGAATAGTGGGAGCAGAGGGAAGGTAAACAACTGCAATGCCCCCACCTCTCGCTCGCTGCAAATCTACATCTCCCAGTGGAAGGAGCTTCCTCGAAAAATAACTCTTCCCTGACCATCATTTCTTTAGAACATCTTTGACGTTATTAGCCCGTGCACATAGCACTTGCAATGGAGCTGTGCCTCCTGCATATGGAATCCAGTCCTAGCGTCCCCGCCTGAGACCATGGCCCCCGTGGGCTAGGCAGTGCAGAAACACACAGTGTGAGACAGTCTGTTCTCCAAAGAGTTGACAATCTAGGAAAAAAGAGGGAAAGGAAGTATTTTCCCGTTTACTGGCAGGGAGACTAAAAGGTGAAGTAAGGCATGAAACTCAAGGTGAAGTAAGGTAGGGTGTGCATTTAAAGCCGATTAAGTATTCCTGATTGACTCCATGTGTGAGCTCGCTTTGGGTGACATTCTGCTTCCTTCCCCAGACCTGAAGAAGAGCTCTGTAGAGCTCAAAAACTTGTGCCTTCCACAAACAGAAGTTGGTCCAGCAAAAAATATTCTCACCCACCTTGTCTGTTGCATATTCTGGATCCCAGACAGCTCCAACACTGCAAATAACTCCACATGTAGACATTCTGAATTTGCCTTAAGCTAATTCATAATGAGTGGATATTTTTGATTAACTTCATGCATGAAGAATAAGAGTGCACTTATTCTTCATGCATGGAGTTAATCAAAAATACACCCACCCACCCCCATGTAGACAAGACCTAAGAGACTTGCTTAAGATCATATGAGTCCTCATGCCGTTCCTTAACTGAATGCCCATCCTTCCTCTGCTGATGGCCTTTGCTTGACAACTTTATGTCAGTGACTTTCTGCTCACACTATGCTGATATCTGGACTTAGCTGAGATGTGGGCTTCAGCTCATATTTTTTTCTTCAGTAATTACATCCTCACTATTTCTCAAGTGAGAATTTTAGCTGGGGAGTGGAGAAAACTTCTCGGCTTAAACTTTGTAGATTCTAAATGAAATAAAAACTCCACTGGCACTTCTGAACAAGGAGGTGTGGGGCCATGCTGTTGACCTCTGAAGTGTGCAGATTTGCTCCTCCACCCCTTCCCTCTGGATTTAACCCTAGGCATGGCATGGAGACGGCATTGACCTCACTGGCTGATGATCTCCTCCTTGTAATAGATAAGGTTAGGTTTCCATGGGGATCCTTTAAGATCTGTTAGCAGCTTTTGATAGCGTTGACCCCAAGGCTTTGCTGGTCCAACTGTGGACCCAAGTTGGGGAAAGTCATCTCTTGAGTGGCTGTGGTCTTACAATCTATCTAAGGTGGCTAACTTCTCTGGTCACCGTGGTTAAATTGCTGGAGTTGTCTTGGTTGCTAGCTACCTCCTTCCTCTGAAGCATCAGGGATAGCCATAGCTGGAGATGAGACATTGGACAGGGAGGGCCAGGTGATACTGAGCAGTCTCTCTCTATCAGATGCTTGGCTGGCTGGTTCTTTCTCACAGGGCCTAACTGATTGCCATATATAGGGTTGGGAAGGAGTTTCCCCCCAGGTCAGATTGGCAGTGAACTTGGGGAGTTTTCGACTTCCTCTGCAGTGTGTAGCTGAAGCTCACTTGCCAGGATTATCTGGATATATCTCACTTAATAATTTCTCTGACATTGTGGAGGCCTCAAGCGGTGGTGCACCCCTGTCCTATTCTCTGCCTGTGGCCCATAACAGTCTAATCTCCTGTGAGCTGTATTGCTTTGGTCTAATTTCAGGTGTTGGGTTTAGAGTGCAGGTGTTGGGTGGTGGTGGTGGTCTGTGATCTACAGGAGGTCAGACTAGATGATCTAGTGGTCCCTTCTGCCTTGAACTGCGTGACTCTGCAGTACTCCACACACTGTAGTTAAATAACTGGCATTGTCTTCGTTGCTAGCTTCTCTGGATACTACAGCTAAATAATTGATGGTACCCTTGTTGCTAAGTTCTCCACATGCTGTGGTCAATTGTTGGCGTCCTCATAGCCAGCTACTCCAGGTGCTACAGTTAAATAATGGATGGTGCACTGGTTGCTAGTGTCTCCAGATACTTGTGGTTAAATAATTGGTGTCCTCTTGGGAAGAATGTAAAATCGTGTATCTGTGTTACTTAGGAGTGTCGTTATTATAAATCATGTTTATTCAGGTAGTGCTTAAAGACAAGCTATGAAGAGGCCCCATTGTGCTAAGCACAGTAGAGACATACACTAGCAGATGGTCCCTGCCCTGAAGAGCCTACAGTCTAAATAGACCAGACATAGATAGGATTGCGGGGGAAGGGATAGAACACACCAGCAGAGGAACCAATGTGATGGTAGCTGTCATAACTATAAAGGGAAGGGTAACCGCCCTCCTGTGTACAATACTATAAAATCCCTCCTGGCCAGAGACTCCAAAATCCTTTTACCTGTAAAGGGTTAAGAAGCTCAGGTAACCTGGCTGACACCTGACCCAAAGGACCAATAAGGGGACAAGATACTGTCAAATCTTGGTGGGGGGAGGCTTTTGTTTGTGCTCTTTGTTTTGGGGGTTGTTCGCTCTTGGGACTGAGAGGTACCAGACATCAATCCAGGTTCTCCAAATCTTTCTGAACAAGTCTCTCATATTTCCAGCTTGTAAGTAAACAGCCAGGCAAGGCGTGTTAGTTTTTATCTTTGTTTTCTCAACTTGTAAATGTACCTTTTTGCTAGAGTGTTTATCTCTGTTTGCTGTAACTTTGAACCTAAGGCTAGAGGGGATTCCTCTGGGCTCTTTAAGTTTGATTACCCTGTAAAGTTAGTTTCCATCCTGATTTTACAGAGATGATTTTTACCTTTTTCTTTAATTAAAAGCCTTCTTTTTAAATACCGGATTGATTTTTCCTTGTTTTTAGATCCAAGGGGGTTGGAACTGGATCCACCAGGAGTTGGTGGGAGAAAGGAGGTGGGGATGGTTAATTTCTCCTTGTTCTAAGATCCAAGGGGTTTGGATCTGTATTCACCAGGGAATTGGTGAAGAGTCTCCCAAGGCTACCCAGGGAAGGGAATTAGCACATTGGGAGTGGTGGCAGCGGACCAGATCTAAGCTGATAGTTAAGCTTAGAAGTTTCATGCAGGCCCCCACATTTGTACCCTAAAGTTCAGAGTGGGGAAGCAGCCTTGACAGTAGCAAATGGTATGTGAGTTCCACATTATTATTTTTAAATGAGGGTAGTTAGGAACAGATGATCTCAATGAAAAGGAAGCAGGTGCATTGAAGGGAAGGGGAGTGAAGGGGACAGGGCAAGGGAGAAGCGGGTCAAGTGCAATGCCATCTCCTTAAGCCGTCCTCCACTCTCAGCTTCCTTTATATCTTAGATACTTATTTGTCTCCCACGGAACGAGGCTGTCATGTCTGTGCTAGGTCCACACCAGTGATGTCTAACCATAGGGTGAGGGTTATTAGGAAAGGGCCACTTATGCTGAAACGAATAACCCCCCCCCCCCCGTCCTTTGAAACTTTGCATTCCTCTAATTTCCCTTGTGCCTCTCAGCCTTCATGCTACATCGGGCAGCTTCTTTGGGGCAAAGACAGGCTATTGTAAAAATACCAGAGTGGTTTGCATTCCAAAGGTCCTAGAGCAAACAGCCGCGCCGCGGATTCCCCCGTCAACCTTGCAATTTAACCCATGTCTATGAGCAAATTCAATTGCTTTTCCAAGCCAGCCCTTGTTCACCAGAGTTCAACTCTCTGGTGAGTCGCTCGCTGCAGCTCCAGCGTAAACTCTTCTGATCCTACAACTGAGCTTTTTTTTATTATTTTTTTTTTACAAAAGGTATCGAGTTCCAAATTAAACACTTGGAAAATAGCCAGCTGTATTACAAGCCAGGCGAAACTATGCTGAGAAGAGGAGAGGAAAATTGTTTTAAAATCAGGCTGGTTGAGTCTTCTCAGCATAGGAACTGTAGGCAATGCAATTTATGAGAACACTAAGCGATCAAGAAAAATGCCTGAAAGGTTAATTTCCTTTATGCAGCCCAGGTGAGTGACTTCACAAAGGGCAATCAGGAAAGATGGCTCATTAATTCAGCTACTCCCTATGGCTACAAATGTCAATTAGTCTCCCCAGACTGTGTGTAATACACAACCTATGCTGTGTATATAAGTATAAGAATAGCCATACTGGGTCAGACCAATGGTCCATCTAGCCCAGAATCCTGTCTTCCAACAGTGGCCAGTGCCAGGTGCTTCAGAGGGAATGAACAGAACAGGATAATTGTTGAGTGATCCATCCCCTGTCATCCATCCCTGTTTCTGGCAAACAGAGGCTAGGGACACCATCCCTGCCCATTCCAGCTAATTGCCATTGATGGACCTATCCTCCATGAATTTATCTAGTTCTTTTTTGAACCCTCTTATAATCTTGGCCTTCACAACATCTTCTAGAAAAGAGTTCCACGGGCTGGCTATGCATTGTGTGTTTTAAACCTGCTGCCTATTAATTTCATTTGGTGACCCCTAGTTCTTGTGTTATGAGAAGGAGTAAATAACACTTCCTGATTTACTTTCTCCACACCAGTCATGGATTTTATAGACCTCTATCATATCCCCCCTTAGTCATCTCTCTTCAAAGCTGAAAAGCCCCAGTCTTATTAATCTCTCCTCATAAGGAAGCTGTTCCATACCCCTAATAGTTTTTGTTGCCTTTTTCTGAACCTTTTCCAATTCCAATATATCTTTTATGGGATGGGGTGACCACATCTGCACGCAGTATTCAAGATGTGGACATACCCTGGATTTATATAGAGGCAATATGATATTTTCTGTCTTATTATCTATCCCTTTCTTCATGATTCCCAACATTCTGTTTGCTTTTTTGACTGTTGCTGCACATTGAGTGGATGTTTTCAGAGAACTATCCACAATGACTCCAAGATCTCTTTCTTGAGTGGTAATAGCTAATTTAGACCCCCTCATTGTATATGTATAGTTGGGATTATGTTTTCCTATGTGCATTACTTTGCATTTATCAACATTGAGTTTCATCTGCCATTTTGTTGCCCAGTCACCCAGTTTTGTGAGGTCCCTTTGTAACTCTTCACAGTCAGCTTTGGACATAACTATCTTGAGTAGTTTTGTATCATCTGCAAATTTTGCCACTTCCCTTTTACCCCTTTTTTCCAGATCATTTATGATTATATTGAACAATACTGGTCCTTGTAAAGACCCCTGGGAGACACCACTCTTTACCTCTCTCCATTCTGCAAACTGACCATTTCTTCCTACCCTTTGTGTGTATCTGTATATACACACATACTCTGACCTGGGCGGACATATTTTAGGTACACACATGATTATAATTTGTATTGCCATATCACCAAAAGTCCCTCAACTGAGACCATGGCCCCATTGTATTAACTGCTGTACATTCAAGACAGTCCCCGTCATATAGTCTAAATAGATGAGAAGGAGAAAGGAATTATTATTATCCCCATTTTACAGATGGGGAACTGAGGCATCGAGAGAGACTGAGTTTCCCAAGGTCACACAAGGTGTCTGTGGCAGAACCAGGAGCTGAGTCCAGTTCTGTCACCCTAAGACCATCCTTTCTTTAGGTAATATGTAATAAATCACAGTTCAGATGTATGCTCTGTATTCTTCAAAGTGTGCAACATTCTGCCCTTACACCTGTGTAAAACAAGAGCATCAGAGATAAATTGGCCTGATTCTCCTGTCGCTTACCTCACTCTTACATCTGAGTAACTCTGTTAATTTCAGTAGCGTTCCTCCTGATTTACACCAGCATGAGAACAGATTCTGGCCCTGGAGAATAGAATTCCTCCAGCCCCTGCTGTACAAAGGACAATAAAAAATTTGACCAGACAAGAGTGTCTGTCATTGTGACTCAAAGCTGGACAAACTTGTGGACTTTAGAGACCACACAGGTAATGGGTGTGGAATCAAGAAGCATGAAGAATGCTCAGTTTCCCATTCTGGAGGTGTAAATCCCAGGGACAGATACAAAAACATGACATAGGATGGGACATAGGTGGGAAAAGTAACCTGGGTCTTAGACCATGCCTAGTGTGTTGGCCATCTTCTTGCTGTTAGGGTCTGAGAAAGACAGTAGCAAAAGGGGTGAGAGCAGGTGTGGAAGAGGTATTCAGCAGAAAGAAAGAAAAGCAACGCCAGCCAGAAGGGTATGTAAGGGACGGGAGGTACAGGGGAATATAGGGTGTGGATTGCTATCCAGAAAAGGTGTGATCATGAGAGGAACTGGTCAGGAATTTTTTTGGCTACATGTTTTGTTTTTCATTGAAAAAAATGTTGATTCTTCAAAACCAAAACTTGTGGCAAGACGGGGCAGGGTCGACAAATTTCTCAACCGAAAAAACGTTTGTGGAAAAGACATCAAATTTGTGGAAACGCCTCCTTTTGACAATTTTTTAAAATGGGAAATTTCAGTTTTCCGTTTCATTTTGAAATTTCAGCACATTACAGTTGAAAGCATGAAAAATGTTCAAAAATCAAAATGAAACATTTTGAACTAATCAAGACAAAATATTTTGGTTGACCCAAACTAAGATTATTTTTTTCTTCCCGTATCAAGATGGATTTTTTTTTTCAAAATCTCAAAACTATTCACAGGATGGGAAAGCGGGTTCCCACCCAACTCTAGTCGTGAGTTTGGCAATGTTGATATCTGCCCACTAGGAACTGGAATGAGCCCTGTTTGTTCATTTCACAGGGGCCACCAAACAGTCATTGGGTGGAATCAGATTTCAGGCTCTGCTGACCTAGGCTGGACTCAAAGTGAAACTGGGAATCCATTTACCTCTAAAATTTGCCTTAGAATTCACTTTCCCTCTCCTTAGAGCTGTGAGAGGAAGAATTTTATTAGGTGCTGGCCAAGATAGGTGGTTTTTCTCATCTTAAACATCACCAGTAGGGAACAGTTAATTGTTTCACCCAGTACGTCTCAGAAACCACTTATGGTTGGCCTGTCTTGTGCCAAGCAAGGATGTGGTCTCAGTGCGGGACGCTTGGTGTCTGCTAATGCAATGCTGCTCTCAGTCACAGAAAGGCTGGTCACACCAGCAAGTGAAATCAACCTCTTGAGTTCTGCGAGCCCCTCCCAGAACCTTGCTGTATGTTAGGCAGAATTATTTCACATAAATGCTTGCTGGGACCATAATCAAGGGAAGGGAACTAGTCTGTTGGCCTCTGAGCCCAAGAAATTGCTGTTATGTTGCAGTTTAAAAGGTCTCTGCTGCATTTGCGTTGCCATTTACCAACTAGATATTTAGGAAAATATTGGGTTTTTTTTAAAGATATTAAAGAATTAAAAAACTGCGGGAGACATGACATAAACCTTTCTAGTGTGAGGCAGTGTGGTACAGTGGGTAGAGCAGTGGACTGCAACACTAGTGGCCTGGTTTCTATTTCCAGCTCTGCAACTAATCTGCTTTGTGACCTTGGACAAGTCACTGCCACACTCCGTGCCTCAGTTTCCCCTTTCCTCCATCCTGCTTGTTTAGACTGTAAGCTCTTTGAGGCAGGGACAGTCTCTTATGTTGTGTTTGTCCAGTGCCTGGCACGGCATTAGCAGTGTTTGTGATAATAATTTGTGACAATAATCAGCCTTCTGCTGAGTCAAGGCTGATTCAGGACTCGCCCATCACATCATCTGTCAGGATTTGCTATTAATTATTTGCATTGCTGCAGCATCTAAAGCCCTCATCTGGGTTGGGGCCCCATTGTGCCAGGCTGTAGAAATGCTAAATGACAGCTCCTGCACCGAAGAGCTTACAGTCTAAATAGACCAGGGCTACTAGGATGATCCGAGGAATGGAAAACCTGTCTTATGAAAGGAGACTCAAAGAGCTTGGCTTGTTTAACCTAACCAAAAGAAGGCTGAGGGGAGATATGATTGCTCTTTATAAATATATCAGAGGGATAAATATCAGGGAGGGAGAGGAATTATTTAAGCTCAGTACCAATGTGGACACAAGAACAAATGGATATAAACTGGACATTAGGAAGTTTAGACTTGAAATTAGACAAAGGTTTCTAACCATCAGAGGAGTGAAGTTCTGGAACAGCCTTCCAAGGGGAGTAGTGGGGGCAAAAGCCATATCTGGCTTCAAGACTAAGCTTGATAAGTTTATGGGGGGGATGGTATGATGGGATTGCCTTTTTTTGGCAGTTAATTGATCTTTGATTATTAGCAGGTAAATATGCCCAATGGTCTGTGATGGGATGTTAGATGAGGTGGGATCTGAGTTACTACAGAGAATTCTTTCCTGGGTGCTGGCTGGTGAGTCTTGCCCACATGCTCAGGGTTTAACTAATCACCATATTTGGGGTTGGGAAGGAATTTTCCTCCAGGGCAGATTGGCAGAGGACCTGGAGGTTTTTCACCTTCCTCTGCAGCGTGGGGCACGGGTCACTTGCTGGAGGATTCTCTGCACCTTGAGGTCGTTAAATCACGATTTGAGGACTTCAGTAGCTCAGACATCGGTTAGGGGTTTGTTACAGGAGTGGGTGGGTGAGATTCTGTAGCCTGCGTTGTGCAGGAGGTCAGACTAGATGATCGTAATGGTCCCTTCTGACCTTAAAGTCTATGAGTCTATGAGATGTAATTGGTGAGATCAATAAGCAGACAGGGAAAAGGAGGATAATTTAGTTTGTAATATAACCAGCCCACCATAGGGTGAAGGCTGCTTCAGTGTCTGATTTTGTTCATACCTAAAGGTTTGGCCGGGCCCTTGGATAGCTTTGTTTGCAAGTGTTACTGTCTGGTGCATCTGAAGAAGTGAGGTTCTTACCCACGAAAGCTTATGCTCCAACACTTCTGTTAGTCTTAAAGGTGCCACAGGACCCTCTGTTGCTTTTTTCTGGTGCATGAGTGTTCCAGAGCCCCTGCTGTGCTCCCAAGGACATTGCACCGCTCCATATCTGCTCCCCAACCAACAGGCATGCATGCCTGGCCTTTAGCATCATACCGCATGCTGTTCCCAGGGACGACACTCCTAAATTCTTTGTCAACGTATTGATGGTACAACACTGGCTCGTTCACCATGAGGCACTGTAGGTTCTTGAAAGCTGGGGTCAACGTCAGTCACACTGAATTGGATCAACTACATAACCTGGAATCCACTTAAGATGAGGAAATTGAAGAACCTTTGTATGTCTTGGCTGATACCGGTAGCATCTGTCCAAAACGAGAACAGCGTGGAAGTAATTCTGCTCTCACACAGGTGGAAATCATTAGCCTGGAGCTGCACAGACCCAACCTCGGAATCAGGCCAACCATGGCAAGGCTACAACTGGTGAGTTTTTCTAGCTGCTGCACAGACGGTGGCTTTACCCACCCAGACCCACAATGTCCATTAACCCAGCTCTGCAGGGACCAGTTCTACAGACAGGGGAATAGTCCAGTCTCTATGGTCCGTTTAGCCTTTAGCCTCTGTGAGGAGACTGGGTGTCATCTCAAGTGTGAAGGCACCTTGTATGATGTAGGTGTGTGTCCCCTAGGAAACACAGAAATTGATGGCTGGACGAGACCTTGAAAGGTCATCAAGACCAGCCCCCTGCACTGAGGTAGGACCAAGTAAACCTGGACTATCCCTGACGCATGTTGGTCCAACCTGTTCTGAAAATCCTCCAATAGTGGGGAATGCTACAACTTGCCTTGGACGCCTGTTCCTGAGCTTAACTGCCCTGAGAGTTAGAAAGTTTTTTCCTACTATCTAACCGAAATCTCCCTTGTCGCAGATCAAGCCCATCACTTCTTGTCCTACCTTCAGTGGCCATGGAGAACAATGGATCCCTCCCCTCTTTAGAACAGCCCTTAACATGTTTGAAAACTGTTATCAGGTTCCGCACTCAGCGTTCTTTTCTCAAGACTAAACACACCCAGGGTTCTTTAGCCCTTCCTTATAGGCAAAGGTTTCTAAACCTCTGATCATTTTTGTTGCTCTTCTCTGGACTCTCTCATATTTGTCCACAACTTTCGTAAAGTCTGAAATGCATAACTGGACACAGATCTCCAGCTGCAGCCTCACCAGTGCCGAGTAGAGCAGGACAATTACCCCCCCTGTGGCATACATACAACACTCCTGCTAATACAGCCCAGAATGATTTTTAAAAGAGTATTAGGGCTGGAAGAGACCTCAGGAGGTCATCTAGTCCAACTCCCTGCTCAAAGCAGGGCCAATCCTGGGACAGATTTTTGCCCCAGATCCCCTAAATGGCCATCTCAAGGATTGAATTTACAATCCCGGGGTTAGCAGGCCAATGCTCAAGCCACTGAGCTATCCCTCCTCCCCGAGACTAGCCTTTTTCACAGTTGTATCATATTGTTGACTCATTTTCAATTTGTGATCCACTATAACCCCCAAATCCTTTTCTGCCGCAGTACCAACTAGCCAGTTACTCCCCATTTTGTAGCTATGCTTTTGATTTTTCCTTCCTAAGTGAAGTACTTTGCACTTGTCTTTGTTGACGTCTGTGGCAGAGGCAGGGATAGAATCCAATGTGCCTGGGAACCATTCAGCTGCCTTAAGCAGGAGACCCTCCTTCTTTCCCTGCAATCCTCTGCCTCACTCACCCCATACCTTGCAGGAGTCCTTCAACAGCCTCCTTCACTGCACAACCCTGATTCATTCCTAGAGCAGGATCCATGCTGTTCACTCAATGAAGCAGGGTTCCCATGGGAAAAAAAGAGTATGTGATCATGTGATTAAAGACTATCATAGTGCATATGCACAAGGGGGCTGAATTAAGGTGGCGGTGGCCTGGGAAACCTGAATTTGCCTCCCTTTTCTGCTCTACATTTACACAGGTGTAACTGAGAATAGACTGCCGCCCATGGTTATGCCTTCTGAAAGTTGTGTGATTCTGATCTCACTCCAGTGTTACAGCAGAGTAATTTCATGGACTTCTATGGAGCTACCCTTGATTTACACCAGTGCCACAGAGAGCAGAATGAGACCCAGTGGATGCTGGGAAAGCACCTGGACTGTCCAATCGCAGAGGAAGCTAAGAGCAGACCACTCCTCAGTCAGCCGTGAATAGCAGAAGATAGATTTGGAGGCTAAAGATGCTACGTTGAAATGGTGCCTGCGTGTTCTTTTTTATTATTATTTTATCGCACACTAAGCACTGACATTTGTGGCACTAAACTCTTGAACTCTGACGTGGTTTATGGCCCAACCCTCAGGGTCCTCTTGTCACAATTAGATTTGGACAGTTTTGCCAGTTGTGTGTGTCTGTGTGTGTTTCTTTCTACATTGAGCTTTGCAGAGTGCCTGCTTTGTGAACATTCACCAGAAAGTCCACAATGAGCTAACTTACTATCATTTGTCTGAAGATACTGCCCATACGTCTTCACCAAGATCCAGGCCTCGTTGCGCTCAGCGCTGCACAAACACATTGTAAGAGACAGTCCTAGCTCCAAAGGGCTTGCGGTCTAAATTGAGACGACACACAAAGGTGGGAGAAAGGAAGTGTTATTATCTTCCTTTTCAAGATGGGGAACTGAGACATTTATGGTATATCTTCACGGCTGAGCTAACTCAGGAGTTTACCACCCAGATCTGAGCACCCAGGTCAGCCTGGCCTGGGTAAGAGCCCCACAACCCCACTGAAAAAGCTAGGACTTCTGGGGGGGCATCCCAGAGTTCTCTGTGCTGCACTAGGCTGAGCTCCTCTATGCTTCTTTCCCAGTGAATTGTGGGAGAGCTTGTTTGTCCTTCTGGGCATGCTGGGGAATTGTGGGAAGGCACTGGAGGACTGTCAGCCCTCCAGTGGTTTAGCCTGTGTCCTCACTGCGAAGTGAGCAGGTACCAGCCCAAGTGAAAGTGGAACCCAGGCGTTAACCCCGATGCCAAGACAAGCCAGCTAGCCCAGCTCGGAAGCAGCACTAACCTCAGGTGAGAAGGTTTTGTGTGTGGACAGGAGCTGGGTTACAGGCAACACCCAACTTAACTCTGCAGTGATGCCAGACCCTACGTGACTCTTGTCCCCATATTACCCAGGGAGTCTATGGCACAGGTAGGAATAGGTCGCCGATCTCCTGAATCCCGCTCCAGTGCCTTAACCCCAGGATCAGCCTCCCCCACAATGAAGTGTCGAAACATCAACCGGTGTCAGGTTAGGATTAAAGCCCTGATTCAAAGGCCACTGAAGTCAATGGAAAAAGCTCCCATTGGCTTCCAGGGTTGGATCAAACCTTCAGACCCTTGTCTGACACTTGATTGGCAATAGCTACCATTCTGCATTAGAAACTCCCCCCTTTACTCTACGTCTCAGGCAGATGAGTGGATCTCCAGCTGACCTGTGAATGGGATGCAGTTTCCTGGTGCAGGAGTGTATATAAGAACCACATGGCAAGCTGCTGATGTTTAACAAGAGTGCCTGCAAATACAGCCCCATTATGCACAAGGAAGGAACAGCATGTGGGCCTGCCCTCCCCAACAGCTGATACAGATACGGGCAAACCTCATGCGTGACGAGCGTATTTCCCCCTGGGATTGCCAAGCACAGTCAAATGAAATGAGGCAAGACTTTCTGACCTAAAGCACCCATGTGGCGGAGGCCTGATCCTGCAAGGTGCTGAGTATACGCAACTCCCCTTGCCTTCACGTGGAGCGGAGGCCCTCCCTTCCTCACCGCAATGTGCCAAAGCTGAAGCACAGGACTCGGAATAAGGAGGCTTGCAGCCAGATTCTCTCTTGTTCCTGTCCTGCATCGAGCTGCCTCTGCACTTCCTGTATCTTGTCTCTGGCTGGCAACCTGTGCGAGCCTGGCAGAATTTAGAGCAGCCGCGGGACTCCTTTAAACCATGTAGGTTGGTATTCAACCCCCCAGCCCCGAGGGTGAGTTGCCAGAGTACAGCAGGCACTGAATACCCCCGGATGGCAGGGACTGCAGAGAGGGTAGGGGCTGCATAGAGCCTTTACAGCAGCTCATCGCTGCCTGAAGAACCCCCAAGCCTCTGGTTCTGTTCCCTTTATGCTCCAGGGCAGCCTACAGGGACCGGGGCAGATCACGGATTCCAGTCCCCGCTCTGTCACTCACTCATAGCCTGGTGCTGCACAAACCCCTTCTTCACTTCTCCACATTCCCTCCCTGTGCCATAAAGGGGATAGGCCTGGGTGTGGTTATTTTAATGCTGGTCAATGGCTTTGATTCCAAAGCCTATTGGCCAGCCGGGGGCTGAGTCGGACTCAGATGACTATCGGTTAGACGGAGAAGGGTCTCAAAGGGGCAGCGGCCCAAAGTTATTCAGCTTCGTTTCGCCGCTCGCTGGTCTGGAGTTACATTAGTAACAATGCAGCCAAAGGGGCAGAAAGGTCTGAAGCCCACGGGCCCCGACTCCACACAGGCACCACAGAAAGGCAACGAACAGGATGTTTTTTTTATTTATTTAATCATTAACTATCCAGCCCAGAGACGAACCCTGCAACCCAGGCAGCCTGTCACAGGGTTAGCACAGCTCCAGGGTAGGGGCCGCCAGTGAAGATAGACAAGCTTAGGGACTTGATTGCTGTGCAGTCCGGCTCTAAAGCACATGGTCGTGCCGCTGGATGTTTGCGTGGCTGGGTTAGGGAAGGGAATTGGGGGCAGTGTCCATGTGAGGCTGGATCTAACTCCAAGGTTGTTGACCCTCTGTGAGGTTGGCATCTGGGCCCTTTTGAGGCTACAGAAGGTGTGCGTGTATTTTTCTGGGTCTGGCCCTTTCATGCACAGCATCCCAAACCCACGTACCCCCTCACACACAGCACCACATGTGTACTATCTCTCACACAAACCCCATCACATGTGGAGACTCACACACACAAACCCCATCACATGTACTATCTGTCTCTCTGTCTCACACCCACACACCCCATCACATGCTCTTACACACATACACCTCTCACTACATGGATACATCCCACACACTGTATCATACTCACACCATCACGCATAGAATCATAGAAATGTAGGAGTGGAAGGGACCTCGACAGGTCATCTAGTCTAGTCCCCTGCACTGAGGCAGGACTAAGCATTATCTAGAACATCCCTGACAAGGGTTTGTCTACCCTGTTAAAAATCTTCAGTGACAGAGATTCCACAGCCTCCCTAGGAAATGTGTAACTACCCTTCCAGTTACAAAGTTTTGGTAATGTCTAACCTAAACCTCCCTTGCTGCATTTTAAACCCATTACTTCTTCTTCTGTCCTCAGTGGATAAAGAGAACAATTTATCACCCTCCTCTTTATAACAACCGTTTACATACTTGAAGACTGTTGTCATGCCCTCCCCCCGCCCCCAGTCTTCTATTCTCCAGACTAAACAAACCCATTTTTTCCAATCTTTCTTCATAGGTCATGTTTTCTAGACCTTTAATCAGTTTTTTTTGCTCTCCTCTGGACTTTCTCCAATCTTTCCCAAAGTGTGGTGCTGGAGCTGGACACAGTGCTCCAGTTGAGGCCTTATTATCGTTGAGTAGAGTAGAACAATTACTTCTGGTTTTGCATCCCTGCCCATCCTGGCTAATAGCCATTGATGGACCTATCCTCCATGAACTTCTCTAGTTCTTTTTTGAACCCTGTTATAGTCATCTCAGGTCTTGCGAACATCATTCCTAACAATACATCTCAGAATGACATGCTCTCTTTTTGCAACAGTATTACATTGTTGACTCATCTTTAGTTTGTGAGCCACCATAGCCCCCAGATGCTTTTCTGCAGTATTCCTTCCTAGGCAGTTATTTCCTATTTTGTATTTGTGTCATTGACTATGCCTTCCTCAGTGTAGTACTTTTCATTTATTGTTATTGAATGGCATCCTATGTATTTCAGACCATTGCAAAGATCACTTTGAATTCTAAACCTGTCCCCAAAAGAGCTGGGAACGCCTCCCAGCTTGGTTTTCATACACAGACTTTATAAGTGTACTCTCTATGCCATTATCCAAATCATTTATGAAGATATCGAATGGAACCAGATGCAGGACAGATCCCTGCAGGACCCCACTTGATATGCCCTTCCAGCTATATTTCCCTAGTTTGCTTATGAGACAGTGATGCGAGACAATATCAGAAGTCTTACTAAAGTTGAGGTATATCATATCTATTGCTTCCCTCCATCCACAAGGCTTGTTACCCTGTCAAAGAAGGATATTAGGTTAACATGATTTGTTCTTGACAATTCAATGTTGACTGTTACTTAGCACCTTATCTTCTAGGTGCTTACAAATTGATTGTTTGATTATTTGCTCCTTTATCTTTCTGGGTACCAAAGTTAAATGGACTGGCCTATAATTCCCTGGGGTGTCCTTATTCCCCTTTTTATAGAAAGGTACTATATCTTCCCTTTTCCAGTCCTCTGGAATCTCTCCCATCCTCTATCAGTTCTCAGAGATCATCACTAATGACTTAGAGATCTCTTCAGCCAGTTCTTTAAGTATTCCAGGATGTATCTGGTCAGGCCCTGCTGACTTGAAGATGTCTAACTTGTCTAAGTAATTCTTAACTTGTTCTTTCCCTCTTAGCTTCAGATCCTATCCTATTTGCACAAGTATTCACTATGTTAGTCATCTGATCACTTCTAACCTTTTTGGTGAAAAATGACAAAAAAGGCATTGAGCACTTCAGTCACTGCCACGTTTTCTGTTGTGTTCCCCTCCTCATTGAGAAATGGGCCCACCCTGTCTTTGGTCTTCCTCTTGGTTCTAATGTATTTGTAAAATGTGTTCTTGTTATCCTTGATGTCCCTAGCTAGTTTAATCTTGTTTTGTGCCTTGGCCTTTCTATTTTTGTCCCTACATGCTTGTGTTGTGTTTGTTTTATACTCATCCTTCATAGACCTAGTTCCCACTTTTTGTAGGACTCTTTTTCTGGAGTTTCAGGTCACTGAAGATTAAGCCAGGGCAGTCTTACCATACTAGCTATCATTCCTATGAATTGGGATAGTTTGTTCTTGTTCCCTTAATAATGTCTTTAAAAAACTGCCAACTCTCCAGCACACTTTTCCCCCTAGACATGCTTCCCACGGGATCTTTACCTATCAATTCTCTGAGTTTGCTAAAGTCTGTCTTCTTGAAGTCCATTACCTCTATCCTGTTGTTTTCCCTCCTACCGTTCCTTAGAATCATGAACTTTATCATTTCATGATCACTCTCATCCAAGCTGCCTTCCACTTTCAAATTGTGAACCAGTTTCACCGTGTTCTCACACACAGCATCCCAAACATATGTACTTCATCACATGTACCATCACCACCTCATCACTCCCCCACCCCACCTCTGCTCTGCCCCTCACTCCTACATACATGTCTTTTGACATGCACTACATGATTAGTGACAGGCCTGTATTCCAAATACGAAGTCCGCAGGTGCATTTTGAAAGCAGCTGAGAAATGCATTTATTGACTCTCAGATCCATGCTCCGGGGTAGCAAATTTTCTTCTTTTTATTTATTTATTTTTTTTAAAGAAAGACACCTGGGAAAAAATAAAGCAGCTATAAAATCCCAAGACCAGGTGATCACCCAACCACTCCTATTGGCTTTGCTGTGAGTTCCATGCATAGAAGGCTCTGCATAACTGACCCCTCCCATAGGTGTGAACACCTGAGCAATCTCTGGTGCTTATTCCCATGCAGTGTCCCATCTGATCCCGTTGATACTTCTCTCCTCTGTTGTCCCACGTAGTAATTTGGTAGGAGCAATTGCCACAACCTCCCCCTTCCTTCCTCCTTCGACCACATACGAGTCTCAAGTTTTATTATTGCAATAAAAATGCTTTATGTTGGCTTTTCCCAAGAACATAAAGTGCTTACGCACTGCTACAAAACAGTCCTTTCTCGACCATATATTCGACATTATTTGCTGCAGATTGTTGGTGGTCCTTTGCCTGACTCCAAGCGCTCAGAAAACCAGAGTCAACAGGTCGTTTTATGGATGTGTTTAGTGGCTAAGGAGGGGAGAGACCTGCCCCTCTTTGTGTGGCTGTGCTAGACCAGAAGCACAACCAAACCCCTGTATGTGGGGGATGGACTCCGGAGAGACCACACAGGTCATTCCCACCTCCTTTGTGGGCCATGAAGCACAGCTCTGTGGAATTGTCCCCTGTGTCTCACTAGGGAGGATTTCTCAGGTGGAGAGACCCTAGGTCCAGATTAGCTGATAGCCTAGTGGGTACGATAGTCACTTGGGATATGTTAGTCCCTCCTGACTGTTTCAGAGGAGAGACTTGAAGCTGGCTCCCCCAATTCCCAGGTGAATGCCCAAATCACCGGGCTATAGAATCAGCATTGCTTTCTTGCCCAATTGAACTTTTAATTACTTACACAAAGTGCAACATCTCTCTCATGGGAGAACCTGACTCTACAGCTGGTTAGAGCCGTCAGCTGGGATGTGGAAGACACAGGTTCAAGTCCCTGCTTCAAATCAGGTCAAGCAGGGATCTGAATCAGGGTTTCCCACACCCTAGGCAAGTGCCCTTATTACTAGAGAGGGTGGTTTTTTTTAAAAGGTCTTAATTTGGTCCTGTTGTGGCACAAAACCTAAGGCCAAAACCTTGACATTTTTCCCAAAATGGAATTTTTGTTTCCTGGCCAGGTCTGCTGAAAAAAAAGGGCTGGAACAAGCACTAGAAATTATACTGCAGGGAACGATGGGGCACTGACAGTAGGGATACAATAATGGCCTGACCAATCCAATGAAGCCAATGAGAAGCTTTCCATTATTTTTTTAATGAGCTTTGGATCAGGCCTTGTGTGATGACATAGATCTCTGCCATGGACTAACTCTGGCTCTCAACCACAACTTTCAGTTTTTCTCTCCCAGATGTTTTATATTTGCTGCAGTGGCTTTCGAGTGGCTTTTACGGGTGTCCTTGAAATGTTCATGCTGCCCACCTCGTGCATATTTTCCTGCCACTAAAGAAAACTTCTGTTGCGAAGTCCATAATTATCCCTGCGCACCACAGGTCCCACCCTTTGCGGTGAGCGGGGCTGCTGTGCCGGATGACAAACAGGGCAACTCTGGAGTCCTTGGTCCGATTCTCCATTCTGGCTGAGTCACGTGCCATGCAGGAACAGGGGCAGGGGGCCAAAGATGGCTTTAAGTCGCTTCTGCATCTCCTGTATGCCCAGGTCATCTGGGAATGTCCCCAGCCCCTGGTGTATATTAGAGCAGCTTCAGGACCGATCTAACTTATGATCAACTGCAATGGTCCCCTGTGGACCATTTCAACAGAAGTGAATAGCTGGAGAGTAAAGAATAAAATTGTCAGACACATAGAAGAACATACATTGTTGGGCAAAAGTTAACATGGTTTCTGTAAAGGAAAATCGTGTCTTACTAATCTATTAGAGTTCTTTGAAGGGGTCAACAAATATATGGACAAGGGGGATCCAGTGGACATAGTGTACTTAGATTTCCAGAAAGCCTTTGACAAGGTCCCTCACCAAAGGCTCTTCTGTAAATTAAGTTGTCATGGGATGAGAGGGAAGACCCTTTCATGGATTGAGAACTGGTTAAAAGACAGGGAACAAAGGGTAGGAATTAATGGTACATTTTCAGAATGGAGAGGGGTAACTAGTGGTGTTCCCCAAGGGTCAGTCCTCGGACCGATCCTATTCAACTTATTCATAAATGATCTGGAGAAAGGAGTAAACAGTGAGGCGGCAAAGTTAGCAGACGATACTAAACTGCTCAAGATAGTTAAGACCAAAGCAGACTGTGAAGAACTTCAAAAAGATCTCACAAAAATAAGAGATTGGGCAACAAAATGGCAAATGAAATTTAATGTGGATAAATGTAAAGTAATGCACATTGGAAAAAATAACCCCAACTATACATACAACATGATGGCGGCTAATTTAGCTACAACTAATCAGGAAAGAGATCTTGGAGTCATTGTGGATAGTTCTCGGAAGACATTCACGCAATGTGCAGCAGCAAAAAAGCAAACAGGATGTTAGGAATCATTCAAAAAGGGATAGAGAATAAGAAGGAGAATATCTTATTGCCCTTATATAAATCCATGGTACGCCCACATCTTGAATACTGTGTACAGATGTCTCCTCATCTCAAAAAAGATATGCTGGCATTAGAAAAGGTTCAGAGAAGGGCAGCTAAAATGATTAGGGGTTTGGAATGGGCCCCATATGAGGAGAGATTAAAGAGGCTAGGACTTTTCAGCTTGGAAAAGAGGAGGCTAAGGGGGGATATGATAGAGGTATATAAAATCATGAGTGGCATGGAGAAAGTGAATAAGGAAAAGTTATTTACTTGTTCCATAATATAAGAACTAGGGGCCACCAAATGAAATGAATGGGCAGCAGGTTTAAAACAAATAAAAGGAAGTTCTTCTTCACACAGCGCACAGTCAACCTGTGGAACTCCTTGCCCAAGGAGGTTGTGAAGGCTAGGACTATAACGGGTTTAAAAGAGAACTAGATAAATTCATGGAGGTTAAGTCCAGTAATGGCTATTAGCCAGGATGGGTAAGGAATGGTGTCCCTAGCCTCTGTCAGAGGGTGGTGATGGACAGCAGGAGAAAGATCACTTGATCATTACCTGTTAGGTTCACTCCCTTTGGGGCACCTGGCATTGGTCACTGTTGGTAGACAGGATACTGGGCTAGATGGACCTTTGGTCTGACCCAGTCTGGCCGTTCTTATGTTCTTACGAGACTAATGTGCTTCAGCTACATGTCTGTGTGCTGGGGAGTCACAGGAATGGACAGTGCTGACCAGTGCAGCAGCTCGGTGCATCCCGGGGAACTACCTTACACTGTGGGTATTTCCCGGGGGCCTTTTGTGCCCCCTTTGTGGCACTGTTATGCTGCTAGATTGATGGGAAAGAGCCAGGGCTGGGCAAGAATTGGACCGTCTGTAAGTACAATCTCATATTGCCAGTTCCCTTGCACATATCAGGGCCCCTCAAAGCCTGGTCATCAGAAAGCAATGAGGGAAAGCTGTGCCTTCTTCCAGGGGAAAGGCAAGGGATGGCCAGGATGGCATGACGCTACTTTGCAATCTGCCATCACATCCGCAATGGAGACTGCTGACAAATGACCACAAGGGTCAGACCCTGAATGTAGAGCGTAGCCCCATCCTGAGTGACTCTGATCTGTTTCTGATGGACGGCCGAGGGGCCTCTCTCATCACACTTTGTCTACACTTGTGCCATCTGCCATGCCAATAGAGTCTCACTACATTGAACTGAATCGATTGTCCTTGGACGTCTCCGGCTGCCAGCCAAGTCTCAGGGTGGTATAGCAGGGATAAAATGGCTGGTTAAAAATAAACATATAAGGCCTGATTCCCCACTGCGATTCTTCCATTTTAGGCCAGTGCAACACCACTGAAATAAACAGAGCCAGACCCACCTCGTGCTGGAGCAAATCCATCCAGAGATCAGGCCCATAACTGGTAAAATAATATGATTGCATTTTTTTTTAAAGGAAAAGAAAATGGAGCCGTTTAAACTCCGAGTTTCGCTCCTGGATATGAGATGTTTGTGTAGCCGTTTGGGGTGCGCCGGTCGCAGCCAACAGAAAACATATGGAAGCGCTTTCAGCCTGAGGATCAGATAAGTTGATAGCAGAGACGGGAGGGGTGTTCTCCTCCAAAGCAGAACCCGCACGGCTCAGTCCCATTGCTGGGCTGTGAACCCACAGCGGGAAGGAGGGTCGGGGGGGGGATTCATTTGGACAAGCTCTCCCCTTCCTGCCTGCAGGCTGCACGCGTAGTACCTGTTGGATGTTGCTGGGCTCTCCTGTTACACATCCCATTTCGTCGTCCCAATGATTTTCCCAGGGCCTGCTGCAGCTCTCGCGGAACTGCTCAGGTATTGCCATCTGGCTGCCACAGCAGGATGGCTGTGTGCCAAGGACTCCGGGCTGGCACCGGGGGCTGGGCAGACTCCCTGAAGAGCAGATTGCACTCCCAGCGTGTTACAGGGCTTGTCCACAAAAACCTGATGCTGCCTGGCCCAGTGCCCTGGGGCAGGAGTCAAACTCAAGAGTGAACAGGCTGCTCTGAGAAAGAAGAAAGAAATTTGCATCCCTACCCCTACCCCTGAGTAGTGTGAGCAGAGTTTGGAGGTGCGGAGGGCATGTCGGAGAATAAACTAGCTCTCTGACTGCACTGGTGAGAAGATCAGGGGTGGGTGGATGGCTAAAGCACTCAGCTAGGGCTCAGGACAGGGGGGTGGGCTTTTTTTTTAGCAGATATGGTTGGAATAGTACACATGGGTCTCCCTTGCGAGTCAGCCCGTACAGGAGGAATATCTTCTCTTCTACACATAGGGACATCACTCCACTGTCCCCATTAGTCACTCAGCTGGTAACTTAGCTGACCTGGCCTGGGATGCTTTGCAAAAGCAAAACAATTTGTTGGCAACCAAAAAACCCACCTCCGCGGTTGGCTCCAATTAGCCCCATAGTTGGCTGTAGTTGGGATAGGGCAAAGGCTGAATGGCCAGTGGAGACTGACTAATCTGCCTTCCTGCTGTGATGCAAATTGGGGTCATGAGGCTGGGAGGTCAGCGTTGGGTAGCTTGCCCTGCTGCTGTCCAGCTAGACCCGTTGGGTGGAAAAGTTAAGGTCCGCACTTTCTGCTGTGAGGAATTCATTCCGTCAGCGAAGCATCATGGAGCTGTTCCAAAGATTTAGTTCCATGGGTAGGTTTTGAACCCCCAGAGCTTGATAAGGTTCACGTTTTACTCTTAATGCAACACGTTCAGCCCTGGCACAAGCTGCCACTAGCATTGTCTCTGTGTACACTAAGGCTGCATTTGTCCCATCATGTCTTCCTCCCCATCATGCTTCCCAGGGGCACCTAGGATTCATAGAACCATAGGCCGGGAAGGGACTTCAAGAGGTCATCTAGTCCAGTCCCCTGCACTCAAGACAGGACTACGTAATAGCTAGACCATCCCTGACAGGTGTTTGTCTAACCTGTTCTTAAAACTCGACAATGATGGAGATTCCACAACCTCCCTAGGCAATTTATTCCAGTGTTTAACCACCCTGACGGTTAGGAAGTTTTTCCTTATGTCCAGCCTAAACCTCCCTTGCTGCAGTTTAAGCCCATTGCTTCTCATCCTATCCTCAGAGGTTAAGGAGAACATTTTTTCACCCTCCTCCTTGTAACAACCTTTTATGTACTTGAAAACTGTTATCATGTCCCCTCTCAGTCTTCTCTTCTCCAGACTAAACAAACCCAGTTTTTTCAATCTTCCCTCATAGCTCATGTTCTCTAGACCTTGAATCCTTTTTTGTTGAGCTCCTCTGGACTGTCTCCAATTTGTCCACCTTGCTACCACCTGCCCTTAGAATGGAATGAGGAAGCATTGCCGGGATTCCACCAGCCACAGGCTGTGCAAGCACTTCCCTCTCAGCCCATGCGGCTCCACTGTCTGTGTGCATGGTACCGATAGGCCCACTCCAATCCCCGAGTCCTCCCAGCACCCTGTCATGCCCAGCCCCTGCTGCCCTGGGCCATCCCAGAATTACCAAACCCGCTGTTCCCAAAGCAATAGCACACCCCAGCTGACCAGTTACATCTTGGACCACAGCTCTGCTTAACATACAGCACTTTAGGTTTGTCTGCAGAGAAAGCAAGTGTAAGATCATGTAGCAAAGAACAGCGATTCGAATGTTAGCAAGCAGAAACATGGGAGACAAAGGCTTACATAGACCATAAAATCGCAACGCACATTCTAGAGCCTACACTAAACAAACAGGACATTATTATGTCATCAGAGCAAAACCACACCCCGAATCCTTCCAGCGCATTACAGGCGCGCTTGGCTACGATCTCCTGTTCATGAAGCAACCCCACTGTCAGCTTCCCCCCTTTGTCTTCTTGTCGTGTCCACATACTGCTTCCCACCACATCCGTGCACATGCGATTGCCCGATCACCGCACTCCGCCAGGTAAAGATACCAGGGCGTCCCTTTGCAACCCCAGCTGTAACACCACAGTCCTTTGGTCTTTACCTGCACCCTCCTGCCGTGTGTTCCTTCCTGTGGATTTTGCAGTCTCTTTTCAATCTGGATTAGCTGGTGGCTCAGTATGCAGATAGGCAGCCATTGTGAAGCATACAATACTCAGCTGGCATATAGGCTGATCAATAAGCATCTCCTGCCTGTCTGAAAAGTGCATGTTTTTGACCTGCTTTAACTCACGGACCTTAAGAACATAAGTCCCAGGATTGGTACTCAACCCCTTAAAGATTGTCCTTCCATACATTTTGCAATGGTTACGTTGACCAGTTATGTGACTGGCCCTCAGCTGAGCCTCACACGTCACCCTTTAGTGAATTATTATTTATATAATTGACTCAGGGGGTCCCTGGAAATCTCTCTGCACCCTCTTTGCCCCCTGCCAATTGGCACCAAGCGATGCCTGGGTCACACTATGTACAGCTGCATTCCCACTTACTCCCCTGCCTCCATGGCAAGGGGCTCCGTGTGTGCCCCCATTCCCACTCCTGGTCATTTCCACCTTCCCCCATGCCACGGACTTTGTGTGGTCACGTTTTCCCCATTCCAGGATCTCCTCTTCTCCCCCCACACACCATGGCACGGGCTCTGTGTCTGTCCTATTCCCCCTTGCCCCACTGCAGTCTCCCTTCTCTCTCCATGCCAGTGGCTGTGTCTGTCACCCCTTCCTCCAATTCCTATCTCCCTCCATGCTAAGGAGTCTATCTGTTCCCCTTCCTCAACCTCCCATACCAGGTTCTCCATTCTCCATCCCCACCCCCACCCCCATGCCAGCGGTTGTGTGCAAGTTTCGCTCTTCCCCATCCCATTCTTCCTTCTGTCTGGGAGATGCCATTCAGGGTGGCAACATGTTAAGCTCTATTGGGAGGATGGGCAGGGATGAGATGTATTCTTGTGCTGGAAGGCATCAACGGCTGCCATCAACTTGATGTTTGATCACAGACAATTGCAGAGGTGCTTGAGGCTGGGGCTGTGCTGAAAAATTCACAGGGGCCACATGTGCCCCCCCATTTCAGTTTTCCCCAAAATCAATAGGGGGGGTCTGATCACTGCTGCCTAGGACACTCCCTGCAGGTTTCATAGAATACCAGGGTTGGAAGGGACCTCAGCAGGTCAGCTAGTCCAATGCCCCTACTCAAAGCAGGACCAATCCCCTGACAGATTTTTGCCCTAGATCCCTAAACGGCCCTCTCAAGGATTACATTTATAACCCTGGGTTTAGCAGGTCAATGCTCAAACCACTGAGCTATCCCTCCCCCCCCACTAGTGCTCCAGGTAAGTTTGGAAATGACCAGCTGTGGCATCCAAAAGTTATTGTATTACATACATACAGAGAGAGAGAGAGAGAGAGAGAGAGAGAGAGAGAGAGAGAGAGAGTCAAGTGCAAGGTTGCTGCAAGCTTGGCCAGCTAGAAGTAGGACACTAGGACTGCTGGGTTCCAGGACTTGGATTCCTTTGATTGCATCCCCTGCTCTGACACTAACTGACTATATGACCTTGGGCAAGTCCCTTAACCATCTCCTTCCACCATAAAGAATGGATACCACCTACTCTCATAGAGAGGAATGTGAACTTAATTAATTAATGCTTGGAAAGAACTTTGGCATCCTTGCACTCCAGAAGTGGAAAACATTAGGATTGCTACATGTTTAACATGGTATCTGGCTTTATATGCAGTCGCATAAAACTATTTTTAGGAAAATATTTCAAGAGCGACCTAATAACTTGATTTATTTGGCTTCCACTGGGTGGCCAATATAGGCAAAACAAACAACGTTCTGCCCTTTATTTTTTTATTTTTATTTTTTTTAAAGACGCTTCCATGCCAGAGAGTGACACAAAGGCTGTTTAAGCAACATGGAAACGTTCAGTGAGAGCTGAGAAAGGACAGTGTCTTGAAAGGATTTTTGACTAGCAACCTATATATAATCTCCTCACCTTCCTTAGCTTTGGCACATCTAATGCAGTTGTTCACCCATCATCTATAAAGTGTTAATTCATGATGCATGACATTGCTGTTATGATATTTGCTTGGCTGAAGGGGGCTTGACATGGAAAAACACAACAAGCACAGATTATCTCATCATGAAGGGGATTGAGTTTCTTTTGCACACATTAGAGGTGGGAGAAAGACTCATAATTTACAAATGCTACGGCGCACAACGCTGACAAAGCCAAATGCGAACAGACTTGGTGCATGTGATTTTCTGATTCATCTCCATGCATATGCATTTCATTGTTAAAGGCTGTCAGCCAGATAGATATTTAAGGCCAGATCAGTGTGTGGAAAACTGTGTTAAAATTGTAGCGCCATCACTCTAAATACTTCATGCTTCGGCCACCATTCCAGAGGACATGCTTCCATGCTGATGATACGCGTTAGAAAAAAAAGTGTTAATTAAATTTGTGACTAAACTCCTTGGGGGAGAATTGTATGTCTCCTGCTCTGTTTTACCCGCATTCTGCCATATATTTCGTATTATGGCAGTCTTGGCTGACAACCCAGAATATGTTGTTCAATTTAAGAACACTTCACAGCAGATTTGACAAAATGTAAAGAAGGTCCCAATATGAGATTTCTAAAGATAGCTACGGCACTCAACCCAAGGTTTAAGAATCCAAAGTGCCTTCCAGAATCTGAGAGGAATGAGGTGTGGAACATGCTGTCAGAAGTCTTAAAAGAGCAACACTCCGATGCGGAAACTACAGAACTCAAACCACCAAAAAAGAAAATCAATCTTCTGTTGGTGGCATCTGAATCACATGATGAAAATGAACGTGCGTCAGTCTGCACTGCTTTGGATCGGTGTCGAGCGGAACCTGTCATTAGCATGGAAGCATGACCTCTGGAATGGCAGACAAAACATGAAGGGACATACAAATTTTTAGCATATCTGGCAGGTAAATTCCTTGCAAAGCCAGCTACAACAATGCCATGCAAAACCCTGTTCTCACTTTCAGGTGACATTATAAATAAGAAGTGGGTAGCATTATCTCCCATCAATGTAAACAAATGTGTTTGTCTTAGTGATTGGCTGTACAAGAAGTAGGACTGAGTGGACTTGTAAGTGCTAAAGTTTTACTCTGTTTTGGTTTGGAGTGCAGTCATATAAAAAAATTACATTTGTAAGTTACACTTTCACAATAAAGAGATTGCACTACAGTACTTGTATGAGGTGAATTGAAAAATATGATTTCTTTTGTTTATCTTTTTACCGTGCAAATATTTGTAATAAAAATGATAATATAAAGTGAGCACTGTACACTTTGTATTCTGTGTTGTAATTGAAATCAATATATTTGAAAATGTAGAAAAAACATCCATAATACATTTAAATTGGTATTCTATTATTGTTTAACAGTGCAATGAAAACGATGATTAATCACGATTAATTTTTTAATTGAGTTAATTTGTTTTGCGTTAATCGCTTGAGTTAACTGCGATTAATTGCCAGCCCGAATGGGAATGTATGTATGTCATAGGTGTATGGATAAGGCAGATGACGGTGTGCAAATTGCTGCCCCTGTTGGGAGAAAAAAAGAGCCGAGTGCTTTAGGGACTTTTGTCATGCCCATCGCCATGGAATCAGTCCACTGATTACAACAAGAGGAATAGTTAGGTGTGACAAGATAACAAGTGTGAAAAATCGGGATGGGAGTTGGGGGGCAATAGGCGCTTATATAAGACAAAGCCCCGAATATTGGGACTGTCCCTCTAAAATCAGGACATCTGGTCACCCTAGCAATAGTGGAAATGCAAGGATAAGCTCAATAATGTGAGACTATGTACATTTCAGCAGGTACAATCAGTGGGCTCGATTGTAACTTGTGCTTGTGTGGGGACTAAGGAGTCCCCCCTCTCCCTCCCCGCACACACACACTTCATCCCTGCATGGGATACCCACATCTTGGGTCTGGCGCACAAAAGTAAATGAGTGCTGCATGCTTCTTATTTCCAGCCGGAGTAGGCAGGCAGGGAATGGGCGGAGCCTCACCTCGGCCCCGCCCATCCACCAGCAAACGTAGCTGAACGGGCACACAGAATCATAGAAGTGTCGGGCTGGAAGGGACCTCAAGAAGTCATCAAGTCCAGCCTCCAGCACTGAGGTGGGACCAAGTAAACCGAGACCATCCCTGACAGGTGTCTGTCCAGCCTGTGCTTAAAAACCACCTCTGACGAGGATTCCACAACCTCCCTTGGAAGCCTGTTCCAGAGCTTCACTCCCCTTAGAATTCAGAAGGTTTTCCTGATATCTAACCTACATCTCCCTTGTAGCAGATTCAGCCCATTACTTCTTGTCCTACCTTCAGTGGACATGGAGAACAATTGATCACAGGCCTCTTTATAACAGTTTTGTAACATAGCTGAAGACTGTTATCAGGTCCCCCCTCAGTTTTCTTTTCTCTCAGCAGCAAAATTCTAAACTATCCCCGTACCCCCGTAGCAAAGAAGAAGGAAGGAGGGAATTGTGCCTCAGACATGTGTCTCTGCCTCACAGCCTCTCCTGGGGCAACACCTGGGGCGGTGCAATTTACACCTCTCCCTTTCCTCACGGTTGTCCCAAAAGGAATAATCCTACCCAATGACAAGAGTGCACAGAGAAATAAGAAAACAAAAGGGAACCCTCTGGGGTTCTGCTCTATTAGGAACACAGGAAAAAAAGATAAATTAGTCCAGCTGTGAAAGATCAGAATCAGCAGGGAGAGGGATTTTTTTTAAGAGCCCGAAAAGAACTTTACAACTGCTGGTGGGCAAACTTGAAGCATTTTGCATGGTCACTACAAAAGACCAATGAGCCAAATCTTACTCTCAATTACTCAGGTGCAACCCCATTGTCTTCAGTAGAGATTTGCAGATACCACCGTAACAACTTGGATCTTGGCATGACTGGGAATTGAACCAGGGACCCTCTGCAGCTAAAAAAATAAAGCACAAGTCCTGCTAGTTCATATTGAAGGACAAGCACCTGCAGATGGGAGCCATGAAGGACTCAGATCCTTAATGGATCAGCACTCAGTAGGACAGGTGACACATACTGACCTAGGGCTTGGTTCCATAATGAATTCAGCCCAGTAACTTTCGGGGGTTTGCCCAGTCCAAATAGAACTTGTCCCCTTGAATGTTCAGTTTCTTCAGAAAGATGAGGGCAGCGAAATGCCTACAGCTCTAACCGCTGTATCGGAATCCCCCTGTTGACTTTAAAATCAGCAGAGCTGAGGTATTTACTGCGGAGAGAATGGCTTTTTTATTGGCCATAACGTCAGCCAGAGAAGTAGGAGCGCTTGAAGCCCTTGTAATGAATGAACCCTTTCCTACGGTTCACCGCACATGTCCCGTGCTTTGGAAGGCCAGACCCTTTCCTTCGTCCCTCCAAGGTAATATCTGATTTTCGTTCGGTATTTCAAGATAAGACTTAGATGTCTGAGTCCCAAACCACACGCTCTGGGGAGAACATGTTACGTCCTTTAATGGCTGTTTGGAGAGTATTTAAAATCATGCTCTAGAAGAACCAAATCCTCCAGGAAGGCAGGCTTTTTCCTTTCCCTCCATCAAGGCAAGCCAGGCAGGCAGAATTCCAGCTCTACTGTCCCTAGCTGCATTACCCACTCAGCCTAAGAGAGACTACAGAAATATTTTCCTTGTGCAGGTCCTCTTTGCTTTTCCATTCCCTTGCCCAGCATGTCATATGCAGACCAAGCCATGGCTCTGATTTGAGAACACCACCACCATTTGGCCAAGTTTGTATGTAACAACTACATTATTGTTATTTAAAGACTGAGGAATACGGTGGAAATCAGAGCCCGCCGTTAGCTGCAGCCTGCGGCTCATCCCTATTCCTGGAGCCGGCAGCCCCACTTACAGTATGGGGGGTTACCCACTTGATCTCTGCAGCCAAATGCTACCCCGTCCTTACACAGCAACCGCGTTTACAAAGGCAGTTTGGTGGACATCGCGTGCACAAACACCTTGAAGTCCTACTGCTGGATTTACTCTTCAGTAATTAGAACAGCCCTCACAGATTCTACATCTCGGCCTGCTTCAGCGGGTCTCCTATCCAAACAGCTATAGACTGAGTGGGACAGGGTGTACTCCATTATTGTGGCTCCCCATAGACAGCCCCATGAGCCTAACCCCCCCCCCCAAGAAGCAGTGAGTTGAGAGGAAAAATGCATCGCAGTTGGGTTATCCAAGCTTGCCTACAGAGGACTGCCTGGAGCGGCCATTTTGGAAATCACAAAGAGCTAGTCCTCCATGAGCTAGAGGGGCTAGCAATAGCCAATCAGGCCCCAGATAAAAGGAGCTTCTTGGCCTCAGAAGTTCAGTTCCTGGCTGGGATGAGAGGGGCAAGGAAGGGTGCTCCTCTCTGGCCAGTGGAACTTGAGGCACAGTCAAAGTTTGTTTTCTGGCTGCATTTTTTAAAGCTGGGTTTGAAGGGAGAGAGAGGCCCTAAGAAACTTTACCCTGAGATAAGAGTGAAGCTAAAGGGGCCAGATGAAAACATGTCCAGGGAAGCAGCAGCAACAAATTGAATCAAGCGGTATCTGGCTGCTAATTGTAGGGTCCCTGGGTTGGAATCTGAAGTCGTGGGTGAGCATGGGTTCCCCCACCAGCCACAGGCAAAGTGGCATAAACCCCAAGAAGGGAGACGGGGCTTCTTGAGAGCCCAAACAAAGGGCTGAATTTAAACATCCCAGAACTGGGGCTGAAGACCTTAGCAAGGGCCAATAAACTGTTTAAATTAAATGGAGATATCCTATCTCCTAGAACTAGAAGGGACCTTGCAAGGTCATCAAGTCCAGCCCCCTGCCTTCACTAGCAGGACCAAGTACTGATTTTGCCCCAGATCCCAAAGTGGTCCCTTCAAGGATTGAACTCACAACCCTAGGTTTAGCAGGCTAATACTCAAACCACTGAGCTATCCAGAAGGGGTTCGTTTGGACTTTGTGACTTGGCCAGAGGGGCCAAACCACAGAAGACCCACAAGGTTGGTCTGCAAGGGGGCACCAGGAGTGAGAAAAGGACTGTGGGACCACACCCACCTGCTCAGAGGTGTTCAAGAGGTGAGTGCCCCCTTACACCCAGATTGTCCAGTGTTTTCTGTTTTCAGGTGCCCAGCTTGAGATGTATTAAAATGACCTAATTTTTCAGAAGGCACTTTCTGAAAATCAAGCCCCTTAGCACAGTCTCAGTTACATTAGTAGAGCTGGGCAGGAAATGGTTTTCTGTCTCATGAAAACTGAGATTTCAGAAATATTTCCCATCTCGAAACAGGAAGAAAAGCTGAAATCTTGAAAATTTTCACAAACGAAAAATAAAATAGTTAGATGGAAACATTCATTTAAGATCATTTCAATTTTTTGACCATTTACTTTTTTGAAGTATATAATTAACTTAATTTTGTTTTTAAAAAAAGTTGCTTTGAACCAGAAAATCAGACTTTTTGTTTCAAATATGTCAAAACATTTTGTGTCGCCGATTTCAAAACATTTTTGTTCAAAACTTTTTTTGAGTTGAAAATTTCAGGGAAAGCTATCGTTTTTTCCCTTTAAAAAGTTTCAGTTTCAACTAAACGGACCCAATTTTTCAGTGAAAACTCAATGGCCAGCCCTAATCGTTAGTCACGTTGGACAATCTTGACATTACACTGTAGATCAACATATAAATACATGTATGTATTTGCAAAATAGAATCTCATTCACCCACACATGGCTAATAGACGCATCCCATTATTTTCTCTCTCACACACGCACGTGGAACCCGTCAGTGTCACCCCTCTTCTAAGCCAAGATTTAATAGAATATATTGGAGTGTGGTCTCATATTAGCAGAACTTCATTTTTTTTACAAAATATGCTCCAGTCAGTCATTGGCATGCTACAATTATCTTAAAATGGACAAAATAAATGGGGGGAAAGGTACATTGTGCAATATATATTGTCTTTTTTTCTTTTTTTTAAACCATGTGTTTTCTCCCAGTCATTAGTGCTCATTAGAGAGGTTTGTTATTAAATGTGATGTACAGGTTTGGGGTTTTGCAGGGAAAAAAGACCTTCATTTTTGTTGCTTCCGTAACTCCTACCTGCTGAGAGTGGCCCTCTGTCTCCCTCTAGTGGTGGCTAGGCTAGCTACAGATTGATCAGCCTGCTACCACCCTGGTTAAGAAAGAAATTCATATTTTTAGCTCAGGCAGTAGAGAATCATGCATTAAGCTCCAGGGGTCCCAGGTTTGATGCTGGCTTCTGATGCCCTTGTGTGGGTCGGCGTTACAAGTGATGGCTCATTAAGGGAGCGTGACTCCAAGCAGTCAGGGTTTACATTAATGATCCACCTTATTCTGTTTTTCACTTTCTAAGTGCACACACCAAACTGTATCCATAGATTCTAAGACCAGAAGAAGACCACTGTGATCATCTAGTCTGACTTCCTGCATAACAGAGGCCATAGGACTTCCCTGAAATAATTCCTGTTTGTACAAGTTTTTAGGAAAAAACGTCCAATCTTGATTTTTAAAATTGCCAGTGATGGGAGAATCCATCACAACCCTTGGTAAATTGTTCCACTAGTTAATTATTCTTATTGTTAAGTTAGCTGAAAAATATGGGGGAAATTATGTGGAAATGTCTGGAATGCCCCCCAAACCCACTTTCTTTGTCAATATCCCATGAAAAATGTTGTAAGAATATTTCAAAATTTCTACAATCTCTACCTAACCTCCTGCTAAGGATTCTAGGTAGTGTCATCCAACAGGTTCATCCTATACTGAGACTGAGGGGTAATCAATTAGCGATAACACAGAGGACATCTCAAACACTTGGGGCAGATTTACACTGGTGTTCTCCATAGACTTCAATGATGTTTCACCAGGAATGAATTTGATCTCTTTACACACGCAATTTTTTTAGGTGTTATTTGTTTCAGATGATGATTTTATGGTAACTTTAATCTTAGAGCACATAAATGATAGCCCATAGAAGATCAGCTTTGAAAATCTCCTGTCTCTCCTAGGTTTGTATATTACTGCATTTCCTGTGTCTCTAACTATGTTGCCAGCCCACTTCCTCCTGGGAGCTCTCACCAAGAGACACCAGAACCATCCACAGTTGTGGAAATAAAAATTTGCTTTGTAACACATTTTAATCTGACATTTTACTTTGCTGCTTATGGCCCTAATCCAGCAAAGCAGTCAAGCACACTGAAGCCAGTTTGACTACTCACATGCTTAAAGAAGACCTAGATTTTAAAAAAACAAAACAATGAGGAGTCTTTGTGGCATCTTAGAGACTAACGAATTTATTTGGGCATAAGCTTTCGTGGGCTACAGCCCACTTCATCAGATGCATGGAGTGGAAAATACAGGAGCAGGTATAAATAACATGAAAAGATGTGAGTTGCCTTACCAAGCCTGAGGTCAGTCTAACGAGATAATTCAATTGACAGCAGGATACCAAGGGAGGGAAAATAACTTTTGAAGTGGTAAGAGAGTTGCCCATTTCAGACAGTTGACAAGAATGTGGGAGTAACCGTAGGGGGAAATTAGTATTGGGGAAATTAGGTTTAGGTGTTTTAGGTTTTGGTGCTAAGTCCCATTGAAACCAGTGGGAGTTAAGCACCTAAATACCTTTAAAAATCTGGACCTAAGTGCTTTGCAAGGTTGGGACCATCATGTCCCTACTGAAGTCCATAACAATTAGGTCACTGACTTCCATGGAAGCAGAACTGGACTTTGAAGGATAGATTAAAGGCCTGGTAGTTTTCCATTGACTTTGATTCAGACCCTGAAAGTGTAAGTGGACCATGTCATTAGAAAGCAGCAAACACTGACCGGCAGCGGTCTGTAAATAAAGGTGACATAGAATGTGCTGGAAACCTTTCGGTTCTTTTTAAAGAGGTGGTCTTTTGGAGGCGGTCCTTGCAGATTCCATAATCAGGGCAGTTTGCTTTTAAAGGCAGGGCTGTTTTAGGGAGAGAGATAAGGAAGAATCCTAGAGAACGATCCCAAAAGGAGCTGAGCACCCTTAACGCCCCCCGCCCCGAAGTGAAAGGGGTTTGAGGGAGTTGCGTGAACCATGTGCTGCATAAAAACATGAAAGGACTTTCTGCTTGTAAAACTAAACTGGCTCTTTATTAAGAGAACTGTTTACAGAGGTGCTGCAAGTGAAGCGAGCATTCTAGCCATGTGCCCACAGACTAACTTCCTGGTGCCGCGTCCAAACTCTTCCCTCCGGCAATCTATGCTCCTCCCTCCCAGTTCCTTGCTACAGCAGGTGCCCATCTCCCTTCATCACTAGGCCTTTGATGGTCTTTGTGCCTGTCAGGCTAAGCTATTGTGTAGTCTAGTCATTTGCACCTTTCCTCATGTGAGTTTGGGTTCTGTTTTTACAGCGTTTTCTCCCAGGAGTAGTCGTATTGAAGTCAATGATTCCACTCGCACTGAAAAGCCAAGTGCTCAGGGCTGGATTCTAAGTCAGGATTCTCGTTCATTCAGCTACGTTGTTTATATATTAGGCAGGAGTTTTCTAAGGGTACCTGTTACAGCTGCATGAGAGATGGGATGTGCAATCATTAGCGCTGGCCCACTAGATTAAAACGCATTGGGTTTGGGGAAATTTCCTTCTCCCACGTCACTTTATACATTACTCACCTGGGGACGCATTTGGCAACCCAAAGGAAACACCTGTAAGGCCTGTATCCCTGCACTATGGCAACGATCACCATCGTTCCTTCAGCCGATGGTTACTATGCTGAGCACGTTACTCGCACACCGGTCACAAGATCTGGTCAAGAGCCTGTGGAATCGGCTGGGTTTTCAGGGCTTGATCCAAAGCTCACCGAAGTTAATGGAAAGGCTTCCTTTGTGTGTGGGGAGATAGATAGATAGATAGATAGATAGATAGATATTACCCCCTACACACACACTGTGCTCCATATACATATGGGGGAGAGAAATGTAAGGGCTAAGTGTGACCGATGATGGGAGAGGACGAGAGAGGGGGAATGATATGGGTGAGCTCGGCACCATACTCTCCCTGAGGGCAAAGCAAGTCTTAGGCTCACGTGGCCTGTTTTCTCCTTACTGTGCAGGTACGTATGAAATGTCCAGCCTGCATGCAAACATCCAGGGGATCTGGGATTCTTACAGTGGTGCACAGGGGGTGGAGGCAAGCAGTGGTGCACAGCCTATGAAGGCAAGCAAAGCTCACCAAGGTAAGCAGTCAGTGACACCAGCAATATGGACTCCGTGCCCATGGACAGGAGGAAGCAGTGTGTCTCCATGCCCCCGCTCCTGTTCCCTCCGGAGCGCTTCAGCATTGTAGTTACATTGGCAGCATGTTGCCAGTTGTTTATTAACTCGCCAAGTGTGCCCATTGCAGACCTCCCCGCCGTGCGCGCATATACAAAAGCCATATCGGCTAGCAACTGCGTTGGCATTTTGCGTTTGCCACCTACAAGTAGGAGGAGGATGGGGGAGCCATGTGTGCATCTTGGTTTCCATTAGCTCCATTGCACACAGGGCAAGTCCATCACAACTCTTCTAGCTAATAAATCTGGCCAGTGAACGGGCAGCCTACTCCCCAGTCTTCCCTGCCTGGGCCAGGAGTGGCTCATAAGTCAGGCATTAGAGGGAGAGAAAACAAATCTGTGACCCAGTCAATGGAGCATGTTCCACAGCTTGCAGACGTGGCTTCTCCCTTCTCTACGGCATGGCAGATGCTCCAGGGCTGGTGCCCAAGGAGCCTTTAACATGTCACTCCCTCCTTGGAAATGTAGCCATTAAAATGGGATTTTCACTTGTCAAAACTTACCTGGGACAAGGGAGGGGCTGGACAGTCCCTGAGGTAGATGCTCTGTAACCCTTTACATTTTTAGTCCCTGGAGACAACTCCCCTGTCTATGTAACCTACCCGTGGACAGATGAGAAGCCACTTTCTTTTAAACTCCTCTTGGGGCTGGGGAAAGGTCGGTCCAGAATCATAGAAATGTAGAACTGGAAGGGACCTTGATAGATCATTTAGTCCAGTCCCCTGCACTGAGGCAGGACTAAGGATTATCTAGACCATCCCTGACAGGTGTTTGTCTCACCTGTTCTTAAAAACTTCCAATGACGGAGATTCCACAACCTCCCTAGGTAATTTATTTCAGTGCTTAACTACCCTGACAGTAGGAATTTTTTCCTAATGTTGAACCTAAATCTCCCTTGCTGCAACTTAAGGCACATGGAGAGGAGCTTCCTCGTGGACATGTGGCGAGAGCACTGTGTAGCAGCGTGTTTTCCAAAGGGTGGGGTGCACCCCTGGGGAGGCACAAAGGACTAACTGGGGGCGGAGGGGTGGACAGATCCCTTGGTGGTTCTCCAGAGTTTTGGCTTTTATTGAAAAATAAAGTTAGTCTCTTGCTGGTTGCAGCGAACGTAACCTCAATGTAATTGGTGCATCAATGTCTGCCTGAGTCTGCAGAGAGCCTGAAATAATAGCTCTGGGGTGCAAACGGCCCCATTCATTTCAAAGGGAGCAAACTCAGATGCCAAAGATGATACTTGAAATGTCAGCTGTTCATCAAAGCACCTAGGAACAGAGAGAAAGGAACACATTGTGAAGATCTACCACAGAGTTTCCCCAAAGAGTGGGTCATGAAGGACTAGCAGGGGGGTTAGGGGGCAGAAAATGTATACGTTTAGAAGAGCAAACTTAGGAACCCGTGGTGGTGCTGCAGGGGGGTATGACTGGTTACATTTCCTCAAAGGGGGCAACATTGATGTAGTATTTTCCTTTCATTCACATCGGATCCTGAAAGAAGCCACGTGGGTTTTTTTACCCCTGTGTTCAGCAGACTGCCCTCCCCACTTGGCTGGTGTTGAGAATGCCCTTCACAGTGGCAAGAAATTCTCTGTTTGCCACTGTGGACAACCTATCCCAAAGCAGGGAAATCCCAGGGTTTTGGGGGGATACACAGCAAGGCTTCTTTTGGCCTGGGGAAACGGCTCGCATTTGAGGCGTCTGCACGTGCTTGTGTGTATTTTGTTTCGGTCTGTTATTAAAAGCTGCAGGGGTCCATAGGCAATGTTGTTCTGCAGGAATCAAAGGAGGGAGGGTGCGGTTACCTGCGTGCTGTGCTCCCCACGGTGCGCAAGATGCAGTAGTCTGGTGAGCTGGAAATAGGTCTCCAGGGCTTTGACGTAATCAGATAAAACCAGGGGCCTCTGGAGACTCAGAACAGGTGTTTTAACACGCAGTGGGGTGCTTGTGGAGGATACATTTCCCTCTTCTGCTAGTGGAGCATTTTAAGAAAAGCATTAAAGGCTGTAAATGACAGCAGTATTGTTTTCTCATAAAAACAATGAGGTCCAGTGGTTAGAGCAAGGCAGGTCCAGAAACCTGAACGCTAACTCTGGCTCTGCCACTGATTTACTGTGTGACCTGGGGCAACTCACTTAACCTCTCTGTGCCTCAGGGCTTGTCTAACTGGCTGCTATTGCACAGCAAGTTAGGGTGTGACTCTGCAGTGCACTAGCTCGCATAGGCGCTGACTTCTTCTGGCGCTGGTGGGTGCTTGACCCCCCCCCCTTAACCCCAGCCCCACCCCGATTCCACCCCTGCCCTGCCACCTCCTGTCCCCATTCCAACCCCTTCCCCAAAGTCCCTGCTCCAACTCTGCCCCCTCCGCCCCCATTCCGACCCCTTCCCCAAAGTCTCCACCCCCTCCCGCCCCCATTCCAACCCCTTTCCCAAAGTCCCTGCTCCAGCTCTGCCCCCTCCCTGCCCCCATTCCAACCCCTTCCCCAAAGTCCCTGCTCCAACTCTGCCCCCTCCCGCCCCCATTCCAACCCCTTCCCCAAAGTCTCCACCCCCTCCCACTCCCATTCCAACCCCTTCCCCAAAGTCCCTGCTCCAACTCTGCCCCCTCCCTGCCCTCATTCCAACCCCTTCCCCAAAGTCTCCACCCCTCCCGCCCCCATTCCAACCCCTTCCTCAAAGTCTCCACCCCTCCCCGTCCCCATTCCAACCCCTTCCCCAAACTCCCTGCTCCAACTCTGCCCCCTCCCGTCCCCATTCCAACCCCTTCCCCAAAGTCTCTGCTCCAACTCTGCCCCCTCCCTGCCCCCATTCCAACCCCTTCCCCAAAGTCCCTGCTCCAACTCTGCCCCCTCCTGCCCCCATTCCAACCTCTTTCCCAAAGTCCCTGCTCCAACTCTGCCCCCTCCCTGCCCCCATTCCAACCCCTTCCCCAAAGTCTCTGCCCCCTCCCGCCCCCATTCCAACCCCTTTCCCAAAGTCTCCACCCCCTCCCACTCCCATTCGAACCCCTTCCCCAAAGTCCCCGCTCCAACTCCGCCCCCTCCCTGCCCCTATTTGACTCCTTCCCCAAATCCCTGCCCCGACCCCTCCTCTTCCCTGCTTCCTCCCCTGAGGATGCCGCATTCCCCCTCCTCCCTCCCAGAGCTTGCTACAGCTGTTTGGCAACAACAAGCGCTGGGAGGAAGGGAGGAGCGGGGACGCAGCACGCTCAGGGGAGGAGATGGAGGAGGAGGTGAGGCGGGGGGGTGGGACGGGGAGCTTGGCTGCCAGTGGGTGCAGAGCACCCACTAATTTTTCCCCGTGGGTGCTCCAGTCCCGGACAGTGATGTCCCGTGTGGACACTGCTGCAGGGCAGTGACAGTTCCATCGTGCGCACTTTGACACACTCCTGTTCGAAATGGGAGTACGTCAAAGTGCCCTACCAAACTTTTAGTGTGCAGTAGCCAGCGAGTGTACTGTAGGTGCACATCCTGCCCAGTCATGTCCCGTGTAGACAAGCCCTCAGTTTTCCTAGCTCTACAATGGGGATTATAATACTCATCTATCTCTATAGTGTTGTTATTATTATTTATAGTACAATAGCACCTAAAGGCACCCATTAAGATTGGCATCCCATTGCGCAAGGCACTGTACATACATATAGTGGGAGGCAGTCTTTGCCCCAAAGAGCTTACAGTCTCAATAGCTAATACAGACAAAGGTGGGAGGAAGAAAGTGCTATTGGCCCCATGTTATAGATAGGGAACGACGGTAACGAGAGAGAAAGTGACTCACCCAGAACAGCTATTGCTGAGCTCGGAATTGACCATAGATCTCCAGAGTCCCGGGTCAGCGCCAAGACCTCTCCCCCTTACTTGCTGCGACACCTGACTAAAAGAACACATGACCACTAAGGCCCAGCTCCTCCAAGATACTTAGGTGCCTCATTCCCACTGCAATCAATAAGATTATTGAGATCGCAAGGCCGATTCTGAAAAACACAGCAGGCGAACGTCAGGGGTTGGTGTGGAGCTGCTGTCCCCACCCCCGCCATTTCTTCCTGCTATTGTAAACCAAGAGTCTCTGCAGATCATAGAACTGGAAGGGACCTCGAGAGGTCATCTACTCCAGTCCCCCTGCACTCAAGGCAGGACTAAGTATTAGTCTTACGACAGTGGCTGTTTTTCATTTGCCTTTCTCCTTGCCCCACCCCTTTCCTAAAATCTTATGAGCCAGTAGGTCCCTTGCGTCCGCTGGAGAGGCAGGACCTAGGAGAACAGGAGTACTCGTGGCACCTTAGAGACTAACAAATTTATTAGAGCATAAGCTTTCGTGGACTACAGCCCTCTCGAGGTCCCTTCCAGTTCTATGATTCTACACTTGTGGGCTGTAGTCCACGAAAGCTTATGCTCTAATAAATTTGTTAGTCTCTAAGGTGCCACAAGTACTCCTGTTCTTTTTGCGGATACAGACTGACACGGCTGCTACTCTAGGACCTAGGAGGTTAGCAATAAACCCTTGTTCTCCACTTTGTAAGTGGTTTCCGATGCTGCCTGGGAGTCCACCCATTAAGGAAGGTTTTTTTTTTACACTGATGTGCGCTAGGAGCACCTCTGCTGAAGTCAGTGGTGTTAAATTGGTGGAAAAAGTGGTCAGAGAGGCGATTCAGCCCCTTGTAATCTACTCACGCATGGTGAAATTCACGGCGGTGCAGCGAGTCGGCGTAGGGCACTCCAACTAGGATGGGTAAGATTCTGTGGCCTGCATTGTGCAGGAGGTCAGACTAGATGATCATAATGGTCCCTTCTGATCTTGGAGTCTATGATTCTGTGGGACTGAGATAGTCCACAGGCCTGAATTTCTGCCTCCAGACAAACTCCTCCCCAAAGTATTAGCCCGGAGTGAGGTGAGAACAAGTTGGGGACTAACGTGTCTGGAAGCTGCAATCCAGTCCTGCGCACTAGTTCAGTTCCACTGGAGCCCTCGCTGGAGTGGCGTATGCTGGCCCGCTGCACTGCAGCAAAGTTGCTGTTTTACCACAGTCTCCTCTCTCAGATAAGCATCAGCATTATTCAAAATAGACTCCTCTCTGGCCACAGCAACTTTCAACGGCTTAAACTGGATCCTTTTAAAAACACTTTGTTCTTTCTTCATGCTCGGCCTGTTTGTTGCTGCTAGCTGGCTCAGCTTCATCTGTTTCTTTAGTTTATTTATTTTTTCAAGTTGTCAGGAATTGGTTTTAGTATTTCTGATTTAAATTTAACCACTAAATCCAAATATTACAGGTTCTTCAAGAGAAGCAGCAGTGGACTCCTCAGTAGGCCACTGGGCTTGAACTCAGGAACTTTGAGGGTTAAGGACCAGTTTTGCCACTGATTTCCAGTGCGACCTTGGGGAAGTTGCTTTGAGCTGGCGTCACAAATGTATTTAAATGCCTACATACCTTTAAGGCTCTGGGCCTTACTCTCCCCGTGCCTCAGTTTCTTACCTGCAAAACCTTTGTCTGCCTTAGATCTTTGTCCCTAGTACTGTCTCTAAGTGCAAGTATGGAGAATGCCTAGCCCAAGGGGGCCCTTACCTTACTTAGGAATTGCATGTGCTACCATAATACTGCTAACAACAACATAGCACTAAGTTAGCACTGTCTGAAAATCCTGTTAAGTAATTTGAGGTGAGCCTGAACCAACAGCCTAGATCCACCCATTAGGGAAAGTTTAGATCTTAATCTCTGCAGGCAAAATTCACCAGATACAATCGACCTTTTCATAATGCCATTAGTAACCAAAAGTTAACAGGGCAACCAACATATATGACTTCGCATTCAACATAAGCCAGAACACAGGGTCTCTGCTAACCAGCACTCTATGCTCCTGATTCGAGATACTCCCCAGAGGTGGCCAGCAGATTAGACTGACCTAACCACCAGCCAGTATTTCTGGTTCTCCAGCCAAGTCGTCCCCTTCCTGTCACAGCTGGAACTGGTCAGCCCAAGGCAAGCCCAGAGTCAAGTCCCCATCCCTTCACCCAGGCCACTGTTATTGCCAAGCCTTACCTCAACCTGTGCAGCCAATCAGTGGTCACAACCAGCTCAGAGTGTGAATTCTGCCACTAAGGACTACCTGAAGTAGCCGGGTTTCAGTCCCCACATACATAGTATACTAAGTAATTCTATTTTTCGAAATGGTGCTAGAGCTATGGATCAAATACTATAATGAAATGGAAATAGCACAGTTCTAAACTTAATGTACATTTGTTTTAAAGCTCTACATGCAATTTGAGGAACAGAATTGACCAATGACATTGGCCCAAATCCTCAATGATATTTAGGGGCCTAATTCCCATTGAAATCAATGGGAGTTAGGAGCCTAAATACTGTTGAAAATCTGGGCCGTTGCATTTATTTCCACTAACTACATTCCAATAGGATTATGCAGGCATCCTTCAAGACATCAAGAGGTGACTTGATTACAGTGCATCATGGGAATTACAGTACCTTCATGGGGAGCAGCTATTCCGTACTAATGATTCTTTAATCTAGTGAAGCAAGGTGTAACAAGAACCACTGGCTGGAAGTTAAAGCCAGAAAAATTCATATTAGAATCAAGGCAGACCTTTTGACAATGAACGTGATTATTCACTCAAACAAACTACCGAGGGAAGGGGTAGATTTGCCGTCTCTTGACGTTTTCAAATCAAGACTGGGTCCATTTCTCGAAGACATGCTTTAGTCAGACACCAGTTACTGGAGTCAATAGAGGAGTATCTGGATGAAATTCGCTGGCCTGTGTTATGCAGGTCAGACTGGATGATCTAATGGTTCCTTCTAATCTATGGAAGTTTTCTGGAAGTCTACTGGTAGCATCACATATTGTATTGTTACATTCATGACATCCATTGGCTGTAATCAACCATGTAACATAGAACCATAGAATATCAGGGTTGGAAGGGACCTCAGGAGGTCATCTAGTCCAACTCCCTGCTCAAAGTAGGACCAACCCCCACATAATGCCCAGTAGTTGTATTTTGGCCTTAAAACACTTCCTTTGTTTGGGAATATGTGTCTACCTGTGCAACCTGCTAGGTTCAAAATTAGTGAGGCATAAACCTTGAGTAACTGATTAGTGAAGATCACACATGAGGTGGGATTTGTGAAAGCACTGAGCATTGCCCTTACTTTGCTCCCAGAGAAATCAACGGGTGTTTACTTCAACAGGGACCAAGTGAGGTCAACGCTAAGCACTTTTGACAATGCCACCCAGGTAAACTACGGGTGAACTTCTCTCCTGGACACAGAGCCAGCAAAAGGCCTCTTGAGCCTCACATATAAGGGATCTCACACCAGCCATGACACCCTGTTCTTAAAAATGCTGACATGGGCTAATGAAAGAAATTCACAGCAAACGGTCAGACTCAGACAGGCCTCACACCAACAACTTGTGAAGCAACTACAGCAGACATCCAGTTTTGTAAGGACTGTTTCTTTGTTGGATAAAGACGGTGGGAGATTCCAAAGCAGGTAATGAGAGGGAAGGACCTAAAAGGGTTAAGAGCCAGATTCTTCTCTCATTTAAACTGGAGTAATTCCGGAGTGACGTCAGCCAGCCTGTCGTAGCTCCAGTGAAGTAAATGGAGCTCTTCTGATTTACAGAAGCTGAGGATCTGGCTAAGTGAAGTTACTCCAGCATTATACCACTGTAACCGAGATCAGAATGCGGCCCGAAGGGAAGCCCACCAGAGGATGTTGTGTGACTTCTGCTGTTGCTACTAAAGGCGACCGGTCAGCCATGCTGCTTGCATTTCCTACTGCAAAGCACAGAGTCCAGCATGTGTCACTGGGCTGATATATAGATCTGTTTCCTTACCAAAGCAAAGATTGAGAGCAACAGTGATTGCAGCTGTCAGCGTGTGAGCCAGGATGCCTTTTGGAAGATTGACTACAGAAACCTTTCAACATCCTCAATAAAAGAGCGCCAGAAGGGGGAAAAAAAAAAGTTTTCAAAGTTAAGATGCCAAAAACACAAAACAAAAACAGCAGCTGGAAGAAATAAATAAGGTCCCTTTGCCATTTTTGCTTTGTATGACTGAGCGAGGCAGACCCCATAAAGTGAAAACACACAGATCTTCATTGGAAAAATATAATAAGAGCTCAAGCTAAATTTGATTCCCACAAGTGCTGGCTCATAAGGGCCCACTTAAGGGCCTAACTCAACTAAGCGAACTCCCACTGAAGCCAAGGGGAGCTCAGTATCTCCTAGCAGGCACTCAGCACCTTGCAGGACTGATCCTGGTGTCTCTGGTGCTTGATGTGCCCTAAGCTAAAATGAAACAGGAATGTACCGAAATGACGGTATCCATCCTGTCAACGTGTCTCCTTCTCATGCTTCCTCATTTATGATTCATTTTGGCTTCCTCCCTGTCCACCAGCGTATGCCAATCATTCTAAATTCCTGTGACCAGACTAGCGGCTTGTTCCCTCTAGCTCATTTCTCATATACGCGGTATATCGCACCGTCTTGGGCCTGTTCCTGACTTGAGTGGGGACGCTCCAAAGAAGGAAGTGGCACTGGTGATTCACTCGGTGGCACTGTCATCTCTGAGTCACCGTTAAACCACTGTCCTTGCACAATGCTAGTTTAACCCGATACAATAGTCTTCCTCGTTTACTGAGCTAAGTTGTTGAGCAGAGTTGCCTCAAGCTATCAGACAGCTACCAAGGGTTGCCCTACAGATGCCTATGGTTCAGTAGAGAGAGAAGAGACGGCCCTAGACTATAGGCCTACTTTTGAAATGGGCCTCAACTCTATACAGCCTCCATTTTGTGGTAAAGCAATTTCTATCCCTGGAGCATCCTAATACACCAGCATTAGCTGTGACATATTTAGGTCTAGACAAGGTGTTTTGAAGGGTTCTAGGACTACCTCTGCAGTCGAGGCAATTGGTCTCCTGGTAACTAAGGATCTAATTCAGCAAAGCAAAAGGGGGAGGGATAGCTCAGTGGTTTGAGCATTGGCCTCCTAACCACAGGGTTGTAAGCTCAATCCTTGAGGGGGGCATTTAGGGAACTGGGGTAAAAATCTGTTGGGGATTGGCCTAGATGACTTCCTGAGGTACCTTCTAGCCCTGATATTCTTTTATATGGGGGGAGGTATCGCTCAGTGGTTTGAGCATTGGCCTGCTAAACCCAGGTTATGAGTTCAATCCTTGAGGGGGCCACTTAGGGATCTGGGGCAAAATCAGTACTTGGTCCTGCTAGTGAAGACAGGGGGCTGGACTCAATGACCTTTCAGGGTCCCTTCCAGTTCTATGAGATAGGTATATCGCCATATATTATATTTATTATGTAGGTGGGCCTAAACACATGCCTAAGTGCTTTGCTGAATAGGGATGGGCATAGTTAAGCACATGTTTCAGTGATTCAAGGACTAAGGCAACTTGCATTATGGGTGGTGGGGTACAAAAAAAAATCTCAAGTAAAGCTCTCTTTAAATATTCCTGCAATATGTGACACATGCAGAATACATGTCGGAGTAAGGGATTTATTGGCAGGCAGCAGAACCAATGGCACTGCTGTATAACCCACTGACGGCATCACCACTTGTGGCTAGCCCAGATTCATGCTAACACCTTTACAAGGCATCATCACATAGCCTCTCATTCTCTTATTTTATATAATGGCTGTAAAGCGGTCTGAGATTCTTCTGGACGAAGGGGTGCGATAGCCACGTAAGATGCTATTATCGTCACGGTAGTGATAAAATCTGACCATTGTTGTGTTACTCTTGCCTCACATTTGCTAATGGTCTCGCATTCTCCAACTAACTCCCCATCGTTCCAAAATCCCTATGACTGGCTGCATGGCAAACAACCATGATTTATTGAGCCCATGGAGAGGAGTGTTTTTTTTTTTTTTTTCAAAAGCCATCCTCCAAACTTACATACAAAAGGGAGATGTTTTTGTCATTAGCCGCCTCTCAGTGATATGACTGGAAACCTCACTTGAGATCATATTATGAAGGAATTTAATATTAATACCAGAATATTCAGGCAGCTCTTCCCACGTCAGACGTCTCATTTATACTCACTTCCATTCACGTGCCCGTGGGGTTGTGCCTCTGAAAAACTCCTTCTGTGCCAACCTGTTGCTAGTGCTCACAATTTCAGAGAAGCCAACACCAAAGCTATAGTTTAAAAGACAAAACCATGTCTAGGAATCACACCCATACCGAAAGAAATCTAAAGAATTATTCATATCACTCCCGAACTAGCCTGTGTGTCTTTGCTGATTGGTTTATTCCAACAACTCACCCTTTGCTCCATAGCCCGGCCCCGTTTTTTTGGAACTGTGAAGCCTGGATTATTTTTCCTTCCTCGATGGCTGCTCTCCGCATATTTGTCTGTCTTTGAGTGAAAAATGATGCCATAAAAGTATTGTGGTGAGAGAAGATGTTTCGTTTATAATCTGTCTTCTGAAATCCTAATGTCGCCAGGTGGTTTAAAGGCATTTTATACAGGCCTGCCTAGAGGCTTGTGCTCATAGAATTGAGAGGTCAAGTGACTTCAGCGGTCTCTGGATCAGGCCCTAAAGCGGCTGTATACTGACATTTTTGTGCAGTATTGCCACCTAACCTTCTATTTAATACACCTTAACAAGCCATAACCTACTATGTCTTCTGGGCTTTTCTTATACCCTGTTTCTTCCTTCTGGTGATATTCCATTTTTTCCTTTCATCACAGCAATCACATTGCGAGGACCGGCTCTAGGCACCAGCAAAGCAAGCACAGTACTTGGGGCGGCACATTTCCAGGGGCGGCACTTTGGCCCTCCTTTTTTTTCAGGGCAGTTGCGCTCTCGGAGCTGCGCCACTTAGACGGGGCGAGGGCGCCGCGCCCCTGGCCGCAGCGGGAAGGGGAAGCCCCGGGATGCTGAGCTGCCAGGGCCCAACCGCTACCTGGGGAAGAGAGGGCGAGTCCTGCTGGGGAGTCAGGGTTGCACCACCTCATCTGTGCACTGGATGCTGCACTGCCTTGTGCCACCCCTTATATCGGGGCTTCTCTGCACGGCTGGGCGGAGGAGGGGGTAAAGCCCCTGCAGGCGCTGGGAGAAGGTGACATCACTCCCTCCACTTCCTGCGCCACCTGCGAGCCCCAGCTGCACCTGAGCTTGGGGCATCCATTTTTTTGCTTGGGGCGGCAAAAAACTAGAGCCGGCCCTGCACATTGTATCTTTTCTGGTGTTCTTTTTAGCCCTGTCATCTGTTCTTTCCCTTTTTTTTTCTCTCCCTCCATTCCTTCTTGCACCTTCTCGTTTTCCCTGCCGTACAGTTTCCTGTTCTCCAGCTCCTCTCCTGTGCATCCTGCCTCTCTCTCTCTCTCCTCCCATATCCCTTTCTGTCTCATACACCTTGGGCCTTATTCTCAAGCCACTCAGGCGGAGTACAGGGGTTAAATTACATCTACATCCACGTTAAGTCTCCTTTACGTGGCCAGAAGGGAGTCAAGCAGCCGTGAGGTAAATGAGAAGCAGGACCTTTAAATGTATCCCCCAGAGCCAGGGGTATAAAACTGTCGTATCACAGCTGTCCAAAAGGTTCCACTCTGGCTTGGTTCTGGAACCGGCAAAGGTTGGCCGAGCCTCACCCCTGTTTGAAAGCAGTTCACGCATCTCTTGTGTCATTGTGCAAAGCTACAGTCCACGCTTGTGAGACGTTGTGGGGGGGGGGGGAAAGCAAGATACATTGGGCACACAAATGGGACTGATTCTTGATCTGACCAGCTTACTTCATAGTTGCTCCTTCGTCCCCTTCTTACTCATTGTTATTCAGGACATGAGTTGGAGCCAGCGGCAGGTCAGTTCTTTAAAAAGGCGCCGTTCTCAGGAATTTGCTCCCCAGTGACTGTCTATCAGAATCATCTGACGCGGATGTTATCTTGCTGTAATTACCAGAAGAGTGGGGCCCATAGAATGATACAGTTTAACAGCATTTTCCACAGGCACCAGAGAAGGATCTGATCTTTTCTCACAGGCACTGGTGGACACTGTTCTTCTATGAGCTATGATTATTATCATCATTGCAGTGGCTAGAGACCCCAAGGGAGATTGGGGTGCTAGGTGCTGTACAAACACATGGGGAGGGAGAGAGAGAGCCCCTGGCTTGCAGAGCTTGCAGTCAAAATAAGCAAAGTGTGGGGGAAAAGGAGCGCCGTTGAAAGACAGGGAATTGAGTCACAGAGAAATGAAGTCACTCACCTCGGGCCACACAGAAAGTTTGTAAGCACCAGGACTTGAAACCTGGCTTGTTTGAGCCAGGCCAGTCTCTTAATAACTAGGCCATCTTTGCACCTAAGTGGAATACCTCAGGGTAGCCTTTTCATTTCAGGACTGTCTTGAACTACGGCCATCGTGCAAAGCATTCAAATATTTGTGGAGCTGCCTTGAGGCACGACTGAGTCGTGGAAGCAGCCACAGAGCACGAGGGCCAGGAGAAACCGAGGGGGAGCACACCAGGAAGTCTTAGCTAAGCAAGCACCAATTCACACCTGTTGCCTGCAGTCTATCCCCAGTAGCTAATAATAAAACCTTTGCGTTTACACACAGCCGTTCATCCCCAGTGATCCCAAAGCACTTGACAAATGACACAGGCAAAGGTCATTTCCCCCACTACCGAAAGGCAGTCCTCTCTGGCGGCAGGCCCCCCGTGGACCACAGCCCGAGGCCGAAAGGAAGCTGTGGCCAAGGATAATGGGGGGGGGAACCTCCCATTCTTATGAAATATTCCTTGGGATCTTTATATATCAGGCTCTTGGCTTGTAAAGTCTTGTCCCGAACACGCCAGCACGTTACACCACCGCCTGCTCAGTTTGTTCGCTCGGTGAAAGGCTGAGCTGACACCCCGTAGGATTCAAAGCTGTGGTTCCAGGGAGTCTAAGCATTTTAAACCTGACGCTTAGCCAGCTAAGCCATCCCCTCTAGCCTGCCCTTTCGGTGGATTAGATGTGCTGTTTGTTCATTGTTTCAAGGCACTAAAATGACTCACACTGAATCGGTTCCCAGGAAATCTCGCCAGGTGAGGGAGGGCGACATTTACCAGGGGACCGATTCAGTGACATCTACTGGGATAACAACAACAAAAAAAGAAAATAGAAAACCCCAAGCCTCCCTGCGCCGTATCTTTCCATCTCTCAGCAGCACCGTGGATCAGCGAGCGGCGCACAATGGAAGTGTTCCAGTGTGGCACCTTGAACGATTGTGTTCCGGGATTGCTGAACCTTCGATGAGAACAATAAAAGGCCAACGACTTTGCAACCGGTCCATTCAGGAATGCCTGGGAAACATTAAGCCACCTCATTCTCCCAGCTCTCAGCTTGTGGGCCTTGCACTGTACCTAGAGAGGCAGCTACACACTTTTGCTGTTATCTGCTGCTACTGCTACATTGCAGTCGGTGGGGTGATTGCACCACGGGTTGGCATTCCCATGCTAGCTTTAACATAACTAGCACAGCTACAAATAGCAGTGAAGATGCAAAGGCATGGGCCCTGACACAGGCTGTACAAGCACACCAGGGACCCTGGGTATGTCCTCGCGTTGCTAGCCCATGCCCCTGCATCTTCACTGCTATTTCAGCTGTGCTAGCTAGAGCCAGGTTAGGCTTATCTGTGCTGCTATTACACCTCCATTTATCGTGCAGACGGAGTCAGGGGGCCAAACCTTTAGCCAACGTAAATCACTGTAGCTCCATTGGCCTCAGTCAATGATCTGATGTTTGGAATTTCATAGAATCATAGAATCAAATCATAGACTAGAACCATAGAATCATAGGATATCAGGGTTGGAAGGGACCTCAGGAGGTCATCTAGTCCAACCCCCTGCTCAAAGCAGGACCAATCCCCAATGAAATCATCCCAGCCAGGGCTTTGCCAAGCCTGACCTTAAAAACCTCTAAGGAAGGAGATTCCACACACACACACATCCAGGTAACCCATTCCAGTGCTTCACCATCCTCCTAGTGAAAAAGTGTTTCCTAATATCCAACCTAGACCGCCCCCACTGCAACTTGAGACCATTACTTAAGCAATGGGTCTGGTTGCCTAAGTCAATGGAGCGACATCCATTTATGCCAGCTGAAAACACAGCCTGTAATCAGAAACAGTGAACTGCTGTCAGGCTCGCGGGTCCATTCCCTGCCTCAGTCAATGCAGGATCATTCCCCATCATTAGAACTGGTGGGAAAACCTGTGCACCGATGGACTGGAAATGGGGTTGTAGTTTCACCTACTCCTGGTCCTTTATTTGTAGTTGTTCTCCTGTGTATTACAGGCCAGAGAATGTCACCCAATTGCCTCTGTATTAAGCCCAATAGTTTGCGTTTAACTAAAGCACACCTTCCAGACAGGCAGCCAGCAGCGGCGCAACTAAGTGTGGCAATTTGGGTGAGCCCTGACTTTTGGGTGGGAGGGCAAGGACAGGCAGTGCCTACCACCCAGATTTCCACTCCTAGCAACCCCACTGGCCTGCAGTCAGGGGGCTGGTGGCTGGGGGAAGGGACGGGAGCCAGACAGAGGCAAGCAGGCAGCGGGGAGGGGTAAGCCACACACGTGTGGTCCAAGGCTTCCTTTGCCGTGTGCCGCTGTGTGGAAGAGGGGAGAGCAGATTAACCCACCCCCATCCAAACCAAAAATCAGCTCCTTTTGATTGATATGTTGCAGACGTTGGGAATCTGAAAGGAGAAATCGACGTCTCAGATTACATTGCAGCCCCGACCGTTTTGTAGGGTGAGAGCGGATAGTCCAGGGGTGGCCAACCTGAGCCTGAGAAGGAGCCAGAATTTACCAATGTACATTGCCAAAGAGCCACAGTAATACGTCAGCAGCCCCCCATCCGCTCCCCCAGCTGCTCCCAGCGCCTCCCGCCCACCGGCAGCCTCACCGATCAGCACCTCCCCCTTCCTCTCCACACCGCCCAATCAGCTGTTTCGTGGCATGCAGGATGCTCTGTGGGGGGAGGAGCGAGGGCACGACAGGCTCAGGGGAGGGGGCGGGAAGGGGTGGAGTGGGGGCAGGGCCTGTGGCAGAGCCAGGGGTTGAGCAGTGAGCACCCCCCGGCACATTGGAAAGTTGGCGCCTGGAGCTCCAGCCCCAGCGTCGGTGCCTATACAAGGAGCCGCATATGAACTTCTGAAGAGCCGCATATGGCTCCGGAGCCACAGGTTGACCACCCCTGGGATAGTATCAAACTTTCGATGCTTGGCGGCTCCCCCCGCGGTGAGGGTGTAGATGGCGGTGACACAGTGACTGCAATTCCAGGGAGCGCTGCAGAGCAGCTGGGGTGAGCAGAGTGCATGATCCGGCGAGCAAGAGAGAGAGAAAGGGGGAGGGATGTCTGGAGCTTCCTCCAGTCTGGGCGCTCGGCCCTTCCTGCTGTGCTGTGCCATGCCGCTGCTCTGCGCTGCTCCCGCCCGACCCGCCTGCAGGTGAATTGAAAGGCGGCGGCGGGGAGGGAAGGACGCAGGCTACCAGCTGTCCCCAGCTCAAATTTAGCTGGGCCCGGATGCTAAGTGGTTGGGCTGGGGCTCACCTGTGGCTACACCCCTGGCATCCAGTCAGGATCTGAAGATATCAACAGATGGAGAATCCACCACTTCCGTTGGTAATTTGTTCCAATGGTCAATTACCCATGCTGGTAAATATCTGTGCCTTATATCTCATTTCTTTCCATCAGGAAGCAGAAACAATGCCATGTTACCCAGCCAATCACAAAGCTGGAAGAGCACATTCCAGACACGGAATAATTGCCCTGAATATTCCAAAGGCTCAAATCTGTTTTCAAAAAACTAGTTGCTGAACAATTCTAAATTGTCTGCAACAATCGTGATCTGCTCCTGTTAACTAACTTGTTCCCAGTTAGCCTGACCAGTCCTGCATCTTCACCGTCCCTCTGGCCAGTTCCATTTAAAAGTGACATTCAAACTCGAACAGAAAGAAATGAAAACTAACAAACTCGGTCCACTGGAGAACCCAGTTCCTGCCGAGCACAATGTGGGCTCACTGAGTCCACATATTTTGGATGTCAAAGGCACCACCAAAAAGCCTAATTTGAAGCAAGGGGAATGTACAGCACGACTAAAAAGGGCTGCGGTCGGACGTGATTATATGCAGCATGATGCAGGGAGACAGACAAAAATTAAAACAAGGCGAGAGCTCCCAGGGACAGTGCAGAAGGCTCAGACCAAAAGCATTTGCTGCACCAAAAAAAAAAATTATCCCCATCCGCCATCCGGTAGCAAATTACAAAGCATACCGATGCACAAAACCAACTTCCATACTTACAGTTCCATCTCCTCTTCGGCTTGGCAGTCCCAAACCACAGCAAGGAAAAAAAACAACCCTTCTTCCAGAGCTATCTCCCCCATATCCGAGCCAGCCTCTGGGACTCAACCAAACAGTGCAGAGTATTCTGCTCCTCCCAAATCGGAGCAAACCTGGTTCAGGGAACTGAGCGACAGTGAGAGAAACCATCACAGGCAGAACTGGGCAGAGAGGAACGAGCTTCCAGGAATGAAAACAAGATGCTGCTGTGGTCGGCGAAACCTCTGCAGCGTCTAACGTGACTGCTCTAAATCACACGCGGACCAGCAAGAAAAGAAAAACCAAAGCTCTTTCCATCTTGAGCGTAACGCAAGTTGAGCCAGCCCTAACCATGTGCTGTGCAAAACTAAAACCATAGCCTCTCTTCGCTGCTCCAGAACAAACAGCGGTTAATGCTTCAGCGAGGGGTGATGGGGCAATGGTATTTATTATTTAAGGCAGCGATTCCCCCAAAGTGTGGGAGGTGCCCCCGGAAGAGTGCAAAGGACTAGTCAAAGGGGTGTGTATAAAAAATTGGTAGGCTTTTAGCAACACATGGCTGGGATGCAGGAGTGGGTGCAATTGGTTTCAATAGTTTGGGCCACTGTCGGAAGACAGGATACTGGACTGGATGGACCTTTGGTCTGACCCAGTATGGCCGTTCTTATGTTCTAATTTCCTGAAGGTGGGGACATCTCTCTTGAAAGTCTGGAAAACCCTGATATAAAGCAGGTTTCTGAAAGTGTGTGGAAGGTGCCAATCTGAAACTCCAATTCAGCTAGTGGCTCAAGCATGTGCCTTTGGGACAACTCGTGTTCTTAAAGTTAAGTATGTGATTAAGGCTCTTACTGAATCAGGGCCTAACGATAGGAATTAGGCACCCACCATTGATGGGCAGTCACCTCTGGGCATATGGCCCATCCATAACTGCTATTACCAAATATTTCCAATGGCCGGTGATGGAACACTAGATGGGGAGGCTCTGAGTTTCTACAGAGAATTCTTTCCCAGGTGTCTGGCTGCTGGGTCTCACTCACATGCTCGGGGTCTAACTGATCACCATATTTGAGGTTTGGAAGTCATCTTCCCCAGGTTAGATTGGCAGAGTCCCTGGTAGTTTTGGGGCACAGGTCTGCAGCATGGAGCACGGGTCACTTGCTGGTTTGAACTAGAGTAAATGGTGGATTCTCTGTAACTTGATGTCTTTAAATCAAGATTTGGGGATGTCAGAAACTCAACCAGAGGTTATGGGCCTCTTACAGGAGTGGGGGAGTGAGAGAGCTCCTATGGCCTGAGATGTTCATGAGATTAGACTAGGAGATCCTGATGATCCCTTCTGGGCCTTAATGTCTCTGAGTCGCTGAGTCTATTAGAAACCTACCAGCTGTTTAACAGTGCCCAGCAACATTCCTCAGCAAATGACCTGCAAAGATTTTAAAAAAGGGTCGTGCCATTTCTTGCTGCTTGGTGCTGTATAAAGAAGGCCAGAAAGGTGTCCCAACTTGTCCCCAAGAGTTGGAGTCCTGCTTGTTCCTTTTATTGTTAAGATTAGAAATATTGTCAGAAAATTTCAAACCTGGGACCATAAGTTAGTGTTCTGAAATCCATATTGGGGCATCCAAATAAAAGCTGTGCTGGGCGTCGTATAACAAAGGCTTCTCTATTTTCCCCCCTGCAAGGCTGACCCAGAAACCACGGAGGGACCCCTGTCTTATTCGAACCTAAACATTAGAGAGGGGACTGCGTTCCTAGGTCAAGATCAGTAAAATGAGGCCAAATAAATATTGGGAAGCAAACCGGCAAGGGGTCTTTAATCTCCCCAAGCAATCAGGGCGTTGGCTTTGTGTCTCAAGGGAAAGGCAGTGACTCCTTACCCCATGCTGGCACATTGCTTTCATGTTGACTCAAACACAAGGGTGTCAATGGTAGAGTCACCAATACCATTTCTTTCAGCCCTCAGGGTTTCCTTGGAGGTCTCCCAGCCAGGCATTAACCAAGTTCATGGGACCTTGCTAAGCTGGTGAGATCTAATGAAAGCGAAGCCATGCTGGGGAAGCAGTGCTTATAAAGTAATTCGATAGTCAGGAACTAGACACATTCATAGTAAAAGTGATCATATGGATAGTGCAATAGTGCTGACAGACACCACGCAGGGATCAGGGCCCTATTGTACCAGGCATTGTCTAAAGAAATAACACAAGGACAGCCCCTGCTAGGTTGTAGAGAAATGACAGCAACTGAATGACAGGCTAATGGAAGGGGAATGGGAGGACAAAGTTATGTTGTTACACCAGTAGCCATCTATCAAAACAAGCAGAATTGTAATTACACATAGTGTCATCCCAGGCTTAAAAGCCTGTATGACAAAGCACCATATTATCCGCTTGGCACCAGCCAAATGCAGCCTCATGTTATGGGCGCTGAATGCCAGGTCCCCTGCTCTGTAACATGGGATGTCCGGAATACGAGCTGAGGAGCCAACACTCAGCTCCCACCAGTAGGGGATGCATTTGGGTAGTGCCAAGTGGATAAGTGATGTTTAACCTCCTCACCTTTGAAGCTTTGATTTTACAGTTGTCTGCAGCACATCTAAGAGGATCACATGCTCGGATTTTCACAGGCCAATTCTCTGCACTGCCAATGCTCCTTTCCCAGCATCACAGAAATGAAGGGCTGGAAGAGACTTTGTGAGGTCATCGAGTCCAGCCTCCTGCGCTGAGGCAGGACCAAGTAAACCTAAACTATCCCTGACCGGTGTTTGTCCAGCCTGCTCCTAAAAACCTCTAATGATGGGGATTCCACAACCTCCCTTCGAAGCTTGTTCCTAATATCGTATCTCAGTCTTCCCTGCTGCAGATTAAGCCTATTACTTTGTGTACTATTTTCAGTGGACCTGGAGAACAACTGATTCCCATCCTCTTTATAACAGCCCTTAAGATATTTGAAGCCTTATCAGGTCCCCTCTCCATCTTCATTTCTCAAGATTAAACATGCCCAGTTCTTTTAACCTTTCATCACAGGTCATATTTCCTAAAGCTTTTATCATTTATGCCACTCTGACAGTGTAAGGGGGCTTCCCCATAGGCACAGGGCTGCTGACCTCTCTCTCAGCCTCTGGCATAGTGGGGTTGCCAGGGTGTGTATGTATATATAGGGAGATATACCTATCTCATAGAGAGCTGCAAGGGACCCTGAAAGGTCATTGAGTCCAGCCCCCCACCTTTACTAGCAGGACCAAGTACTCATTTTGCCCTAGATTCCCTAAGTGGCCCCCTCAAGGACTGAGCTCACAACCCTAGATTTAGCAGGTCTATGCTCAAACCCCTGAGCTATCCCTCCCCTAGAGGAGGGATAGCATAGCTGGAGTGCACTGTAATCTGGCTATTCTCTGCTTCCTGTGGTATATAAGGGCATAACACAGCATAGTTTGGAGCAACCCAGAGATAGTTTTAACCGATGCTGGAAGCCATCCCGGCCCCCCAAACAGCTCCAAAATGCAGAGATCACAAGGGGGCTAATAGTACGAGAGACAGAGTTATGAAGAATGAGGGCCTCTGTTCGAGGCGACGATGAACCAGAGTACCCATGAAAATACACAAATACCTCCAAGCCACCTCATAATACTGCTACAAAAGACAAATGCCAAGAGACACTGCAGTGGGGTGGGGGAGAGGAGTGTCATGAAGCAATAATGGGATGTTCCCTAGATGAGGTTTTAATCTTTCTTCAAAACTTAATAAAACTCAAACGAGTCTCCCAAGGCCAGATTTTATTACTCCGCAAATTCCCATTATGTCTCTGGGAGAAGTAGCTCACACCATAAAGTTTCTTCTGAACCCCTATAAAACATATTCCCTCAACCGCCTCACAGCAACTGACAGAAAACACCCATATCAACTTCCCGCTTCTCCACCAATGAGCAGTGGCCGCACCTTGGCAACGGAGCCCTAGAGCCCAGCCGAAAAACAATAGTAGAATCTTCTGGCCCTTTTCCTACAGATTTTATGGTTAATAAAAATACACGTGTTAGTTATAAGGTAAACTCCTGAGCTGTGAGGTCTACAGAGCATTTCTTTGTAGGCGATCATGGCAAGATGATCTAGTGGCTTCCTGTCGCGTTACCATATATACCCAGGACTAGTAGAGTACTGATCACTTAAAAGACATGAACGGGACTTTTCCTTTATGTAGATCCCGGCCACACCTATCAGTGCCTGGAAATACTAGCTGGACTGTGGTGACCCGAGGTGCTGGTGCGAGGCCAGTGAGTTCTGTGATACACCACACATACAATGTATAGAGCAGAGCAGGTTGGTGTAGCACTGAGAACCATGGCTTAGGCCAACAGAACTCTTAGCGCCTAACCCAGGTTAGTGCGGCACCAGTGCGGTTGTGGTCTGAGTCGAGTGTGGATGCTCAGATCTGGGCTTGGCTCCCCAGGATGCCTGGACCCAGGTTAACTTTGTAGTGAAGACATACCCGTAGAAAAAAGGGGTGAATCAGGAGGTGGGAAGTTGTTTGGACTGTTACATTTCAATCTAATGATGGCTGAGAAAATAAATGAGCCATTAGTGGGCTGTAAAAAGCCAGCTAGAAGTGTAGCTGTAAGTGTACCTTTCTTCCTTCTCCCCTGACGCTCAGATCTGCACAGACAGCAAGGATCGCTGTAGAGGCAGCTGGTTGCATGGCTCTTGGGGACAGACGTCAATCTCTTGGGGGCAGCTGTGTGTGATTGCAACCCATCCTGAAGGGCTGCTTGCTAGGGGCTGTGTATCACATGAGCCTCCCTAGATCTCTTGGATACCACAGATGTTATTTAAGATGCTCTTGGATCTCATCAATAGGAGATGAACAATGGCAAATAAACTCCAAAGGAGGGCCTTTCACCCGGGGAGGCTGGTGTCACCTGGAAGTGGCTTGGTAAAGCTGACAAATAAAGATAGGTTGAGGGCCAGTTCACAGCAGCAAATAGGACTAGCTTATAAATTAAAATGGGCATAGCGTGTGGGAATCAGGATCCAGATGTGACATTTGTGAGGCAGTTCAGACCTGGGAGCTCGATTCTCCCGGGAGTTCGGCGGACAGTTCACAACAACTAATGTACTTGTGTGCCATCCTTTTCCAAAAAGTAGCTGCAAAATTGACCTCATGGACGCCTATTATTTATCGTCTCCTAATAATTTCCATATTGATATCTGGTAAAGCCAAAACCATGGCTGCTTATTTGTAAACTACATGGCAGGCCATCCAATGTATGCCCAGCTTCAATTAAACATCTGCGGCTGGTCCGTGTCAGCTGACTTCGCTTTGTGGGCCTCGGACTATGGGGTTGTTTAATTTCAGTGTAGACATTTGAGTTTGGGCTGGAGCCCAGGCGTTGGGACCCTCTCTCCGCAGGGTCCCACATCCCAGGCTCTAGTCTGAGCCTGGCCGTCCACACCGCAATGAAACAGCCTCATAGCCTGAGCCATGCAAGCCCAAGTCAGCTGACATGGGCCAGCCATGGGTGTTTAATTGCAGTGTAGACATAACCTACAAAGCTGGGTTCTTTCATTCTTCGGCATCTCACTAATGAAGGTCTGCAGAACACTGGCTTCAGTTACACCTGTGCTACCCTGTTGCCTTCATAGCCATCCAAAAGTGACACCTGTGGAGCCCCGTTGTCTACAAATCAGTGTCACCTACACAATCCTGTTGTCTTCAATGAGACTGCAGAGGTGTAGCTCAGGGGTGGCCAACCTTGGCTGCGGAGCCACACGCGGCGCGTCAGAAGTTAATATGCGGCTCCTTGTATAGGCACCGACTCCGGGGCTGGAGCTACAGGCGCCAACTTTCCAATGTGCCGGGGGGGAGGGGTGCTCACTGCTCAACCCCTGGCTCTGCCACAGGCCCTGCCCCCACTCCACCCCTTCCCGCCCCCTCCCCTGAGCCTGCCGTGCCCTCGCTCCTCCCCCCAACCCCCAGAGCCTCCTGCATGCCATGAAACAGCTGATTGGGCGGTGTGGAGAGGGAAGGGGAGGTGCTGATCGGTGAGGCTGCCAGTGGGTGGGAGGTGCTCGGAGCGGGGTGGGGGGAGCTGATGGGGGGCTGCTGATGTATTACTGTGGCTCTGTGGCAATGTACATTGGTAAATTCTGGCTCCTTCTCAGGTTCAGGGTAACCACCCCTGGTGTAGCTCATTGGTACTTAAGAGACACTTCTACTGGTGAAGCGTGAGGTAGAGAATCCCAATTCGTTGTTTGGCCGTGTTAGCTCTGCAGTGCTAACAAGGGTAAAGTAAAAAATCTCTTTTTTTCCGCCAAAAATGAGCAGATGATGGGTGATCCAGCCACAGGAGAACAGTGCTGGAGAAAGGGTGTCAATCCTTTCCCCCCCTCTTTTTTCAGCTGCAATTCAAAAGTTGGGAGCAGGGGCAGGTGGAGAGGATCAGCTCAGGACTCCATATCGCCAACCCCAAAGGCTCAACGCTCATGAGCCAAGGTGCCCAAAACCACATGGTTGGCTTAAAAACCATGATGTTTGTTTATTTATTTGTTTGTTTTAATCTTTGGATGCTTGTAATTTGCCTGCTGGTTTCTGAGCCCTGTGAGTTCACGCAGGTCTCATGTTCAGGCTTTTCTCCATAACCAGGAGGGCTAGAAAGTTACTTTTTTAAAAGAAATGGATTGTTGCATAATCACATGACTCCAAGAGGTGGGGCTTTAAGAAAGATTGCAGCTATCATGAGACATGCACTTACATCATGAATGTTGGCAACACCATGCAACTTTGGGTGCTTATCTAAACCAAACTGCCAAATCTTTCTGAGCCGTGATGCTCCCAGGATATTAGAGAGACAGGGAGGTAATATCGTTTATTGGGCCAACTTCTGCTGGTGAAAGAGACTAGCTTTTGAGCTACAAAGAGCTCTTCTTCATGCCTATGTAGCTCGAAAGCTTGTCTCTTTCACCAACACAACTTGGTCCAATAAAAGATATTACCTCACCCACCTTGTCTTTCTAAACCTTTTTGAGGCTGATCCATCACTGCATATACTGAGAACGCTTAGTTTCCCCTCCAACACCCTCTGCACTGTACATGGTAGAAAGTGTTTCCTACAGAATTGGGTCCATTGTGAGTTGTCAAAATTGCTGCCTTGAGCATCCTATGGCCTCGCACTGAGACCACTCAGCTATCATTGACCTCAGTGAAAGCTGAAGGCATTCTGCACCTCTAATGGCCAAGCCTATGGTCAGTTTCCTTGAAGGAATGAATCAGTGGATCTGATTTTCCCCTTGCTGGCATTGATTTCACCCTGGGTGAACTCCGTTTGCTTCACTAGCCTTACTCCCAGTTTACTCCAGTGCCAGTGAGAGGATAGTCAGGTCCTTAGAGTCTGATTCCATCTTCACGTCAGTGTCAATCGGGAGTTATTCCACTGAAGTCAATGAAGAGACACTAGTGGGAGAATGATGCTTACAGGGCCTAAAAAGCTTATTAGAAAGGAGTCTAATGTCCACCCTATGCGTTGATTTTCTCAATCAAACTGGCAGCGTTTCATGCATAACTAGAAACGAGCCTGCACCAAAACACTAGATCTTCATAGATTCATAAAGGCCAGAAGAGATCATTAGATCATTTAGTGTGATCTGCTATATATCATCAGTTGTAGTATTTCACTGTTACGCCTGCATTGAACCCAATAACTGATGTTTAACTAAATCACCTTTTCCAAAAAGACATCCAGTATTGAGCTGAAGATATCAAGAGCTGGGGAATTTACCACTTCCCCTCGGTAGTTAGTTCCAATGACTGATCACCCTCACCATTAAAAACCTGTGCCTTATTTCTAACTTGAATTTATCTGGCTTCAGTTTCCAGTTATTGGTTCTTGTTATACCTTTCCCCGCTGATTAAAAAACCCTTTAGTACATATTTCCTCCCTGTGAAGGCGGCCATACATCATAATCTGAATGCTTCTCATTTACTGTAATCATTTTTTTAACCAGCTTAAGGTACCAAAGCAACAAAAGGTATGAATTCAAACTTAGTTCATGTGTAGACAAGTGATGTTCTGATCTGGATCCAAACATTGTAAGTGGCTGTTATCTCTATAATGAAACTGAACTAATACCCTAGATCCAAACAAATTCAGACTTCAGGGAAGTTTGAATCCAGATCTGACATTTTTGGACTGGTCCCATTTCTATAACATTTTAAGGGCAGGAATTATATTTAGGTCAGTGTTAGTAATAATATGGGTTCTCGGACAGACCTGGGATTTTCCAGAGTTCCTGAGTCAGAATCCTTGGTCTGTTTCTCACAACAAAATGTGCAATGACTGGTTAAATGCAGTTTCTCTTCTGCAAGAGCCAAATCATAAAAATCCCAGTCCACCCGCAATTTCTGGAGTACGTGAGTCATTTCAGTAGAGACTTTTTTGTGACATCTCTAATAAACTGACTGACAGAGATGTACAGCTGGTCAAGAATTTGAATTTTTTTTTCTGTCAAAAACAACCCCTGCAATTTTCATAGCCTTTTTTAAAATGTTCCACTTTCCTGGGGAAATTCAGTGCCATTTTAATAATTATTAATTGAAATGTATATCTAATTTTTTCACAATTTTATTATCAAAATTTTCCATTTTTCGTGAAAAGTTGGGCAACATTTTAAGCACATTTTTAATTGGAATGTTATCAACTTTTTTATATTTATTTACCCCAAAACCAGATGTTGAGCAAACTGGAAGTTTTAATAACTGTTTGACTAGCATTTTCAACTAAAACAGATTTTATGACAAAATTTGAAAACAAACAACATGTTTCTCCTCCTTTGAAGCAAAACCAACTTCAACACAATGGAAGTTTTCACAAATCCAGATTTTCATTTTTAGGCCAGCACTAAAATGAAGGGTGTGTTGATCTCCAGTGGTGCTAACTCTTGTGATTTTATTAGGAGTCTCGCAATAGTTGATGTTTTCCTTCAGGTCTCTGCTCCGGGAGGAAAGTGAATAAAGGAAGATCTGTCCTAACTTTTTTAAAGTAAGTTTCTAGCCTTTGTGGTTGCAGAAAAAAACTCAAAAATTTGATCCAAGTGCACCCAGAAAGCTCAAAAACTAGAAGGCAAATAATAATAATTCAGCTTAAAAAAACACTCTCCTGATTTTTAAACCAGTCTCACAATTTTTGGGGTGGAGGAAGGGTGATATGATTTTTTTAAATATTTGGGACTGGCGATACTAGATCTTTGCAAGGAGGCAGTGTAAGGCAATGGGGAGGAGGGCAGTCTAGTTTAGAGGTCAGAGCAAGTGTCAGGCCTAGTAATCAGAGCAGGCATTGGGAACCAAGCATCAGAACCAGGGATCAGGATCAGAGCTGGAGTCAGTAGCTGGAGCCAAAGGTCAAGCTGGAGGTCAGAAACAGGATACCAGAGCCGAGGGTCAAGCCGGAGTCAGTAGAGCCCAGGGTCGAACCGGAGGGCAGGAACCAGCTATCAGAACTGAGGGTCAAGCCAGAGGCAGCAGTCAGAAGCCAGAGCCATAGGTCAAGCCGGGTGTCGGTAACTGGAGCAAGGAGGGGTTCAAGGCAGGGGCAGGGCAGAGGCAAGGCAGGAGCGCAGGAATAAGGTAGCACGGAGCAGTCACTCTGATAGGCATGAGCACTGAGCACCAGCCAGCTGCTGCTGGAACAAGGGCCGGCCTGTGGGCCCCTCCAGCTAGTCAGGTGGCGTGGGCAATCCACCAGCCTGAGGCAGGCCCGCTGTGCCAATGAGGCTGCCTGGAGATTAGCTCTACTGATTCCTGACAGGCAGGACCTCAGAAGGGCTTCAAGAGAAGACAAGAACAAGGGACCACCCATGGAGCTTCAGAAGGAAGGGGGAGAAATGTCATGGAGGCCTACTAAGTAGCTGTATGGCTCTGGGTGGAGTCAGGCGGGTAATGAAGTGAAAAGTTCCAGCCTCTTTAAACCCTGGGATGGTGGCAGGGGAGGGGAGGGGAGGGGAGGGCAGGGCAGGGCAGGGCAGGGCGGGGCGGGACAGGGTTGGGGTCAAAATACTGGGTTTGAGTCTCCTCTTTTTTATAGCCGTGTAACTGGCCCCAGTTCTGTGCTCACTCATACTGCTGTGAATCTGGAGGAACTCCGCTCACTGCCAGGAGTTATTCCTTGACGCCACTGGCTTCAGTGGAATCTCTCCTGATTTTCACAGTTGCCAGAGAAGAAGTAGGGCTGGTCTACGCTTGGAAATTGAGCAAAATAGCAATCCCAGAATAATTATTCTGGAATAGTTCGTTCAGTAGAAGCCCGCCATGTGGACGCTCTTAGACCAGGTCTACACTGCAGAATTATTTCGGTATAACCACGCTGCTGAGGGGTGTGAAAAATCCACGCAGTTATATCGACCTAAGTGCTGATGTAGGCAGAGCTATGTCAGCAGGAGCGCTTTTCCCACCGACACACCTCTCGCCTGTTGGCATAAAGCGTCTTCACTAAAGCCCTACAGCAGCGCCGATGCAGCGTTTTTAGTGTAGCCCTGCTCTTATTCTGAAATAAGAGTGACTTTCTCCTCTTTAGTTTAATCCACTTTGGAAGTAGAATAAGTTCAATTGGGGAGTTATTTTGCAATAGTTCTCCTTTAATAGCTCTTTTGGTACATTTCCAAGCGGAGGCAAGCCCTTAGGCCCACAATATACATTTCCAAAGGCAGGCGGTGCAGCACCACGTGGCTCTCTGTAACCATGATACATTGCACTTTTTAGCTCCTTTCACCTGGGAATTGTAATGCACTTTACAGACGTGAATTCATTAAGCCTCAGTACATCCCTGTGCAAAAGATATTTGCCTTTGAGCATTGTACAAATGGTCAGACTGAGACCAGTGGCGCCAGTTATGCGGGGTTGGGAGGCATTCAGACCTTCCCACCGCCCACGTGTTTGCACTGGCTCAAAGTTCCATGGGCCACAGACCACGGGGTGGGGGGTATGACCCCAACCACTTTTTAGCAATGGCCCTGTACTAAATCCGTGCAGCTGCTTCCAGAGCGGTCAGGAGTGTCACTCCAGCTGCATGGTCACCATGCCACTGATATTTGTCCCAGCTGCCCCGCTGAACAGATTTGTCCCGGCCACTCCTTTGTCCGGACTGGGCCAAATGGTGCCATGACCTGGCCCACCGACTGAGAAAGATAGAGATTAAATGACTTGCCCAAGGTCATACAGCCATGGTGGCAGCAGCAGGAAGAAAATCCCAGGCTCAGTTCTCCCCAGGCTCAGAGCTGCCCTTTGTGGCAGTGCCCCAATTATGGCTTCACTGAGTCAGTGTCAGCCTGGCTGCAACGTGTTTAAAGTATATGAGGAAGAAACGAAATCCTAGCAATGGTGTTACTAGTTAGAGATGGAAACCTTGTCAATCATGATGCCGAAAAGGCGGCAGTGACCAGCAAATATTTCTGGTTTGTCTGTGGAAGAAGCAGGAGGATGAGCTCATCTCATATCAGGATGATGACATTATTCCAATTCATTAGTAACTGAAGAGGATGTTGGATAACATCTACTAGGGACACACATTTTTAAATTAGAAGGCTTGGATAACTCGCACCCAAGAGTGCTAAAGAGTTGGCCAAGGAGATCGCTGGCCCGCTAATGTGGATGTTTAATAAATCTTGACAAACTGGGGAAATTCCAAGAGACTGGGAGAGGACTAATGTTGTGCCTATCTTTGAAAAGGATAAGCACGATGGCCTGGATAACTATAGGCCGCGTGGCCTGCCATTAATCCCAGGCAAAATAATGGAAAAGCTGATACAGGATTCAATTGATAAAGAATTAAACATAGGCATATATTTAATGCCAGTCAATGTGGTTTTGTGGCAATTCGGTCCCGTCAAACCTGTTTTCATTCTTTGACGAGAGCACCAGTTTGGTTGATAAAGGTAACTGCGTAGATGTAATATGCTTGGACTTTCATAAGGCGTTTGAATTAGTACTGCCCAAAATTGCAATTAAAAAATGAGCACTACGCAATGTAAATAGGACACCCGTTAACTGGATTAAGAACTGGCTTCCTGACAGAATCTCGAAAAGCCGTTATCACTCGGGAATCGTCATCAAACGGGGGTGTTTTTCGTGGGATTCGGCAGGAATCAGTTCTCAGCTCGATACTCTTGAACGTTTTCACCGATCATCTGGAAGGAAGCATAAAATCACTGCCGACAAAATACACGGGTGGGCGCACACAGATGGGCAGAGTAGTAAACAATGACGACAAGGCAGTCATACGGAAATATCTGAATTGCTTCATAAGCTGGGCCCATTCGACCAAAATGCCCTTGAATACATCCAAATGCAACATGATACAGAATGGGGCCTCTTTTCTGCAAAGCAGAGACTCTGAAAAGGATCTATGGGGCATAGTGGACAAGCAACTGACCGTGAGCTGCCAGTGAGATACGATGACAAAAAGTGCTGACGGGATCCTTGTATGTATAAACGTGGGGGGCGGGTAACGATGAGGAGGAGGGAGGTGATTTTACCTCTTCACACGCCATCGGCGAAACAGATGCTGGAATCCTGCGGACAGTTCTGGTGTCCATGTTTAAAAAGGAGGGTGAAAAATTGGGCGCAGTGCAGGAAAGAGCCACAAAAAATGAGGTGAGGGCTGGAGAAAATACCTTACAGTGCGTGACTTACGGAGCTCGATGTACTTAGCTTTGCAAAAAAGAAGACTGAGCGGTGATTTGATTACAGTGTATAACTGCCAGTAACGAGCTCTTTGAATGGCCTAACAATCCGTGGCTGAAGCCAGACAAATTCAAATGAGAAACTAGGCACAGTTACACCTCTACCCTGACATAACGCTGCCCTCGGGAGCCAAAAAATCTTACCACGTTATAGGTGAAACCGTGTTATATCGAACTTGCTTTGATCCACCGGAGTGCGCAGCCCCGCCCCCCCCGGAGCACTCCTTTACCACGTTATATCCAAATTTGTGTTATATCGGGTCGCGTTATAGCGAGGTAGCGGTGTATTTAACAGTGTGGGTGATTAACCGGTGGAACAAATTACCAAGGGAAGTGGTGGATTGTCCCTTTTCTGGATGACCTTTCTGGAAGATCTGCTTTAGCCAAACACAAGTTATGGGGCTCAATACAGGGGTAACAGAGTGAAATGTAATGGCCAGTGATATACAGGTAGTCAGACTAGATGCTTTAATGGTCTCTTATGGCTTTAAACTCTATGGATCAGTTAGAGTAGCCTGGGTGCTGCTGTAACTTGCATCACCGGCATGGGGTGGAGTAGAAGCATTCCAATCCCCCACGTCCACAGCCCACTCTCAACATACCTCTCCCAGCACTCATCCCCACACTGGGGTGGTGGGCACACGAGCTAGCTGTGCAGGTTAACAGCAGCAGCGTTCCCTTTTGCAGGAGAATTCTGCACTGCCAATTTATGGCCAGATTCCAGCTCTCTGCACTGTGGGAGCAGCACAAAGCATCCATCTCATACCAAAGAATCTGTCCCTTGGCAAGGATTAGAACCCCTGTGTCATGCTCTAACCCCTAGATAGGGTGACCAGACAGCAAGTGTGAAAAATCGGGATGGGGTAGGGGGGTAAAAGGAGCCTATATAAGAAAAAGACCCCAAAATCGGGACTGTCCCTATAAAATCGGGACGTCTGGTCACCCTACCCCTAGACCATGTTGTCTCCTCTTCTTTTGAATCCCCATCGTGTTCTCACATCCCCAAATCGTGTCCTAGGTTTAGTGGCAAGTTTTAAATCAAAGGGGAACCGGGGGGGGGGGAGGGAATCAGATGACATCATGTCCTTTAAACCTAGAGAGAGCTTCAGAATAACAGGAGAAAAAGTGTGTAATAAGGGAAAATAGGCTGGGTTGGATGTGACAGGAAACTGGGTGTAATATGATGTGATAGGGAATTGCATAGCTGGGTGTGATGTGAACAGGAAATGTGTACAACAGGAAGTACAGTAAGTGGGAGTGTGGAGCGATACCATCTGATGTGGATGGGAAGTGGTTTGAGGACGGCCTGATGTGCGACTGGGAACCAGGGCCTGGCGTGCTGTGGAAGGAGCATGGTGTACTGTCCTGCTAAAGAGTACAGGATGAGGGAGTCTGTGGTTACTTACCACTGCAGAGTTCAGCTGGAGTGACCGCTCCCCACAACCATGCCCCACACGTACACACGGAGGAGAGGAAAGCACAGACACCCGAGGGTTTCGAACGAGAACAGGGTTTCTCACGTTACTGAGAGTGACCTGCAAGGAAAGCGCGCATGAGAGCATGTTCAAAAGGAGAGAGCCAGCAGGGGAAAATTCACCTTTCATCCTCTGTGGGGGCATATCCTTCCCATGCCGTGTGGGGGCATATCCTTCCCAGGCTTCAACTCCACCAGCATCCCAGAGCCATATCCTCAGAGCACTATTAAGTCCCGTTGAATTATGGGTACTCAGAACCCACCCAGGTTTGACCCACTGAAATCAGAGATGGAAAACACCGCTCGTATTACGGGTATTGGCTTATCCACTCCATCCGTCCTCTTTCTCCAACCTCAAATCCTTCCCTACAGTTGAGACAGCCCCACTGTGGAGCTGCTGAAGGACTCCGCTTGTGGCCACCAAATCTGCAGCTATCTAGAGCAGTGGTTTTCAAACTTCAGCAAATCCAAGGACCCCCATTTTGATTTAAAATTTGGGGGGGACCCCCAAGTCCCCCGCTCAGCCCCAGGCCCTGCCCCCACTCCCCCAACTCCCTCCCCTCAGCCCCAGGCCCCACCCCCACTCCACCCCTTCCTCCAAGGCCCCAGCCCCAGCCCCCGCTCACTCCATCCCCCCTTCCTCCATCACTCATTCTCCCCCACCCTCATTCACTTTCACCAGGCAGGGGAAGGGGTTGAGGTGTGGGAGGGGGTGCGGGCTCTGGGAGGAAGTTTGGGTGTGTGAGGGGGTGCAGGCTCTGGGAGGGAGTTTGGGTGCAGGATGTGAGCTCTGTGCTGGGGTAGGGGGTGGGGTGCAGGAGGGGATGAGGGGTGCAGGCTCTCGCCAGGCGGCACTTACCTTGTGCGCCTCCCAAAAGCCATCTTTCTGGCAGCAGCTCCTAGGTGGAGGGGCCAGGCTGTCTCCACGCACTGCCCCTGCCCACAGCCACCGCCCCTGCAACTCCCATTGGCTGCAGTTCCCAATGGGAACTGCGGAGTCAGCACTTGGGGCGGTAGCAGCATGCGGACACTCCCTGGCCCCCCTCCCCTCAGGGGCCACCGGGACATGCCGGCTGCTTCCGGAAGCGGCGCAGAGCCAGGGCAGGCAGGGTGTCTGCCTTAGCCCCGCCGCGCCTCTCGAGGGGGAGGTTTGGACTGTGGCAGCTAGTCCGTGCCATCACCGGTACCACAACGTCCACACTCAAGTGAAGCTAGCGTGAGTCTCTCTACTCAGGCTGGGAGGCTGACGCCCAGCTGCAATGTACAGAACCATTGAAAGAAGGACATTGTTCGGCGCGGTACTGGGATGAAAACACGAGCAAAGGAAAATGTAGGCTAGCAATTAGGACATAATTCCTCAGAATCATATTTCCTCTGCTAGACTGTGGAAGAGTCTCCCAGGGGAAAAGAAGGAAACCTCTTCCCTTTGACTCTTAATCCCAGACAAAGCAGTGGGGGGATATACTGTGGTGACCAGTCAAAAATGCCAGCTCACGTTATCAGTTCTTGCCTAGAGAGGACTTACCCGAGTGACACTGCATTGCGTTTGGCTCTTTCGGCAATAGTTTCCCCAGCTTACATTAGAGCGTTTAAGCAGCTCCAGCCACCTAATCCTCTAAAGACATTTTTTCCAACCTTTCTGCTATTAAAATCAATCCACTAAAATGCTTGCCCGGAAGAAATAAAGGTTGTGATATTACAAATCATTTGACACTCTGCTTTGTAATCAGTTTTGCACTATTACTTTCAAACATTTTAATAATAATAATAATAATAACAATAATAATAATGAAAACCCCTTTGCAATGTCTGTTTCAAAAGTATTATCACCCTGAGAGAAATTTAATTAGGAGCGGCCCAGGTTGCTATAGACACCAATCCTCATACAAAGGACTGGCCTCTTAGAGACTGTGTTTTGCATTATACTTTTTTATTATTATTATCTCCTTCTAAACTCTTGCTCTGGGAAATGCCGTGCTTTTTAAAAGGTCAGTTGGAAGGGATAAAGGTTTTTTATTAAATTGAAACCTCATGGATTTTCACTTCTTCTCTCACATAATCATTGAGAGGCGAAATGAAATATCTAATTAGGGAGACGAGGCCTGGTGGTGCTTTATGGAGGGTGAGCAGCAACACGTCTTGCCCTCGATGGCCATATATTTGGGGTGCTTAAAAATTCCTTTGGTTCGAGTGGGACGGCCTCGTTTTAAGTTTAAGGACTAGCACTGAACCCTTAACTAGCTCTAAAATGAGCATTCACTTTTTAAATGCCCTTTCTCCCGTGCCCTCCCACTCCCCAATGGCTCAGTTGATTATTATTATTGTTATATGGATTCTGATGGTACCTGAACGCCCTATTGAAATGAGACCCCATTGTTGTAGATGCACTACATACACATAATAAGAGACAGTCCCCGCCCCAAGATTTTACAATCCAAGTGGACGAGACAGACAAAGGGTGGGTGAAAGGACAAGCATTACCATCCCCCTTTTACAGATAGGGAACTAAGACAGAGAGAAGTTAAGTGACCTGACAAAGGTGCCACAGGAAGTCTGTGGCAGAGAGAGGAAAAGCAGTCAGATTTCCCTTCCATCTGCAAGCAGCCTGCTGTTACGATGGGTTAGTTCTCTGGGGTGGGGGTTAGAACGGTATGATGATTAGGGTGGAGTCAATTCCCAGCTTCACCCAAGACTTCCTCTATGACCCTGAGCAAGTCGCTTAGTCTGTCTGGCCAGATTCCCCAAGGTATTTAGGCTCCTAATCCCCCTGATTTCAATGGAATTTAGGCCCCTAGACAGACACCTTTGGGGATCTGGGCCTCAGTTCCTCATCTGTAAAATGGACTAAATCGAAGTGTTGTGAGGTGCTCAGCGACTACAGTAGTGGAGCCCAAGTAAGCGTCTGAGATACGTAGGTTTATTGGCTACTTTCCTTTGTCATCCGCCTGCAGTTTAAGGCAGAGATTTCAGACCTGTTGAGACACAAATTCTCTAATACGCTGCTGCAGACTAGTGAGGGGCAGCTCACTTCTTCCCGCACCAGCTCTTCGATTTCACGGCTCTCCCACCACTTCTATGACCTTCTCCCTGAGGTGCAATCTGAACAGGTCACCCCTGGTAAGTGCGTGGGATGCAGGTAACGCTGAGCCAATAACTGATTTTTCGGTTCAGGGGCTGAACCAACACAAATCCCCGCAGAGATGGGGAGAGGAGATATGGCGCTTCTTTATCGCTAGGACTCTAACATTGGTCTATTCCTTGCCTTTTTTCGGCGTTCAAACAGCATCATAATTTTGTAACGCCATCAGAGCCAAGCAAAATGTCTGGGCTTCAAGCATTTGCTGTGCTGGAAAGAACGTCATTGATCGTTTTTGTAATGTAGCTGGGGTAATCGCGGATGATACACTAGCTAGGATAGAATTACAAGGGCTGCCAGTCATTGGGCATAAGTTAGGGTTAGGAAGAAACATACCCATTAATTATTTATGAGTAATCTAAGGTCAAGGCCCCACTAGTTTAGGCCTTGTGTAAACACATTGGTAGACATGAATTCTGCCCTAAAGAGCTTACAATAGCTGTAATACAAGGATGGCATGTTTCCTTGTGATCCAATGGATGGATGACCTACGGTCAAGGCCTTACAACCACAAGGCCTTGTGATCCAATGGATGGATGACCTACGGTCAAGGCCTTACAACCACAAGGCCTTGTGATCCAATGGATGGATCACAAGGCCTTGTGGTTGTAAGGCCTTGACCTTAGGTTAGTCATAAATAATTAACGGGTATGTTTCTTCCTAACCCTAACTTATGCCCAATGACCGGCAGCCCTTGTAATTCTATTTTAGCTAGCAATTACCCCAGCTACATTACTATCCTGGAGATAGTATATTCGGCAGACCATTTCTGTCTCCTGCTGGGATGGTATCTCCTATGCTCCCCTAGCAATGGACCGTGGGCTCTCATTCTGAAGGTGGAACGGAAGGTGGCATACAGGAGGACTCTGAACACCAGCCAGTGTTCAGCGTGAGGTGGGAGAGGAGGGGCTTTCACAGCTTCTGAAATGGCCTCCTCCTGTGTAGGTCCACCGTGAGAGGCGGAGCTGCTGAACGCCTCCTGTGCTTAAGCTTGCTCAGTCTGGGAACCTGACCGCGCTCGTACACCCTGGCCTTCCCCTTAAATAACACAGCACTGTCAGGCCGATGCAAATGGCAAGTTTACGAGAGCTTACCAGCAGGTACAGGAAACAATCAAATGCTTTGCCAGCATTGTATTCTGGCTCCGGCTCCGTAAATGACCACAGCGCCTTACAGCATCGGGCTCCATTTTGTTTGAATGACTCAGCACCGTGTGTATTGTTCTGCACTACACTGATCTGTATTGGGTATTTATGGCTCTACAAACTCCCCTATGTACACATGTGTTTTCCCCTATGCGTTCAACACCTCCAAATCCCTTTTCTCTCCCTGCATCGACTGTCCATAAGCACTGTGGATAATGGAGCTAAAAGCAATGTCTAATGGACAGGGCCGGCTCCAGCATTTCTGCCGCCCCAAGCAAAAAAAAAAAAAAGCCGCGATCGGCGGCGGCAGTTCAGCGGCAGTTCCTTTGCTCCTAGAGGGAGTGAGGGACCTGCCGCCCCCAAATTGCCGCAAGTGCCGCCCCTCTCCCTTGGCCGCCCCAAGCACCTGCTTGTTAAGCTGGTGCCTGGAGCCGGCCCTGCTAATAGAGATGGTCTTATGATAAAAGGCTCTAGATGGAGACTCAGGAGACTGGTGACAGTTCCCAGCTCTGACACAGACTTCCTGTTTGACCTTGGGCAACTCATTTAATCTCCCTCTGGGGATAATAATTAAGGCAGCAAGTCTGTCATGGAACTTGTGAAAGTCACAGATTCCGTGACTTTCTGTGACCTCCGTGAAATTCTGCACCTGCAGCGGCCAGAGTTGCTGACCCCAGGGTTGCCTAAGCAACTGGCGGCCCTGCAGCCATCTGCACCAGCCACTGCTAGAGCAGCCCCAGGGCAGCCACACCAGCCGCTGCTCGGTGGCCCCTGGCAGCTGGTCCTGAGAACCGCCCGAGCAGCGGCCGGTGTGGCTGGCTCGGGGACTGCTGAGCAGTGGTCCTGGGGGTGGCTGGAGCAGAAGCCAGAGCGGCCCTGGGGCAGCCGCACCAGTCGCTGCTCGGCAGCCCCAGTTAACTGGTCCCGGGGACCACCCAGGAAGCAGCCGGTGCCGCTGGCCCCGTGGGCCGCCCGAGCAGCGGCCCCCCGGGGGGCCCCCCCAGAGCAGCAGGGCCCCAGGGCAGTGAAGATTTAGTCAGGGGCGTTTATAGTAAAAGTCATGGACAGGTCACGGGCTATGAATTTTTGTTTATTGCCCGTGACCTGACCATGACTTTTATTAGAAATACCCCTGACTAAAGCTTAGCCTTAATAATAATTCCTCCCTTCCTCACAGGGGGGCTGAGAGGAGAAACGCTTTAATGAATATGAGGGGCTCAGCTACTGCCACAATGAGGGTAGTAGCGGTAGAGTGAAGTTGTCCATATACATCCAACACTTCTGTTCTGTTTCCACTTGCGCATCTCTTGAAGGCTTTCAATGCCACCCTGTTTCTGACTGCGCTTCTGGAGTCTGAGCTCTGCTTCTCGTCTTGGTTTAGCTTTTCAGTCATGGTTTTGCTCTCAAAACCAGCTGAGTTTTCAAAAGGTCAAACACGCTGCCCTGAGGACAAATTGTTTCAAAAGTGCAAAGGTGTAAGGGAAAGAAAATAGCACAGACATGCAACTGTAAAGGGGGAGGGATAGCTCAGTGGTTTGAGCATTGGCCTGCTAAACCCAGGGTTGTGAGTTCAATCCTTAAGGGGGCCATTTAGGGATTGGCCCTCCTTTGAGCAGGGGGTTAGACTAGATTACCTCCTGAGGTCCCTTCCAACCCTGACATTCTATGATCTATTTGCAAGCTGAATTCAGCCTTTGTTATTGTTTAACATTTCCATTGCAGAGGCGTCCAGAGGCCTCAGCCAGGCTGAAGGTCCCTGTACTGAGAGTCCCTGTCCCAAATATCTTACAGGCAAAAGGACAGGAGACAGAGGGGACAAACAAGTGGGTGGGATGGGCTAACTAAATCCATAAAATGGAATTGGAAGGATGGGTCCTCTTGTTGTTCTGTGTTTGTACAGTGCCTAGCACAACGAGTTGCTGAACTATGACTAGGTGACTAGGCACTACAGTCATAATAATAAATAGTAGTTCACAATATTAGGCGATAGGAGAACTGGTTTCAATTCCTGGCTCAAACACAGTCTTCTTATGTGGCCTTGGGTCAATCACTTAACTATCCCTTGCCTCAGTTCCCTATCTGTAAAATGGGGATAACGACTATGGCGATGAGGGCCATATAAGACCATAGATAGATTTTAGCACAGAGCAGCTGTGAGAGCCTTGGAACTCCTTTCGTCCCGCCAACAGTTCCTCCCAGCTTACCGTAAGAATGCTAACAAAGGAGGCTGTGGCAGAGTTCTTGCGCGGCCCCTGCTGTCTGTCCTATCGCTTCTCACCCATTTCTACACCTACAGTAACTTGCATGGGCCGACGGTGGCCCGGCTATTCTCTCAGAGCTGCAGAAAGTGCTTGTTTTGCCAGGGTTTTGCTCATCCTGTAAGTCAGCAGAGAGTGCCCTGGCAAAATCGAGCACAGTCAGCTGGCTGAAGTCTTTCCTTTGTACCTCGTCAGGCTACTGTGCCGGGTTCCCCCTGGTACCTCTCCAGGAAGCCGATCGGCTGAGTGAATTGGCCTGTGACCTCTGAGAGAGAAGAGGTCTTATTATTATTATGGGAAAAGAAAGCCGGATTTCCAGCTGGCATTAAATTGTCATTGCTCTATTGTCGTCGATGCAGCGACACCAATTTACACCGCCTGAGGATCCGGCCCAGGAACCACAGAATGCCAAATAGCCGCTCAATCAAAAAAAGTTAATGACTGACTCAAAAATGACGCACACTCAAGCTGTTCTTGGCTGCGTCAGCAGCACAGATGCATGCTGAATGGTTCAGTCAGGGCGAAATTCACCTCTGTGCAGAGCAGCTGTTCAGGGCTGAGTGCCCCTTTTAAGGGCCTCAGTGAGGGCCCACTGGTGCACAGGTAACACACTAGTGCAGGGGTCGGCAACCTTTCAGAAGTGGTGTGCCGAGTCTTCGTTTATTCACTCTGATTTAAGGTTTCGCGTGCCAGTAATACATTAACGTTTTTAGGTCTCTTTCTATAAGTCTATAGTACATAATTAAACTATTGTTGTATGTAAAGTAAATAAGGTTTTTAAAATGTTTGAGAAGCTTCATTTAAAATTAAATTAAAATGCAGAGCCCCCCGGACCAGTGGCCAGGACCCGGGCAGTGTGAGTGCCACTGAAAATCAGCTCGCATGCCACCTTCGGCACATGTGCTATAGGTTGCCTACCCCTGCACTAGTGAATGTGGCCCACATGAGGATAATGGCCTACAACTGTTACTAACTAATGGGGTTGCTTCTTTAGCTCAAGCAATGCAGGGCTTTGGTGGGTTCAAACGCTGCTGACAGCTTTACCGTCTGACTGAGACAGACTGCCTCCTAGGGATACTCTTAGGGGGGTACAGCGGATGCCCCCCACCACTTGTGAAGGGCTTTGCCTGAAAGGACCCTCTAGCCCTCACTTCTTGGAGCACGTTGTTGGTTCTGATGTAGACCAGCTGCAGTTACAGCGCCACGTTCATGGTACATCTTTGATGAAACCTCACACCCTTTTAGGCACTGAGCTTGTTCTACAGGTTTGACAAGCTAAGCTAGGTCTGTCCTCTGATAAGGGCTATGCTCAGGTCCAAAAAGATAGGGACCTTCCTCCTAGAGCTGTTGACCCTGACCAGGGAAAAATTCAAAGCTCATGTGAATTATGCTGGGAAGATGCAAGCTAAGTGTTATGCGTGTTCGCGTTTATTTTGCTTATGGTGTTAGTGTTGCAGGGGAAATGTATAACTATATGCAACGCCCAACCAAAAAAGAAAAAAAACACATGAAAACAGACCACAGATTCTCAAGAGATAACTTACCATAATACGTGACATGACAGAATTTAAAAACAACATGCAGAGTATACCGAATAAATAAGAAAACCTATCCCTTAAGACCAACAGATTCCAAAGGACCATAAATATAATATCATGCTATTTAGGTTAGGGGTAAAACACAACCTTCTTGTACTATTAATTCTCAGGCCAGATATTTCATGACCACTATGGGCTTGATTTTCCAACCTTTACTCACACTGAGTCAAATTCACCTCTGCAGAGGAACAGCACCAGGGCTATGGAAGGGGTAAGGGTCTTTTGTTAGAGTTTAAGTGAGATTTAGGGGGTCATAGGGTCACAGCAGTGAATTTCACCCACTGAGTAGTATTTACTCAGACGATCTATCTTCTTGCACATTGTGAGTAATGGGTGCAGAATCAGGCACTACCACTCATGGTTGTGAAGTTAAGCATGTGCAAAGCGACTGCAGGGTTGGGTCCTAGATCATTCACCTGATTTTAAAAAAATACTCAGAATATCAAATCTGATGTTAACCTAACAGGAAACTCTTCCTTAAGGGAATAAAGTGACTCTTACAAGTTCAGAGGTGCTCTTCCCCTGTTATTCAGGCTCTTCATTGAGCAACATGGTGAGCAAATATTTGCAGTGGCAAACTGTGCAGCCGGATGGCCTATGGCGAGGCTAGTCAGATGGAGTCATTTTGAAATCATCCATTCTTGAGATAACCTATTTCACCCTTATGGGAGGGGCTAGCCCATAGATAATATGTTGACTTGTCTAATGTGTTTCATTCGTGGATCATGTAGGCTATGTGGCTGTCCCTTCCTGTCACTCTCAGAGGGAGGCCACGGCTCCTCGCTGTCGCGTACCTGTAAAGGTGAGCTCAAAGGGGGAAATTAGCTACATCTAGTGCTCCGGTCCTCCAGCCAGGCAGAACAGTACAGCAGTCTATGAGCCCCGGGCCTTTGGTCAGGGAGGGGCAGCAAAGAGTATGCTCTGTCTTGTAATCAGGGCAGAGTGGCTAAGCAGTCTATGAGCCCCAGGTAAGGGTGAGCGCCAGCACTGTCTGGGGCTCAGGTAAGGATGACTGTTAGGGTATCCTCCTGGCCTAAGATGGAGGTGCTGCCACCCCAAGAGTCAGGTGGCAGGGGGTAGGGGGATGCAGGCCCACCCAACACCACCGCATCCCAGCCTAGGGCCCTAACATTGAGGGAGTGGTCTGCCACTGAGTCAGCGGGGATCTGCCCACAACATGCTGATCTTGTAGCAGGTCAATTCTACAGATGGTCATCTGGTTCCCCTGGGCTATTTCCTACCTCCCTGGGGTTTGGTACCTCTATACTGTGTGGGTCATCGGTCGTCTCAGGGAGCTCTGGCCAGTCTGCAGGCGGCAGCCCCAGCAGCTTCTTAGCGGCTTGGTCGGCCAGCAGTCTGGGGAGATCCAACCAGTCCGCAGGTGGCAGCCCCGGCAACTCCTCAGCATCTTGGTCGGCCAGCGGTCCTGGGAGCTCTGGCCAGTCCTCGGGAGGCAGCCCCGGCAACTCCTCAGCATCTTGGTCGGCCAGCGGTCCTGGGAGCTCTGGCCAGTCCTCGGGAGGCAGCCCCGGCAGCTCCTCTCCTTGCTCCTGCAGCAGATGGGATGCGTCTGTCTCCTGTGGCAGCTCCAGCCCAACTGAGCTGCAGGGCCCGCCTTTTGTACTTCCCCTTCCTGTCCCGCCATTCCGCTTCCAGGAGGGGCTGATGTGGCTCTCCTGGTTTGGCCCACCAGGGCGTGTGTTGTGGTCCCTCCCTGTCACCCTCTGAGAGAGGCCACGAATCCTCGCTACGATCCCTTTACATATTTACAACAGGGAGTTTCACAAGGGAGTTCTCCAGGTGAAGGAGGAGCAATACAGCACCCTTTTGGGGTAAGTGACTGTCTGTAGTGTGTGTTTGTTTGTGTTTGAGGGTTACTTGCTGTGTGCTGAGCTTGTGTTTGTCAGTCTGTTTGTTTGTTTTGGTTGTTTGAAGGACCGTGTGCTGTGGCTGGCAGTTGGAAGGTTTGAAAGCTAGAAGCCTCTGGTAAGTGGCTGAGCCTTCATCAGTGGACGGGGCATTCATACAGGCCAGGGCTTTATAAAGCAGCGCACAAGCGACCAGGGGCTGCTAACAGGGAGTTTCACAAGGGAATTTGGAAGGGGAGCAGGAAGGGGGCGAGGGTCCCTTGCCAGTTCCATCTGTTTTCTCTTGATTCCCCTTAATACCTATAAAGCAACTACATTCATAACTTTTTGCTTAAACAACCCTTTCAGCTGACAGGGGGCTGCAGACGGGAGTTTGACAGAGGGAGGCTTACGATGGTTAGGAAGACCCGCAACACCTGTGCCAGCACTGCTACTGTCTCCTCCACCTGTGCCTGTAGCCAGACAGAGTGCCTAAGCATGGATGCCTCTACCCAGATCCTGGTGTGGTTTTGCAAAGACTGTAACTTGCAATTTCCACTTACTGATATCCAGGCTGGGGGGACCATCCAATGTGAGAGGTGCCTGCTGGTGGAATCTCTCAGGCAGCAGGTGGGAGAGCTACAGGAGGAGGTAGCTAGGTTGAGGAGCATCCGTATCCACGAGCAATTCCTCGACAGTGTCCATGTGGAGACAGCTGAGGTAGCTGTCCCAGTACACAGGACTGCTGATACACCACTGGTGGAGGAGGAGATGGCTCAGGGTGGACATTGGCAGCTGGTTACTTCTGGCAGCAGGCAGTGCTCCACCCTTGCTCCGAACCCTCCTGCCGTGGTTATAGGTAACCGTTATGCTCTTCTTGATACAGGAAAGAAGGAATCACTCCCTACAGTAAAGGAGGAGAAGCCTCGTACCCCTAAGGCTGGAAAGTCTGCTGCCACCACTGCGAATAGGAAACGTAGGGTAGTGGTGGTCGGAGACTCTCTGCTGAGGGGGACGAAGGCACCCATCTGTCACCCTGACATTTCATCTCGGGAGGTATGCTGCCTGCCGGGGGCCCGTATCCGAGACGTTACGGAGGCATTGTCGAGGATTATCCAGCCCTCTGACTACTACCCCATGCTACTCATCCATGTGGGCACAAATGATACTGCGCGGTGTGACACTGAGCGGATCAAGAGTGACTACAGGGCTCTGGGAGTACGGGTGAAGGAGTTTGGAGCGCAGGTGGTATTCTCTTCAATTCTTCCTGTCAAAGGTAGGGGCCCGGGCAGAGACAGATGCATCATGGAGGTGAATGCCTGGCTGCGAAGATGGTGTCGCCAGGAGGGCTTTGGCTTCCTAGACCACGGGATGCTATTTGAGGAAGGACTGCTAGGCAGAGATGGCGTTCACCTTTCGAGGAGAGGAAAGACCCTATTCGGACACAGACTGGCTAACCTAGTGAGGAGGGCTTTAAACTAGGTTCGACGGGGACAGGTGAGCAAAGCCCACAGGTAAGTGGGGAACATGGAGACCGGGGAGATGGGTCGGAAACAAGAGGGAGTGTGGGCTATATTGGCAGAGAGAAAGGAGAGTCAGGACAAAACTGGGAGGAAAGATCAAACCAGTATCTTAGATGCCTATATACAAATGCGAGAAGTATGGGGAATAAGCAGGAAGAACTGGAAGTGCTAATAAATAAATACAACTATGACATTGTTGGCATCACTGAAACTTGGTGGGATAATACACATGATTGGAATGTTGGTGTGGATGGGTACAGCTTGCTCAGGAAGGATAGACAGGGGAAAAAGGGAGGAGGTGTTGCCTTATATATTAAAAATGTACACACTTGGACTGAGGTAGAGATGGACATAGGAGACGGAAGTGTTGAGAGTCTCTGGGTTAGGCTTAAAGGGGCAAAAAACAAGGGAGATGTCATGCTAGGAGTCTACTACAGGCCACCTAACCAGGTGGAAGAGGTGGATGAGGCTTTTTTCAAGCAACTAACAAAATCATCCAAAGCCCAAGATTTGGTGGTGATGGGGGACTTCAACTATCCGGATATATGTTGGGAAAATAACACAGCGGGGCACAGACTATCCAACAAATTCTTGGACTGCATTGGAGACAACTTTTTATTTCAGAAGGTTGAAAAAGCTACTGGGGGGAAGCTGTTCTAGACTTGATTTTAACAAATAGGGAGGAACTCGTTGAGAATGTGAAAGTAGAAGGCAGCCTGGGTGAAAGTGATCATGAAATCATAGAGTTTGCAATTCTAAGGAAGGGTAGAAGGGAGAACAGCAAAATAGAGACAATGGATTTCAGGAAGGCAGATTTTGGGAAGCTCAGAGAGCTGATAGGTAAGGTCCCATGGGAATCAAGACTGAGGGGAAAAACAACTGAGGAGAGTTGGCAGTTTTTCAAAGGGACACTATTAAGGGCCCAAAAGCAAGCTATTCCGCTGGTTAGGAAAGATAGAAAATGTGGCAAAAGACCACCTTGGCTTAACCACGAGATCTTGCACGATCTAAAAAATAAAAAGGAGTCATATAAAAAATGGAAACTAGGACAGATTACAAAGGATGAATATAGGCAAACAACACAGGAATGCAGGGGCAAGATTAGAAAGGCAAAGGCACAAAATGAGCTCAAACTAGCTACGGGAATAAAAGGAAACAAGAAGACTTTTTATCAATACATTAGAAGCAAGAGGAAGACCAAAGACAGGGTAGGCCCACTGCTTAGTGAAGAGGGAGAAACAGTAACAGGAAACTTGGAAATGGCAGAGATGCTTAATGACTTCATTGTTTCGGTCTTCACCGAGAAGTCTGAAGGAATGCCTAACATAGTGAATGCTAATGGGAAGGGGGTAGGTTTAGCAGATAAAATAAAAAAAGAACAAGTTAAAAATCACTTAGAAAAGTTAGATGCCTGCAAGTCACCCGGGCCTGATGAAATGCATCCTAGAATACTCAAGGAGCTAATAGAGGAGGTATCTGAGCCTCTAGCTATTATCTTTGGAAAGTCATGGGAGACGGGAGAGATTCCAGAAGACTGGAAAAGGGCAAATATAGTGCCCATCTATAAAAAGGGAAATAAAAACAACCCAGGTAACTACAGACCAGTTAGTTTAACTTCTGTGCCAGGGAAGATAATGGAGCAAGTAATTAAGGAAATCATCTGCAAACACTTGGAAGGTGCTAAGGTGATAGGGAACAGCCAGCATGGATTTGTGAAGAACAAATCATGTCAAACCAATCTGATAGCTTTCTTTGATAGAATAACGAGCCTTGTGGATAAGGGTGAAGCGGTGGATGTGGTATACCTAGACTTTAGTAAGGCATTTGATACGGTCTCGCATGATATTCTTATCGATAAACTAGGCAAATACAAATTAGATGGGGCTACTATAAGGTGGGTGCATAACTGGCTGGATAACCGTACTCAGAGAGTTGTTATTAATGGTTCCCAATCCTGCTGGAAAGGCGTAACGAATGGGGTTCCGCAGGGGTCTGTTTTGGGACCGGCTCTGTTCAATATCTTCATCAACGACTTAGATATTGGCATAGAAAGTACGCTTATTAAGTTTGCGGATGATACCAAACTGGGAGGGATTGCAACTACTTTGGAGGACAGGGTCATAATTCAAAATGATCTGGACAAATTGGAGAAATGGTCTGAGTTAAACAGGATGAAGTTTAACAAAGACAAATGCAAAGTGCTCCACTTAGGAAGGAAAAATCAATTTCACACATACAGAATGGGAAAAGACTGTCAAGGAAGGAGTACGGCAGAAAGGGATCTAGGGGTTATAGTGGACCACAAGCTAAATATGAGTCAACAGTGTGATGCTGTTGCAAAAAAAGCAAACATGATTCTGGGATGCATTAACAGGTGTGTTGTGAGCAAGACACGAGAAGTCATTCTTCCGCTCTACTCTGCTCTGGTTAGGCCTCAGCTGGAGTATTGTGTCCAGTTCTGGGCGCCGCATTTTAAAAAAGATGTGGAGAAATTGGAAAGGGTCCAAAGAAGAGCAACAAGAATGATTAAAGGTCTTGAGAACATGACCTATGAAGGAAGGCTGAAAGAACTGGGTTTGTTTAGTTTGGAGAAGAGAAGACTGAGAGGGGACGTGATAGCAGTTTTCAGGTATCTAAAAGGGTGTCATAAGGAGGAGGGAGAGAACTTGTTCACCTTAGCCTCTAAGGATAGAACCAGAAACAATGGGTTTAAACTGCAGCAAGGGAGGTCTAGGTTGGACATTAGGAAAAAGTTCCTAACTGTCAGGGTGGTTAAACACTGGAACAAATTGCCTAGGGAGGTTGTGGAATCTCCGTCTCTGGAGATATTTAAGAGTAGGTTAGATAAATGTCTATCAGGGATGGTCTAGACAGTATTTGGTCCTGCCATGCGGGCAGGGGACTGGACTCGATGACCTCTCGAGGTCCCTTCCAGTCCTATAATCTATGAATCTATGAATATTAAGAACATGAGATTGGCCATGCTGGATCAGACCTATGTATGGTCCAGCTTTCAACAGTGGCCAATGCCAGATGCATCAGAGGGAATGAATACAACAGGGTAATTATCAAGTGACCCATCCCCTATCATCCCAATCCTGCCATCTTGCAGTCTTAGGCTTAGGGACACGCAGAGCATGAGGTTGCATCCCTGACCATCTTGACTAATAGCCACTGATGGACATATCCTCCATGAACTAATCTAATTCTTCTTTGAACCCAGTTATACTTTTGTTCCTTTATGTGTCTAATCATTCTGTTCTTTGCTACAGTTTCAACCAATTTGCCCAGTACTGAAATTAGGCTTACTGGCCTGTAATTGCCAAGACCACCTCTGGAGCCTTTTTAAAAAATTGGCATCACATTAGCAATTCTCCAGTCATCTGTACAGAAGCTGATTTAAATGATAGGTTACATACCACAGTTAGGAGTTCTGCATTTTCATATTTTAGTTCCTTCGGAACTCTTGGGTGAATCCCATCTGGTCCTGGTGCCATATTATGCTGGTGAATTACACCTCACATCCATGCAGTGAGGCAAGGTGAGTGCTATTATCCCAGTCCTACAGGGTGGGGATTCTGAGGCCCAGAGAATGAATGACTTGGCTATGATCATACAGGAAGACAATAGCAGAGCTCGGGTTAAGAACTCCTCAGTTCTGGTCCTGCTGCTCTGTCCCGTATATCGTGCTCCCTCAATCCTTCAATAACAAAGTGAGTGTTTCACCTGTAGCTCCCCACAATGGCATAGTCTTCCCTTTGCCAGACTCTTATTTTACCTTATATCTAAACAATGCACTGTTACCAACAGCCAGCCTCCTGGATCTTCACTTTACCCCTTTGACACCCCAAATCTCACAGTAGTAACCAATCATGATTCCGTGCTGTCCAGGACACTGAAATGACATAGTCAAGTTTCCACAGAGCCCTTTGCCTTGATGTCCTCCACCGAGCTTGGGGCTTCAAATGCATACTTCAGGAACAGGACTAAGTAACTCTACCAGGCAATACTGGAGATGTATCAAAACCTCACATCCAAACCCCAGCAAATTCCTGAGTGGGGGCAAGTGGATAGATTGGAATCTGCACATCTGAACCTGACCTTAGGAGCTTGCTCTATATTTGCTACCTTGACACTGGCTGAGTAGAAATGTCTTTAATGAAACCCATACGCCTAACCCGTTCATCTCTTCAAACTACAGCTGGGATGAATCAAAAAGCAACCTGGGTCTTCACCAAAAATTCAACCCAAACCCAAAGAGAAACTTTCCTGAGGTTCTAAAACATTTGTTGAACTCCTAAAATGATATTTTTCTTTCTGGCCAGAATCGGAAGCAGAAGTGCCAAGATAACATGGGACAAGGGAATTTCCACCCTGACCAGAAGAAGCACGAGCTCCAGGAAATGTCCTCAGAGAGCCTGTTGTCATGAGATCTCCTGCCCAGTTTTGCAGACTCATGAGATCTGAAGATGCGTGGGGCTTCTATTTTTAATAAACAGCCAGACTTTTGATGCTTACCTCAACTGAAGCTCCAGAGTTGGCGCTGCTCCCAAGAAGTGACATCCGAGTATTGCTTGGCCGGTGTCACGTCCAGCCAGATTGGAGAGCCCTGGCCAAGCTCTTTTCCCACCAATTCACATTTCCATACACAACGACCGCAAAAGTCTAAAGGGACACAGTAGAGGCATGCGTCCCAGTCCAACTTCCATGAAAGTCAATGGAAATCCTTTCACAGATTTTGGATTCAGCCCCGAACAGGGGTAAAAGCAAGAGTGGAATCACTAGCTAAAATACCCATGGAGGAGAAGCAGAGGAGAGACAGACACTAGCACGGTATCACGGTTGAGGTGCTCTACTAGTGACAAGATGTGCTTCACTTAGCTATAGAAGCTCGTTGAATTTCTGAAATGGATCAAAATTTCCCTTAACATTTCAAATTTGCAACCAAAACAAAACGGCAATAAAAGCTGAACCAAATATGTTTCCGTCTTTCGACCAGCTCTACAGTTTCCACATTACTCTTTTATTTGGTGTAAATCGCCTTGACACTCGTGTAATTCTTCAAATGCATTATGTGGATTCAAATCAGCAGCATTGCCAATGAGCGATGTGGCTCTTTCAGAGAACAGAGCCTGGTCCCGGTTCAAAATCTGGTGATGTGAATGGGGAGAGCGGAACTGGATCCAGGTGCGATTCCTGCCCTGATCTCTCCTGTTTGGAGTGCTCAGTCGAGGGCATGACTCAAGGAGAGAGAGCTTTTATATGTGTGTGTGTAGAGGGGAATGACGTTATGTAGGATACCGTGGAGTCTATGGAACAGTCAGGCCAGCTGATGTAAACTGGGGACCTGTGCTGGAAATGTGGCCATCTGCATAATTACAGATACAGTTCTAAAATCCAGCCTCCAGTTACTTCTAGCTGCAGGGAGGTTCATAGATTCATCAATTCTAAGGCCAGAAGGGACCATTGTGATCATCTAGTCTGACCTCCTGTGTAACACAGCCCAGAGGACTTCCCCAAAATAACTCCTAGAGCAGATCCTCTAGAAAACACATCCACTCTTGATTTAAAACATGTCAGTGATGGAGAGTCCACCACAATCCTTGGTAAATTGTTCCAATGGTTAATTACCCTCACTTTTAAAACCGTACGCTTTACTTCCAGTCTGAATTTGTCTAGTTTCAACTTCCAGCCATTGGATCGTGTTAGACCTTTCCCTGATAGACTGAAGAGCCCATTCTTAAATATTTGTTCCCCATGTAGGTACTTATAGACTATGGTCAATTCACCCCTTCACCGTCTCTTTGTTAAGCGAACTAGATGGAGCCCCTTGAGTCTACCACTATAAGGCAGGTGAAGTAACTACTTCAGATTGCTCCATTTATGCATACAAGCCAGACATTAGCTCTTTGGCCACTGGGAGCTCATGTTTAGCTGATTTGCCACCTGGCAGGGCAGGAAGAACCGAGACCCGGGTTCTTACCACCTCCCCTGCTCTAAGCCCATGGAGAACTGAATGGCCTTTAATCAGAGAAGCACAGAATCTGTTCCAAAGCCCACTGAAGTCAGTGGAAAGAATCCCATCGATTTCAATGTGCTTTGGATCAACTCATAAAGAACAAGGGGTTAAGTTAGTGGTGCTCAATTTTTCTTACAGAGAGCAGCCCTTCCCCCCTCTACCTCCTATATTAACTGAATAGAATTCAGGGCAGGTCAGAAAGGCAACCGAGCTTTCCTTTCCCCAACAACTGTTTGCATTGTTTTGGAGCCTAACGCAATACAGTCATCCCATGACAAAATTTGAGCCCAGAGAAGCTGACAGAGCAAAATCTTAATGTGCTTAGAATTTCTATCAGCTCCTCCGAGCCTAAGAATTTCATTTATACTTTCAGGCTTTAATGCGTTGTCAATGCAATTTTTTTAACAGGTTTTCAGTTACGTGAATTCATTGCCAGTGAAATGTGCCTGAGCCCCAGAGATCTCAGTTTCTCTGGATGAACATGCTGCTGTTTGCTGTTACCACGAGAGCACCTAGGCGTCCCAAATGATCAGGGCCCCATTGTACTCGTTGTTGTACAGACAAGCGGAGAGGAAAGATGGGTCAGTGGTTAGGGCAGTAGCCTAGGACTGAGAAATCTGGGTTTGAGGATCTGGGACTTAGCCTCTCTGAGCATGTCAAAACAAAAACAAAACAAAAAAGCCCACCACAGCAGTTGGTTTCAGAACCCGCGGCCACAGACTTGGGTTAGTGCTACCACTCTGAAAATAGCCGGATAGACATTCTGGCTTGGACTGGAGATTGGGCTCTGAAATGCAGGGGAGAAGGGGTTCGAGCCAGAATGTCTCCCCGGCTACTTTTAGTGCCGCAGTGCAAACCCTGGAAGCTTGAGTCTGCGGACCTGGAGGCTGAGACCCATTGTCATGTGTTGTTATTTTGGCAGGGTAGCCGTGGCCTCTGTGTCTCAGCTCTCCATTTGTATAAGGGGGAATAATAGATCTTCCCTACCTCACAGAGGGTGTTGTGAAAGATAAATACATTGAAGAGTGTGCAGTGCTCAGATATCACAATAATGGCTGGCTAGCTAGACAGACCCAGAGAGCCCAGGTGTCAGGTAGTTTGTGATGGATGGGTGAAACAGAAAGTCGGCTGGTTTGGGACATTGAAAGTACAATACAATGAACAGAGTCCGAGCAAGCTTCCTTCACACTAACGCCCATGTGGTTCTCTATAGAGTACAACATGGAGGGACTGTGCCTTAGTGGGTGAGGAGAGAATTTGTGCCCAGTGCCTTGTCAATCCTTGTCCAAGTGGCTGGTGCGACCTGTGATGCTTTTGTGAGGCAGACACCAGCTCCATCACGGATTGGGCTGAGACCCATCGACCGCAGTTCCCCCTAGCCACCGAGGCCCTGAGTTTTCCAAACCTCGGGGCTGTGTGGAACTGGTGTGCCCAGATGCCTGGACTGTGCGCGGCTAAAGAGGGTCTGAAACAAAAGCTGAAGAAGGGCCTGTCTTTGGAATTTTGCATCCGGGCTGACACTGCGTATGGAGAATTCCAACCTCAGAACAACCAGTTTGCAGATGTTCTGAGTAAATAGAAAAAGAGGGTTTTAACCCAACTTGTATTTGAAGCTCTATTTCTTACCATGCTCCCCCCCTCACCGCTCCATCCCGCACTCCACCAACTGTGAAAGCCAGCCCTGACTGGCTTTGATTGGCTAGGCAATAGGCAGCGTTACCTTTGCCATGCCCCCACAGCCCTTGTTAGCTAGGTTACTGCTAGGAAATCCAAGCCTTGACTTCCTGCTGCAAACTCTCCTCCCAATGGGGGGTAGGAATGCAGAGACCCGAGGCACCATGCGCTGCAAAGACACAGCCGCCTCAGCTCAGGGGTGGGAGACAGGCTCAGGGAGCAGCCTGAGTGGGTGGTCCCATTAAGCCTGCACCTCACAGGAGGGTCGGCCATTGCCGAACAGGAAGGAGCTGCCTTAATCTGAGAGTAAGGGACTGGGCCTTGAGGGGCAGGGGAACCTGTTATGGAGGGAGTGAGAGTTCCTTCTAAGCGGCTTGACTGGAGACTGTTACTCCCATTAACTAATGCGTTCACTGACACGGGGCTTTTGGCCTTGCTGGCAAAGTGCGCCGGCGTGATTCCTGGGTGAACTGCTGCCGCCCCAAAGGAGGCAGGCCCCGTGTGCCCCCCCCCCCACCCCTCACCTCTGTTTGGGGGCAATGCCCCCCAACTAAGCCCCTGGGCGTTCCCAGCCACCACCCCCACCCTCTGCTTCCCTTTGCGTCTCCGTCACTTTCTAAAGGGAAGCAAAGAACTCTGTTTTCATTCCCCCAGGATTACCCCACACAGACCCCCCGTGGCCCAAAAGCAAAGAGAGGCGTCCCCACCAAACAGGGCTGGATTAACTTTTTGTGGGCCTGGCGCCAAACGTATTTCTGGGGCCCATGGGGCATTGGGGCATGGTGCAGGGGGGGATGGGAGAGTCGGTTCCCAGAGTGAGAGGGGCGGCCGAGGGCAATGAGGCAGGGCACGGCGTGGCGGGAGCTACCGTGCTCCGCACTGTTTACAAACCTGTAGCCACCAGATGCACGCTGGCCCGCCCAGCCCCCCTGCCCAGTGCCCTGCCCTTATGCCTAGTGCCCCCTCACTCAGCAACCTCCCCCTGACCCCTATGCCCAGCGCTTCCCCCTCCGCCTAGCACACCCTCTTTTTTCAGCTGGGCAGCTCTGCGCTCACAGAAAGGGGGGTTCAGTGGCATGTGCCCCCATGTGCCCCACACTCCTCGCCTCTGTTTGGGGGCAATGCCCCCCAAACTAAGCCCATGGGAGTTCCCATCCACCACCCCTACCCACTGCTTCCCTTTGCGTCTCCGTCACTTTCTAAAGGGAAGCAAAGAACTCTGCAGGGGACCTGTATTCATTCCCCCGGGAGTACCCCACACAGACCCCCCCATTGGCCAGTGCCCCCCATAGATCCCCCCGAGACCCACTCCCCCATGCCCTGCCTGTCCCCCAGCCACTGTCACCGGCCCACTGGAAGTGACTATGTCCATGGGTGGGCTGAGCCGGCAGCACAGCTGGGGCCAATCAGGGATAGCTCCGGCCCCTCAGGAGCAGCACAATCAGCCAGAATGGGAGTGGGGCCTGCCGGGGCTGGGATCCCTCAGGACCCACCTCCCTGGAGGGGCTCAGCCCAGCCAAGCCCCCTGTGATGCCCTCCTCCCCCACTGGCCAAAACCGCCCGGCTCTGCCCCGGCATCGGACCCAGGCAGCTCGGCCCGGGGTCATGGAGCACGACCCCTAGTTGGTTCCTCCAGCACTTGCCCCAGGAAGTTGTCCCCACCACTCTCCAAAACCTTCCTGGATTGTCTGTGCACCGCTGTATTGCTCTCCCAGCAGATGCCAGGGTGATTCAAATCCCCCATGAGAACCAGGCCCTGTGATCTGAAAACTTCTGTTAGTTGTCTGAAGAAAGCCTCGTCTATCTCATCCTCCTGGTCTGGTGGTCTATAGCAGACGCCCATCACGACATCACCCTTGTTGCTCTCGCCTCTAAACTTAACCCAAAGACTCTCAACAGGCTTTTCTCCAGTTTCATACCGGAGCTCTGAGCAATCATACTGCTCTCTTACATACAGTGCAACTCCTCCACCTTTCCTCCCCCACCAGTCCTTCCTGAACAGTTTATACCCATCCATGACAGTGCTCCAGTCATGTGAGTCACCCCACCATGTCTCTGTTATTCCAATCACATCATAGTTCCTTGACTGTGCCAGGACTTCCAGATATTCCTGCTTGTTTCCCAGGCTTCTTGTGTTCATGTACAGGCAACAGGCACCTAAGATAACTAGACGATTGCCCTAATTTCTCAGTATGAATCAGGAGGCCTCCCCTGTTGCACACTCCTCCTTGTGTTTCCTCCTGGTATCCCTCTTCCCCACTTACCTCAGAGCTTAGATCTCCGTCCCCCCGGTGAACCTAGTTTAAATCCCTCCTCACTAGATTAGCAAGCCTGCCTGCAAATATGCTCTTACTCTCTTCATCAGGTGGATCCCATCTCTTCCTAGCAATCCTTCTTCCTGTAACAACATCCCATGGTCAAAGAATCCAAAGCCCACTCTCTGACACCACCTGCGCAACCACACATTTACTTCCACAATTTGATGGTCCCTTCCTGGGCCTTTTCCTTCAACAGGGAGGATGGATGAGAACATGACATGAGCCTCAAACTCTTTTATCCTTCTTCCCAGAGCCACGTAGTCTGCAGTTTCATTGGTGCCCACATGGAGAAGTAGGAAGGGGTAGCAATCTGAGGGCTTGATCATCTCAGCAGACACTCCATCACATCCTGAATTCTAGCTCCTAGCAAGCAGCACACTTCTCGAGTTTCCTGGTCTGGATGTCAGATGGATGACTCCGTCCCTCTTCAGAGGGAGTCCCCGACCACCACCACCCGTCTCCTCCTCTTGGGAGTGGTGGTCATGGAACCCCCATCCCTGGGAATATGTTTCCCATGCCTTCTGGTCAATGGGGTCTCCCTCTGATCCCTTCCCTCAGACAACTCTTCCAAACCATTCTCCACCATAGTACCTGTGCAGAGAGCATGAAAATGGTTTCTTACCTCTGTCAGCATTGGGGGTACATAGAATCATAGGACTAGAAGGGACCTCGAGAGGTCATCTAGTCCAGTCCCCTGCACTCATGGCAGGACTAATTATCTAGACCATTCCTGACAGGTGTTTGTCTAACCTACTCTTAAAAATATCCAATGATGAAGATTCCACAACCTCCCTAGACAATTTATTCCAGTGCTTAACCACCCTAACAGTTAGGAAGTTTTTCCTAATGTCCAACCTAAGCCTCCCTTGCTGCAATTTAAGCCCATTGCTTCTTGTCCTATCCTCAGAGGTTAAGAAGAACAATTTTTCTCCCTGCTCCTTGTAACAACATTTTACGTACTTGAAAACTGTTATCATGTCCCCTCTCCGTCTTCTCTTTTCCAGACTAAACAAACCCCATTTTTTCAATCTTCCCTCATAGGTCATGTTTTCTAGACCTATAATCATTTTTGATGCTCTTCTCTGGACTCTCTCCAATTTGTCCATATCTTTCCTGAAATGTGGCACCCAGAACTGGACACAATACTCCAACTCCAGTTGAGGACTAATCAGAACTGACTAGAGTGGAAAAATTACTTCTTGTGTCTTACAAACACTCTTGCTAATACATCCCAGAATGATGTTTGCTTTTTTTGCAACAGTGTTACATTGTTGACTCATATTTAGCTTGTGGTCCACTATGATCCCCAGATCCCTTTTCGCAGTACTCCTTCCTAGACAGGCATTTCCCATGTTGTATGTATGCAACTGATTGTTCCTTCCTAAATGGAATACTTTGCATTTGTCCTTATTGGATTTCATCCTATTTACTTCAGACAATTTCTCCAGTTTGTCCATATCATTTTGAATTATAATCCTATCCTCCAACGCACTTGCAACCCCTCCCAGCTTGGTATCTTCCACAAACTTTATAAGTGTATTCTCTATGCCATTATCTAAATCATTTATGAAGATATTGAACAGAATCGGACCCAGAACTGATTTCTGCAGGACCCCAGTCATTATGCCCTTCCAGCAGGACTGTAAACTACTGATAACTACTCTCTGGGAATGGTTTTCCAACCAGTTTTGCACCCATCTTATAGTAGCTCCATCTAGGTTGCATTTCCCTAGTTTATTTTTGAGAAGGTCATGCAGGACAGTACCAAAAGCTTTACTAAAATCAAAATATACCACATCTACTGCTTCCCCCGTATCCACAAGGCTTCTTACCCTGTCAAAGAAAGCTCTCGGGTTTGTTTGACGTGATTTGCTTTTGACAAATCCATGCTGACTGTTACTTATCACCTTATTATCTTCTAGATGTTTGCAAATTGATTGCTTAATTATTTGCTCTATTATCTTTCCAGGTACAGAAGTTAAGCTGACTGGTCTGTAATTCCCTTTTTATAGATGGGCTCTATATTTGCCGTTTCCAGTTTTCTGGAATCTCTCCCATCCTCCATGACTTTTCAAACATAATTGCTAATGGCTCAGATATCTCCTCAGTCAGCAACTTGAGTATTCTAGGATGCATTCCATCAGGCCATGGTACCTTGAAGACATCTAACTTGTCTAAGTAATATTTAACTTGTTCTATTCCTATTTTAGTCTCTTCTGCTCCTACATCATTTTCACTGACATTCACTACGCTAGATGTCCAATCATCACCAACCTTCTTGGTGAAAACTGAAATAAAAATGTCATTAAGCACCTCTGCCATTTCCACATTTTCTGTTATTATTTCCCCCTTTCCCCCCCCCCCCTTGAGTAATTGGCATACCCTGTCCTTGGTCTTCCTCTTGCTTCTAATGTATTTGTAGAATGTTTTCTTATTACCCTTTACGTCTCTAATTAGTTTGATCTTGTTTTGTGCTTTGGCCTTTCTAATTTTGTCCCTATATACTTGTGTTATTTGTTTATATTCATCCTTTGTGATTTGACTTAGTTTCCACTTTTTGGAGGACTCTTTTTTGATTTTTAGATCATTGAAGATCTCCTGGGTAAGCCAGGGTGGTCTCTTGCCAGACTTCCTATCTTTCCTACGCAGTGGGATACTTTGCTCTTGTGCCTTCAATAATGTCTCTTTGAAAAACTGCCAACTGTCTTCTATTGTTTTTCTCCTTAGACTTGCTTCCCATGGGATCTTATTACCAACTCCCTGAGTTTGCTAAAGTCTGTCTTCTTGAAATCCATTGTCTTTATTGTGCTGTTCCTTCCATTCCTCTTGCTTCTTCTGGAGGTCACATGCTGCCAATTTTCTTCCCTGTTCTGCACTGCCCTCTCTGATTCTTCAGCATGCTGTACCAAACGCTGACTTCTATCCAGAAAATCTTCATTTTCTCTGATGCAACGCAGGGTTGATACTTGGGTCTCTAGTCCTTTAACCTTCTCTTCCACTGCGGAGACCAGCTTGCACTTTGTACAGATGAAGTCGCTTCTATCCTCTGGGAGAAAGACAAACATGGCACATCCTGTGCAGGTCAAACAGCTGATCGCTCACTATGCATAATGTCTTCCTTCTAAGAGCCTCTTCAGATGTTGGATTTACTGCTCACAGAAGCCTGAAAGGCAAAAAAAAAACCCACTCTGCGGGAACTCTCCCCAGGTGAACTCCCTCTGTTTGCCTGTCCTCTGTTCGCCGCTCCATCTTGCTATGCGACCTTGGGCAAGTCACTTAATCTCGGTAACTCAGTTCCCCGTTTGTAACATGGGGATAACAGCACTGTCCAACCTCACTGTGGTCTTGTGAGGATGCATGCATTAAAGATGGTGAGGTGCTCAGATATTACGGTGATAGGGGCCAGGTAAATAGCTTAGCCAGGAAAACCTCTGAAAATTGTGCTGTATCTTGAGAGGCATTGGTAGGGGAAAGACTTATAAACAATTGATTAACTATTACAGCACCAGTTGCAATGTTCACTTCATGCCTTAAAAATAGCCCTCCCCTCCTTGCACGGGAATGTTTTCCTGATCCACCACGGAATCTTTACTTTGCTGCAGACCCCAGCCAGGAGTCCTAGCAGCAGAGATCAGGGACAGTTGGTGTTGAAAACAGGACCCAGCCCCATGTCAAGAGCTATTCAAATACCATCCTGGCTTGATGTGGCAAGCTAGAAATACCAGGAGAGCTTCTCCTAATTGCATTTATGGCCCAGGAGTAGGAAGTTCTAGAAATTAAGTAAGCCTGATCTTGTGAGATTTCCAGCCCCAGTTCCAGACCAGAGAGGTTTGGCTGCATTCAGAGGTGCTTTGGCTAAGGATTTGAGCTTCTGGAATTCATCCAAACCAAGATCGAACCTCCAGAACGCTTACCTTTCACTAAGGCTAAGCTGCCCTGGTTTGGGGGTTCGTCCTTTTTACCAGCTGGATCCCGGAACAGCATTAACTACCCCCCTCTCCCTGTTTATACTGGATTCTGGAGCCCGTTCCAGGGACGTCGCACATAACATGACTCTTCTGTGTACGTCTTGTTTGGCAAGTAATAGGAAACTCGTCTGCTATATGTTTCAGAGATGGGCGTGCTAGCTTATAACGAGGTAAGAGAGAGACCGTAAAACAGTTGGTTTGGCCACCCGAGTGGTTTGGCAGCTAGTCTGCTGTGCTGCGATGGGAGGGTTTGTACTCAAGGATGGTTTGTGAATACAGCCTGCCTAGTTCTGTGCTTGGCACAAGCCAGTGTGATCAACCCCTTACTTTCACCAGCAAATATATTCACTCACAAATGCTTTCTGAGGCAAGGGGGTGGGAGGATACTTTTGTTTCCCTGCTAGAAAAATATAACCCGAATGCGTGAAGCTAAGTCCCCAACCTCAGAAACAGTCGATCTAAGAGAGCCCAGTTAGCATTTTCTTGCAAATCTCCTTTGGGATTATGGGGTCAGATCCTTCGCTGGCATAAATTTCAATGGACCTGCCCGCATTTACACCAGCGGAGCATCTGGTCTGTAGTTTTGCATGCTTCGTTTTTATTTTATTTTTATTTGTAGCGACGCAGGGAGCAAGCCACGAGCTGTGACTTGCAGCGGAGAGGGGAGGGGAAGTGATTCCCATTTTAAACTTGTACATTTCAAATAAACAGCCAGATCACAGGAAAACACACACACACACACACACACACGCTCAGCATACGTTCCAGCACACTCTGAAGACTGCTGATGTTTGAAGATTGAGAGTCCCCAGATTTCGTTTCTTGGCAGCCCAGGCAAGAAAGCCAGTCTCAGAGGAGCTGCAGTCTCTGGCCGCAGAGGTGAGCAGCCAAAGGTTTATCCTGAAGGCTACTGGGCCTCTTGGAAGTTGGCATGCTTTCAGCATGAAAGATGGTAAAATATTAGCACTTTAAAAAGCCCACAGCTCACACAGCACTAAATCTAAATGCTATCAGATGCCAGCGTGTCTATCAATAATAAAGACAGATGTGTGAGGAGCTCCCCGATGCACACACACAAAAGACTACACAGGCAGGGAGTAAGGAGAGGGAGGGAAGGAATATTTCAAGGCTCAGACATGTGAAGCCTGGATCTCCCATAAATCTGACTGGCAGAGGATTCAGTTGGACCAGATCTAAACTGCTCTGGATTTTCATTCCTCCTTGGACACAAAAAAACTTAGGGTTAGGCTTTAATCATTAAGGGACCAGATTCTGATTTCAGCTTAAATCTGGATGCTGGTTTTAACTGGGATCAAACTCTGGCCCAGTTTGGATCTGGGTCCTGTTTCCCCAGTATTTAAGAACAAGGGGGAATTGGAGGCAGAGTTTTCAGGTTCGTTTCATTCAAGGGGCCGGCCAAAGAACTGGGATCTGGGTCCAAACTACCCCAAAAGTTTAGAGGTGGGCAGATTGGTGGCACATAAGTCCCTCCAGTTTTCTGCTTGTGGCAAATAATTGTTTAGTTTCCTGAGGGCTCTAAGACTAATTCTAGCTGCTGGGTTTGATGCAGGGGTGGCTGTGTGATTTTAGTGGCCTGTGATGTGCAGGAGGTCAGACGAGAGGATCTGGTGGTCCCTTGAACTCTATGATTTGTGGGGTTGGTTCACACCCATCTCTATTGATATAAGAGCTTTGAGAGGTTCAGTAGGAGACAGGGTCACGTGGTCTCACTTGTGGACAGAGAATTATCCCCTGCCCCTCCACCAAATCGCTTTGTTTTCATTATTCAGAGTTCACCTAAACCAAAAAAGAAAGAGAGACTGGGAAAGTCGAGTGGATTATTGATTTTGACTACAGAGAAATTATTGCCTTTCCATCCAAAAACCAGAATTCAAATACTGCCTTTGCTTTGTGTTTTCTTACCCTTTATGGGTATGTCTACACTGCAAACCAAACCAAACCAAACCATGCTCATGAATCTCCGAGCCCGGGTCTACAGATTCAGGCTCGCACTAAAGGGCTAACAATAGCAGTATAGACATTCCCACTTGGACTGGAGCTCAGGCTCTGATATCCAGTGACAGGGTCGGCCTCAGAGCCTGAGCTCCAGCCCAACCGGGAACATCTACACGGTTATTTTTAGTCCCATAGCATGAGCCCACCTATGTAGACCTGGGCTCTGAGACTTGAGGCCCTGGGTCTCTTTTTGCAGTGTTGGCTTAGACTAGATGGAAGATGTAAACCCCAGATGGAGGAGACATACACATGCTAGCTGCGAGCGGGCGCTAACATTCCCAGCTCTAGTGCAGACACACCCTAAGTCACTCTCCCAACTCCCAAGCAATCACCATCCAGCCTTGCTCTGTTTCATCTCTATACGAATCCCTGAGTCAGCTGCACCATGGCAAACCCACTGTAACTGAGAGGTTTGGCCCATTGTGTGGGTGTGGGTGTGGGTGTATGGGGGGGTAACTCTACAGGGTCTATTAGAGATGAGCCTGACCCCAAACCCCATATCTGAGCATCTCTGTCCTTTCAGGCACTTCAGAGCCACATCCCAAACATTCACCTTTCAAGCTGAAATTTTTCCATGCTCGGTCATCGTACGTCTTTCCCAGAAAGCTTAAGTCAAATCCCCGTGTCTGCTTTTGACCTATACGAAAGTGACAGAGAAAAAAAAAGTCTCTGCTGTAAATAATACATTCAGATCACTTGTTTGGTTTTTTTAAGAATGAGATCGCTCAGAAATGACTCTGACATGACCAACTGGACCTGGAAACAATCCTGAAAGCAGAATAAGTGCTCACATACATTTGAGAAATGCCAGCTGGAACAGGACAACAGGGGATGGAGCACTTGATAATTGCCCTGTTCTGTTCCCTCCCTATGAAGCATGAAGCAGAAGACAGGATACTGGCCTAGATGGACCATTTGGTCTGATCCACTACGGCCATTCTTCTATTCTAAATTAACAGCGCTAAGAACATCAGAAAAACCTGGACGATGCATGTGGTGAAAATGGGATTTGAACTTGGGATCTTCAGAGTTAAAATCACGAGAGGCTAATGCTTGGGCTAAGGACAAAGCCTTCTCCAAGCCCCCAGCAGAAGTCTCACAAATCTCTCCTCTGGAGCAGCCACTAGAGGGTGCCAAAGACCCACACTCTCCTGGTGTCTCTTGCACCAGCACAGTAGAAATTATTGACCAGTCTCAGAGCATGCATTAGGTGTGCATGGGCATGGCTGCTGAAATTTGCTCGTCTCCACATGCATCAACATGCACCACTGGGCTTGCGTTCCAATGTTGCAATTTTTTTGCAGGGAAACCTTGCATGGATTGGATAAGGCTGAGTAAAGACTTCAGGATTTGGCTGCCCGGGTCATGACAGCCCTTGGCCTGGCTAAGGAGTTCAGTCATCTTACAGTAGGCATTTAGAATGGCAGGCCTAGTAGGTTGGACACTGTGCTTGGCCTACAGCGATGGGGTGAAGTGGAATGACAGTTGTGTCACAGTGGCGGCAGTATGGCTGAGAATGCACGAGCACTTGGGAGAGCTGAGGTCTCTTCCCAGCTCTGCCACGGGCTGGCTGGGTGAGCTTGGGCAATTCAAATCACCTCCCTGTGCCTCAGATTCCCCACATGTAAAATGGAGATAACGGGGCTTTGAGATTTATTGATGAAAAGTGGTGTATAAGAGCTAGGTATTATTATTAAGAACTTCCACTGCAAAAGGGCCTCTAGAACTCCCATGGCACATTACCCACAGTAGGTTCTTCTGCCAAATTAAGGACCCAGTCCTGCATGATGCCAATGTCTTGAGGTCACCACCGCTTTGCAGGATCCTAAATGCTTATCGTGTCTGCAGGACTTAAACTGCTTTCAGGGCAAAATTAACCCCAGTGTAGAGAGCCTACACAAGGCACCATTTAATCCTTAATGGGGAAGTTAAGTGACATGTAGGATCTTGTGTGGGGCCTCATCCCTAGAGTGATTTCACCCTAAATGCTCATTCTGCTATAAGGTGGCTTTAAGCTTTTCTGCAGCTTTAAGGACTTACAGCAGCTTAAGTGCTTATGGCTTTAAGGGTTTATGCTGCCTTAAGCCCTTATGACACCTTCAGGCCTTTCCTCGCCTTCTGTGTCTTTGCCACATTCAAAACACCTGGGAAATTAAATGCAAAAAGCTCTGCTAATTCAACTATGTTGCAGTTAAGCCCTTAAAAGTCAGGAGATGTGTAAGTTAAGGTGGAACTCACAACCTTAACTCTGCCCCCTTGCAAAGGACCTGCAATACAATGTACCCTTCGACTGCATCGTCATAGATTATCTCAGGCACGCATGACTATCCAAGGTTGTAGAAAACAATTCTATTGGGTTACCTTATTTTAGGGCATGCATGACCATATAATTAAATACTGCATCATTGGGCACATGTGCAAAGGGCAGCATTAAGGATGAACTATTAATCCTTAACTCTCCCAGTTCCTGCCCTGGCTGGAAGGCTCCCTGCCCCTTTGTCATCCTACTGTTAGTCTCCGCAGAGTGCCTGCACCTCATTCCCCATTCTGAGGGGGATGAACTCACAGAGGGGGTTACCGTTGGCCATGCAGAAGGGAAGACGCTGCCATCTTGGCTGAGTAACCAGGGCTGGAACCGGAGATCTATAGAGATAAAAGCATGACTGGTGGCTACAGCTTGAGTTCAAGCTCTTAGCTACAGAAAGGGACCTGTAATGGACACTGATCAGTGCTGTGGGTGTTCGGCCAGCCTCTGAATATTACGGGACTGTTTCTTTAGTAATTTTGCGTCCTTCCACAACACACAGTCAGTGGCCCATTAACAAACAAATCAACCCTGTGCTCTGTGAGGAAAGGGGGCAAAGACATATTATTCCCATTGTACAGAGGGGGAAACCAGAGGTAAGTGCCTCTGCGCTACGGAGGAACCTGGTGCTACAAGCAGGAATAAAGCAGAGGGAATCCTGGGTCCCAGACGTGGGCCTAGGTCATGGTTCTCTATCTAATCAAGACAGTGCGTAAAATACACTCCATTCTTTCAGCTCCCCGCCAAAGAAATACCCGCACCTCCCCAGCTGTAATCCCTGTACCAACCTTTCAGTGCTATGGTTATGTAATACCAACAGACCCCGGTTGTCGGCAGGCAGAATCGAACCTGGGACCTGTGGAGCTTAGTGTTTGAGCCTCGATTGCATGAGCTAAAAGCCACGTGGCTCTTAGCTAAGGCTGTAGCAGACTCATTCTCTAAATGGTCCCGGTGCCACTAGAGGGGGACAGAGGACCACACCCAGGAGGTGTGTGGGTTACACTTACATATGAAACACATCAATGAATCCAACGTCATGGGCTGGGTCTCTGATGGTATCTGTGCTTTCAAATTTCTCCCATGCTACTTCCTTCATCTGAACCGTAATCCAACCTTGGGCCTATCGGGCCGGTATTCCCCAGTGAGCACAATTTACCGACCCTCTTTCCTTTCCAAGTCTTCAGCGGTGGCTCCCCCAGAGGTGCGCTCCGGATCCGAAGCGGCGCGGGTAGGTGGGACGAGTATGTCACTGAACCAAAACAAAAGGGATTATGCGGCAAGTGGGCAGCGGCAGATTTTTCTCAATAAAAAAACATTTTTTCCTGATAGTCCCCCATTCCCATTATTCCCCACTTAGCTACCCTCCCCCCACCCTACACCCTTCCTCATTTTCCCATGCCAAGTGATGGCAGCCCGGGACACTGGAGAGTCTGGCGAGTATCTGGATAGTGCATTATCTCATTCACTGGCTGAGGCTACCAACACTAATAATTTCCACAGTTAAACAAGGCAGGGGGAGAAACTGCTCCTCGGTCCCTCTGTAACACATCCAGTTCTTTTTGCTGGTCTCTCTTTTCAGAGCCGCGTGCCAGTTTTTCTAAGGCCTCTCGGCCTGTCAAAGGCCCAATGTCACAAGATATCTTCACCCATCGGAAGCCAAAATCTTGACGCAGGGACTTGACTGAACTGGCCTGTCCCACTGAGATGAATGGGTTGTTGTTGTTATTATTACAGGCAAACCCCGATTGTGTTTGCTGCGCTATGTAAACCGCTCCGACACCATAAACATTGATTAGTTCTATGCCACTGTTCTCCCTTCATCCAAATCACATCTTGAAACTCCGCATTTACCAGGCTGCCTGCAAGAAATCAGCCAGCTAATAATGACGAGGCAGAGATGCCCCCGGAGAAGATGCATATGAAAACTAACGCGACATGTGTCAGTCATTACTCTGACCATTTTGATTGGATGCTGTTTCTCCTTACCTCCCCCTTTGGTCTGCTTACCCAAATGCCTGGGTGGAACACCCACTGCCTTCAGAGTGGTTCCTTGCGGGCAGAAGAATCTTCCTGTGCAGATCCAATTGCAGGTTTGGCCACTTAGGCTCAGATCCCACCGATTGTAGAGAGCGCTACCCAATGGGGCTCTTTATGGGTATAGGGGTCTGGCAGTAGAAGAGTTGGCAGACTCAGTGTGTGCTGGTATGGGGCCTGCCAGAAGGGCCAACTAGAATGCCTCTGTGAGGCTAAGATGTAGAATGGGATCTGCTCCTGTGTACTAATGGTGCCAGACACAGGTCTGAATCAGGCTGTTCCTTTTTATTCCTGGAGGAAACTCAGCTCTCATTAAAAGAAAGATCTCTAGCTCTTACGATTGTCAAGGCAACTTCGCAATGAGAACTGTATGTAAACAGGCAGAGCAATGTCTGCCTGAGTCTGCAGACTGAAAGACTAACTCTGAGAGGTACAAGATGCCCTAGTCATCTTACTGGGGTGTTAACTCTGAAGCCTAGTGATGGTGTTAATGTCAAAACTGCAAGGCTGTTCAGAGCACACAAGAAGGAAATGGGATCATGAAGAACGGCACAGTCGATAGCAAGTGGAATCTCGTTCTGGCATCATGAATAGGCAGAGGTTGAATAGCTATGTAACAATAATACGGCTTATCATTATTAATATATTACTTGTATTGTGGTAGTGCCTAGTGAGCCCAATGAAAAGACAGTCCCTTCTCCAAAGAACTTATCATTATAATAATAATACGCACTTGTCTTCAGCAGATCTCACTTTTTTTTTTATATATCCTTATCCTTATTTTACAGATGGGGAAACTTAGTCACAAAAAGGGGGAAGCGACTTGTCTGTTGTCACCCAGCAGCTGAGCCGGGACTAAATGCAGTGCTCCTGAGTGCTAGCCCAGACCACTATCCACTAGGCCGCACTGCATGTCCGAAAGCAGCCCCTACATACAATAGAAAGACAGTGGGAAGCACTAGGTGATCGTGAGATGATGTTGATTAGTGTGATATCAGTGGACATTCATTATCAAGTGTTTGGACAGAGGGGAATTTTAGCGCTTAGTATGTATATAGTGTATTTTTCTTCACTGATGGATCTCAAAGCGCTTTACAATTGATATAACGATCTCCATTTTGTAGATGTGGAAACTGAGGTACAAGATGCTACTGTGCTCTGCCCAAGGCATGAATGTGATCGCTGAGAGAGCTTGAACAGGGTGGATTTTTGGTGAGGGCCATCATCTATTTTCCAGTCTGACCCCAGTGCAAAAAGCTAGCCCTTGGATAATTTTTTAATTGAGTTCCAGATGAGCTAACACGACTCACCCAACGCTCTGCTTTCCTTGGCCGTGTAAATCACCAGGTAATGAAAGGCAAATGTAATGGAGTTCAACCAGGATCAGTAGCATGACAGAGCTCGCTATACTTACTAGGCGGGGAGTAAGACAGGCCAATAAACTTCCCTCAGCAGCCTACGACATGCATACATATCCCATATACTAGTTGCCCCATTTTTAACCCCTAGAGGCCATGGTGACAGGTATCTTAGGAATGCCTAAATTGTTAAAATGTATGCAGTGTAGTCGTCGCTGTGTCGGTCCCAGGATATTAGAGAGACAAGGTAGGGGAGGTCATAGCTTTTATTTGACCAACCTCTGCTGGTGACAGAGACAAATTTCCAGCTTACACAGAGCTCCACCTCAGGGCTGGGAAATGCTAGGCATTTAGCTGTAACGCAGAGCGTACCTTTCCCAGAGCTCTGTGTGGCTTGAAAGCTGGTGTCTCTGATCCAGCAGAAGTTGATCCAATGAAAGATATTCCCTTATCTCTCCACCTTATCTCTGTAGGTTAAAAGACTTCTCCTAAACCCTGGAAGAAGTCTTGACTTGGTTCATAATGGCGAGGCAGTGGCTTTCCAGTGTCTGCTGCTTTAGACCATGGTCGCTTCATTGTTACCTTGTCCTTCTGCATCCCCCACGTGTTTGTTATATCCATCTTATTGCTCATTGTTTGCTAAGGGGGTAAACTCTTTGGAGTGCAAGCAAGGATATGCGTGGTCAGCACCTACCACACTGGAGAGCCGATTGGGGGTGATGCATTCTTCTGTAATAATAGTTAAGGTTTCCCCACCCTTTTGAAGCCCGATGGTGAAAAGCTCTAAGTAAGTGACGAGTTTGCAGGGGCAAAATCCTGGCTCCATTGAAGTCAGTGAGAGTTTTGCCACAGATGTCAATGCAGCCAGAAGTTCATCCCTAGTGTCTGGCAGTGATTGCTGCTTGTCCCAGTGACCATAACAGGCCCACTGTTCCCTTGTGCTCTCCCGGCCTGTTGTATGCATCTATTATCACTTGTCTTAGACTGTAACCTCTTGTTGTATGTATGTACGTGCCTAACACAACCTCTGTACAAATACTGTGATGGGGCAAGGCCTGATGGCTATAGTAAAGTAATGGGAAACAGATATATTAGCCACAGGTTAAACAAATCCCTGGTACCAGAATAAGCAAATGCCAGATGCTTCAGGTCAATTAAGACACGTGAGGCCAATTAAGATCTTTCCAGAAGGCAGGGAGGACAGGTAGGTTGATTGGGACACCTGAAGCCAATCAGGGGCTGGCTGAAACTAGTTAAAAGCCTCCCAGTTAGTCAGGTGGGCACGCATGTCATGAGCTGTAGGAGGAAGTTGTGCTGTTGGAGAGACTGAGCTGTACACACCATATCAGGCACAAGGAAGGAGGCCCTGAGGTAAGGGTGAAGTGGATCTTGAGGAAGTGGGGGCTGCTGTGGGGAAGTAGCCCAGGGAATTGTACATGTCCTGTTTCTAAACAGTCAGCTACCATAGCTGATAATATTAGGGTCCCTGGGCTGGAGCCCGGAGTAGAGGGCGGGCCCAGGCTCCGCCCTTTGCCCCCCTGATTAATCACTGAGACTGGGAGACAACAGAGACTGTACAAGGAAGGAGAGCTTCTCCTCACCTCCCTCGCCAGCTTATGATGAAAATGGCTCAGTAGGCTATGACCCTTGCCTCTAGAGAGAGAAGGGCTACGTGGAGGGTCACAGTGAGCTTCTGAGGCTAGCGAAATCCACCAGGAAACGCAGGACCCACGGAGACAAGGACAGAGCTTTCTCACAATACACAATACAAATAATGGATAATAAGAAGGGTTAGGCATTACGATGTATTAATCTGCATTGTGAGAACAGGAAAGCTATAGAGTTTTCCTCCTTTCTTTTTCCTTTGTTCTCTCTTCCAGGTTCACTCCATTCTTTTTACTTCAGTATACCTGACAACACTTAAATCATCCTACCAAGCCTATCAAGCCAACCAGCCAAGCCTGATTCTCCATGCAAGCCAACATCAAGACAGCTAAACTGAAAAAGATCAGCAAATGTGTACCTGTTGTGGTTAGAGGAGTGGGACTGGGGGAGCTTTTTTTGTCTCCATGTGTGGAGAACGGTTGTGATGTTCAGAGTCCAGCTCTGAGACTGCATGGAGTGTGGTGCAGAAGTAAAAAAGGAGGAATGCTTAAACTACAGAGACAATACTGGAAGGGTAAGAGCTGAGTGATGCTCTTAACTGACTCACGCAGCTCCCGTTGCCATCCCTGCAGCAGGTCCATGGTAGCATAAACAGAAGTGGTTCTGTGTATGCCTAGAGACAGGTAATAGACCTGGTTGGGAATTTTTTGCCAAAAAAGTTGATCAATCAAAACTGAAACTGTTCACGAAACAGGCTCGGTTTCAACAAATCTCCCGACTCAACTTTATTTTTAAAAAGAGAGTTTCAAACTCGTTAAAACAGCCCAGTTTGACATTTTTGAACCAGAAAGTTTTGTTTTTCAAGTCAAAATGACTTTTTGTTTAGAAATACCATCCCCCCAAAAGTCAAAAGAATAAAACATTTTGAAATTATCAAAACATTTTCATTGACCTTTTTCTTTTCTCCAGATTTTTGGTTCATGTCAATGTTCAAGATTGACTCTTCCTCCTGATTCAGGACAGGAATTGTTTCTAATATCTCAACATTTTTCATAGCAGGAGAAAACCATTTCCTGCCAAGCTCTAGCAGGTAATGACAGATATTGATATACAGTTTATCACACTTGCATGTGTCCCACTTAGCAACAGGCAAAAGTACAAATGATTTCTAACGGAAAGGTGGTTACAGCCACTAGACCAGTTTATATCTTTGCTCTCATTCAGTAGTGCCTTGGTTTCTGAACCGTCCCATTGAATTCAATGGGGTTTCTTGAAGAGCAAAGGTACAACTTAGTGCGAGTAAAGGAATCACAAAAAGGCTCCCTACCGTCAAAACTGGGCACAGATTTCTACCCCGAATTCATGTTTCATTGTGATGTGCTCTGGCGGGCAGTGTAAGCAAATGAGGAGCTATGAAATGAGGATTGGAAGATCTCTCACATCCAGGCAAAGAGCGCTCCATGGGGCCTGACCTCTGCATGCACACGGTTGGTTGTGTCATGCCATTAACACACTGACATTCTCTACGGAGGCTTTCAAACACCCGGCAAGGGGGAGGATGGGCAGGGAAAAAAGGCACTGGGGAAATGTGAGGGAGCCTGACCTTCTTTCAAAGGTAACATGGCCTTTGCCACCTCAGCTTCTCTCTCTGGTGTGTTGATGTAGCCCTCTGGCTAATGCCACACGCCAAGTCAGCCCTGGCCTTTGTCTCGAGCACAGGCTTCGACTGGTGGGTCTGACTCGCTGCTACCTGGGAGAGGGATGGGGAGTCAGAGCTCCAGCCATGGAGCAGCTCTTCACACCAGGCCACCAGCCCATGCTGAAGTCCATTTCCTTCAGTTATTCTGAGTCTCAATAGTGAGAGACCAAGAGCTCCTGCTCCTTCCACATCTCCCCAACTCATGAGGGGAAGGATTGGCTTTTATGCAGGCTGCCCTCTTCCTAGCATGCTTCATTATTCCCATCGGCCCCAGGAGCTATGACACCTAGCATCTCTCCAATGAGTATATTTATAGCACCGGTGTGTGAAAAATGGTGTGTAGGTTTTTTTTAAATCACCAGGTCCTGGAGTCCTGGGATTATGTACGAATCTCTGCTCCTTTTTCTTAAAAAATAAAACTCCATGGACATGTTGGCATCTGTGATGAAAGTGGGCATTTTCAGTACTATTTTTATTAATGATCTGCATGATGGTGACTTACTTAATTTGGCATTGCTACGGCATTGGCCTCTATGAGCTATGTGTGAACCTTGGCTTCTCTGCTAACCTAAGGGCTTCCGATGCCGTGTTCCCGTTGACTGACAAACCCTGCTCGGTTTTGAAAAGGCTGCCTGGTGTCACTGCAAACACCTGAAAAGGATCAAAGTCTCTGAACAGGAGTCTATCTCCAGTGGAATCACTAGACAGAGCTCCCAGTGAGAAGCAGGAGTATGGGACCCCAGAGGCTCAGTCTCAGAGGTGTTGAGGCTGCCTGACTTACCCTTAAGGAAGAGTGGAACCCACTGGGGGGCTGGCACACTGAAGGGGTACCACCACTGTTTAAAATCTGGGGCATGACACGCTCAGCGTCAATAGATGAAGGATCAGGCCCAAAGCATGCAGCTATCTATGTGGCCAGCGTCACGTAGGTTGAGAACTGGCTGAAGGACAAAGGGAGATGTTAAAGGCTAAAATATTGAGCTGAGGTAAGTGTCTAGTGGTTTTATGTAGGAGCCCAGTTTAGGTCTATTTTGGTGTAACGTCTTCACCGATTGAACAGAAAGAGGTAGCAAACAGCAAATTCATGATGATTGCAAATGATACTTAATTTGAGAGGAGCTGTGTGTTTTAGTGAGGACAAAGAAATCAATCAAGGGGTTCTAGAGAGATTTAAAACAAAAATGAGACTCTATTTGGAAAATTGCAAGCTAGTTCTTCTGGTGGGAGAAATAGCCAATACAGAATAAGAGCAGAGAGCAAATAAGACCCAAGTTTGCAATAGGATGTGGCAGCAAAAAAAAGCTGTGAAGCTGGAAATCACATCCCAGAGCAGGAAAAAGTTAGCTCCTTTCTATATGGTGAAATCATGAATGGTGAAATCCCCACCTATTCACAGCATCAAGCCAAAGCCTGTACATCACTTGCAATCCAACTGAAGGCCTGTTTTGAGTCATGCATGGGTCTTGCACTGGCCCCCTACAACAAGGGAAAATCCTACCCTCTTAGTAGAGAGTGTTTAGTTCTTGGGATCTCTGTAAAATAAAGAGTCGGACCAACTGGAGGGCGTTTGGAGTGTGACTGTCTGGGAGTGGATCCGTATAACTCGAGTAAGAATATTACGTTGCCCCACATCTGAAGCAGAAGTTTACAATTTTTTCTCCCCTTTGTGTCTCTGGTTCGATGCGGGATCAGAAGCAAGAGGGAACAAACAGGAACAAAGAACAGCTGTTTTAACGATATTTACAGCACAACCAGAACCAGGAGCTACTAGCAATTGCTCAAGAAACAAAACAAAACCCAGCCAGGAGACACAGTTCTCTCCTTTTATCTATATAAGCTTCCCTAACTCTGTCCAGCCAAGGGCCGGTTCCCATAAGTACAGAAGTCAATGGAAGTCCTTGAGTGAGCACTGAACCAGCTCCCAACCTGCCTTCGTTTGGACCTAGCGGCACCATCTCCTCAATGCGGAAATTGCAAAGCAGGGAGTCAATTAATGATAATATCTGGGGTGTCTTTAGTATGAACTCCCCTCTCTGTGCCTGTTTCCCCTCCCACCCTTTGTCTGTCTTGTCCACCTGGGCTGTGAGCTCTTTAGGGCAGGGGCTGTCTCTCACTGCATTTGTACAGCGCCTAGCACAATAGGGCCCAAATCTTGGCTGGAGCCTCTAGGCACTACTCTAATCAATGTGGGTACCTGTCCATTTAGCAACTGGTAGGGCCAGATTCTCAGCGGGGGCAAATCAGGATTGCTCCATTGAAGTCACACCAGTGCACTTGTTTCTGATCTCACACTGGTTTTACACAGATGTGCCTCCATTGATTGTAAGGACCCAAGGATACAGAAGGTTCAATTGCCATCTTGTACCAGCCGAAGATTTGGCCCCAGATTTCCCCATCTTTTGTTTTCCCCAGAAGAGAGTTGTTAGTGCCCTGGAGCAGACAAGCTGTTATCTGCTCTAGTCTTTGTTTCCATCTCTTCCTTCCCTGCCTTTGTCTACTCCTCCTCTGCTACCACAACTGATTCATCGGCCTGATGTTTGCTGGTTTGGGGCACGATATCAATTACTCACTTCACCACAGTGATTTTCCAGCCTCGTCCTTTTTCTCTTTCTTTTATTTCCCTCCCCCCGTTGATGAAACTATTTACGTATTTGACAAAAGAAGAAAAGCAAACTTTCCAGGATCAATTAATTTTAAACAGAAAAGCCGCTGGACTGACTGACTGATTGAGAGATGTTTTCCCTCTGGGGGAACGTGAATGACTTTCGATGTGATTTTATTATTGAGAGTCAGAGTGTTTTAACAAGAAGGAAGCAAACGTACCATTTATAAGCTCAAATTCCAGGCAGAGCATTGCCGCCAGATGTTCACATGATGAGAAGAGAATGAAGCAAGATGGAAGTGACTAGGAAAGAAGTTGCGAGAGGGTGGGGGACAAAAAAAAAAGCCCATCAAATCTGCCCTTAGGTTTGGAATGACAAATACAGATCCGAATCCAAACCTTATATAAAAAGCCACTGTTTCCTCCCCGGGAAGCTGAGAAATGCATTTGGTTTACAAACAGTTCTGTTCTCATGCAGCCAATATTTCCATGTCATTTTCTTTTCTTAGTTCTTCATTAGTCGAGGGCATTAGCATGGGCAAAATCAAATCTTTGGCCCTCCAATTGGTGTAAATCAGGAGCATAATTCTCAAGCATCCCCCATTTGGGGGCAACTTCATTCATTCGAGGCCCCAGGGACTGACGTTCTGTGCCAATTTGCTGTCCCATCCACTTGCCTCCTGGAAAGAGACTGACAGCTGAATTAGAGACTGAGCATGCTCAGTAACACCACAGACGCCCGCTGCCTTCCCCCTACCCTCCCACTATCTGCAGGTACGGGTCATCTCTGCCACTCACCTTATCTGTATGATTAGTCCTATTCAAATCAATAGGATTTCTTATATGACCAAGCGGAGAGTATTTAGGCCCAGCTCATGAAACCACCCAAATCTCCCCTTAAAACTCCATTCCAAATCTTTTTTGGGGGGGGTCACAGAAGTTTCCTTAACTTTCTTTTTCAATCACTTTCCATTGTCACACACATCGTACCAGGCGGGTCTAACAGTGGCTCTTACGGAAACGCTTTATGGGATTTAATAGGGATGAAACCAAGAGGTCGCTGTAGGAATAGAATAGTGTTCTCCAGAAATTACAGTATTTAATAGGGATTTATACCTTCTGCGTGGTGGTATTTCTTTGTTTGTTGGGGAAGGGGGTGGCAGGCTTGGAGCAATTCTACGGGGCTCTGTATCAGGGATATAATTCTCTGTTAATATTGCTTTATTTATATTGGACTAGCACTGTCATAACTATAAAGGGAAGGGTAACAGCCCTCCTGTGTACAATACTATAAAATCCCTCCTGGCCAGAGACTCCAAAATCCTTTTACCTGTAAAGGGTTAAGAAGCTCAGGTAACCCGGCTGACACCTGACCCAAAGGACCAATAAGGGGACAAGATACTTTCAAATCTTGGAGGGGGGAAGGCTTTTGTTTGTGCTCTTTGTTTGGGAAGTTGTTCGCTCTTGGGACTAAGAGGGACCAGACATCAATCCAGGTTCTCCAAATCTTTCTGAACAAGTCTCTCATATTTCAAACTTGTAAGTACAGCCAGGCAAGACGTGTTAGTTTTTATCTTTGTTTTCTCAACTTGTAAATGTACCTTTTACTAGGGTGTTTACCTCTGTTTGCTGTAACTTTGAACCTAAGGCAAGAGGGGGGTCCTCTGGGCTCTTTAAGTTTGATTACCCTGTAAAGTTATTTTCCATCCTGATTTACAGAGATGATTTTTACCTTTTTCTTTAATTAAAAGCCTTCTTTTTAAGAACCTGATGGATTTTCCCTGTTTTTTAGATCCAAGGGGGTTGGATCTTGAGCCACCAGGAGTTGGTGGGAGAGAGGAGGGGGGATGGTTAATTTCTCCTTGTTTTAAGATCCAAGGGGTTTGGATCTGTATTCACCAGGGAATTGGTGAAGAGTCTCTCAAGGCTACCCAGGGAAGGGAATTAGCTTTGGGAGTGGTGGCAGCGGACCAGATCTAAGCTGGTAGTTAAGCTTAGAAGTTTTCATGCAGACCCCCACATCTGTACCCTAAAGTTCAGAGTGGGGAAGGAGCATTTGACAAGCACCCAAAGGCCTCAATGGGGACAGAGGTCTGCTTCATTCAGCCTCTGTCTGAGTTCTCACCAATCAGCATTGCTTAACATGAACCTCTACATAACAATGGATGAAATGCATCGTACTCTGGCTCTGCCCCTAACCACCTCCTTCCTTCCCTTGACCCATCCACGATTCCCCTCTGCGCTGGGGTTGCAGGATCAGCTGGTGTACATCTGACTACTTCAGCATCTGCTCATTTTGGGCCACAGGCCTAAGGGCTTGTCTACACGAACAATTCAAGCCTGGCACGCTGGGGTGTGAATCTCCCCTGCGCTAGCCTGCCACCCTCTAACTGGCCATCTGCACCCTAGTGATATGCATGAACGATCAAAGCGCTCTAACAGATTGTTAACATGCATCAGCTGGGGGCACATGGACAGTCGGACTCTGGTGGGCTAGTCCAGGGTGGATTCACGCTCAGGCTTGCTGAGGTTTAACTGTTCATGTAGCTGAGCCCTCGGAAAGGACTTAGGAAAGGCCAAGGGTCTGGCCTAGGACTGGGGAGGCCTCATTACGCTAGGCGCTGTGCAAACATACAGGTGGACATGGCCCCGTCCCAAAGAGCTTCCAAGTGAATCTCATTTAAAAGAGGGCACTGGAAACAACACGAGGGAAAGAAAGACAGAGGGCTAAGGTAGTGGGAATAATATCCATGATGATCGAGGTGAGCGATTGCACAATGTGATGGTTGTAGATGGTACCAGTTCATCCAAAACGTACATATTGAAATATATAAATGGACTGACATCAGCTCTCCCCAGCGGTCAGAGCACTTAGCCATCCTTGGTTGCCTGATTCCTTGGCAGTGTCCCAGCAGAAGTGGATCTCTTGGGGAAATTTGAAGGAGAACAGGGCTGTGACCTTGAAGGTTAACTCCGAAGGCATTCCATGCCTAATGGGATCGGGGGAGAGCAAACAGCTGGGTGTTGGGGGAGGGCATCAATGGTGGATGGAGGAAGGCAGGAAACAAGAAATGAGCTGGTAAGGAGGGAGCATCAGAGTTGCGAAGGGTCTTGAAGATGAAGGCAAGAAGCATGAACTTGATGGGGCGGAAGGTGGAGAGTACAGGAGGAGATGGGTGAAATTTAACAGCCTATAATAGACAGGAGGTCAGAGTAGCTGATCCGATGGTCCCTTCTGACCTTAAACTCTATGAACAATGAGGATAATTCTTCCTTTGTCTTGTCTATTTAGATTGTAAGCTATTCAAGTTAGGGATTGCCTCATAGTACGTGTATTTGTATGGCACCTGGCGCCGTAGGGCCCTGATCTCAGCTGGGGAGCCTCTACAGGCTACCATGATAGAAAGAAGAACTAGAGAGGCCCCACCTTTGAAAAGGCTAGCTTTCAACCACAGACCTGGAGAGGAACATCTCCCCAAGCTAATGTCAAAGGCCCATCCAGTGGCCTTTGTCCAAAAGATGCATTCCTCCAACCCCAACTTTTCTTTATTGTTTTAATCACACAGGAGGGATCGATTCCCTACAAGAATCTAGTGGCATGGACATAATTCTTGTGTCTTTTTTATTAGGGCTGACTGCAGGATATGGTACAAGTTAAGGGCTGCTCGGTAATGGCTTTCACATGATTGCTATAGGAAAGCATGCCGTGTTGTTATAGCCTTGCCTTCATCCAACTCCAAGAAAAGGGGGAAGAAAAAAAAATCTTAATAGTTTATTTCAGCTTTGAACATGTGCAAATTCCACATCGGGAGATATCTGGCAAACAACAGCAACTGAGTGGTGGAGGGGAGGGGGGAATTCGATCTCTGCCACATATCAAACAGCATCAGTGCTGGACAAGGTACGTTTAAAAAGGAAAACAACAAAAAACAAACCCCTTCTTGCACTGTTTGTTGAGATTTTTGGACTTCAAAGCCCTGTGTGTGTCTTTTGAGGATGCTGTGTTATTGTAATGAATTAATGGTAAGCGTTAGTGCCTAGATCGCTATCAGATGTGCATACAGAAGAACAAATGGCAAGGCAGGCGATGGGAGAAAAGCAGGGGCCGGGGGAGGAATCGCTGTCCAAACCAATTATCTGTCCTGCTGGGGGCAGGGGCAGATCAGGAGAAGCCTGAAAAGACTTTCTGGTGAAGGAGTAGGGGAAGCGGTGAGCGTGAGGGGATGGGAGACAGAACTCCTGGATTTCCTGCCCAGCCCTACCAACTAACTTGTTCTGAGACTGTTGACACCTCTCCAGGCCTACGTGGGGCTATCTGTGAAATAATTATGTACAGTAGAGACATCATGAGAACTATGGGCTCGATTCTCAGCTGGTGTCAATCAGCATAAGCCACTTTACACCAGCTGAGGATCTGGACCTATAGACTTGTAAAGTTTATTTGATGTCATAACCCAAAGGTCTCAAAGCCAGGCCTGCAAGGACCATGGGAGCAGCCATGCTCCAACCCTCTACCTGGCAGCCTGCTGGCACTACTATGCTTGTGACCCGGGAAGCCCAGACCCAGTATGAGGCTCCGCCTCTCAGGTCCAATTGGCAGAGTCCCAGAGTGGCTGATTGGTCCGCTGGCCCTACTTAAAGCAGCAGTAGGAATAGGAAGCCGTCTGAACAACTAGGCTCCCGCCTGCTCAGGACTGACTGCCTTGTGCTTCATGCTTCTGCTTCCCCAGCTTCATTTCCTGGCATTACAACCCAGCCTGACTCCTGGCATCTGACTTGTGGTTCCTGAACCTCCAGTTTGTCTCCTGCCTCTGACCCGCTGGTGTCCTGACCTGTCCTGACTCTGGATCTTGACTGATAGTTTTTTTTTTTTTTTCATAGATTCATAGATTTATAGATTCTAGGACTGGAAGGGACCTCGAGAGGTCATCGAGTCCAGTCCCCTGCCCGCATGGCAGGACCAAATACTGTCTAGACCATCCCTGATAGACATTTATCTAACCTACTCTTAAATATCTCCAGAGATGGAGATTCCACAACCTCCCTAGGCAATTTATTCCAGTGTTTAACCACCCTGACAGTTAGGAACTTTTTCCTAATGTCCAACCTAGACCTCCCTTTTGATCTACAGTTTGTCTCCTGACCCAGGTTCCAGACCTGTGGTTTTGATCTCTAGTTTGTCTTCTGTTTCTGAGTCCCTGGTATCCCAGCCAAGCCAACTCTTGACTCCTGTCTTGTGACTGTGGACTCTGGCTCAGACTATTAGGTCTGGCTGCCCATGACCCGGCTGTGACTTTTGAGATCCTTGGATACCACGTTTATAGTTTTATAGTCATCTAGACCTTTCCCAACGTTTCAGATAGACAGTGGCTAGGACTTTCTTGGGTCATGCGTCTAAGCATGGGAGATTGAGGTTTGTTTGTTGTTGGTTTTGTTCCCACACCTGTCTCAGAAAATTCCTTTCTATCCATGATGCACAATAAATGGGGATGGGAAAAGCAAATCTCAGACATTCAGTTCTTTCCAGTTACGTAAGAAATCTCTCCCTGCTGTGTCTTGAACTGAAGACATAAGAGCCTTGGATAGAAGAAGCTGACGAGTTATCAAAAGGTCCCTGTATCCGTTCCCAGCAGGCGCAATTATTCTCACTGCTGGCCTCCCAAGAGTTGGCTTGAGGATGCAGCTTGGTATGTGCCTCCTGGAGTGATACATGTGCCTCCTCTTTCTCCTCTCCATCAGGATTAGCAGATCTCGCAAGGTCTTGGCGATTTAGGGTCTGACAAGAGCTCATGAAAAGTCATTGCTGTCAACTAGGAACCCTAATCCTACCCCTACTTTGGCCTCTGACTCAAATCCTATATCCAAACTCATCACCCCCACCAGGGCCATCCCTAGCTATTCTGGGGCCTACGCAGCCCCCCCTGTGGGGGTGGGGGGAGCCAGGCCTCTGTGAGGGTAGGGGGGCTGGTTCCAGGCCTCTGTGGGGGGGGAGGGCTGGCTTGGGGGGGCGTGGGGGAACCACCCCCCAGCACTCACCGGCGGCATGGCTGGGGCCGGGTCCATGCACTTCCCACCACCAGTGAGTGCAGGCCCAGCCGTGCTGCAGTCCTCAGAGGAGTCGGGGCGGGGCTGGGGCGGAGCAGGGACAGGGGCCATGGGGAAGAGGTGGAACAGGGGCTGGAGCCCTATGCAGCTGCGTACTTTGCGTATGGGTAAGGACGGCCCTGACCCCCACCCCGGCCCATCTCCAGTGGAAAAACTGGCCATTGGTATTCAGTATCATGAGCAATGGCTCTACTGATGAAACTCTTAAAGCATGAATCTTTGCTCCCTGTAAACACAACCTCAAGCATCGAGGTATCTGCTGCTGACTAGCAACCACTAAACTCAGTCCCACCTCTGGTTTCAAGATCTGAGGAGAACAGGCGCTCCCACAAGATATGCGCCATGAGAATCTCTCCGCTCCTGTAAATGGGAGTAGCTCCACATATCTGAACTGAGTTATGCCGGTTTACACAAGCTGAGGGTCTGGCTCATGGCATCATGGTATGACCCCTTCTGATCTCAGCCTGAACAGAAGCAGAGATGCGTGAATAACTACTGCAAAACCAGCAACATTCTGTACCAATGGTCCAAGTGCAGTTTGATTGACTATTAGGTGCAGGTCACAGTTCATTTGTGTGCCAGAAACATTCACAGATCCCTGCTTTAGAGCATAGTTGATGGTCATGTGAGTTAAGTGGGTGTAGTCTAGTGACTGAAAGCAGGGGAGTGGGACTCAGGGGTCTTGGGTTCCATGCCTCACTTTCACTCTTAGGGTGACCTCAAGTAATTTACTTTTCTGTTTTCTTCTCTCAGCTACAGCTGATACTTAGACCTCAGTACCTCCCCTCTGGTAGATATTCTGTGAGCCATTCCTCGGGCTGGATTCTGCTCTCTTTTAAAATGGATGTAACACCATTGACTTCCCAGGTTGGTCTAGAGATTCTCTGCTATCAGCAGGAGAACAATCAGACCAGACAAGTGCTTTTAGCTCTCTATGAAAGCTGACTGCTTGGCACTTTGGCTAAGATACAGTGGAAATCACTCTGATAATAAAGCAACGTTTAAGCCCCTTTACCTGAGCTGAGATGCTCTGTTTGAGTGATTTCTCTAGTTTAATGGTGAGGCTTTCTTCCTAACCACCCCTGACGCACAGACAAGGAAACTGTTGACAGGAAATCCACACATTCTTTTTTCTTTTATGATTGAAAATGTATCCACTTGCTGCACCCGATTACTGGGAAAGGAGTGTGTTGGCTGAAGAACCTAAACTCCATGAAAATATGTGGGTGGAGAAGCTCCAGCAAGAGTAAGAATTTACCAACTATACTTTCTTTTCTCAACATTTGACATCAAGTGCAAATTAAAAAAAAAAAACCCCACACACTTGGTTCTTTAAATGTCCTAGAAGCAAATGCTGGAGCCTAAGGAATGGATGGAGTAGATAAACATTCTGCAGGTCTCCTAAACAAATGAGGGTGAGGAGGGAAACCATGAATAGTTCTACATAATTACTGCCCTATGTAATCATAGAATATCAGGGTTGGAAGGGACCTCAGGAGGTCATCTAGTCCAACCCCCTGCTCAAAGCAGGACCAATCCCCAACTAAATCATCCCAGCCAGGGCTTTGTCAAGCCTGACCTAAAAAGCCTCTAAGGAAGGAGCTTCCACCACCTCTCTAGGTAACCCATTCCAGTGCTTCACCACCCTCCTAGTGAAAAAGTTTTTCCTAATATCCAACCTAAACCTCCCCCACTGCAACGTGAGACCATTGCTCCTTGTTCTGTCACCTGGTACCACTGAGAACAGTCTAGATCCATCCTCTTTGGAACTACCCTTTCAGGTAGTCCACGGGTGAGTGTATGTTACAGATACCCCCTCTTTGCCCGATCCACAGAGTATGAGAGACTGTTACAGCCCCTAGCTTGTGAGCTTGGTTCTTTAGCTCAAGGCTGGGGCAGGAACTGACCCTGTACCTGATGCAGAAGTCCCTGGGTGAATTTCTCTGGCTTGTGTCATGCTGGAGGTCCAACTAGATGATCATCATGGTTCTTTGCTGGCCTTAACATCCATGAATCTCTGGAATCCCAGTGATTCACCATGAGATCAGCCATCTTCACACCATAACCTCCCTGGTTCCTTTCTCTGCAAGGTGGGGGTGATATTTACTTGCCTCACAAGGCTGTTCAGTGACTTGCTCAAGGCTACGCAGCAAATTAGTGACAGAGACAGGACGAGGACCCCAGTTAACCCACTGAGAGCTGCAGGTGAAGCCCCATCCTCCATCCTCAGATCACTCCCTTTGCCTCCAAGACCCCCATCCCACTCCCTCAACCCTGGGGTCAGCCCGCTGTGATGTCACCAATGGGCAGAATAGGTTCTGCGGCAGGAGGGGATGAGCATCCTCTCCCCAAAGCCCCCAGAGTTAAAGCAAACTGAGGCAGCATTCACTGGTCCACAGCCTCTTCTCTAAGCTGGGGAATCTCCATTCTTGGAATCCTCCATGGGCAGCTACTGGTGAAGCCCAGGGAAGTATCTGGAGGGGAAAACAGGGCAGAGGGTTTCCAGAGTCAGCAGGCCCCATGGTCTGTGGGGGGAAGAATCTCAAAGAGGCAAACTAAATGCTTGTCACGTTCTTAACTGGGATTGAAATGCCCCTTCCTTTCGTGGTCAGCTGTATTGGCAGAGCAGAGTAGGGGAAGCGCGTCTGGCTTCTCTTTGTGCATTCCCCCTTTTGTGGGATTTTGGTCTCCAGGATTCTTTCACTCCAGGCTTCTCTGCTCAGTGTTCCCACCTAGCATCCTACTGGGGAGCCTCTGATGTCACCCCTGGCCTTGCACTTTCCAGGCATCCCCCGATTCTGTTGGGGCCATTTTCTTCTGGGCCCTCCCCTTTTTGGAGACCCTGGCTCCTGTCGGGTCTTAGAACAACTTCATACCTTTGACCTTGCTTGAGCCAATTCCTTTTCAGTCCCTCCCCATCCAGTCCCATACTTGTTTCACCCGTGATACAAGTAAGTCTGCAATGTATAAGCTTGCACTGTGAGGATGGCCATTGCTAGCTTTGGTTGGCCTTTTCCGGGGGCCTTTTCTGTTTTCCCATGTGAGATTAACTACATCAGCCTCTTCCACCAGCACTAGATTCATTGGGGGGGGGGGGAAGCACAAACTCATCTCCTTTACTGAGCACTCCTTTGTTTTTGGTGTACCCCATTGCCTTTCCCCTGCCTGGCTACACTCTAGATTCCCCCACAGTCTTGCAGTGGAAAGGCCTGGCAGAAACTTTCCCTTGCAGACCTCTCTTTGGTGTGCACATTGCCTGCAAAACCAGGCCCCTGGGAGACTGACGTCTGCCCCCTGGAAACCTGAGCGTGGTCATTTCTATAACCAAATAACAGCTTATGAAACAATTAAAATGTAAATAGCACATCAGGCAGCAGATCTCAGGGAAATGGAAGTTTATTATGACTTTCTTCACCACAGTTGTTTTTCCGTTCCAACTGGCCCGATCTGGGATCCATGTATTTTATTATGTTTGTTCCATGCAATAAGCCCTTTCCCCCTTGAGCTGATTAACTATTACAAAGCATTCTTGCAATGCTCGGTAAATAACCACGCAAACATGTTTGTGTAACAGTTTAACGTGCTAATTATGTTTTTACATCGGCGTTGCCTATATAACATCCTGGAGTCTGTTAGTCTTCAAGACGAGGCACTTTGATGTGGAGGCTGCTGGGGGGAAGAATGTTAATTTTTCATTCCATCTCAATAAAGGCCGCTGTTTCCAGAGTTTGTCCCCTCTCTGCGAGGCTGCTCTGTGCTAACAGCCATAGGAAATGCTGGTTGCTCTATCTTAGAGGCTCACAGCTGTCTGTCTCCAGTGTGTGTGTCCACAAAGAGGGAAAAACACGGTTGTTGTGTCCCCATATGTGTGATTCTTCCCATATGCAAGATTCCATTCCACCCTCATCAAAGTAATTCAAGATTGGGCACCTAACCCAATCTCTGTTAGTTAGGGGAAGATTATCCCACACTTGCATCTACTGGGGTTTCTTGTGATGAGCTCGGGCGTGGCCGTCGCAACTGGGGTTGAACCAGGGACCTGCGGAGAGCATGCACTAAAGAGCCAAAGCGCTCCAGGGGGCACTGCCATCCTGGCACAGAGAGGAGACTGATAACAGGCTCACCAGTGAGGTTACCCAGTGCTGGCCACCGTCAGAGATAGAATACCAGGCTGGATGGACCATGGGACTGATCCAGTCCAGCAGTTCCTATGAGACTGGTCAGCTCAATAAAGACCCACCTGAATCTTCACACCTAACTCCACATTAAGAGCTCTGCACTCATAGGTCGCTCAGGCAACATGCCCTTTGAAGATAGAATCATAAAATATCAGGGTTGGAAGGGACCTCAGGAGGTAATTTAGTCTAACCCCCTGCAGGACCAATCCCCAGACAGATTTTTGCCCCTGATCCCTAAATGGCCCCCTCAAGGATTGAACTCACAACCCTGGGTTTAACAAGCTAATGCTCAAACCACTGAGCTATCCCTCCCCCCTCTCAGGCTGGTGAGAGCTTTGCCTAAAGGACTTAGCCTAATACTCCTACTTCAGGCCAAATTCTTCCAAACCTGTAGCCAGAGAAACCACGCTGATTGCAGTGGCGTTGTACTCGACTGGAACCTAGGCAGGATGTGGTGCAGGGCTTACCATACGAGTCAGAGGGGAGTGTCTCCACTGTTTCATAGATTCCAAGGCCAGAAAGAACCACTGTGACCATCTATTCAGACCCCCAGTAGAGCATAGGCCAGAGAAATCCCCCAAAATAATTCCTAGAGGATATCAATGGGACCAAGAGCAAACCTTTAGACAGTAAGGGCAGAATTTTCACGCCATTGAAGATGCGACACGCACTGTCACTACCTTTGAATTTATGTGTTTCTATCCCTTTTTCACCTCTCTCTCCTTTATTACAAAATATTATTTGTATTATCATAGTGCATAGGGGCCCCAGCCATGGGACAGGACCTCATTGTGCTAGGCACTGTGCAAACACATAACAAAAAGAGCTTGATCTTTTATTGCACCAGGCCAACCTCACCATCTTTTATTGTTTCCTCCTGGACTCATCTCTTTCCAGAGCCCGTAGAGGAGTTTGACACGTGCACACACACACCCATTTCATTGACTCTTCGAATCTGTCATCACATCACCACCCTCTATGTGCCTCCTCATGGCAGAGCACAGCACTGTAGTCACCCTGCCTCAGTTTCCCCAAATGGAGTTTCCAGCCTGCTTTAGTAGCTTAAGTGGCTCCGCCCTCTGGCTAGGTCACTGCCAAAAAGTTCAAAGTCCCAGTATCAGACAAAAACCTGCTGAAGGAGTTTGGGTCCCAGCTGGGCTTAGTTCTCCACCCTTCTGCCCTCAGCTTTCAGTCCCCGATGCTCCTTTCACTTCAGGCAGGGCACCCCAGGACCTGGCCTGGATTGACAACCATCAGCAGGTCCCACGTATATCCAAATAGCCCCATGTCAGGACCTACCTTCTCTCCAGGATGTTTGTGGCAGGCAGCAGTCTCACTCCATTCCGGACTCTACAGGCTTCTCTCCCCAAGTAAGAGCTGTTGGTTGGCTTCCCCTTCCCAGCCAGCCCTGGACAGAGCAGACTCCCCTGTTTAGCACCTTCCCTCAGGTGTAGTGGGTCAGGCTGATTAAGCATGCAGCAGTTCGTTAACCCTTTCCAGGTGCATGTGGGGTTTGTAAACGCCCTCACTGCATCCTTTGCACATCTCGCTAGGGGCCCACTGTACCTGTGCAGTGTTTTCTGTGCAATCGACTTTAACTTGAGATCTAGGAGGGATCTGAAGATGATAATGGAACAAATTCTGCTCTCATCTGTGGTTTGCTGGTGCATCTCTAGTGAAGTTACTGGGATGGCACTGGGAATTATGAGCCAACTAAGAATATGTCAGATTCCACATTTCAGGGTCAAAGCATACCTTGGTTTCCCAGTTCCTTGCCATCCAGTCCCATACTTGTTTCACCCGTGATACAAGTAAGTCTGCAATGTATAAGCTTGCACGGGGCTAGTCCAACAATTCCAGTGCAGTGTCAAAACCTGAGATTACTCCAGTGATAGGTGTGAGCAATGAATTTGCCACGTGAACCTGAACTCTCTCGCGGTTTGGATTGGACGGTTCAGACTGACAGAGGGCAAGTCTGACATTCCGATCAATGAATTCTGTGAACATGGAAAAATGCTTTAATTATTTCCACAAGTGCGGTTTCGTGGCGTGAGCAGCATGGCTCATATGAACAGTGCAGAAGGGGATGGGGATTGCAGATCATTGAAAAGCTGAGCTTTCTATCCTACTAGTAATTGTCAGGACTTATGACAACCCTCGTCATTTTGAGTCAGGTCCTGAGCTCTTGTTAGGAAAAACTCTTTCTCCTACCACAGAGCCTCAGTTCCAGAAACGGAGGACAAACTACTTGAGGAGTCCAGTGTACAGTTCCTGCCTCCATGTCCTTCAAATACAGATGGGTGAAATGCAGCCTGGATGGACAAAGTTCTGGGGAACAGCTGGTGCTGGCATGAGGGAATAAACTATATATAGAGCCCTACCAAAGTCACGGCCATGAAAAATGCATCATGAAATCTGGTCTTTCCCTGTGAAATCTGGTCTTTTGTGTGCTTTTACCCTGTACTATACAGATTTCACAGAGGAGACCGGAGTTTCTCAAATTGGGAATCCTGACTCAAAAGGGAGTTGCAGGGGGTCACAAGGTTATTTTAAGGGGGTCACGGTATTGCCACCCTTTCTTCTGCGCTGCTGCCTTCAGAGCTGGATGGCCGGAGAGTGGCGGCTGTTGGCCAGGCGCCCAGCTCTGAAGGCAGCACCCCACCAGCAGCACAGAAGTAGGCATGACAATACCAGACCATGTCACCCTCCCTTCTGCGCTGCTGTCTTCAGAGCTGGGCAGCTGGAGAGTGGCCGCTGCTGACTGAGGGCCCAGCTCTGAAGGCAGCAGTGCAGAAGTAAGGGTTGCAACACCATACCAGGCCATCCTTACTTCTGTGCTGCTGCTGGCGGCGGTGCTGCCTTCAGAGCTGGGATCCCAGCTAGTAGCCGCTGCTCTCCATCTGCCCAGCTCTGAAGGCAGCGCTGCCGTCAGCAGCAGCGCAGAAGTCAGGGGAGCAGTGCCACAACCCCTCCCTACAATAACCTTGTGACCCCGCCCCTCCCCACAACTCCTTTTTGGGTCAGGCCCCCTACAATTACAACACCATGACATTTCAGATTTAAATAGCTGAAATCATGAAATGAACGATTTTTAAAATCCTATGACCGTGAAATTGACCAAAATGGACCGTGAATTTGGTAGGACCCTAACTTTATGACCTAAAATATCTTTTTCCTCTCCAAAGTCTATAAGCCAGAGCCCCAGCTGGTGTAAATGGGCATAGCTCCATTAAAACCAATGGGATCAGATTCTCAGCTAGCATCTCAGCACTACTCCACTGAATTCCACGGGTCCAGATCCCCAGCGGGGTAAATCGGCGTCGCTCCATTGAAGCCAATGGGATCTGAGTCGCGTCAGTTGCTGCTCTGGGGTGTAGAATTCTCGGCATCGCTCACATACCTTGAGCATCTGTAAAGCTAATGACCCCAAAAGAGGAGAGCGACCGAGGTATATGGGAATGAACATATTCCCTGAACACAGCTAAGAAGATGTAGGCAACTTCAGCATTAAACCACCTACAACATAAAAAACACCGGCATAACTCAGAGCAGAAAAATTCAAGGCGCCCTCAGCCCAGCATGCTTCTCATTTTCACTTATCTCACTTTTATTGACCTATTCATCACCACTCCCTTGATTCACAGAGCCGTCACTGTGTCTCCTGAAACTCATTTCTGTGCCGCGTTTCGACAGGAACGGGCTGGTAACACCTTCCAGATGTGTCAGCGCCCTACGCGTGATGTGTGAAGCTCTTGGCCTACATTCCACTCTGTTGCCTCGAATCCTCCCTGTTCCCAGTTTTCCCCAAATCTGCAGGGTTAAATGTGCCCCCTGTGAGCCAGCCCTCCGCCCTGTTATGAGCCCATAAATCTCCTTTCATTCCATGACAACTGCCTGAAAACACGGAGATTCTCTTAGTTCAAGCTGCACGGTGTCCTTTGGGTTGCCCAAAGTGGCCACACCACTCCAAGATGAACTACATAACATGGAGCGGCACATGACTCCCCTGGGCTGTGCCAAAGGCTGCCGTCAAGGTCCTGTGACTCTTTGCTGCTCCCACAGAAATGAATTTCCACTGCAAAAGGCTGTTTCCTTTTTAATTCCAGGCACATGCAACTCTGTGTGAAACATTATTACAAGAATGAGGGCAGCCTGCTTGTTTTACATCAGTGCCTCTTTGGAAAATGCTGGACCAAACTTTGCAATACAGTCACTCTCTCTTAACAAGCAGATACTGCTCCAGGAATGCATTAGGTCCTATCATTTAAATCATCTTTTGTAGCACATGACTGGAGGATAGCTAATGTGACACCAGAGGAGATCCCGGCAACTAGAGGCCAGTAAGCCTCACTTCCGTACCAGGCATATTGGTTGAAACTATACTAAAGAAAAGAAATATCAGACACATAGACGAACACAATTTGTTGGGGGAAGAGTCAACATGGTCTTTGTAAAGGGAAATCATGCCTCACCAATCTATTAGAATTCTTTGAGGAGGTCATAAACAGGTGGACAAGGGTGATCCAGTGGATACAGGGTACTTAGACTTTCAGAAAGCCTTTGACAAAGGCTATTAAGCAAAGTAGGCTGTCCTGGGATAAGAGGGAAAGTTCTCTCATGGATCAATAACTGGTTAAAAGATAGGAAACAAAGAGTAGGAATAAATAGTCAGTTTTCAGAATGGAGAGAGGTAAATAGTGGTGTCCCCCAGAGGTCTGTACTGGGACCAGTACTGGTCAACATATTCATAAATGATCTGGAAAAAGAGGTAAACAGTGAGGTGGCAAAATTTGCAGATGATATTAAATTACTCAAGATAATTAAATCCTAATCAGAATGCAAAGAATTACAAAGGGATCTCAAAAAACTGGGTGACTGGGCAACAAAATGGCAGATGAAATTCAATGTTGATAAATGCAAACTAATGCACACTGGAAAGCATAAATCCAACTGCATATACAAAATGATGGGGTCTAAATTAGCTGCTAGCTCTCTAGAAAGCGATCTTGGAGTCATTGTGGATAGTTCTCTGAAAACATCCACTCAAGGTGCAGCGGCAGCCAAAAAAACCTAACCGAATGTTAGGAACCATTAAGAAAGGGATAGACAAGACAGAAAATATAATCATTCCTCTATATAAATCCATGGTACGCCCACATTTTGAATACAGTGTGCCGATCTGGTCACCCCATCTCAAAAAAAGATATATCAGAATTGGAAAAGTTACAGAGAAGGGCGACAAAAATGATTAAGTGTATGGAACAGCTTCCATATGAGGAGCGATTGAGAAGACTGGGACTGTTCAGTTTGGAAGAGACAACTAAGGGGGGATATGATAGAGGTCTATAAAATCTTGTCTGGTGTGAAGAAAGTACATAAAGAAGTGGTATTTACTCCTTCTCATACCACAAGAACTAGGGGTCACCAAGTGAAATTAATAGGCAGCCGGTTTAAAACAAACAAAAGGAAGTATTTCTTCACACAATGCACAGTCAACTTATGGAACTTTTTGCCAGGGGTTGTTGTGAAGGCAAAAAACATAACAGGATTAAAAAAAGAACTAGATAAGATCATGGAGGATGGGTCCATCAATGGCTATTAGCCAGGATGGGCAGGGATTCAACACCATGCTCTGAGTGTCCCTGGCCTCTGTTTGCCAGAAGCTGGGAGTGGATTATAGGGGATGGATCACTCGATGATTACCTGTTCTGTTCACTCCATTTGAAGCATCTGTCATTGACCACTGTCAGAAGACAGGATACTGGGCTAGATGGACCATTGGTCTGATCCAGCACGGCCATTCTTATGTTTTTATGTCCTTCTACAGAGAGGAGGAGAAGGGGCCCAAGCGGTCAAAATATTGAGAAAACTACACAACAAAACATCAGTGCAAATTTCCCAGCAGCATATCCCGATATCTGCACAGATAATGCTGTCAAGTGGCCGAAAGAGAGGTCTGCAAAATCATGGGATTCTACATATCCCGTCATTGTTTTGTGCTTTGGGTGAAATTCGCAAACGTCCAGCGCATCATTTAAATCCCAGCCCTCTGAGCTTCACCTGTACCACATCACTGGCCACCACACCAAGCACCAGTATTCATCTTTGAGGAGATACCAGCAAAGCACAATCGCCGCACCATCTAAGAGGAAGCCCAGCTTTCTACTTTGAGTCCAGTGTTGATTCTGGCCATAGGAGGTCTGCGTGCTGTCATTGTAGCCAAGAGGGCAGAGTCCCACCTCTGTGGCATACTTCTCTCTGTTCCCTGGAACCCCCCCAGGGTGACTGTGGGGTTTTCTCCCAGCAGAGCTGCAGGAGTGCAGGGTGGGTGAAGGAACTGGCTAGACGTCTCCTGCTCCTTCTCTACCCCATGAAAAATGTGTACCTCTTCTAGCAGGATGGCATGGTGATCTGGCCAACTGGTTGTATATCTGTGGGGTTATTTTGTTCGTACTCTTAGATAAAAGCCAAACCACATAAAAATCTCTAAAGGCCAGATCCACGGCCCTGCAAAGTCAATGGGACTCCTGACCTAGCTGCCTGAAGAAGTGAATATATATCACCCGACACCGATTTTCCAGAACAGATACGCTTTATTCAGGAGGCAGTAGCTCCTCTCCAGATTAAAGGTCTCTCTCCCATTTCATCACACACAGCCCTTTTCCATATCCCCAATGATCAGGATGTTTCCCTTGGCACTCCCATAACAGGTCACTGGAATCCCCTTAGATCTTGCAGGTGAAATTCCTCCCCCAGGCACTGAAAGAGCATGAGGCCTCTGCACTGCTTCATCCCCATTTAAGACTCTTGATACAGCAAGGAACTTCAGAACATGCATCATTTGAAGCAGGAGAGTACTTACATTGACTTCAATGGAGCATGTGGATCTGGTGTTTAGGGCACCGAACTAGGCGCAAGAGAACTTGGGTCCCTTGTCTATTTAGGCTAAATTCTTTGGGGGCCGGGACAGGCTTTGCAATGAGCTTCTGATATCACTGTGGACCCTAGGTGCTACCGATCACAAATAATAACGAGCATCTTGTTAGCTTCGTAGCCCCTCCAGCTCTTGTGCTAGCCCTCCTCGCTCAGATTTTCACACTCAGTGCATCTTGCAGAATCAGAGAAATGCAGGGCATGAAGGGACCTCGAGAAGTCGTCGAGTCCAGCTCCAAGCGCCGAGGCAGGACCAAGTAAACCTTATTTCAGTCAAAGGAGAACAAGCATTTCACTCCGTCGGATTGGTTTTCAACTGGCATTCACAGCCAGATCTTTTTCATTTTTACGTCGCTTGCCCAGTCACCTGCCAGCCAGCCTTTTCCCATGGGCAAAAACTAGCCGCAGGGTTCCTATGAGGGAAGAAATGAGAGCGTCCTACGTGGAAGAAAACAGAATCATTAAGGCTGCACTATTAACATTTGGCTGTTTTGCCCCAGTAGGCGCCAGGCAAATTTCATATTTATTTCTATGAAATATTAAAAATAAATAAATAATAAATTGACGTTTCTTGCCTTGGGACATCTCACCCTGCGTTCCAATTTCACTCCAGACTTCCAAAGCATTGGCAGGTTCCCTGTCCTCCAGTATTTTGTTTTTTAAACAAAATCGTACAACCAGGTCTAATAATAATAATAAAAAAGAATAATAGAAAGGAAATGTTGTCAGGGCTCCAAACATATGAACTTTATGCCGTGAAAAGCTTTTATTCTGGTTCCTATTCTCACTCGTGCGCAGATTTATTGAAAAGGACTTGACATTTATTCGTTTTCCAGTTAGATTATTGTGGTTAAATCAAAAAGAAGTGTCAGTCCTTGTGGAGCTGAAAGCAGCTCGGCATTTTCCATTGTGTCGGGTCACATGGTTCCCATTTGTTCTGTGAAAAACCTCATGGCTTTGGTTATTTTCACAGTCTGGAATGAGATATAATTCCACGCTCACTGCCAAGTCTCCTGTATGTCGTGGTTTGAAACTCCTGCCTTTTGGGCCATCTCCCTCTGTTCGGCTTGGAGTCCTGTTTCGTAAGAAGCTTGTTTATTGCTTCAGATGGGCTGACAAACCTCTTCAAACCGTTGATCAAAATCCTTGTCAAAAGAACAGGAGAGGAAGGGGAGTTTTTTGGTCACGGTACGGCATCGGGAGTCAAGAGATCTGGATTTTGGTTCTGCAGACTTCCTTTGTCACCTTGGGCAAGTTACATAGGACTTGATGGCAAGTGGTGGCAGATGGCTGAACAAGAAGCAATGGTCTCAAGTTGCAGTGGGGGAGGTTGGATATTAGGAAACACTATTTCACTAGGAGGGTGGTGAAGCACTGGAATGGGTTACCTAGGGAGGTGGTGGAATCTCCTTCCTTAGAGGTTTTCAAGGCCTGGCTTGACAAAGCCCTGGCTGGGATGATTTAGTTGGGGATTGGTCCTGCTTTGAGCAGGGGATTGGACTAGATGACCTCCTGAGGTCTCTTCCAACCCTAATATTCCATGATTCTATGATCACAAGCCTGCTGAAATCACTGGAAAGAATTCAAGGGGAGGTGAATCAGGTCCTTAATATCTGTAAAATGGGGAGTGGGTTAATTCTGTTCTCCCATTTATTATCTAAAGGTATGCCAGTATAAGCTAAAGTGTGAAGTTAAATCGATATGCTGGTATGACCTCTTGCTGGGATACTCCTAGTGAAGTATGAATGACCCAGGATATTAGAGAGACAAGGTAGATGAGGTAATATCTTTGATTGGACCAACCTCTGTCTGGGAAAGAAACAAATTTTGACCTTACACAGAGCTGACCAGAAGAACTACTCTATGTAAGCTCGAAAGCTGGTCTTTCACCAAAAAAAAAATTGCTTCAATAAAAAATACTACCACACCCAGTTTGTCTCTCTTTTTTCTTTAGTTGATGTCACTTTAGAAGGCAGATTAAGCTAAATTGAAGGGGAAAGAAAACCACTATTATTCCAGAATAAGAGTGTCTACATTGGGAGATATACCAGTATAACTATATCATTTTTACTATACCAGTATAATTACACCAGTATAACCGGGAAAAAACTTTCCTGTGTACACAGTCTCTTAAATTGTATCTCTTTGGGACAGAAATTGCCACTCTGGTATTTGTACAACGCCTACCACAATGGGTTTCCGGTCTCAGATGGAGACTCTATATGCTATTGTAAGTCAAAGAATAATAACAACAATAATAAATATATTTGAAAAACTTTTAAGGATATTTAATTGTGAGAAGAAGTTCTGTGTAGACTTGGAATTATAGCTGGTCAGAACCAGAATTTCTGTTCTGTGGGAAATTCCAACATTTTTAACAAATTTCTAAATTGGAATAAAAAATGAAATTTTGAAATTTCACACAAGGCAAAAATTCTAAACATTTCAAACTGGCACCATAATGTTTCATTTCACTATTAAATCATTTTTGTTTCAATGATGCTGAAATGTTGCACTTTGATGAAGTCAAAATATGGTGTTTCAATAAGGTAGTTATAGTTCATTTCAGCCTTCTCATTTTGCTTAGATTTTTATATTCTATTAAAATTAATATATTATGGTATAATATTTCAAATATAACTATACATAATGATAATATTAAAATGTTAATTTTAACATAAGGGAAAAACAAAATGAATCAAAACAAAAAAGTTGAAAAGAAATAAGAAAGTCAAAATGTTTTGTTTAGATTTTTCCCATTGAAAATTTTGTCAAATTTGACGTGTTCCTGCAAAACATTTGCATTTTGATTAAACTTTATTTTTCAATAGCAAAATTGTTCCACTGACAATTTTATGAACCTGGTCCACTTTGAATAACAAATATGGTTAAGAGGTGTTAAGAAAAAAAATTCCAAAATGCAAAATCTCAGCAGTGTTAAGGCAGAACAAACTACATGGAATGTGGTACTGTCCAATATGTTGATCTGCTGATATAACTGACATAAAAGCATATGGGGTCATTGTTAAGGTTTTGCATTTTGAGTACATGTATGATTAAGTCAATGTAGCTATGTGGATATTTGATTTTTCTGGTTTTCTGGCAATTCAGAATGCCTGGGGGTAGGTCAAACAACTCAAGTTGCCCCAAAAATGAAATTTTCAAAATTTTTGGTGAATCAAACAGAAAAACTCATTTTGGGATGGACAAAGAATTTAGTTTGACCCAAAACAAGATTTTATTTTTTTTTATTTTGAGCAGTTTGTACTGATTTTTATTTTTTTTAAACTTGAATTGAAGGAAATTTTGAAATGTTTTCACTATTTTAGATATTTTGGGGTAGGAGGGTTGTTTTGTTTTCTGCCAGAACAATTTGACAAAGGCGACACAAATTCGTGAAACATTTGGGTGTTGCCGAATCCGCATCTTTCACCACACACAAAAAAAGTTTCGGAGAAAAAATGTCACCCAACATTATTTGGAATAGATATTGTGTGTCTGTTGCAGATGGAAATGAAGGCCTTATGGGGTGTTGGACAGAGTTGTAGGCAGGATGAAGGTGGAAATGAATGTAGAAGTCTTTCCCCTCACCTTCTTATTTCCATGCGTTGAAGGGACGGGTTATTCCCTGGGACAATCTCAGCTGTTACTAAATATAGGTTTTGTTTGCTAATTATTACTCAGTGGTCAGTGATATCACCACTTCTTGTAGAAGAGGCATAGAAAATTGAAAGTCAAGCAAGATTCTGCCAGTTCTTACTCCAGTGAATAGACAAGTCCCAGCAGGTAAAGAAGGGTCCCAACAAGATTCAGTTTGCTTATTCATGACGTGGCCTCACTGTGGTCAGTAGAACGGCTCGCCTGCAGAAGATCTCCTTGCTGTGTTACGGCTTGCAAGGTCAGGAAATGATTTTCAAATATTTCTTTTCAGAGTGCACTTTGGGCCTGTAGAAGGGTTCGGCCGGGGCTCGTCCCTCTCCGGGGCAGCTGGGAACCAGACCGCCTCGCTACTTAGGTCCGGTGAATCGGGGAATTAACCTGGCTGAGCGGCAAACAGTCAGGCCCTCAGGCAGGGGCTGAGCGAACAGTTTGATATTAGCAAGCCCTGGCCCTGTATCAGGGGGGCAACAAATAGTCAGGAGCTCAGGCCCTCAGGCAGGGGCTGAGCAAACAAATGAGTTTAGGAGGCTCAGGCCCTGGCTCCGATGGGCCAGGGAGAGGGGGAGAGGCGGAAGACCCGCTGCTTAGTCAGTGGGGATCCTGGCCACAACACACTGACATGGGCTCTGGGGGTGCTGCAGCCAGACTAGGGTCGGCTGCCCCCTGGGCTACTTCCTACCTCCTCCTCTAGCAGTACCTGCGTCTGGACAGTGTCCTCCACGGAATTAAGCACCATGGGCTCCTCGGGGTACTCGGCGAGCGGTAGGCTTGGCAGCTCCTCCGGGTAGCTTGCCACAGGTAGGCTTAACAGCTTCTCCGGGGTCTGGTCAGCATCAGGCCTCGGCAGGAGTCTCCCCACCGGGAGCTAGGTCACAGGCATCTGGCTTCTCCGGTGGCCAGTGCTCTAGTGAGCTCCGGGGTTGGGCTTTTGTACTTCCTGTCCTGCGCCCTGACCTCTGAGGAGCGGGTGCAAGCTCCACTGGCTCCGCCCACTTTGGCATCCGGAGGGGCTCGTCCCCCTGCGGGGCGGCTGGGAACCAGGCCGCCTCACTGCAGGACCCAATCCTACATCACTGCTCTAAACCCAAATAGTTTAGTCATCGATTTCAGTGCAAACGGAATCAGTGTCTTTCTTGGTCATTTTCAATGATATAATGTATTGTGAACAAGTCTGACATGGTGAGATGCTGAGAGGCTTCAAGTCTCCTTGAATAATCCTCATTTTGAAACCATTCTGACCAGCTTTTGCTCAGTGGTTAGATCTGGTTAATAGTGCAGCTATGTTGTGTTTCTCGGAACGTTATACAAGAACTCTCCTGCAATGCCAGAAGATCTGAACTTCCCTGAATGTTTGGAGTGTTTTAATCCAAAGGTCCATTTAGTCTCCATTTCTAGACGTTTTAATCTCTAGTTATCTTGAATGGCTGTTTATTTGGAATGAGAGAGATTAAGATTTGCTCTCTGTAAAGATCACCATAAATTGCTGAGACACTGCTCAGGAAATGGTAAGTATTTTCACTGAAAAATCAAAAGACACTAAAAGTTTTCATTTTATTCCAGATATTTTGTGCACATTTTCCAGTTGTCAGTGAAACCCACCAATCTTTTTAGTTTTCAGAAATTGAAAACCAAAACGATTCTAGTGGGTTTTGTTTGTCAGTTTGTTATTGTTGAAAAACTAGAAAATGTCACATGAAATTATTTTATTTTTTTTACCACGAACATTTCCATTTAAAAAATTAGGGGGGCTTTTCTGGTGAAAATTTGTTTTGACAGAAAATGTCCAACCACTTCCAATACTGGGTCAGATCCTACTTTTACTTCACATTGGTGAAAATCAGGAGCAACTGCATTACTATTCAGTGGGGATTCACCTGGCGTGAAACTGCTGTAAAAGAAATTAAAATCAAGCCCCTTGTTTGTAGAGCATTCCAGTCCTTTCCTGGTGTTTGTGTGGTTTATTCATTTCATAATTTCATGTTCCCCAATGCATCTGGAATAATGTGGGATTATCCTGGGGGTTTAAATTGCACTGCCTGTACTATTCGGTTTCAATTTGTTATTTTTACAGTGTGCAAAAGCAAAACGAACCTGCGTTCCCAGGCTATTTATGTCTCCTTTACACACAAATACCCCAAACAGGGGATGTCTCTGATTATCCGACTGCCTCTGCTGCACACCAGAAACTCTCCTGCGTGCTCATTTAGAATGATTTAACCCAGCTAGAATCTTTTGCAATGTGATATTGACATAAATATTCTGCTGCTTCTCTGCGACGCTGATGAAAGGAATTCCCTGCAGACTCCTCCGAAATAGAGGAATGAGGCTAGCTCATGAAACACACTTTTTAGCCACAGCACAAGTGGGCAGAGCAGTTTTTATGAACGGGTGATGAGTACTATCTGGCAAAGAGACGGGCGCGGCTGAAGTTCTGAACAGTAGGAGATACCCACATCAAGTGCACATACTCCACCCCCCACCCAACACACCCCAAGTATACAAATATGCACACGCAAGCACAATCAGGCGGACACACCCCATCACAATCACACCTCGGAACACACAAATGCCTCCATCACAAGCACACACCTTCCTTCCTGAAGCCCAGTGTAACCCCCATGCCTTTACTCCTCGCTGAAATGCAGCTACGGGAGAGCCATAGGCAATCACTGTCAAAGGGCCAATTTCTCAAACTAAGCCAACTTTTGTGAGAGGCCATGGCTGAGTGAGTCCTCCGTAGTCTTCTACCAATTTCTTTGGCGCAGCCTCATGTACACATTTCATTTTTGCCATATTCAGAGAGACAAGGTGGGTGGGGTAATATCTTTTATTGAACCAACTACCGTTGGTGAAAGAGACAAGCTTTCGAGAAGTTGGTCTAATAAAAGATATTTCCTCACCCACCTTGTGTAATATCCTGAGACCAACACAGATACAACTACACTGCATATTCAGGGATAGTCCATATTCCTCACCAACTCTTTTTGCAGACTCAAAACATTTGTTGCATTGCATCAGTGGTTATAGCGAAAAGCAGCATGTCATCAGCATATCTGAGAACATTTAAGAAGTGTCCACAAATGGAAATCACAAATTCTTCTACTTTATCAAAATCTTTCAGGGCTTGGCTCATAATAAATTCTGTGTACATGCTGAAAAGTCTTGGGGACAGAATACACCCTTGTCTCAGATCCTACCCAATGGAAAATCATTTGCTGTCATCTACTGCTCTTTTTACCATGGTCTGTTGGTGAGGCCGGGAACTTGGGAAGAGTTCAATAAGACTCTTTGGAACCTCCATGTCTGTCAGGATCCTCCATGTTGGAGAGTATAGAGTGTTTTTGAGTAGTCAATGAAACACATGGTCAATGGGTGATTGTATTCCCTGCATTCTTCAATAATGTGATAGACGTTTACTATCTGATCATGAAATGAGCTTGTGGTGGTAGTAATTCTGCTTCTATCATTCACTTCATGCATTTCTGGATTATGTAGAGCAGAACCTGTCACATGCCATATCAAGGAGAACGATACATTCCGTTACGCCTCCTTGCTTTGGTAAGGACAGAAAATTTCCTTCATTCAGTCTGGCCAATTTCTAGTAATCCATAAACTGTTGGAACTTTTCCACATGAGATCCATACCATGGTCACCAACTGCTTTTAACCATTTTGCTGGAATTACAAGGAACCGAGCAGACAGATACAAAGGCAGATGAGACGAAACACAAGTGAATACGTAAGGGCAAAATGCACAGAACTTGAGAACTACAAAGAGGACAACACAAAAGGTATGTTGACAGTGGCCACACTTGTTACCAAAATGTTTCCCCCACTATCAAGCATAACAAAAGATCAGAATGGCACAGTCATCGCTGAAGGTGATGGCAGCAAATGCCGACCTCCAATCTGTATGCTTCAATAGAGGCTACTCGCAATACAGGATGACAGAAAGGAGAGTACGGAGCTGGAAGCATGAGTCCTTTGAGAGGAAACGGTACATGCTGCTAGGTAAAGGAAGCATGGGAAAGCACCAGGGGTAGATAATGTACCAGCAGAATTGTTAAAAGCCATCGGTGAGTGCAGTATTGGTCTCTAAGCACGCCCACAATAAAAACAGGAGCCTCCATGTGCACAGCAGTGAGATCAAATCCTCAGCACTCTTCTCTGTGAGGAGAAGGGGCCACAGAATCAGAGGCGCTCCCCAATCCGCTCAGATAGTCGCTTCGCCAAGTCAAGGATTGTGCCCTAGAGTCCGTCTTCTTGTGCTAATTTGAAATGTGCCCCATAATGGGGCTTCCACTGGCACAGTTACCAGGCTAACTGTACCTCTGACCCTTCCTGGTCTCATCAGGCCTCATGCTTCTCACCCGGCTCCGGATGGATTCGTGCCATCCTCCCACCCTCAGAGCAGGCCTTGGCCAAAGTGCCCTGGTACTAACTGTGCTCACCTCAGCAGACCTGACTCAGGCTCAAACCCTGCAGTTCTGCTCCCTCCAGGGCGATGACGGTGGGAATCAAGTGGCATCCTTAAAGCAAAGTACAGTTTATTTAGAGCAAAGTATTTAAGAGAAAAAAGAACCTACAAATCAATAAACCCATCTATTTGCATGCCTGTTTACCAGGGATCTGACCATCTTCCACACGGGGACCTTGGAAGGACTAGCTCCCTATAGTCTTTTCCACAGAGCTTCTGTCAGCTTGTCACCCTGCCTGAGCTCGCTGACAGCAACCTGGGCAGCTCCTGGCAACTCAAACTCCTTTACGGGAATCAAGGCCCTTTTAAACCGTTTATAGGCCTTTAATCTGGCAACGCTCAGCTCTGGCAAAACAGGTTTTGCACAAGGGACAGGATTTGTAATGCGAACAGCCTGCCCCATTGTCTCCAATTGGTTGTCTAGATGTTCTTCTCTGGGATGACATTGCGTTGCTTCCCTGTTCATTCTTCCAACATCCCTCTCTTCCTAGATCAATGCATTCACGCAGGAAAGGCTTCTAACTCCAGTATAAAACAGCTTCCCCTTGCTGCCCAAGTCACATATGGGATTCAGAAAATTGCTACATCGCATTATTACATCACAGCTCCACTTGGGTCTCCTCCACCATTACCACTGACAATCTACTCAACGGTCAGTGGATCTGGCTGCCTGCAACTTTGTCCCAATATTTTCCTATTTGCATTTCAGCCCAATGCTGCAAGCTATACCCCCTTGTACCATGCTAAATAATTCATCTCCTAGCTTGGTGTTTATACCTCTTCAAATATTTGTAGGCTGTTTCCAGGGTCACTGAGCCAAGCTGTACATCTTTGGCCATTTTAATCTTTCCTCATAAAGGGACCAAATGGCTAGGCAGCAGTTCTGCAGAAAAGGACCTCGGAGTTACAGTGGACGAGAAGCTGGATATGAGTTAACAGCGTGCCCTTGTTGTCAAGAAGGCTAAAGGCATTTTGGGCTGTATAAGTAGGGGCATTGCCAGCAGATCGAGGGACGTGATCATTCTCCTCTATTCGGCATTGGTGAGGCCTCATCTGGAGTACTGTGTCCTGTTTTGCACCCCACACTACAAGAAGGATGTGGAAAAATTGGAAAGAGTCCAGCGGAGGGCAACAAAAATGATTAGGGGGCTGGAGCACATGACTTATGAGGAGAGGCTTAGGGAACTGGGATTGTTTAGTCTGCAGAAGAGAAGAATGAGGCAGGATTTGATAGCTGCTTTCAACTACCTGAAAGGGGGTTCCAAAGAGGATGGATCTAGACTGTTCTCAGTGGTACCAGATGCCAGAACAAGGAGTATTGGTCTCAAGTTGCAGTGGGAGAAGTTTAGGTTGGATATTAGGACAAACTTTTTCACTAGGAGAGTGGTGAAGCACTGGAATGGGTTCCCTAGGGGGGTGGTGGAATCTCCTTCCTTAGGGGTTTTTAAGGTCAGGCTTGACAAAGCCCTGGCTGGGATGATTTAGTTGGGGATTGGTCCTGCTTTGAGCAGGGGCTTGGACTAGATGACCTCCTGAGGTCCCTTCCAACCCTGATATTCTATGAAATCATTCTCTCCAGCCTCTTAAACATTTTGTTGTTTCTCTTCTCCAAGCTCCCTCTGGCTCATCTGTATCTTTCTGGTAATGAAGTGCCCGCGACTGAACGCAGCATCCCTGGTGCGGTCCCACCGGACTCATACCCCTTTCTGCTCCAGGACATCATCTCTCTGCTTCCTCAGCCTCCAGCATCACAATGACCTCTCCTGCTTCCACAATGCATTGCACAATCACAGCTCGGCTTTCCAGTGTCCACTATCACTCTGGCATCTTTGTCAGCAGAACTGCCAATGAGTATGTTGGGTTCTGATTGTTTTTCCTCCCAGATGGGCTATATATGCTGCACCTTTCCGTGCTGAATCCCATGTAATTTCCTGCCTGGCTCTCTAACCTCTCCCTGGCTCCTTGCGTTCTTTGCTCATCACTGGTCTTGGCAACTCCTTCCAACACCTCCACAGGTTTCATTAGGATGCTCCAGCTTCCCGTTCAATAAGGGTCCTATTTTGTTCTCTGAAACTGCATTGGGCCCAACTGGGGAACACTTGATGCAACTGAGATGTGGGGGGCGGGGAGGAATGCAAAGGATCTGTTGCACAATCTTTGAGGGGGTCTGTTCTGCTCTGGTCCACTCCTCCCACCCCAAAGTTAGAAAAGCGCAGGCCCCTTGACACTGTGAAATCTTCCTGGGGCCAGCTCAGCCAGCTTTAGAATGGCCTGGCACCTGGAGAGCCATGCGAATCTGCCCTAGTGAAGGAGAAGATCTGAATTCCATGGAATTATTCCTGGTTTACACCAGTGTAAATGTAAATTAGACTCTAGTTCTTACCTTATGGGTGACATTTCCCAAGTCATATAAATCCAGCCAATACACATCAGAGCTTGGGTCGCTTTGGAGATATAAGGCCCAATTCTGCTGTCTTACACCTATTAATTCTAGTGGGGTTTTGCAGGTTGGGAACTTAATGAGGTTCTAGCTCATGTACTCTTCCTATGCTGTAAACCAGTGGTGTGATGTGTGCTGTAACTCCTAAGAGGAGCAGAGAAGGCGGAATAGCAACAGGGACTGGGAAAGGTTACAGAACGGCAGTGAGAACAGGATGAGTCTTGATCCTGTATTTCGCCCAGGCTTTGACGATGCCGATTAAAATGTCACACCCAGCTCCTCGACTATTGATAGCTTTTCTGATCTACGTTTATGGGACTTTCCTCTACGAATATTACAGGCGGGATGAACACCCTGGCACATTTCAAAATCCCCTTGAAGCATTTAATGACCTGTGACCACCTCCAGCAGGTCAGGTGACATATCAGCTGTCTGTCTTCTGTTCCCACCCCCCTTCCTCTACCCCACAGCCTATCCTTCCTCCAGCCCCGACTAAAATACATTGTTAACTGGTTTTAACGTGTGTTTAGAAAGGAGAATACCAATCCGGGCGCTTCCTACAACCATGTGTTATTCATTTGGATGTATCGCAAAAAACATTGTTTCTTGTGGCATTTCCAAATAAAAACCTCATGGCTCTGACTCTAAAATGTTACACAAAGCACTGCCCTTGTGGTATTTGGGGTGGGGGAAATGGAGGGGGTTTTTTCTGTCTTTCCTTTTTTTTTTTTTAAATAAGAGCAGAGCAATGATTTTTTGGCACAGAAACTGTATTCCGTTCTGGATTGTATTATCTGAAACCCTTAAGGAAAATCTGCATAGCACTTCCCTACACCTGATCATAATGCATCAAATATGGGTCTCCTTCTAGTATAGCTTATAAACCTGCACGGTCCAGTCCCTTGGAACTTAACATTGCCTTCCTCTTTTTCCCCCAGATTATTTCAGTGAGTTCATTTTTTTTATCAGCACGATCAAAATAAATGGCAACTCAAAGTCCTATTTTAGGATGTTTTCCACTGTCACGTGACAGATTTAGGACCAGCTTCCGCCATCTTCACTAATGATGAAGAGCACCTCCCGCTACATCGAAATCAATGGGACCAGAGCTGGTTGAGAGAATGAAAACTGGTTTAAATGAAAAATGTTGAAACGTCAACACCAGTTTCATTCATTCATTCGTTCATTCATTCTAGCTCTTTCTGTGTGGAAATAGCAGCCGTCTACAGAGATCCCCCTCTGAAGTCTAGAGCTAATCCAAAGGCTTTTAGCAGATGCAAACTCTGCTCTGGGTGGGGGCCACGAGGAGAAAAAAAAGAACAGGATGAATAGATTTTAAGGCTGGCAGGAACCATTAGATCTTCTAGTCTGAGCTTTTGTATGAAACAGGCCATTGAATTTCATCCTATTATCCTTATCCTGGGTCCAATAACTTGTGCCAACGGTGCTAAGTACCTTAAAGAGGCAATAGCCAAGCTGAGGAGCTGAGCATCTTGACGCAAAGGGAAATAGAACACAGGTGCTGAATATGATTCATGTGACAGAACGCACCACAAAGGAGGGGGATCGTTTCACAGTCTAGGAATCAGATTTGGCATATAGATTCCAGGTAGTCACTGATGTAAACTACAGAAGGGCTAATGGAGTCAATGGATCCTTTCCAACTGAATATCATGCAGTTTGCTGTGTGTGTTGAGCCCTTAATAAAAACTTAGCTCTTATAATCAGTAGATCTCAGGAGGGGTGTAAGGAAGATAAGTATCGCTGTCTATATCACAGATGGGGAAACTCAAGCACAGAAGAATGAAGTGAGTTGGCCAAGGTCCTAGAGCAGGTAAATAGCAGAACCCAGAGGTCCTAGTACCAAAGCCAGTGCTCTGTCGACCAGACTACGCTGCCTTTTGCTTGGGTTAGACCAGAAAAAACAAGCTGTTGTCTTCTCTGTGTGGCCATTGGTGCCGAGTCGATAATTTTTAAAACCACTTTATTTGAACAAGACTGTGAAATTCATCAATCATTCTGCAGATATTATTCTACCCGCGCTGTAGCAGAGAGTAAAGCTCCCATGGCATTTGTGCTCTGCACCAAAATTTTCCTTCTCCCCATCCGTTTTCACCTAGGCGATGGGCCTAACGGATCTCTTCCACCCCAGAAGTGGCTGCAGTAGGGGGCGCTGTGTTCTGTGAAAGGTTTTGGAAATGGAAAATAGAATTGCTAGAAGGACTAGACTATTATCATTATACCAGTAGCACCTAGAATCCCCAACTGAGATCAGGGTCCTACTGCACTAGGCAATGTAAATACACACACAAAGACATTCTCTGCCACCAAGAGTTTGCAATCAAAATAGACAAGCCAGATAAAGCTTATTATCACTAATTATCAGTGGGATAATAGAGAGATTGAGGGGAAGATTTTGAAAGGCACAAGTTTCCTAACTCCCACTGGAAGTCAACTGTGCCGCAAAAATATCTTCTGCTAAATGATTCGCCCGAGATCAGCTGAATCCAAGGCCAGTGCCTCACAAGACCATCCTTCTTCCCCATGCCTCCTGGTTGTCAGAAACCCAGAGACCTTTGTACACTCTGGTGGAGGTGTCTCTTCTGCACTCATGGCCAGAGCCAGTCTTTCTGCGGACATGTGAGATCAACCTCAGAAAGAGCAACAGCAAAGCAGCCAGCAAGCAATTAATTTCGGAGAGGGCATGCCTTCCCTTACACTCCCACTCCTGTTGACCTGACCTAAGGCCAGCTGTGTCCATGGGGAGATGCCAACACACACACAAACATGGCACGGACACACACAGCTCACAGTGCTGCCCTCCACGATCGCCAAGTGAAAAGGACACACTTTCAAACAAATGACAATCACAGACATCTCAGCCTGTGGGATGAGGGCAACTTTTAGCAAGGAGGGAAAGGTTCCCTGGGAGAGATGCATTTGATCTCTGCACACTTCTTATTGTGTCTTATTTACAAAAGCGCTGAGATTAAAACTTTTAATCTTCCAGCCTCTCTCTCTCTGGTGGGTTGGGCTGCTGGCTTGAAAAATATTTTGCTAGCCTTTTTAAAGCCACAGGTCTCCAGTGTTCCTCTTTCTTGTCCCCGCCCTTGGTCCTTCCTGGTGTCTTCTTTGGAGAAACATATACATAGAACTGTTTTTTCCCCAAACTGAATGAGAAATAGGAGCTCAAAGGCAATAAAAAAGAGGATGCCAGTGATGTTTTGGAAATTACAGTTTGTCTGGATGGAAGGAGTTGTTTTGTCTTGAAACACAGCAAAAGCAGTGGGACACTCTAGGGACACAGGAGTCTTTGAGAGAGATGACCATCCAGTCTAGGTCAACCCGAGATGCACCAGAACGTGAAGATGGTCTTGCTGTCCCAGACTGGCCACAAAGACATCATCATCTCCCCCTCTGGCCTTCTTGGTCATAGTCAGGTCTGTTATGTCAGAGAGGCCTTTATCTAGTCTGACTTCAGCAAGGAAAGATACCTTCACCACTGCCACATCCATCAAGGTGAAGGGTACCCTATGGGCAACACATTCTGATGGCTCGGTATGGCACTATTACCAGAACCTTGGTTCTGTGTCTAGTATTCATTAGAGCTGGTCCGGAAGTTATTTTTTCCCCTGAAACAATTTAGATGAAAATGGAGAAAAATCATTTGTGTCAAAAATTTTCTTTGGAATTTCTTTTTGGAATTTTCACAGAAAAAATTAAAAACAGAAGATTTGGGGATTCAGCAACCGAAAACTGAAATATCTCAGTCTAAATAATTGTTGAAAACTCAAAAGGTATTTGGTTTTTTGTTATTGTTTGTTTTTTGTATTTTTTGACAAAGAACTAAAAATGTTCAACAAAACCAGAATTTTGGGGGGAAATTCTACTTGCCAAAAAGCCAATTCACATCGAAAAAACATTTTGATGGAAAATTTCCAACTCAGCTTCAATGTTTAAATAACAACATTCCTCTAAATGGATTCCAAACACTTTGCAAACGTCACTAACCCATTGCACAGAAGATCTGTCCACATGAATCAATTCTCCCCTCTCAGAGGGGCAGCCATCTCTTGGGTAGAACATGGCAGTTTTTCATATGACGGTAGCAGCTAGCGGCCACAAGTGTGATCAGACAGTGTTGTACATAGACTTAGGAAGTGACAGTCCCTGCCCCAAAGAGCTTACAATCTAACTCGACAACAAAAGAAATATTATTAACCTTACCTGACAGACAGGGGACTAAGACACAGATCAACTAAGTGGCTTGACCCAGGACACACAGGAAGTGTATAGCACACAACTAGGACTCAAATCTAGATCTGTTGAGTGCTAGTTAATACCTTAGCAACCAGGGCATTGTTCTGCTCTCGGCATTTATCTCTGCAGAATAGCATTACAAAGCAGACCAGATTCAGAGATGATGAGAGTTAACTCTGGCCTGTCAGGAGCTGCCACGTGAAAACAGACCACTATTCCAAGTTGCTTAGCTTCTCTGTGCCCCCATCTGCAAAAACTAAGGGAATGGAGTCTACCCACCTTTGCGAAGCGCTTTAAGATCTGCACAAGAAGAGTCATTATTACATTTTTTTCTCCTACAAGGCGTTTTAGAATCCCCTTTGCACTAACTCAGGGCAGGGGCCTGCAAGCCCCTTGCTTACAGAGATGTCCTTGCACAGATGAATAGTCCCACTGACTTCATAGATTTTAAATCCAGGAGGGACCATGCTGAGCATTTCATCTGAGCTCCTGCAGCGTGAAGGCTACAACCTGCACCTGAACCTCACTGAGTAATTTCTGCATCAAGCCCATAACTTTCATCTGAGCTATAGCATCTCTTTTAGAAAGACATTAAGTTTTGAATAAAAGACCGCAAGTGATGGAGAATCCACCATGTCCCTAGGCTCCAATGGTTAACTACTGTCATTGTTGCTGGCCTGCAGCTTCAATGGAGACGTTCACATAAGCGAGGGCTGTTTGTGTGAATGAAGTTCTGCAGCATCAGGCCCTATAATTTGCTGGCTCATCTAAGGGTCTCAGTAGATGTAAGCAGAGCTGCTTAGAGTTGAAGAGTTACACGTGCTGTAAGCATGGGTGCATCCTTGTAAACTATGCCTGCTTTCAGGTCCCTTTAGCAGAGCAAAGGAGAAAGGAGTCAGTTCTTCTTAGCACATGCCTCAGATGGCACGTGACCGCGATTCATCACCGAATTTGGTCCGCTGGCTGGATCATTAGCTTCCCCAGCCTGGCCCGGGTAGTCACAGGGAGCGCCACATGAATGCTGATCCATGCCCCCCCAAGGAGTGAATGAAAGCGGCTAAGTGTCAATGAGAATCAGACTCTTGGTACATTTTGTTCCATTTCTTTGTCCTTATGTTAATGGAAATGGTCACAGCGGAGCCGTTCCCTGCTGCCACGTAACCTCAGTACTTTAAGCGGCTGACCAAAAGAGCAATAACCAGGATATGAGACTAAACACCTGATTTGATGGGTAATTGTTCTTATTGCTGTGTGCTGTGGAAATAAAAAAAAAAAGGCAGAGGTCACATTTCTGACTTCAGACACAAAACAGCTCAGGTCAGAGTAGATTCCCATGGAGTCTGTAATAAGAAAAACACTGAGGAAAATGATTGTCTCATTGTCTCCAGATTATTATTAGACAATGTTATTTCACTTGGAAAAAAATTCCCTGCTCCGGATGAAAAAAAGATGGAATTTGCCTGAGTAACGTCTGAGAGTCTGATTCTTGGCCTCCTGGCCTCTACCTTGTCAGAAGGGTTACCGGACTTTACCTCGGTGAGTGAGTGGTGCCTTTTCCAAGTATAGCAGCGTGGTATTATTTGTTCTTTGGCCGTCTGCTGCTTCTTCTGTGGAGACGGTTGAGAATCCCAAGGGTTTCACACCGTTTAGCATGAATAACGCTTTGTCATTTGGCTGCTGGGAAGTGCATTATCGGCCATTCCTTACTGGCTATTTGTCTGTCATTATTCTCCCAGTTCAAAAGCGCAGTTCATCCAGCGGGGAAGCAGAAACAATACCCTGTGACTCTAGGTGACCAATGGCACACCGAGAATCACCAACAGGCCTATGCAGTGGACAGTGTGGGCTGGTGGATTCTGCCACTCTTACCACCTTGAGTAGGACCTTACTGGGAGTAAGAATGACAGAATCCCTGCTGCTTCATGGGTGGAGACTGAGGAGGACCATTCACCTCACACCCTCACTGTAAGCTAACGTGCGGAGTGTCAAAATTTGCTGCTGTGCTAGACCAAGGAGGGAGAGGAACATATCCTTCCTTGTACAGTTCCCGGGGTCAACACAGCTACGCGCAGTCCCATATACCGTGGGGCAAAGCAACAACCCAGTCACTGACATGAGCTACTTGACATGAACAACAAGGGGCAGAAGCGGGGTCCTTTGAGATCAAACCATAGGCTGCAAATTGTCAGCAATAAACCTTTGGGTGGGCGCTTGTAGGAATCAGGCCTGCTCTGGAAATGCAGCAAGGGCTGAAATCATTCGGAGAAAACTGGTCATGAGAAATACCTCAGGAAACAGAAACCATATTGTTCCCTAAACTCAGAGAGTCTGGAATACCCCTGGGCGGGCAGGAGTAAAATAATGCTACTGGAACTGTGCTTTGAGAGTCATCAGGCCGTTTTACCGGCTGTATGACAGAGTGGCTCTAATCCTCTGCATACAGCTTTGAAAAATGGACCCAGGAGGGACTACTAGCTCATTAAGATCAGCTCTGCAAATGGCTCGGTGGAAGCATATTTTTACATTTCGCTGGAGAAATATGTTTCACTCATGTAGAATGCTGCATTTTTATCCCCCCAGTGCAGCAGAACCTACACCATGTTTACTCTGAGAAAGTGATAGGAAGGAAGTGCTGTGTATATTGGCATCTTTTGCATGGGGTTCACTTTGATTTGCATCCATAGACACAGCTTCTCTCCAAGAAAGACAGCCAACCTACAGTGCGTCAGAAGTGAACGGCTCTCCGTTCAAACAATAGGGCCAGGCTGTGTTTCTGGGGACAGATTTGAGCAAGGGGTGGCGTGCAAACTCATCCCCCCCAGGAGTAACGCCAGGAGGTGCTCTGCTACGGTCTCCCCCTCTTGGGCAGAATTCTCTCTCCTGCTCTCTCCTTGCCCTGTGGAGTAGGAATTTGCTATTGGCCTATAGCAGCAAATTACAATAATCGCCCAGACACCAGCTCAGCTGGTCGATTGGGGGTGGAGCCAAAGCTTCGCCCATTTCCCCACCCACTCCCCACCCACCTTCTTCAGGAGTGGGGCATGTCCTCAAGCTCTGAGTAGCCCATGCCCGGGCATGAAATGAAGGAGATTTTTACTCTCTGACTCCCCTGCATGGGTATATAATCCACATCACAACCTACCCTTGTATGTAGACTAGGATCATTTCACCCACCCCTAGAAGGCAGTCCCTGGTGAAGGGGGCATGAAATGCAGCAGCTGTTTAACAGATAACAGCTCTGCTGCACCATGGTATGGCGCATGAAATGCAGAATACATAATTCTGTTTGGAATTTGTCCAGCACTGCAGGGTGAACACCCTTCCTCTGACAAAGAGTGCCCCAGGATCTTTAATGACCACAAGTGAATAGGGTGTCAGTTTTAGATCTTCATCATGTTCCATGATGGTTCAGAGATATGACCATGAAAAGTGCTTTATGTATCCTAAGGGCTGAGTTCTGCCTTCAGTTATACCCACGGATGATGGGGATTAACCCCCATCACCTGCAACGCTAGCGAATGCACCCAATTAGCCAGACTCTGCGCCTGGGGAGGTGAACAGCTAAGTGGTTCCCAGCCAGAAGGGGCAGAGCTAAGTCATAATAAGTAGACTGAAGGAGCCCAGTTGGGAGAGAGATGATAGAGGAGACAGAGCTCGCTGTCTGAGAGATGCTCAGGGTTAGAGTAACAGAGGTAACGGGCAGCGCACTACAGGGGCAGCATAGGCTCCTGCAAGGGAAACCCTGAGATAGGGTTTTGCAAGTGAAAAAAGAAGACTTCAGTAGCCCAAGGGGGCAGAAGAATTATCCAGGTTCATTTGGACTCCACAGGGGATTTGAACTTTCTGACTTGGCCGGAGGGCTGAGCCAGAAAAGACCTGGAGTCAGAGGCAGGCACCTAAGGGAGGCACTGAAGCTGAAAAGAGCAGTAACATCTGGCACCAACGTAAGGGAACAGTCCAAGGGTGAGTGAGTCCCACCATACCACCTAACCCCCAATCTGTCAAAGTTAAAAGAACTGGGCGTATTTAGCCTAGAGAAGTGGAAACTGAGGGAGGACTTAACAACAGTCTTCAAATATGTCAAAGGTTGTGATAAAGAAGACGGATATATATTGTTCTCCCTGCCCACCGAGGGGAGAACAAGACATAATCAGCTTAGTTTGCAGCATAGGAGATTTAGGTTAAATATTAGGGGGGGGAAACTTTCTAACCATAAAGATCGTTAAGCCCTGGATATGGTTGCCGAGGGAGATTGTGGAATCCTCTTCATTTGAGGTTTTAAAGAAAAAGTTGGGCAAACACCTGCCAGGGATGGTCTAGATATATTTGGTCCTGCCTCAGCATGGGGTGATGGAGTAGATGACCTCTGAAGGTCCTTGCCAGCCCTACAGTTCTGTGATCCCATGGTCATTACTTCCAGGCGCATCATGCCATCTACCACCATACTGGGTCATGGATACAGCACTAATTCACATTCCTCTGTAACTTGCCCTGTGGTACTTCAGAGCTAGGATCTTGAGCTTTCAAGGGTTCTACTGCACTGCCTATTGACAGCAATGACAGAACTCGGCAGCCTAGCCCACTTATTTTGCTTTATTCTATTCAGACTTTTCCAGCACTCTCCTCTCCTCCATGGCACCTGAGCTCTACAAGTGGGATCCGTTTTCTGAAGCTCTGAAGAAGATTTCACAGTCAGTTGTATGAAGGTCTCAGACTTTTTGAGTGTGCAGTAATACTTGTGTACATCTGTAGTTAATTATGTCTTGTTACCTAACAATGTGCCCTTGGCGCCCTCTTTCCATTCAGTGACCTCAAAGTGTTTCACAAACACTGGCTATGATTTCAGGAGTAACTTAGAGGTCCCCGCCAGCAGCAGTGCCCATGGCTTCTACACACAGTTCCTGACTAGAAGAATTTACAACTTACATAGACAACAGGTGACTTGCCCAGGCTCACCAAGGAGGCATGCATCAGATACCAGGTTTCCCACATCTCAGACCTGTGCCCTAGCCGCTAGACTGGCTGTCCTCTGAATGCTCCTGTAAAGTTGGTTAAATATTTTCTCTCACCGTTTTTCCTTGGGGGAAAGTCAGGTCCAGAGCAGTGCTAGGCACAGGTCACAGTTATAGATCCACCATCCTTCCTCCCTTAGTACTACAGGGAAATGCATCTTTCCACCCCGCCCCGTCTCGCCTTTGCCCCACTCCTCTCTCTATAGGAATGATCAATTGACCAAGTAACCCCCTGAGCACGGCAAGCACTCATACAGGACACATATCTCCACCTAGCCATTAAGCTCTCAGGAAGGGGAGGAGACAAGTGAAGCCTTGAGCATTGAGAAAAGTCATGGTCTCGCCCTGCTGAGAGGCCCAGAGCACGGTGATCAGCTGTAATAATGGCAGGAAATAGCTCCTCTCTCTAGGTTTCATGGCAACGTACAAGGTATCCCTGGGTTTTTCTGGGAGGGGGAAGGGCGACTAATTGTTTCCAGAGAGAGGTTTCTTTGAAACAGGCATTGGAATTATACGGTAAGTTATATCAACATCTAGCTGGGATGCAGCGATGGTTATTGTATTAGAAGATACACCCAGAGGACATTGGGATATTGTCAGGAACAAGAGAGTTCCAGGAGGCTGTTGTAGTTCTCAAGGTCAGAGTAAAAGGTGCTGTAGGAGAAAGGAAAGGGAGGGTTGAGGAGGATACATCTCTCATGGCAAATATAAATCTTCCTCAGCCCAGGCAAACACAGCACACAAAGAAGAGGCACCGTTCACGCCCGTGTCCATGCCTTCGGGTGACCCTTCCTAGGGCTTGCAACATCTTAAAGTCCAGACTCGTGCAGCAGCAAAGCATTGGGCGTAGTCACTTCCACTGCATGCAAGTTAACGGCCCGTTCTGAGGTCACGTCTTGGAAACAGGGGCGGCTCTGCTGGCTGGAGAGCAGACAGCTGGCTCCAGGCCCATCACGCTTTGCAGCAAGCAAAGTTCAGCAGGTCTCCCGTCCTGCCATTAGATACTGTGAAAAAGAGCCCCCCTGCCTCCCACAACTCTGATGACGGTCAACCTCTCCTTTTATCTGTCCACAGGAAGGTGGGTGGTGTAGTGACCAAAAACTGGGTCACCAAATCAAAGGGTCACAGGGCTGGCTAGGCTCATCTCCCCTCTCCAGGCATTGCAACCTAGCGCCTAGGGTCACAGCACTGCTCAGGTTTGGCAGGGGGCCTTCCGTCATGATCACAGGGGGTCTGCTGGGCCAAATCTGAGCAAGCAGCAAAGCCACCCCCATGGGCCTGGTTGCAGTGCCACTCACACAAACTTGGCCCTGGTGAGGGGAGGCCAGGCTACACCCGAGCAGCCCGGCGACCCTGGAGTTCACCATGGGGATCCTAGCCCAGCCAGACCCATGGGGCAGGAGCAGGGGGAGAGGTTGGAGTCACGGTCTCTGGTAAGTAATTGCCCCCCAAAGTACTCCCTGCCTTTGCAACTAGGCAACACCCAGTCTTTCACCCCACTGTCCCGCCCCCGCAGCTTGGGACCCCCAGTGTATTCCTCCCCCACACCTGTGTGACTCCCCCTCTGTCATACCATCTATCCTAGCCCCCACCCCCCCCAGATCTTTCCCACTACATCCAAGCCCCTTCTTCCCCCCAACTCCTTCCTCCAGCCCCCTGACTTTATCCTCAGGACCCCCAATCCCCCCACTGCTTTATGATGTACCCCCCATGGGCTGTGTGAGGGGGGCTGTGTGCTTTTTGGGGAACTACCAACCCGCTGTCCCTCCCCCTTAGGCCCCCATATCCTTCCCCCACACCATCACTGACTCCCCCACCCTGATGCCGCCCAATTCCTTCCCCATCCCCCCAAATTCCCAACTCCTTCATCACTAGACCCCCATCTCCACACTTCACCTCCAGGCCGCAAATCTCCCCCACAACATTTACCCTCTCCCCCCCTGGGCTGTGGGGGGGCTCTGTGTTTTGGGGGGTGTTTTGGCTCACCTGTCCTCCCTCCGGTTGCCAGTGGGGGGGGAGTGTTCCCTAGCTGTTCACATCTGGCTGAAACATCAGGAATCTTAGCTCCCCCGATGAACCCCTTCACAGAGGGGCATTGGGCCTGGGGGCATCTCAGAGGATCTCTGGGTTGCGACACACCACCAAGGTTTCTGAAAGGATCCTGAGCCCCAAAAGGTTGAGACCCACTGGTCTAGTGGCTCAGGGAGTTGGCAGGTTAAACCTCTTGGGTTCTCTCCCAAGTTCTAACTTGCCTAGCGTAAGACATGGTTGCCTTGGACAAATCACTTCAACTGGCCTGTGCCTCGGTTTACACCTGCAATGATGCTTGAACTCTTCGCGGGGGTACTGTGAGAGTTAACTGATGCTTGCTGAGTGGTCTGCAGGCCTAGGTGCAATGGCCGTTGATCTGTGTCTCTGAAGAGTGTCCCCTTGATGAAGCTCCGGCTTCTCTACAAAAGAAAGATGGGAATATGCAGGAAACTAGCTGACCTCTTCTCAGTGCTACATCTATATAACACTTAGCCCTGCCCTGAGTGCAGGGGACTGGACTAGACGACCTCTCAAGGTCCCTTCCAGTCCTACGATTCTATGATCCTAGCCAGATATACCAACAGGACTTCCCTGAGAGCTCATGAAAAGTTCATAGTTCTTCAGGGAAAAACAAATCCTCCTCTTCTGTGGGGATGAATAACCCGACTCAATCTGCCTGAAGACCAGTGGTTTCTCGTGACATTTTTGGTAAGGCAACGCCACATTTTAGTAAACAAATTTTTGCACTAAACTTTCCATCCTGATGGAGAGTTTGAGCAGCTAGCTCTGTTCTACCATGGGTGATTCCATTCTACACTTGTATGCCTTAGGTGGTCTAACCTTTTTAGTGATGTTCCACAAAAGGGAATGATCCATGCAATGTTACCTTGCATGTAGCATGCATGCAAGATCACACTGTGCAGAGGACACCATTGTGTTCTAGAGTGCACGTTCGAGAGCTGGACAGAATCATTTCGTGGGCTGGATCCAGCCCCCAGGTTGCCAATTAGACCATGTATTTTGTGAATTCTGGAGCATGCAATACGCGCATTGCATATATAGATGGCACATCACTGCTGAACACCCTGTCCAGGCTGGACTCAACTGGTTTCTCTCGGCACAAAGAAAAAAGGAGAATTGACCGTGTAGAATGGAGCAACACAGGCTTCCCACAGTGGGCTGCTATGTAGTGAACATTAGGTGTCATTTTCAACACTGCCTTCAACCAAGTAACCTCTAGTAGGGAAAGTCAGGTCCTAGAGCTGCAAATCAAAGGGCAAGAAGGGGAGGAGGCGCTCATGTGCACATGAATAATATTGGCCACTTTCGGTCTTTGCTGACATGCTTGTTCAGCCTAATGGCTAGCACAGGGAGTACTGTAAGGGAGGACAGACATTGCCTCTGTGTACTAAGCTTGTAGACGTCCATCCACCCAGCCATGTAGGCACTCTTCAGGTTCTGTCAGCATGCCCATTATTTCCAAGGCTTTATTTATTCAGATAATATTTGCTCCCAACTGGGCCCTGGTACTGGAATAGGCTACATATTTCCAGAGTTACAAGGGAGTTACAAGGGGTGCTTTTGATATTCCTGTAAAATATGTGTATATGTGTGTATGCACCCTACATAAGCAGAATTATATGACCAGACTGTGCATTTGTGCTGTTGTGTCCCACCTGAGCCTATTTTGCAGGCATCACTTAGGATTCTGCTGCCAAAAATGTGTCCTTGATTTCAGTTTAGAACAAAACATTTGAGAGGCAAGGCTCAGTAGATTGGCCACCAGGAACTCCAGAGTTCTGCCACTGTTATAATCTGTAGCCTGGAGCAAGTCATGTAGCCGCTCCCCCACCTGTAACAGCAATCAGCATTAGTTAAGCTCGATAAAGTGCTTTTATGAGCTGAAGCCATCACACTTGGATCTGATTTGAATTCTGAGTTCAGTCCCAAATTGTTCAGATATCACAGTGATGAGTATGGCATGGAGATTAGAATCATAGAATATCAGGGTTGGAAGGGACCTCAGGAGGTCATCTAGTCCAACCCCCTGCTCAAAGCAGGACCAATCCCCAGACAGATTTTTGCCCCACATCCCTAAGTGGCCCCCTCAAGGATTGAGCTCACAACCCTAGATTTAGCAGGCCATTGCTCAAACCACTGAGCTATCCCTCCCCCCCGTTAGGTAGAGCAGGACTAGAATCTATCTATCTACTCTTCTTTCCTTCCTACCTACCTATCTCTTTCTAGTTGCAAAATTGGTTTCCAGATCTGGATTTGGATTTCCACACCACCACCAAGCAAAGGGGTGTATGTGTAAGCAGAGTCAGGATGAGCTCTACCCTGACATCTGGTGGTGAATTATGGCGAGTGTGGAAAAGAACTCCAGGGGCTGATCTTGTTTGCATAGGCACACCCACTCGCCTGGCAGGAAACAACAGCAACTCAAAGTGGTTACTTTGGCTGGTGTGGGATCCCCAGTTTCTCTGTTATTGGGGCAGGAAGAATAAAGTTTTGTTACCCTGATTCTGTGAATCAAGGCCAGTGGAACTGGTGTATGACAGAAGGACTGAGTGAGTCATTCACCATTACCTAAGTAGCATTTGCTTGTCAAGGGGCATGGGTTACAAAACCCAGTGAATTGAGAGAGGATTGGGACAGGTATTTGTACCTGATGGTGTGGCCCCCCTCCCTGAGGGGGTTGAAACACCAATTGCACTACCTCCTCTCTCCACTGTTGAATGTCAGAGCTAACTTTGATTCCCTTAGGAGTCTAGTTACAGACTGCTGAGCTGAGTTCACTTTGGGCCAATAGTGCACCAGCACTGGGGCTCCCCTACTACTAGCTGAAATCACTAAGAACTGAAATCACAAAAGAGCTAAAGCTATTTAAGAGCTGAGATCACTGAGGCTGTGTTAACTAGTGGGGGAGCCTGAAGCTATTGCTAAGTTAGCTTAGCGGGGGGTGAGCGGAGCAGAGCGGCTCCCAGGTCGGTGAGCGGAGCGGCTGGAGGAGCAGCTAGCAGAGCAGAGCCTTGTGGGAGCGGCCCAAGGGACAGCTGGAGCGGAGCGGAGCGGAGCAGCTGCCAGAGCAGTTCGTGGGACTGCGGGTGGAGTGGAGCAGTTCGTGGTGAAGGCTGCAGTGGATCCCCACGGAGAAGCAGCCGGTTGGCCTCGGATCACGTAAGGTGCCCCTTAACACCCTGCTCACCCCCCCCCTTTGAACTCTGGGGCTGCACTGATCATGGACAGAGACTTTGGGGGGTTGTCGGACTTTTGGGACTTTTGTGATTCTTGGGTTGCTGGACCCAAGAGACTTTGGGATTGGTGGACTTTTGGGACTTTGGTGATTCTTGGGTCGCTGGTTTCAAGAACCAACGGGAGAGGACACGGCCCAATTTGCTGGGGTGGGTCTTCGCTCATGGTTTGGTCTAAAAACTCTAGTTGTGGTGTTTTTTCCCTTTAATGCTGATGTTGTTTACCTCATGTTATTAAACATTTTCTGTTACACTCAGACTCCGTGCTTGCGAGAGGGGAAGCATTGCCTCTTAGAGGTGCCCAGGGGGTGGTATGTAATTGTCCCAGGTCACTGGGTGGGGGCTCGAGCCGGTTTTGCATTGCGTTATTGAAACGGAACCCCTAGATACAGAACCCGGCCCTTGTTGCTGCCAACTTAGATGGGCAGAAGGGTTACATATGCATCCAAGGTTCCAATAATAATTAATAATATAGACAAATGGAAACCACCCTGGTTGCAAAGCTGCTCCAGTTACCCTTGGGGATCTCCTGACTTTTGTGGGAATGTTATTTAAACCCAGAACTAGTTGAGTTTTCCTGTTTATGTTTGGATCACTTGATTCCCTGTTCTTTTCATTCCCTCTGGGGCACCTGGCATGGGCCACTGTCGGAAGACAGGATACTGGGCTAGATGGACCTTTGGTCTGACGCAGTATGGCCGTTCTTATATTACCAGATTTTTTTAACACCCTGCCTATTTGATTTCTCTAGGCATCGGGAGATGGGATCATGCAGTGTCATGGATGAGACATTAAAATAAATAAAGGCGGAAGTTGGGACTGGGATTGAAGCTGGGATGGCAGCAGCAACAGAAGCAGCTGTGGTAACAGCAGCCCGATCATTAGCCCCAACCAGCTGTAACCCAGGAGCACCAGAAGCGCAGACTAGTAGTGACCAGATGGACGTTGCTCCTCATTCAACATGTGCGACCGCTGCCAGCTGCCAAGAAACTCAGCTCCTCCGGGCTCACATCATAAATAGCTCTGATCCTCTGCACACACGACATCGGCGTGGAGTCCGTCCACCGGCTCCCAGGAGATGCCTCGAAGCTTGGCAGCAGCGAAGTGCTTTTCAGCCCAACGTACTGGGGGCTGTGCAGCGTGACCTCAAAACGTTTTGATTTTTTCCAATTTTGTTTTTTTTTAATTTTTAGGTATTCTTTGACCAAAAACATTCCATCCGAATCATCATGATTTCACAAAAAGTATCAGTTGACCCAAATCTGTATTTTCCAAAGAAGAAAAGCTTTGGCCAAAAAATATGTGCCCAGTTCTACACATAACACATACTGATCAGTGGCTTACACTGGGAGATTCTATTTTGCCGCATGCGAAACCCACTCAAAATCACAGATGTTAGAATGATTAATCGTGTGGGTCAGGCCTGCTGGTGCACCGTTCTTCTAGTTTTTAATATCCTAGTGCCAGGTCGTTCTTGCATCAGAGCAAAGCCCATAACTGCTGGCAAAGCACAACCTGCTATCTAATGTGGCTTTTCTGGTTTTCTTAATTAATTTTCCCCTTTTAAAAAGTGGTTTAAACTAAGGGGAAAATATTAATGGAACTCAACAAAGTTTTATGAGGCCAAAATGCTACCAGCGTCTCCATCCCTCCAGCAAAAACACAGCAGCACAGGGCTGGTAGTATATCCATCGAGTGCCCAGTGTGGAGTGTAATTAGTGCTTGTGTTATAGAATCATGGACTTTAAGGTCAGAAGGGACCATTATGATCTCACCTCTAGTCTGACCTCCTGCACAACGCAGGCCACAGAATCTCACCCACCCACTCCTGTATCAAACTCCTAAACCTATGTCTGAGCTATTGAAGTCCTCAAATCGTGGTTTAAAGACTTCAAGGTGCAGAGAATCCTCCAGCAAGTGACCCGTGCCCCACGCTGCAGAGGAAGGTGAAAACCCCCCAGGGCCACTGCCAATCTGCCCTGGAGGAAAATTCCTTCCCGACCCCAAATAATATGATCAGCTAAACCCTGAGCATGTGGGCAAGACTCACCAGCCAGCACCCAGGAAAGAATTCTCTGTAGTAACTCAGATCCCACCCCATCTAACATCCCATCACAAGCCATTGGGCATATTTACCTCTAATAGTCAAAGATCAATTCATTTCCAAAATTAGGCTATCCCATCATACCGTCCACCATAAACGCCACTCAGGTCTTGGAAGTATAGGCAGCCATTTTAAGGGGGCGGGGTAAGAAGTAATTCCACTGTCCTCCACTAGGATCTACTTTAGTGTATTTTACAGCAGGACTCAGATGAGCCATGGTCCTGCTATGGGCTCTATGTGATATGTGTGTCCTTGAGGGAGCATGGATTGTGATGTTGTCCTCCAATGGCTGGCCTACAAACAAGGGTAGACCTGCATTAACTCAAGAGGGAAAATTGCTATGCTTCTGGAGCTAGCACATTGGCATTCCAGTGCCGTTCTTCCCAATGCCATGGACGTGGCTGATTTTTAATTGTGTCTTCTCGGGGGCACGAGGGTTTGTTATGTTTGCTGAGCCCCAAGACGTAGGAGCAGCACATGTGCTGTTGACTCCCGCAGTGAGTGGTGGGTCACTTTCTTCCCATGTGGCAGGGGAAGGGCACCTTGCACTGCCCCCTTACCTGGTCTGTGGATAGACAACATGGACTCCAGCCCAGAATTCATTAAAAAAAGAAATAAAAGTAGGCAGGAAGAAATAACTCTCAGGCCATGGGGGGAGGGGGACCCAAGGACAGGGAAATCTGACATTGAGAAAGAATGGATCCAACCTCAACTTGAACCCAAAGCCAGGGATGAACCTGTGACATCGCTGTCTCCATTCCCTGCTCTGATACTCACAAGATTGCAGCAGCCTCTCCCCCTGCCTCCTTGGGTCAGACCCAACCCAAGAACCTCATCAGCGCCATGAGCTAAGCCCTGATTTCTCCTTCGCCTCTCTCTCCGTTGGGTTGAATGTGTGCTTTAGGAAGCCGATCACAACAAACACACACACACACACACACACACACACCCGCCTGCCCTCTCACTCTGACACGCCGTTTCCACTGTCTTGTGGAATTCTGATCTCCATGCCAAGAACAATAACGAGGCGGACATGGGAATGTCCTCACCGTCTAATGCACCAGAAAAAAACAGTCAGCCTCCAGGAAACAAACGTGCCGTGTCTTTCTCTGCTCTGGCTTGGGTAATTCCTTCAATGTCCTGTCACCTCTGCTCCCAGGCCACTTGCTCCACACAAACATTATGTCACGCCGGGCAAGAGTGAGTTCGTTCATTGTGTTTTTCCCTGGATCCAGATCTGGTTCCTACTTCCATCAAAGTCAATAGCAAAAATCCCCACTGGCTTCAAGGAGTGCCAGGATCAGGCCCTGAATGAAACAGGATGAAATACAATGGGCACAACGGGGTGGGTAGGTCTTAAAAATCACCAAAAAATGTGTTGCATAATTTATGGACGGCCCCTAAGGGCAGCTCTGGGATTTAGTAGTCTACAAATGAATATGATGTGAGCCTATACATAAGAGCTAGTTGGCTCCACTGCCTTTATCCACAGAAATATTCACCAGGCGCTTTTAGCATGTTTCAACTGGCTCCGATTTTAAACACCCACTCGTCCATTTTAAATACAATAACATCGAGCAAAGAAGACGTGAGGTTTTCCCTTGTGTTAACTGAAGCTGGCGTCTTCCCATTTATGGCACAGGGCTGTACCTGTGTGTGTGTGTGAGAGAGAGAAAGAAAATGCATATCAATGAGGAAATGCAAAAGACGACGGGAATAACACTTGGGAAATCCCCTTCAACTGTATCAAAAGCAACCCTTGCAGATAATGTCGAAGGACATCAATTTTTTATGATTATAACCAGTCATAATTGAATCCGTCAACAAGGTTATATAACAGGGAAATTAATTAGACCCTTTGCCGACGTTTAAAACATAGGCCTGGAAACTTCAACCCCATTGCCTAGGCCAATGCTCCTATCTTCCTTTAGCTGTGTCTCCTTCACACAGGGGGACTGGTGAAGTCTGCTGTGGGGTGAGAGAGGCAAAGTGCTGATAAGGCGCAATTTACTAAGGGGCAGCAGAAGGCAGAGCAGAGAGGGGGTATTGCTGATTGGAAACACCCTTCTGCAAGGATGCCCCCTTGACACTTTTCTAAAGCAAAAAGTTCCCAGAATTTCACAGCATCATTCCATTAGGCCCAGTAAGGAGTAGGGTTGCCAACTTTCTATTTGTAGAAAACCGAACCTCCTTGCCCCGCCCCTTCTCTGATCCCCGCCCCCGCTCACTCCATCCTCCTCCGTCCATCACTCGCTGTCCGCCACCCGCGCACACTCGCTCACTTTCCCCGGGCTGGGCCATGCAGTTGGAGTACGAGAGGGGGTGAGGGCTCCGGCTGCGAGCTCTAGGGTGGGGCCAGAGATGAGGTGTTTGGGGTGCAGGAGGGGGCTGCGGGCTGGTGCAGGGCCATGGGAGGGGGTACAGAGAGCGGGCTACGGGCAGTGTTTACCTCAGGCGGCTCCCAGGAAGCATCGGATCCTAGGCCGAGGACAACCACATGGCTCTGCACACTGCCCTCACCTGAAGGTGCCGACCTCTCAGCTCCCATTGGCTGCGGTTCCTGGCCAATGGGAACTGCTGAGCTGGTCCTGGGGGCGGGGGCAGCACACAGAGCCCCCGTGGCCATCCATCCACCTAGGGAGATGCCAGCTGTTTCTTGGAAGCTGACTCAAAATAAATATTGAGAATAAACTTTCAAAATGGTCTAAATGTCTTGTTTTGACATTTTCTAAATGAAACATTCTAGTTTTCTGGTTTGAAACACCTGTTTGTTGAGAAATTTAAACTAATTAGAAAAAAAGATAAAAAGAGAGAGAAAAAGGTCAAAATCAAAACCACTTTTTGACTGACTCAAAACCAAAAAAATCAGTGCAGGTTCATCATGGTTCGAAATGGGGAAAAATTTCCAACTCTTGAAATGGGTTGGGAAACTACTGCCTGCCTGGGTCAGAGACTCATAGCATATTAGGATTGGAAGAGACCTCAGAAGGTCATCTAGTCCAACCCTCTGCTCAAAGCAAGACCAATCCCCAACTAAATCATCCCAGCAAACGCTTTGTCAAGCCAGGCCTTAAAAACCTCTAAGGATGGAGATTCCACCACCTCCCTAGGTAACCCATTCCAGTGCTTCACCACCCTCCTCGTGAAATAGTGTTTCCTAATATCCAACCTAGACCTCCCCCACTGCAACTTGAGACCATTCTCAATGGTCAGTCAATGCTTGATTTTATTAGTCATGTTTTAATAGGTTTTAACTAACATGACTGCAAATTCTAGTGAAGACACAACAAAAATATTTGGTGCAGGATAAACATTTGCTGCAGCGGAGTTAAACATGATCAGCTGGTATCAAGCAGTTGTGTCCTGCCTACATAATGATTCACAACTGTATGAAGTTTGCAATTATCAAAGCGGTGCCAATTCTTCACTAGATTCATTTGCTTTTATGTGATACCCCTCTCCTTTACCCTTTGTATGTTTAGCATCTTTTAGATTATTTCTCCTCCAGGGGAATGGTTATCTTTTCTCCATATTTATACAGGACCCAACACAATGGAGTTCCATCCCTAACATCAAATGCTAACACACTACAGGGAATTTCTATTAGATGATAAATATCTCTTAAAATCATCGTCAACTCTGCAGATCCATTGCACTGAACTTACCAAAATAACCCACAATGAGCCAAATTCAAATCTATGTAATTTGACGGACGTCAACAGAATCGCACCCTCTGGAGCTGGCTCCATAGTTAAAACACTTGTGTCATGCAGAACAAATGTTTTGAGCACTGCTGCACCCTGCTGGTTCTGTGCCAGCGCTCCCCATCACATCTTCTGGGATGCTAGCAAATCAGAGACGTAAGACAGCAAAGCAAACAAAATAAGCTATGTTAATTTCTCATCCTGTGAGAAGAGGGCGAGGACCCATTGTTTAATCAGCTGAAAAAGGAGGACTGAATGAATGAAGAAAAGAAAGAGAGAAACGTTTTCCATCTCCCAAGAGGAAAGCAGGTATTCCACATTGCCTCTCTGCTCGCTACTGAAATTGACTAGGCTTATGGTCTTACTGTGCAGCCTTTCTATACATTTACATGACCAGCCCGTTCCCAAGCATGGAACGAAAGATATGCAAAGAGTGACATCCAGCTGAGACAAATTTAGTTCCAATCTCTCTGGCTCTTCCAAGTGAAGGATTCAGTTTAGTTAGTCTAGTAGAGCATAAGAACATAAGAATGGCCATACTGGGTCAGAGCAAAGGTCCATCTAGCCCAGTATCCTGTCTGCCGACAGTGGCCAATGCCAGGTGCCCCAGAGGGAGTGAACCTAACAGGTAATGATCAAGTGAACTCTCTCCTGCCATCCATCTCCACCCTCTGACAAACAGAGGCTGGGGACACCATTCCTTACCCATCCTGGCTAATAGGCATTAATGGACTGTCTGTGAACCTCTGGGGTTCTGGTTTAAGTCCCCAACACATTTGCAGCAAGCCTCATCCCCACATGGTGGTGGATACCATGAATTGCTAATGGCCCTTAGAGTGTCAGTCTACTGACAGGCAGGCAAGAGGGTTGCATCACTTCCCTTTCACATATGTGCTCAAGCCCTAAAACGTAGCTACTAGGCCCCATTTTAGCAAGTGACAAGGGCACCACAAAAGTATCTGAGGCTTGATTTGAAAAAGAAAATAGTCTTGCTACAGCTCAGAACCAAACCTGTGCCTCGTGAGTCTAGAAAGTATGAGCTGGGAACAGGGCCGTCCCACGACATTTTGGCACCTGAGGCGGGGAGTTCAAATGACTCCCCCATGCCTCCTCGCTTGGGCCAAAACTTTGAAAGGTTTCAATTCTGCCTTCTTCCTGTTCTACTACTCTCATGGTACCGCTCTGCTACCTACCCCAATAAAGGAGAACTAACAACTTACAATGCCTTGTTCAAAAATTTTAAGTAACACAACTTTCAAATGCCTGACCAGCAAATGTCACTTTTCTTGTCTGCAAAGTAAACACTGGCATTTTTATCTCTTTGAATAAATCAAAGTGGTGCTTCCGTGCCTTCTTGGTTGCAAAGATTTGAACTGCTTCCTGCAGAAAATCCACAGTCTGGGCCAGCTCATGCTCTATTGAGATGGTTGCAAGGCCTGTGTCATTGTGGAACGTAGATGTGTTTTTATTAACTTCAGCTTGGAGAAGCTGCATTCTCCACTGGCAACTGTTACAGGAAGTGTTAGAAGTATGCACAGAGCAACAAAAGCATTTGGAAAGAGGGTGGTTATCTTATTTGTGCACATATATTCCAGAACAGCCTTTGGAGTTGATCCTGCTGAAATGTATCTTGAAAGGGCTTTCGGTTCATCCACCTAAATCACTCGCATCAGTATCGCGCATGTCATGTGTCAACACTGTCTCTAGTGCCCTGCATTGCTGGTATAGGTCTTCTTCAGGTATAGTGAGGCGTTTTGGAATATCATACAACATCCCAAATATACTGCTGTGTTCCTTGAGCTGCATGAAACGTTCTTCAACTGACAGTATTGCACAATCTAGCACCCGGTTAAATAATTCAACTTTGAATTGTTGGTTGGGGTCTCTTATGGGATTATCCCATGCCTTGTAATCAAAATGTCTTTTTCTTCAGTGACTCTTGTATTCTTGAATGGGTGGGAAAATAGCTTCAGTGTGAAGTTCCTCTGCCAACTTCTGTGCACTCTTCGGAACATTTTGAAATCACCTCATCTGATTTCACCGGTAAGACTGTAGGTATGACTTTGCTTTGTCCAGTTGTTCATTTGCTCCAGATATATCAAGGTCATCACCTTGGAGTCTCTTGCTTACAACATTTATTTCAGACAGTATGTCATGCCACAACACTAAGCCACACAGAAATTTGAAGTTATGTATGTTTCTGGTGATTCCATTTCCCTCTGCCACTGTTCTCCCACGAACAGTTCCTGTCATAGCATTATCCTCCATAATGGCAACTATGGCATCATCTATCTTCCCAATTTGGTGTTTGATAGGCTTTATCACCTCCACTCGACTTTCCCATCATGTGGCACTCAGTGGGTTCAGTGTCAGAGAGGATGTTCCCAGATGTTGCTTCAAAATTTGCCATCGATGAGTGGGTGCAGAGAAAAATACATAGATGCTTTGAATTACATTAAAAAATTCAGCAGCCTCACTAGAAGCTGATGCTGCATCACTGACCACCAAGTTCAATGAATGAGAACTGCATGGGACAAAAAAAGCTCGAGGGTTTAACTCTCGGATCCGTGTCTGCACTCCTCCGTTCTTTCTTCTCATGTTGGCACCATTATTGTAGCCCTGACCTCTCATTTCAGCTATCGCGATTCCCGTATCTTCCAGCTTTTTAAGAAGCACATTTGTCAGACCAGCTCCTGTAGTATCATCAATGTCAATAAATTCTAGAAAATGCTCTCTGACAGTCACCACTGCAGGGACATTTTCACTAGGTTCTGTTGTTGTGACAAAACGCACCATTAAAGTCATTTGTTCCGGATGGCTGATGTCAGGTGTGCAGTCCAGAATAACAGAGTAATATCTCGCTGACTTCAGATCTGCCACAATCTTCTGTTTGATTTTTGTTGCCAGTAACTGTATGATCTCATTTTGAATTGTTTTTCCAAGGTAGTGGTGTGTGTACATTTCTTGGGTGGTGACTCTTCTTAGATTCTCCTGGAGTACAGCATCAAACTCAGCCATCAGCTCCACAATTTTAAGGAAGTTTCCATTGTTTGGCACATGCAGCTGATCTGAAGTGCCAGACAGTGCTAGGTTTTGGGTAGCAAGCCTTCTTATAAATGGCAATGAACCTTTTCAGAACATGTTGCCAGTAAAGAGACTCTGATACCATCTTCTCTTGATGCTGATCATCTATGGTGGCCTTTAACTTTAGTCTCATCTCAAGCTCTTTCCACCTATGGAATGCTCTCTGATGATTTGCTGCCTTCTCATGGCATGCCAGATTTCTAGCCAGATTTTTCCAGCCCTTTGTTCCTGTAGAACCCAGTGCCGCTGGATCATTAGACTGGAAGAGTTTGCAACAAAAACAGTATGCAGCAGTCTGGGTTTTTGAGTACATAAGCCATGGCCTCTCCACTTTGTCACCATTGGGGATTTCACGCCAGTAATGTGTTGGATGGAAACTTCTATTTTCATTGTCTTTGGGGAACATGAAGTTTTTCACTTGCTGTGGCCCATGCCTTACAAGGAAGTCCCTCAGGCTACTGCTCAAGTGGGTCCACAGTCCTGGATCATCTAGACTTAAGGAACGAAACTCAGCAGCAGCTGTTTCTTGTGCCTCCACCACACTCTTCTCTGATCTACACTTTTCTTCAGGAATGTGCATGGTTACACCCATTTGAGATGGAGATATGGATGCTGCAGTAGCTGCCAGGTCACCTGCACTCTGACTAGCTGGAAGATCAGGCATCTCCTCACCACTCACGTCCTCACTGGGGCCGGAAGGCTCACCGTGAACATTTGTGTCTGTGTATCTCAGGAGAGCTCCTTCCTGCTTAGATAGAAAAGCTTCATTTGCTTTCTTTCCTTTTCTAAATGCTGCCCCAGAGGGGCGTTTTCTTCTTTCACTCATGACTGCTGTTCTGTGCCAGCTATAGTGGTTTTCAACACTCAATTGAAGGGGACAAATAATCAGACTGGTCGCAGGGCCTGAATGAGGGAAGGCCTAACTGGCTCCTACTACTTCAGTTGACTGCCTGTTCTCCTCAAGTGGGTTCAGGGAAGCAGCAGGAAACAGGAAGCTCCCTGAGAAGCTGGTGTTAATCAGTCCAGGCTCCTGGGGGTGCGAGAGAGGTACATAAGAGGCTCCTCCTCCTCTCTCTCCCTGCAGCTCCTGCTGCTTTCTGTTATTCCTTCTCACCTTTTCTCCTGCCTGGCTGTTATGTGTCTTGTGCCCTCCTTCCTCCAGCACAGCACTCCACCATCTCTGTGCATCTAGAGCAGAGAGAATACATATGCACCAGCAGCAGACACAATTTTCCACACTATAGGTCCTAGTGGCGCACCCTCCCCCTCCCCCCCCCCCAGTCTGGCACCTGAGGCGGCCTCCTCAGTTCGCCTCATGGTAAGGCCAGTCCTGGCTGGGAAGCTCACAAGAACAGGCTCTTTCTCAAGATTTCTGGATTACACCAGAAACTGCAGATATGCACAGGCATGAAAAATACACTGAACATGCAAAATGGTTCAGCCTGAGTTATATTTTGAGTTCTGGTGTGCCTGTCTTATAGGCATTTCTAACACACACCTCAGTGCAATATCCGGGTGCCTGGTTTGGTTTTTATTTTAGATCTCCTTAGCTTTAATGGTTCCCTTTAAATTTTTGTAACAATGACAGACCCCTATCATTGGTGGGTGGGATCGAACTTGCGATCTCTAAAGCTTAGTGTATGAGCCTCTACTGCATGAGCTAAAAGCCACGTGGCTGTAGCAGACTCATCAATTTCTACCTGAGCTAGATGCAACTAGTGGGGGACAGCGCGTCACACCAAGCAGGCCTGGGTTACATTTTCATTGGCTATAAGGTCAAATCCTCAGCTGATGTCAACTGGTGTAACTCCATTTACTTCAGTGGAACTAGGCTGATTTACCCCAGCTCAGAGTCCTAGGCTCTCGTTCACGCTGAGAGATCAGGAAGAGGGGCACAATGAAATAGACCAAGAAGAGGTAAAAATGGTAATGCCACCTTCCTGTTTCTTCTTGCAGATTTCTCCATATTTTTTTTTCCTGTTCCTTCTAAACCTCCAGGACTGGATCACTGGGCACATTCCATTTCTATATCTCAGACCATTAATTAAAAATAATCAGCCAAGATAATCTCCCTGGAGCAAAGATGTAATTTTAGTTCATATGCGACGGAGAAAATGAGACTGCTCTGGCTTGTTAGCAGAGGATGGGTTGGAAGCAGAGCTGATCGAAATATGAAAAAGAAGTTGCACAAAACAAAACATAACAAAAAGCATCAAAACTGCTTAAAAATTTGTTAAAAAGTTCAAGAATCGAAACAATTGCAACTGTCTTTATGGCAAAGTATTACAGGCATGTTCTGCAACCAAACTCAATAAAACTGGCTCATTGAGGAAGGACGATCCAGTGCTTAGGGCATTAGCCTAAGACTTGGAAACCTGGGTTTGAATTACTGCTCTGACATAGACTTCCTTTGGGACCTTGGCCAAGTCACTTAGTTGCTTTGTGCCTCAGTTCCCCCTCTGTACAAAGGGGACAGTAGCAGAGCCCTACCTCACAGCAGTGTTGTGAGTAGGGCTGGCTGAGAAACAAGAATTCTGTTTCACAAAAAAATTGAGGGGTTGACATTTGAGTCGGAATGGAACAGACCTTTTAATTTTTTTTCATGAGACAATCCTACCCTAGAATAGCCGATGCCCAAAGGTTAGACACTCACCTGCGATGTGAGAGATCCACCTTCAAATCCTTGCTTAGACTCAGACAGAGGGGAGAGTGGGACCTGGGACTCCCATATAAGCACTCTTATCCTCTGGCCATTCTAGCTCGGATCTCCTGTCTCTTTTTCTGACCGGAAATTCCATCCTGGACCTGAGACGCCTTTCTGAGGAAGTGACACAGAAACGGACCCATTCCCACAACATGTTTTGGTTTCGACAATTTGCCGTTTTCCGACAGGAAAACGTTGTGTTAAAAAGATCCCAACTGACTCTAGTTGTGAGATACTTAGGAATGATTAGCAGGGGAGCCATATAAATAACTAAACTTGATTGAAACACGTATGTTATTGTCGAACTCTCTGAGATTAAGGCTGTAAAACAATTTCAGGTGTAATCCCTTATTCTTACCAGCCCGTCGCCTTTCCAAAAACTTTCTGCCTTGGGTCGGAGGCTGACATGTTTCATGCTTGATCTCAGCTGAAAAATATGAGAAAAATGCATTGGACAGTCTTTGATTTAAGCAAGACTTCGGGGGGGGGGGGGAGAGACACTTTTTCCATTGCAAAAAAATAAATTAAAAATATGATTGCCATACTTTTTTTATTTTTATCCAGACAGATAATTCAAAAACAGCTGAACTTTGAAACTTGGCCTTGGAAACAGACTCCCTTGGAGGACAGCCACAATTATGTGTGTGTGTGTGTGTGGGGGGGGAACTTGGTTGTGTAATACTAACGTTCTAACTGAATTTCAACCATCACTTCGGAGCACATCCAGTCAGCATCTGCTAAGAGCGTCACTGTACGTCCTCCTTCGTGGCACCGAGCATGTTCTGCCAGCCCTGCCTAACAGGTGCAGGGACAGATGCCGTGGCTGCACCACTTTGCTGGAGGAGGGTGCAGGAGTAATATCTCGCTGAAATAGACACAGCAAAACCCTCCACTCCTCCATCCCGGAAACATCCTTCTCATCTGATCCAGGAGAAATTTAGGAAGGTGAACAAAGAAAAAGAAACCCCGCAAATTGTGAAACACGTAGAGGCTTGTAGACGGTGCTGTGTGAATCAAATGGGCTAGATTGGGCCTTCAGGCGGAGCACGGGGCAAGCAGTGATACATAAACGGCAGTGCCCCAGGAGGGTGCTTATCTGGTGCTAACCCCCAGTCCCAATGCACTGGGCCAATGTAAGATGGGTAAGTTGCACTGGTGCACAATGGCCTGTTTTGCACAGGTGCAAGGGTAGTGCGTTGCCCCAGTGTAACTGCATCCATGTCACTTCACCAGTGCAAATGTCCTTAGTGCAGGACCAAATTAAGACAATCGGGGCCCTAGGCACATCACGATATGGGGATCCCCATTGCTTCACCCATATGGCCCCACACTTACTTGGGCAGAGAACCCTTAAGAGGGTGGCTCTTGGATTTAACACCCCCTATAGACCTAACCCCTCGCAGAGCAATTATTTCAGGCTCTCTGCAGACTCAAGCAGAGGTCAATGCATTGGGTTACTCTCAGATCACATTTTCTTTGCAACCAGAAGGGCTAGAAACTTACTTTAAAAAAAAATTACAGCTGAGAGTCGGATATAATTATACTCCTGCAGGAGCTGAGCCCTAGACCCGGTCTGTAGTGCTGGTGCTTTCATTCAGCCTCATCCTAGTGTAGAAAAACTCGTAAGCAACAAAACACAAAGCGAGTCTCAAATCCGTCTCAACAGACTTGGGCTTGCAGGGATCGTGCGACCATACTAAAAAACAGCTGCGCAGACAGTGCTTTAAGTTGTGGCTAGGGCTTCAGATCAAGCTTTGAGACCCACCTGCTCCCCAGACTTCAGAACCCAAGCTCCAGCCGGAACTGAAACATCAACACGGCTATTTTTATTGTTGTATCGCAAGCCCTGCAAGACCAAGTCTGTTGACTCAGGCTCTGAGACTCACGATTGAAGGTGAGTTTTTTTACAGTGTAAACATACCCTTAAAGACGCCCCTCTGTGAGGCCCAGTGGCATTATTGATGGGGGTTTAAGTTATCCATGTGTTTAAGGACTTTGCTGAAATGGAGCCATAAGGATGAGGGATGGGTCAGAGTCACCTAGGGTGTCCAGATAGCAAGTGTGAAAAATTGGGATGGGGTGGGGGGTAATAAGTGCCTAATAAGACAAAGCCCTAAATATTATCACTGTCCCTATAAAATCAAGACATTTGGTCACCCTAGAGCCAACCTGACTGGATGTAGACGACCTCACTTAAATCCACATGTGGAAGAGATCTTCTGCACATGGCTCTTTCCTCTTCCACAAGGGAGAAACTAAGTAGAAATAGGAGGAATATAATGAAGCTGAAAGAAGGAAACATTCCCATTGGTGACTTCCATTAGGGTGGAAACATGGTGGAAGTAAAGCTGGGTGGGAAAGGGTTTTTCTGTCCATGAAAATTTTCAAGATTTCAAAACATTTTCCTGTCCTGAATGGGGACGAAAAGTCGAAATCTAGCATTTTCACAGACAAACAAATCTGAAACAAGCTACAGTTCAGGTCAATCCAAACATTCCCTATAGATCATTTCTAAATGTTTCATTTGGATTTCCACTGTTTACTCTAATGATCTTGAATTTGTAAACAGAGTCATTTTGAACCAGAAAAAAATGGATTGTTTTTTTCCATTTTGAAAATGAAACATTGTGAAACTTTCAAAACTTTTTTTTTCCAAAAAATTTGTAGAGTCGAGAAATTTGTCAAAACTGTATTTTTTGTAAAGAGAAATGCTCTAGTTCAAAGTGTGTTATGCAGGAGGTCTGACTAGATGTTTATACTGATCCCTTCTGGCCTTGGAAACTATAAATCTATTAATTACTTATTGTATTATCTTCCTGGATTGAACAACACTGATTATTGTTTGGGGTTAAAGATTAAAAAACAAGTGGTAGTCTCTCCACTTCCTCCTCACCCTACATGTACAGGGAGAAGGGGGCTGGGTTCACGTTTTAGAAATCCACAAGCTATATCTTGGGCCCTCCTGGAATAAAAAATAAGACCCAATCCTCACCTGCTTTAAATCAGTGCAGCTGCATCAAACCCAAAGTGTGGCAGGTTTTCATCAGCTAAAGGTCTGGCCCTGTGATGCACGTAGCTTCTCAAAGCCTGAATATTTTTCTGGGCTTTACAAGAGCTGCATTAACATATGCCCACATTTTCCCTGCCCAAGAAGAGCACTTGGATACCCGCACTGAGAGGTGTGGTTTAGAACCTTCCTAGTTTTCATGCTGAACTAGAAACAGATGTGCTCAAATGCTGTGAGAAAGGATCAAATACTGCAGTCATGAGTCCCGTAAGGGATGGGTGGGTAGATGGTTCAAAGGCAATCTCGATTACAAATAACCTTTGGGCTAGATCCCCACCTGGTGTAAAAATCAACATAGCTCCACTGAAATCAATGGCACTACCCCAACTGGATCTGGCCCCTCGTCCAAATGCCATGGGCCACGTTTGAAAACCTCAGCCAAAGAGTCTCGCTTTGATATCTGCTCAGCCTTAACTCCATTAGGGACTCTATTACTTCTGCAGGCAAATTATTCCACAGGCTAGCCACTGTGTGGATGCCTCCGGCCTGGACTCCGCCTGCCTTAGTAACCATTCAGCTCCTCCTGTTTCATGTTAATTCTGAAGATGGAACGGTTTTATATGCTCAGATCCTGCTCGGTCTCCGTTTACGTAGCCATAAATAGAACCCATTTTCCTGAAGGCTCAGTGAGTTAATCTCAACACAGCTGTTTCTCCTATTACAGGCCAGTCCCTTCATCTATCAAATCACTCTTCTTGTTAGTTATGATGTTACAGTAGCACATACAGGCCCAACCTACTAGACACTGTCCATATACATAAGGTCTGACTACACTGCAATCAGAGGTGTGGCTGCCGTCTGTGTAGACATCCCCAAGCTAGCTGTCACGTAGCTTGAATAGAAACAGCAGTGAAGCTGTGGCACTGTGGGCTGTCAAACTCTACCAGAGCCCTGGCTAGCCCATGCTGTTGGGCCATCCCTGCTGTTGCTATTCAAGCTAGTTAGATCAAAGCTAGCTTGGGCATGTCTCCACGTGCTGCCGTCACACACCTCTGATTGCAACATAGACATTCACATAGAATCATAGAATATCAGGCTTGGAAGAGACCTCAGGAGGTCATCTAGTCCAACCCCCTGCCCAATCCCCAACTAAATCATCCCAGCCAGGGCTTTGTCAAGCCTGACCTTAAAAACCTCTAAGGAAGGAGATTCCACCACCACCCTAGGGAACCCATTCCAGTGCTTCACCACCCTCCTCGTGAAAAAGTTTTTCCTAATATCCAACCTAGACCTCCCCCACTGCAACTTGAGACCATTGCTCCTTGTTCTGTCATCTGCCACCACTGAGAACAGTCTAGCTCCATCCTCTTTGGAACCCCCCTTCAGGTAGTTGAAAGCAGCTATCAAATCCCCCCCTCACTCTTCTCCTCTGCAGACTAAACAATCCCAGTTTCCGCAGCCTCTCCTCATAAGTCATGTGCTCCAGCCCCTAATCATTTTTGTTGCCCTCCGCTGGACTCTTTCCAATTTTTCCACATCCTTCTTGCAGTGTGGGGCCCAAAACTGGACACAGTACTCCAGATGAGGCCTCACCAATGTCGAATAGAGGGGAATGATCACGTCCCTCGATCTGCTGGCAATGCCCCTACTTATACAGCCCAAAATGCCGTTAGCCTTCTTGGCAACAAGAGCACACTGTTGACTCATATCCAGCTTCTCGTCCACTGTAACCCCTAGGTCCTTTTCTGCAGAACTGCTACCTAGCCATTCAGTCCCTAGTCTGTAGCAGTGCATCGGATTTTTCCGTCCTAAGTGCAGGACCCTGCACTTGTCCTTGTTGAACCTCATCATAGCAATCTAAGTAGACCAGCAAGACAAAGGGAAGGAGAAAGGTATTATTATTAGCCCTATTTCAAATGTAGAAACAAAATGAGGAAAAAATCTTCATAGAAGATATTTCTCCCCCTCTTTTCCAACCAGCCCAAAATATAACACTTAGCCTTTTTATCGGTTGATCCCAAAGCACTTCACCAAAGCGGATAAGCAACTATTTACGTACATGGCCCTCGTCGCTATGACATCTCAGCACCTCATTAATGGATTATGCCCTCGTAAAGAAGCATTATACCCATTGTAAAGATGGGGAACTAAGGGACAAGGTTTGATTAAGTGACTTGCCCAAGATCACACAAAAGGTCTGTGATTCAGCTAGGAATTGAATGCAGTTCTCCTGAGTCCCTGTCTAGTATCCTACCAGCTAGGACACCCTCCTACTCTAACACCATCATGATCCACGTTTTACAGATGGGTAAACTGAGGCACAGAGCAGGAAAGTGACTTGCCCAAGGGTTACCCATGAAGTCAATGGTTGTTCCAGAAACAGAACTCAGGTCTCCTTACTCCACTGCCAGTGTCCTACTGAGAGACCCACCCTGCCTCACTCCTCTCAGGTTAATCCCCAAATTCAACATTGTTTTAAAAAGAGAAGGTGGGTGAAGTAATATCTCCTATTGGACCGACTTGTGTTGGTGAAAGAGACAAGCTTACACAGAGCTCTTCTTCGGGTCTATTCTAAATTAAGCCTGTACTGGGTTTTGTTTTTCTGTGTATTTAATCACGTGGCAGGTTACGAGCTTACAAGGAGTTCATGTTAAGAGGCCATAAAAATGAAAAATTAGTGTTGTCTTCACGGACCCAACACAAATAGCAAAAAAAATATGATTTAACTGACTGCGTTCCAGCAGAGGACAATCTGGCTTCTTTTTAATTCCTAAGTTATGGATTGATTTGTATCTGAATTTTGCACAGAAGTTATGCAACTCCCCAGACGGTACTTAAGGCTGGAAGTATGAGGTGATGACAAATGCTGGAAATGACATAGGAGGGAAAAATGGACTTCAGTGTGTGAGCCATCAGGTTGTCCTGAGACCAATCCATTTCGGAAAGAAATGATGCAGACAAAGAATGACCATCTTACAGTATGGTTTTGCTCCCCGCGGAAGCATGTCTCACGTACTACAAAAAATAAAAAGTGTGGGGGCCAATAAAAATTATTGCTGACGTCAGCTCGAAAAATGGGAGATACCGAATTAATTGTGGCCAGATGTTGCGTAGTCCAAAAATTTTTTTTTTCTTTTGTCGAAGGTAGCAATGTCTGTTGCAGTCTCGCCTTAGCCAGGGCTGGATGGAAAGACTTGTGTCTTTGCAAATAGCCTTTGAAAGAGTTGGAAATACACATGAATTACAGACGCAGGACTGGAAGAGACCACCTGAGTCATCGAGTCCTGTCCCATGACATCACAAGCAACCCTGTCATATAATTCCATTCATAAACTTATCAAGTGCCATCTTAAAACTAGTCAGGTTGTTTTCCCTCACAACTCCTATTTGGGAGGCTGCTCAAGAATCTCACTCCTCTGATGGTTAAAACCTTTCTTCTAATTTCCTGCCTAAATATATTCACGGCCAGTTTACCCTCCTTTGTACTTGTGCCAACATTCTCCTTTAGTTTAAATAGCTCTTCTCCCTCTTTGGTGTCTACCCCAATCGATGTATTAATGAATTGGGTTTTAAAATCTCAGTTCCTCTAAGAATCTCAATATGTTTTCCATTAACTAAGTATGAATTAATTAAACTTTCCATCCATCCTGAGCAGAGAGCTGGTTGATCATTTTTGACCAAAATTTTCTTTTAATCAAAAAAAAATGTTTTTTCCTGAAAATAAACATTTTTCTTGGAAGCAGTTTGTTTTCAGCTACATTGTTTGATTTTTCAGCAGAAGGAAAATATGAAACAAAACAAAAATGTTCATTTCACTTCATTCCAATGGACACTTAGTTTTCAAAAAAACAGAACACCCTGAAAATGTTGATTCGAAATGAGACCCAAAAAATTGGTTTTGTTTAGGATTTTGCTGGTGAAAAAAAAAATCAAAGTTTTCTGTGAAAAAATTTCAAACAAAATCATTTTGTTTCAGTCTTGTCACAGAAATAAAAATGGATTTTTTTCCCACCAGCTCTCTCTGAGACACAAAGAAGTTTATTGGACATATTTTACAGAAGCATGTGTAATCAACCTGACCTGGGTGGACAACAGGATTTGAATCTGCTAAAACGCAAGAATTGCTGTCAATTGAGCTAAAAATCAAAGGGTAATATTGACATAAGTACTTAAGTGACTTAGGAGCCTAAGTCCCGTTTTCATAAGTGATTTGGCTACATCTACACAGCCCACAGCAGCGAGGTTCTGAGCCTGAGTCGACAGACTCGGACTCACGGGGCTCACGCTCTGGTGCAAAAAACAGCGGTGTAGCTGTTGCAGCTTGGGCTCTGACGCTCAGGGAGGGGGGTGGGCCACAACTTAAAAGGGTTGTCTATGCAGCTATTTTTAGGGCCATAGCACAAGCCCAGGTCTGCCAACCCAGGCTCGGAGGCTCACTGACACTGGCTGTGTAGACCTATTCCCAGGCACTTAGGAGCCTATGCCCCAGTTAATGAAACTTATATTCCTCAGGCTCAGATCCCCAAAGGTATTTAGGCACCTAACTCTCGTTGATTCCAACTGACGCCGGTGGGAGAGAGGCACCTAAATATCTTTGAGGATCCAGGCCTAATTGCCTAAGCCTTCCTTGAAAATGAGAGAGACGCTCCTAAGTCACTTAAGTGCTTTTCAAAACTTTACCCCCGTCCCACCACTTCATGTAGGAGTCAACTCATAAACCTCTTAAATGGTCCCACCACTGCAGAGCGACGAAGACCCACTCTCCCGCAGCACGGAGTTACACAGGGAATTTCTCCCAATCCCAGTTCACACAAACACTGTCACTCCCCATTTAAATCCTTCTTTATGATCCACTTCTTACACCATCCCCATAAGAGGTGTCAACAGCTCTACCAGCTCCCCTCACCCGAATTCCTAGTAAGTCCCTTCTCTATACTACTCTGTATACTCTATGGGGCAGAGACCAGCTGCATTTTCGGTATTGTACAGCGCCCAGCATATTGTCAGTGCTTAACAAATTGTAATAATCTCTTAATGGAGAAATTGAGTCACAGAGAAGTTAGGAGAAAGAACAGAGGCCATGCAGGAAGTCAGTGGAAGAGCTAGAAACAAAAAAACAGAAGCCCTAAGTCCAAGTGCCCTGCTCTCACCATGTGACCAAAGTCCTCATCTCCACGGCAGAGAGATATTGTTTTGTGCTCCCAGGCTTCATCAGAGGTAGTAGGTCTTTACAGTCAAGTGAACTCCTCACAATACTCGTTTACCACAGACCTTCCTTCCACCTCACTAAGGTAGTAGAACAAATCAGTCCATGGTTAACTGTTAGAAAAAGCTTTATTCCCTTAATTGTATCCCCCATACGATGGCCTTGACTCTGAATCCATTTATGCTGGACATCCACACTGAAATGAGTACTGGGCTATCTTGATTATCACTTCAAAAGTTTTTTTTCTCTTACTTAATTGGCCTCTCAAAGTTGGTAAGACAACTCCCACCTGTTTATGCTCTCTGTATGTGTGTATATATATCTCCTCAATATTTATTCCACTCTGTATGCATCCGAAGAAGTGGGCTGTAGTCCACGAAAGCTTATGCTCTAATAAATTTGTTAGTCTCTAAGGTGCCACAAGTACTCCTGTTCTTTTTGCGGATACAGACTAACACGGCTGCTACTCTGAAAACTGCAATGAGTGTGGCCATGTTTAGGCCTCTCTGCTCAGTTCTCCTGGTAGTTTTTTTGTTGTTATTTTGGGGCGGTTGTTTGCTTGATATTATGTTTTTAGCCCAGTACCTATGCTGTGTGCCTTCCCAAATCAAAATGTCTTCTGGAAATTTCACTGGTGCTGCCCTGTAGTGACAGACCTCCCAAATAATCACCAGTAACTAGAGCCGGAGGAAAAGTGCCAAAAGATTTTCACGGAAAAGTTTTGAAATTTTTCACTGAAATGTTGAATTTTCAAACAAACAATCTCAAGCAGTCTGTAAGCTGGTCAAAAACAGACAAAATAAACTGTTTTTTCCAAAGTTTTGAAATGTTTTGACCATGACTACCTGTAACAGCATATCCCAAAATAGCAACCAGTCACAATTTCACATATGGCATGTTCTCTTAAGTGCAACTGTAATATAAATAAATAATTATTATTAATAGTATAGACAGCAGAAACATAAAGACAGATAGAGGATACCAGAAGCAAAAGGCATCCAAACAGCAATCTGAAAACACATAACCAACAAGAGGTTGATCCAGCCAACAAGAAAGTTACCATACAGCTGAGCTTAGATTCTTTTTAGTTTGTTGGGGAGCTCTTATATTAACACCCATTAGTATTTCTGTGAATGCTATCCTACCTAGTCATCTGAATGTGAATTCAAACTCCATTCAGCAAAGAACTTAAGCACATACTTAATTTTAAGCACATGAGTACATCCTTTCCTGGATCAAAACCCAAATCAGTTATTTATGACAAAAATGTTAATTCTCCCTAATAGTTTCCCTTTAGAGATAAAAATCCAGTTTAAATTTTGGATGGGGGTCTCAGGAAGGTTGGGGAAGAACATGAGAAGACCTTAAAAGCTGTGTGTGGGGGGGGGCTTATATATATATATATAGTATAAAATATACTATATAATATATTGTTTATATTACATATACGTATATTATATATGTAATATAAACAATATATTATATATATATAATATTTTAACCCAAGAGTCACTCCAAATTAAGGCCTTAATACTGGAAAGGCTTATACCCCTGCTTCTTAACTCAATGCACTGTAAGAATTCACCAAGTCACTGAAGTCAGTGGGACTACAAAAAGTGTGTCATGGCCTATGGCCTTCCAGGATCAGTAGAGATGAATGACAGACCCGCATTTCAAGCAGAGTCTCAAGTAAAAACAGGTGTATTTCAAGGGCCTTTCCAGCTCCGCTCCTAGCTTTGATGCTTTCCATCATGCACAGTCAGTCATTAAAGGAAAGAGATAAGAACGGCAGGTGAGATAACAACTGGTAAATGGCAGGTGAGATATTAAGATAATAAAGTTATAAGAGCTTGGAGATCTGGCTAAATTAACACCCGAGCGTCTGATTCACCATCTTATCCACATCTGCTTAACCCTCCTTCCTATTATAACCAGGATAATAAAAACTTCCGAGGTAATACAGTAACCTCAATAAAACACAGGTGAAAAATCACCCCAGTAAGAAGGAATAGAGACTCCTCCCAAGATGTTATTCAAGAACAAACCAAGTTGCCCTTAGAGCTCTAGAGGGCAGAATAGTCTTAGGGCTAATTCAAACCAAATGCTTAGACCAAAATTCTGCGGCTCTATTTAACTGACTAGTCCCACTGAGATCAACGGGGTAGCTTGTCCGGGTGCCTTTCCTAGGCCCCAGTTTAGCAGACACATGCTTCACGTTGACCATGTTACTAATCCCAGCCCACTAGGCAAAGCTCTTCAAAGTCCAAGTTACAAATTCCCCAGTTTGGGGTGGGATGCAGAGGCAGCTAACACAGGGAAAGCACACAAGCCATTTCAATAACACTTATCATTGTCTGGCGTGTACTTGTCGCTGTGTCCCAGGATATTACAGGTCCCAGGATATTACACTTATCACTGTAATGTCCAGGCCTCTTCCCTCCCAGGTTGTTCAAGCAGAAGCGCTGGACGTGCATTTCAAACAACCCTCGTCCGATGGGACACCATTCGTTAATCACTCCATCTCCCCTCCTATTTATTGTTGAAAGTTACTTGTCAGAAATAAGGACTAACCAGCCGGAGGTGATAAAAACACTCATTGACGCCAAAGGCAAGAGCCCCAAACCACCCTCGGGGCAGCAGGACCCAGTTGGGGTGTCCTGTCCTCCAGCCAGGTGGCCGTGGGGAAAAACTAGACAGAGACTCCAGCCTGCAAGAGCAGCTAAAGCAGGAATGTCTGGACATTCAGAGAACTTTCTATTGTCCTGATTGGGATTTCTGTGCCTTGTGCAGATGGACTCTTTGCTCCAAACTTCTCCCTCCCAGTCTCTTCACCTCAGCTTCGCTCTGCACCTGTCCCTCTTATTTCTCTTCTCCTCAGCCCTGTCCTATGGATCCACTCCTAACTAACTCCCCCCTCCAAAACCAAGAGAAATCATGGAACTAATAGGATATTTGCTGCCATCACATTGTTTGCCCCCCCCCTTGTGTGTTCTTCCCTTCCCCCACCCTATGTCTGTCTTGCCTATTTAGATTGTAAATTCTTTCAGGCAGGGACTGTCTGCTATGCTGGGTTTGTACAGCACCTGGCACAATGGGGTCCCAGTCTTGGCACTGCCATAATAAATATGATTCATAGTAATAATTCTAATAATTCATAATAATGTTAAAAAAAAAATTTTTTTGTTGTCCCTCATGTTAGGTCTTTGTCACACCTTGGGATCCTGCCTTGGCAGGTCAAGAGGTGTTACTGAACATGAAGGAATCCTTTGTGAAATTTCTGGCCTGATTTCCAAAGCCAAGGGTTCTTAACGCCTGGGTAAGCTATAGATAACATTGTGACACCTACCGAATCAAACTTCAGGCTCACCTATCAATTGACAAGTCACCGTTCCATGAGATCCATGTAAGGTAAGAACTAGAAAAATAAAACAAATGGCAGAATAATTGGGCCAGGTTCTTAGCTGGAATAAATCAGTGGCAAACCATTGACTCCAACAGAGCTACGTTGATTTACAGTAGTTGAGAACCTTTCCCCAGAGTGTTTTACGACCAAATCCAAAGCACATTGTATTCAACAGAAAGTCTCCCATTGATTTTGATGAGTTTTGGATTAAACCCTTAAAATGCTTAGTGTGAATCTGCACTACTGCCTACTACTGGAGGGACTCCGAACTTGGAGGGAAGCATTATCTAGGGGTTAGGCCTTTAGCCTGGAATGTAGGTAGGGTTGCCAGGCATGCTGTTTTCAACTTGAATGTCCGGTCGAAAAGGAAACCTGGTGACTCTGGTCAGCAGGGCCGGCTCCAGGCACCAGCCTGGCAAGCAGGTGCTTGGGGCGGCCAATCCGGAGGGGGGCGGCACGTCCAGCTATTCGGCGGCAATTCGGCGGATGGTCCCTCACTCCCGCTCGGAGCGAAGGACCTCCCGCCAAATTGCCGCCACAGATCGCGATCGCGGCTTTTTTTTTTTTTTTTTTTTTTTTGGCTGCTTGGGGTGGCCAAAACCCTGGAGCCGGCCCTGCTGGTCAGCAGGGCTGACCGGACCGGAGCTATGTGGAGCCAGGGCGGGAAGGGAGATAAGCACCACCCAGCTGGAGCCCGTGCCCTGATCCCCATCCCACACACCAACCCCCTTCCCCAGCCCTGAGCCCTCTCCTGCACCCCACACCCCTGCCAAAGCCCTGCACCACCTCCCGCACCCAACCCCCTGCCCCAGCCCTGCACCCCCTCCCTCACCCTAACTCCCTCCCAAAGCTCACACCCCTGCCCCAGCCCTGAGCTCCCTCCTGCCCTTCCTTGGGGAAGAGGGAGCCCCAGACCGCTACCTCTGCGCATTTAGGGAGGGGGATGGGACCCTGGGTCATGGTGTGCCTCAGGCACCAGATTGCCTTAATCCAGCCCTGGGGTTTTGTGTGTAGCACAGGGACAATCATAAAGTCCCAGGTGGCAGTGTGGTCTAGTGGCTAGTGCACTGCACTGGGGCACAGGAGATATTGGATATAGATTCCTGGTTCTGCCACTGACCTAGGGGTGATGTTGGGCAGGTTCTTTCCCTCCCTGTGCCTCACTTGTCCCCTCTGTGAAATAGGGATGATACTTATCAGCTTTGTAAAGTCCATTGAGATCTCCCGCTTTAAAACCACTACATAAGAGCAAGGCGGTATTCTAAGGTGGCTGTGCCGCAGTGTGAAAGCCACCTCTCTCTCTGCCTAGATAGCTAAATCACTCAGGATAAAAGCTGCAATATAAATGACTCATAATACAAAGCTCACTTAGCAACATGCTTCTTTCAGCCACCTTTGGTGTTTCACACATTTCCTTTATTACAAAAACAACACGCTGCCATAAGCCGCAGCCCTGGTCCACCTCAAAGCACCCCTGCAGAATGCTGTCATGTTATTTTGCAAACTGGAGTTCCCTTCCTTGTTTCCTTTTATAGCCGACCTGCCTCAGACTCTGCCCGTCTGCTTCGAATGAGAAGTGAATGAGGGCGCAACGTCAACAGTTGTGAACTCAATGTAGCATTGTGTGCACTGGTTTATAACAGGTGATAGGATTCTTGCAAAGAATTATCTCTGGGCAAGGTTGGCCCATTGATTCCTCTGCCAGCTTTTTGTCAGACAGGTTTGAAGCTGCATATGAGTCAACAGTGTGCCCTTGTTGCCAAGAAGGCTAACGGCATTTTGGGCTGTATAAGTAGGGGCATTGCCAGCAGATCGAGGGACGTGATCATTCCCCTCTATTCAGCATTGGCGAGGCCCCATCTGGAGTGCTGTGCCCAGTTTTGGGCCCCACACTACTGGAAAAATTGGAAAGCGTCCAGTGGAGGGCAACGAAAATTATTAGGGGGCTGGAGCACATGACTTATAAGGAGAGGCTGAGGGAACTGGGATTGTTTAGTCTGCAGAAGAGAAGAATGAGGGGGGATTTGATAGCTGCTTTCATCTACCTGAAAGGAGGTTCCAAAGAGGATGGATCTAGACTGTTCTCAGTGGTACCAGATGACAGAACAAGGAGCAATGGTCTCAAGTTGCAGTGGGGGAGGTTTAGGTTGGATATTAGGAAAAACTTTTTCACTAGGAGGTTGGTGAAGCACTGGAACGGGTTACTTAGTGAGGTCATGGGATCTCCTTCTTTAGAGGTTTTTAAGGTTGACAAAGCCCTGGCTGGGATGATTTAGTTGGGGTTTGGGCGGGGGGTTGGACTTGATGACCTCCTGAGGTCCCTTCCAACCCTGATATTCTATTATTCTATTCTATTCTATGATTCTATGATACTGCACAGGATAATCATGTGAGAAATATCTGAGATTAGATAGATCAATAGATGTTCAGGTAGCTCATTGCCCTGCCAGCCTTTGTCAAAGACCATAAATACATCATCTAATCCTTTTCTCCGTAAGAAAAATTACCAGCTATTGCTTGCAAGATAGAAAGATATGGGGATTTGCCTGCATGCCTTTGTCTTGTACACTTTTGGGTGCTCCGTCACTTTCTCTTCACATGGCCACACAGCTGCATTAAGGAGTCCGTTCGCTCACTTGAATAAGCAGAGAGAATTGGGTTTTCAAAAGCATCTCCCATTGAGCTTTAGCAGGAACTGGGCATCTAACTCCCATAGGCACTTTTCAAAACCCCACCCAAACGTCAATGGGTTTAGCACAAGTCATTAATGGAAACCTTCAAGGAGGAGATTTTCATTTCCCCAGTCCTGTGTATGGTAGATTAGAACCAACAATGGGAAACTGGTTTGGCCAAAATAAGAACCAACCCAAATCTTCCCCAAAAAATCCAAACTGAACCCAGAAACTTCTTTGTAGAGCTCTGAAAAAGTTTGGTTTATTTTTTCCCCCATTCATTTCATTTGGGTCACCCCAATTTGTGTGCGTCTTTGCATGTCTTGGTTTCACCTGGGACTGAAGCAGAAGTACTGAAATAAGCAAGAGGGGTGGGCAGGCCCTCACCAGGAAGGCCTGGGAAACTTGTTCTTGTGATACTTCCAACCTAATTTCCAGGCCAATGAGATTGACATAATAATAGCTAAAGCTGAGATATGTAGAAGGTAACTGACTTGCCCAAGGCTGCATAATAAATCAGTGGCAGAGCAGACATGAAGATTCAAGGATCCTTTTTGCCTAAGCCTATAATTCATCCACCCTGGTTTACAAACTGTAGTCAGTGGCCATGATACATCCATGGAGCTCAGCCTAATCGAGGGTGAAATGAGGTATTACTAGGTGATGTACTCCATGAAAGGACCTCTCTCTAACAAAATGGACCACTGAATGACATAGATGGAGTCTTCCTGGACTGCCCTGGCTCTGTAGGTTTGAGCAGTCTAATGTCTGGATTACAAAGCATGTATTTTCTGTGGTAATTTTTGAAAGAAAAAATATTTTCATTCTTTTCAAAACCTGTCACTGAAACGTTTTGGTTTTTTCACACAAACTATATCGAAAAGGCCTTTCAGTGACCCAGATGGAAAGTGCAGTCAGCAATGGGCCCTAAGCCAGCCTGGCCTCTTGGGGTACGGTAGAGGGAAAATCCAGAACTGCCTTTCGATAGAAGCAGACAGCCCCTTTTATTTGGCATGCTGGGCCCTGATTGGCTGCTGCCTGCTCCCAGCCCTTCCAGTCACTGGAGCACCAAGTCTTGCTGGTTCCATCAGCAGCTGACCTACACCGGCCTTTCTAGTCAACCCTGGAGGTCCCAAACTTGCTGCCTTTTTCTTCTTAAAGGGCTGCTTCCTCAGACAGGGTACACCGAGGGAGCAGGTTTACCAGCAGGGGCAGAAGGGGGGGGAACAAATGCCTGGTACTCCCCCCCCCCCAACACACACCCATGCATGTAAGATTCAAAGAAATTAGTTTAATCTGCAGTAAGGCAGATTTAAGTTAGATATTAGAAAAAGCTTTCTGAATGCAAGGATAGTTAAGTACTGGGATAAGTTACCAAGGGGGAGGCATGGAATCCTCATCACTGGAGGTGTTTAAGAACAGGTTAGAGAAGCAACTGTCAGGGATGGTCTTGCGTTATTTGGCCCTGTTTTAGTGGATGAGATGACGGTCCCTTCCAGCCCTACAGTACTGTGATACGATGTTAACCTCCATCCTTAACAGAATACCCCTCCTTGTCACCCCCAAGAAAAGTGTGTGACTGAAACAAGTCATTAGCTGAGTCCTTTTCCTTTTTAAAAAAAAAATAGGAATCACTCTAAAATGTAGTGCTGAATCTCACTCATGCCTTTGTCTCTTTCCTGTATGCTGCCATGTGTAGCCAGCTCCACGCTCACTGTCTTTACTCACAACATTTACAAGGTGCAAGAGAAGCTGTGCAGCAAACATTCTTAAAAAGGTCCCCTTCCAAAGTTATAAAAATGATACATCTCCCTTGGACATTCCAGGGGCCTTTCAATCCAGGCACAGGGTCTGCGCACCATAGGTTTGGTTCAGAGATGATTTACTCAAGTTCCCAGCCATAAATACGGGCTGATCAATCTTGGCATCTGCAGAACATGAGAGTAGTTTTCAAACTCTAGGTCTACTTTATTTTTGGTATTTTCTTTGGAAGACCTCAAGCTGGATAATTTATGGGGATCTGAAAGAGCCTCCGCACAACGAGAGAGGCCAACAATGATCATGCCAGTTCAGTGACAAAACACATCAAGTGTCAGTCCACACGTCACAAATTTGAGATGAAGCAGCCTGTCTGAAGGCTGCTTTCAGCCACTAATGCCCCCTAGCCTCAGATGAGTGGGTGTTAGGATCAATCTGCTTCAGTTTCCTCTTTGTTTGGTCAGCCACCATTTGGTCCTGTGTCTGGTAGTGTCTGGTAGTTATTGTGATTCCAGCCAGAACATTGATAGTTTCTCTTCACTTGGGGCAATAGTCTAGAGCAGGGTTGGGGAACCTATGGCCCGCAGACTGGATCCGGCCCGCTGCTTAATTTCATCCAGCCCATGCCAAGTCTCTGCGCCGTGGGCTGGAAGCCCCAAGCCTCAGCCCCACTCTCCCCCACAAGGCTGGAGCCGTGAGTGTCAGCTCGCCTCTCTGTGGAGGGAAGCCAGGGTTAAAAGTTCGGTTGGCTCCGCACCTCTCCCAGAAGTGGCCGGCATGTCCCTGCGGCCCCTAGATGCAGGGACGACCAGGGAAGCTCTGTGTGCTGCCCCCACACCCCATGCCAGCTCTGCAGCTCTTACTGGCCGGGAATCACGGCCTGTGGGAGCGGTGCCTGTGGAGTGGGCCACGCCTCCGCCTAGGGAAAGGACATCGCAGGCGCTTATATGGGAGCAGCATGGAGCCAGGCAGGCAGGGAGCCTGCCTTAGCCCTGCTGCGCCATCTACCGGGAGCTGCCTGAGGTAAACGACACCCAGCCAGAGCCCGCACTCTGACTCCCCTTGCCCCAGCCCTGAGCCCCTTCCTGCACTCCAAACCCCTAGGCCCCAGCCCGAAGCCCCCTCCTGTACCCCAAACCTCTCATCCCCAGCCCCACCCAGAGCCCACACCCCCAGCCAGAGCTCTCCTGCACCCAAAACCCCTGCCCCAACCCTGAGCCTGCTCCTACATTCCAAACCACTTGGCCCCAGCCCAGAGCCCCCTCCTTTACCCCAAATCTCTCATCTCCAGCCCCACCCCAGATCCCGCACCCCCAGCCGGAGCTCTCACCCTCTCCCACACCCCAACCCGCTGCCCCTGCCCAAATCCCCAGCCTGCACCCTGAACCCCTCATTTCTGGTGCCACCCCATAGCCCAGGGAAAGCCCCAAGGCTCTGCCTGCCCCTCGGACTGGAGCCACAAGCACTGGCTTGTCCCACTGTGAGGGGAAGCCCCGAGCCGCCACACCCTCCCGCAGGGCTGTGTGTGACCCGTGACTGATTTTTTTCTGTGGGTCAGTGGCCCCTGAGAGAAAAAAGTTCCCCACCCCGGTCTAGAGAGTCAGGAGGCCGGCTACCCTAGTAAAAGATTAACGGATTCCAGTATCTTGGGGTTCAGAACCCTTTGTGACACGGACCTTAATAACCACCCTGCTGGGACGGGCAGGGGAACACATGCTCACCCACTCCTCTGGGTTCCAGTCCAGGCACCCTGTATGAAGCAGTTGTCACCAGCGTCTTTCACCTCCTTACTGCTTCCTACTACATCCCCCTTGCAGGCTGTTTCCCAGACTCACTCTCCTTGATCCTCTTCATCTGGAGGCCCAGCTATCTGGGTGGCTTTCCACCAGTCCCTTGCTGAAAAATCCTACTATCAGTGGCTCCTCTCCCTTCTGCTCTGCAGCCTTTTTCTCTCCCCAGCTGTTGCAGGGCCACCAATTTGCCTCTGTGGAGATGGCAGCTGTCTGCCTTTTAACCCTTTAGCAACCAGGGCATCATGGGGGTCTGTACACCCCATGGCACAGCTCCAGAGGAATTTGTTTAAATTTCTGTTCTAGAAAACAGTAGCCAAGTAAGCAGATCAGAGGGAGTTCACTTCTCACCAAGCTGCCCAATGGCTTACAGAAGAGTTGAGGGATATGGTAATAGTTCACTCACAGGCAAGAAGAGGGTATATAATAATAAATATAATACCTAGCTCTTGCATAGTGTTTTTCATCACCAGAGCTCAATGCACTTTAGAAAGAGGGTCAGTATTATCAGCCCCATTTTACAGATTTGGGAAACTGAGGAACAGAAAGACACTATATTATGGTGATTCACTACTAAGTTCTCCTCGGCACTATAATGATCTGGAGACTGTGTCTTGGAATTGTGTTTCCAATTAGAGTCCATGTCATGAGGGCTAATTAACAGATACTTTTGTTGAAAGCTTCAGCAGACAGGACGACAAATTAGTGAACTCTGGAGAATGAATCCTTCAGGAGTTAGGCCATGTCTCAAGGCCCAAAACTTTTCTACTTCTGCCTCTGCACCACTAAGCTGGCCATTTCTAGCGGTTCATTTTCACATTTTAATATTGTGTTACCTTACCCTGTATCAGCGCTTAGATACTACAATGTTAGGTAGATTAGTAAGTGGTTGTGCCACATACAGGGAAACCTGTCTTTAGCCGGCATTAAAGAAGCCAACAATAATTGGCTGCTTAATAAAAATCATTTCTAGGGCTGGTTGAAAATTTTCCAGTGGACCCTTTTCCCTAATGGAAAATGCTGTTTAGACAAAATTGAAGTGTTTCATGGGAACTTATCTGTTTCGGAGATATATATATATAAAAAAATATATATATACACACATACACACGGGGCCGGTGGAAGGATGTTTCGCGCCCTAGACGAAACTTCCACCTTGCGCCTCCCCCACCCTCCCATCCCTGAGCCCCTGCCCTGAGGCACCCCCCACCCGCGGCAGCTCTCCCCCTCGGCCCTGAGGCACCCCCCCCGCCCCAGCTCACCCCTGCCCCACCTCCTCCCTGAGCACGCCCCGTCGCTGCTTCACCTCTCCCGCCTCCCGGGCTTGCGGCGCCAATCAGCTTAGGCTCCACAAGCCTGGGAGGCGGGAGAAGTGAAGCAGTGACGAGGCGTGCTCGGGGAGGAGGCGGGGCAGCGGTGAGCTGGGGCGGGGAGTTCCCCTGCGTGCCGCCCCTCCCCCCTTGCTGCAGGCGGCCCTCCCCGCGCTCCACTGCCCCAGCTCCCTCCGCCTAAATGCCGGCAGCGACCGGGGCGGCTGAAGATCCGGCCGCCGCGGTCACTGCCGAAGAAAATGGCGCCCCCCAAATCCTAGTGCCCTAGGCGACCACCTAGGTCGCCTAAATGGTTGCACCGGCCCTGTATATATATATATGTCAACATGATAGGTCAACATGAAGAGCTTTGACCTTATAGAAAGGAAGACCTTCAAACTTATTGAAACCAAGCTTTTCGATGAGGTCATTTTAATATTTCTGAAAGAAAATTTTGTTTTGCCAGAAATTTTGAAATTTCGACTTTTCCTTCTGATTCAGGACAAAGGGAAATTTGGAAAGGCCAGAAATTCCCAGGGAATAGAAGAGATTTGCCCAGCTCTAGTCTTTCTTATTTTTAAATAAAGGTGGAGCAGAATTCGATCAATGAACCAGAATCAGTTTTTAGTTACATCAGTGTAAATCCTAAATTTGAGGTAGCGTAGTGTAGTGGGTAGGGCAGAGGCTTAGCCATTAGAGAGACTTAGGTTCAAGTCCTAGCTGTCAGTTACCATGTGGAAATCACTTCACCTCTCTGCTTTTTTCCCCACCCACCCCTTGTCTATCAAGACAGTAAACTCTTCAGGTTAGGCACAGTCTTTTACTAAGTGTGTGAACAGTTCCTAGGACAATCATGGCCTGACCTTGGTTGAAGCCTTGAGGTGCTCCTGTAATAACCCTAATACTAAAATTCTGGATCCATTTTAAGACTCACCCAGTGCTCCGACAAGTGATGTTCAAGGCTTTATAGGAATGTGAGATTGGCAGTGGCTTGTCTAATTAACTTTAGTGAAGGGATCCTGAAAGACAGGAATCGTCAGCCTCCTGTGTTGAGGAGACTGGAGAAGTGAGAAACATGCAAGCCAGCAAGGCACAAAAAAGTCACCATCTGAACAAAGGGATGGTCTAAGTTTACTTGGTCCTGCCACCGCACAGAGGGCTGGACCTGATGACTTCTCAAGGTCCCTTCCCAGCCCTACATTTCTATGATTCTAGAAAAACAAATTCATTGATTAAACCCAAGAAGTCTGAAATACGCATTCTTATTCCCACAGTACAGAAGCAGACTTGGAAGGCCCCAGGGGAAAGACTGAAGGAGCCTTTATCTACAATAAAGGAGACGGTAACAAGGAGCTTATGCCATTGTGCGATTTTATCATGAGTCTTGCAATATTTGGTGTTTTTCTTAAGGCCCCAGCTCCTGGAGTCATGAGACTACGTGAGGCTCTCAGCTTTCATTTTAAAACGAAAAGTATATTTCTAAGGGTACGTTCAGACTACCCGCTGATACAGCGGGTAGCAATCGATTTATCGGGGATCGATATATTGCGTCTCGTTAAGACGCGATATATCGATCCCCGAACGCACTCCCCGTCGACTCCGGAACGCCATCGGAGCGAGCGGCGGTAGCGGAGTCAATGAGGGAGCCGCGGCCATTGATTCTGCACTGTGAGGACCCCAGGTAAATCGATCTAAGATACTTCGACTTCAGCTACGCTATTCAGGTAGCTGAAGTTGCGTATCTTAGATCGATTTCCCCGCCCCCCCCCCCAGTGTAGACCAGCCCTAAACTTCATGCCTGTGGGGAAAAGCTGGAAAAAGCAATCCCTAAAGGTTCAAAAACCAGGAAACCCCACACAGGCTGGTCAGAGGGGAAACCACAATGCATCATAGGAGATGAAGTCCAGCCAGGAAACCTGGCCCACAGAAGAGACTGCAATGTGGCACCACAGGGAAATGCAATTTAATACTGACCTAACTAGAAACAAAATGTTTCGGGTCAGTTCAACAAACTGAAATATATTGATTTGGGTCAAACTACCCCCAACATGGAATATTTCGTTTCAGTTTTCCCAATGAGAAAAATCAAAATATTTTAGCAAAAACCTGAGAAAAAGTTTCAGTTTTGTGGCAACTTATCCCTGCTGTCTGCTTTAGGAGTAAAAGGCAGGCGTGAGGACAGTGGCGAAGTGGGAGGAACGGAAAGGACTAAGCATACATCGTTCTCTTTTCATCTGTGCATGTAACCTGAGTTGGCATTAAGATTACTAACCAGACGTGTTGGCACATCCGCCTCAGAGCAACCAACCAGGGGCAAGATCTGAGGATCTAGACTTGCGGAGTGATGCCCGTGTCTAATCTCAGACTCCATCAAATTTAGATAGGGAAGGAATTCCGACGGCCAAGAACTACTGAACGTGGTTTTGAAGGGACATCTCTCTTTCTTTTACCACCGACACACATTTGCAGTCACAAAGTGACAGCTGGCCTGTCCCTCACTAGCCAGCCGACTTCCTCATGGACCATCCTCCGGGGTCCTCTTTTGCAGTCTCCGATTCTCCTTTCTTTTCTTTTAAATGTAGCTGTCTTGAAACATTCCAGCAGTGTAATGGTGAATGCATAAAGCCCTCTTGTATTCTCAGCACAAATCTTCCCCCGTTCCCCCCCCTTCTCTCACACACTATATTTCTCTGTGTAAAAGAGGGCAAGCAAGACCGGGGGGAATCGATAACTGACACCCATCAGTCCCGGAGTCAGTGTTTACAATGCCACCTTCTGACTTGAGAGAGAGAGAGAGAGAGAGAGAGACTATGTGCAGGGATCCTTCAGGGTTTAATACTCCAATTGTTACCTCCTAATTCAAGCACAGGGCTGGCTCCCCTTCTGGCCCCTCCTTCCACTCTCGAGCCTGACCTTCGCCTGACGCGCCCCGCAGCTAGTGACTGAGCCGTCTGCGCCGCAGATTTAAAAGTCATGGGAATGGGATTTTCATAAATGAATTGGTTCTCTTTCCCTTCCCCTACCCCTGCCCCCCCCCCTTTCCTTGTATGTCCTAAGGAAGCTCCTCAGAGCGGCTCAGACAGGAGTGGGCATGGGCAGAGCTCAGTGTGGGAGGCTATGAGTAGTCTGTGGAACATGCAAAGGTTAGTCCAGTCAAGAAAGGACAAACAAACGTGAGGTAAAGTTAGCACTGGAGAGAGTCACAAGTGGGCTCTGGTGCAAAAGTCTTTTGCCCAGAGGAGCTGGGATGCAGCCTGTGTGTGCACACATACATGTCACAGCAAACACATTGAGGGCTCATCGCAGACGTGCTAAGCAACACAAGTGATGGAGAAACAACATGAAGACAGAAATACAATTGAACAGTTTGTTGTAAGAATCAGGGGCCTGCACATGAATGCTTCAGGGCATGAGCTGACCGGCACCATGTGGGCTGGGAAGAAATTTCCTGATGGGTAAGTTCTTCCATAATTGCCCACTAGAGGGTGTGTCGCCTCTTCTTCTGGAACATCTGGCACCGGCCACTTTTGGAGATGGGATACTGGACTATGGGTCTGATCCAGTAGGACAATAGCTATGTTCCCATGCGTTCCTTGGTACCTAATGGACGTCAATGGAGCTAAGGCCATTTAAACTAGCTGTTGAGTTAGCCCCCAAACCTTTTTAATGGTTCAAAAAGGTACGTTTGAGTCACTGCCCTCTCCCCTCCCCACCCCCACAACTGTTAATTTTTGCTCACTTCCTGATCCCTTCTAAGACTAGATGCTAAAAGTGCTGAAACAGCATAAAAAGGTATTTCTTGAAACATTCCCAGGCCGATGGGAAGCAGGCAGTACCAGAAATGTCATAAGTGAGTCTATTCCCATGCTATTTCCGGCACCACTTTACAAATCCAAGAGTTTTGTGTAGTTCAGAGTAGCATGTGAAATGAACCACAAACCAATCTCCTCCCCCTCCCTAAGTGAGTTCCATGTGCCATGATATATGAAATCACAGTTCATCTTAAAACAGGAGGCATTTAATAAAGAAAACAGTTACAAATTCTAGACAAGCAAACAGATTTCCATTGTTGTTGTAGCCATATTGGTTCCAGGATATTAGGGAGACAAGGGGCTGAGGTAAAAAAAGATATTACCTCGCCTGCATTGTCTCTCTAAGCAGATTTCCACACAGATTGATTTCCAGTTTTGTCTCCTTTGTCTACCAGGAACCATACCCTCCCTGGAACTCTATACAGCATAGAGACACGTCTAGCGTCTGGATAATATACTGCAAGTAAACACTTAGGCCTGGTCTACACTGGGGGGAGCGGGGGATCTAAGTTACACAACACATGGCTGTGTTCACGTAGCTGAAGTTGACGTACTTAGATCTACTCACCGCGGTGTCTTCACTGCGGTGAGTCAACTGCTGCTGCTCCCCCATCGACTCTGCCTGTGCCTCTCGCGATGGAGGAGTACAGGAGTCGACGGGAGAGCGTTCGGGGGTCGACTTATCACGTCTAGACTAGACGCGAGAAATCGACCCCCGCTGGATCGATCGCTGCCCGTCGATCTGGCAGGTAGTATAGACATACCCATAGTTATACAATGCACCTCTAACAGAAACACAGTATACATACCACGTCCTTCATAATTGTGTTGTAACACAATGTAGTTTCATAGTCCTCCTGTTGTTTTATCCCCAGAACAGACATGATTTCTACCCACCAATTCATCCAGGGCATACATGGGGAGTCATCCACCATTGTCTGTGACATATATATTCAACATGGAGTGAATTACAATTACAAATTTTCTACAAAGAGTAGAAAACTACACATTAGCCCCTGCCCTAGACATCCTAGGCTTATGCTGCTTGAAATGTACTGTGATATTTTTAAAATCCTCCTTCTTCTTGTGACCCTGCAGGTTAAAAAAGGCCCTGATTCAGAAAGCCATGTGCTTAGGTTTGAGCATGTGTTTAAGTCCCATTGAAGTTAAATAAGGTCAATGGGACTTAAGCACGGGATTCAGTGTTTTGCAGAATATGGACAAATTTAAGCATACCTTGCATCAAGTGAGGATATACACCGTGAATGGGCAAACAGGTTTGATTGACTGGTCAGTTCTTTTGCCCAGAACTCAAGTTGCACCCAAATTAAGCACCAGATATTTAATAAGAGTTTAGTCTCTTGTTAGAGTCCAACTGCTCAAGAGGTTGCTTGGAACCACGTATACCACCTTCTGCTCATGTGCTTACAGTTATAAGCACATACTACGTAGGCCTGTCGCATACATAACATGCATCTATGAACCCTTTATAAATGTACGCTTAAGATAAAGAATGGCCAAGGTCGCACTATCAGTACGTTATTACTGATATTCAGCTTAATTTTTCCCTTTCCTAATTGCATACCGTTACTATTAGTTATAGTTTCATTCACAGCCCTAGCAAATTCCCCACTTCCTTTACAGCTACATACCTCCTCTAGACTGTTATCCTGTTTCCCCCTTAAGTCATCATAACTAGAGCTGAACACAAAAAAATGGAGTTTTCAGTTCATTGGCCATTTCAAAAAGTCAGGGGGAGAAACTGTTCTGGATCGGTCCAAAAATGAATTTTTTGGGAATTTTCATTGAATCGACAAATAGAACAAAGTCATTGTGGTCGAATGAAACATTTTGCTTCAACCAAACTGAAACATTTGATTTCCATGTTGACCATTTTAAAATGTTTTTGAAAATTTTTGAAACAAAATTCAAGGAAATTTTGAAACAAAAAATCATTTCAAACTGAAAAATCAAGATGTTTCCTTGAAAAAAAATATCAACATGAAATGTTGATTTTTTTTCCCCCTAAGAGAAAAACAATTTAGCAAAAACGACACAAATTCACAGAATGATTCGGTGTCATCCAATCCATTTTTCTCACTGAAAAAAGTGTTCAATGTGAAAAATTTCATTCAGTTCTAGTCATGACATATATTCTTTAACTACCTTGTGGCTCCATTGTTAACATGTTAGTCACATGAATGAGCAATTACTCATCCAGATAATGCCACTGAAGTCAACGGGACAATTCAAGGAAGTAACTGCTCACTAATGTGAGTAAGAAGTTCCCAGCCTGACATATAGAGTATGTCTCAACTGCTGGCAGCTAATCTCGCAGCCTGGGTGGACAGACTTGTGCTAGAAGGACTCATGCTGGCAAGCTAAAAATAGTTGCCAAGACATTGCTTTGACATTTGCGCTTTGGCTAGGAAGCCCACCCCCCTCATAGTCTTCAGAGCCCAAGCTCCAGCCCAAGCCAGAACATCTACTTTGTCATTTTTAAGCACACTAGCTCAAATCTGACCACTGCCAGAAGCTCGGAATGGACAACAGGAGATGGGTCACTCAATGATTGCCTGTTCTGTTCCTTCCCTATGAAGCATCTGACAATGGCTACGGTTGGAAGACAGGCTACTGGGCTAGTTGGACTATTGGTCTGACCCAGCATGGCCGTTCTTAGGTTCTTACCCAGGCTACGAGAGTTGGTCCCAGCAGCTGTGAAGACATACCCTTACGCGCTGCATCTATAAATGGTGCCTTTCCTGTGAGGCTCTCAAAGCACTTTTACAAAGGTTAATGAAGCCGTGGCCACCCCCTGGTGAGGTAAATATTGTTGTATTGGTTTAACAGATGGGGAAACTGAGGAACAAGAGGGTCAAGTGGCCTGTCAAAAGCCACAGAGCCAGGAACAAAATCTGGGGAAATAACATGTTTTGCTTCTACTAGCAGATTTTCAAGCCAATATTGTTATAGCCCATATTTCTCAACCTTTTCAGGTTGGTGGCCACTTATTTGAAGTTAAATGTTTTCACAACCCCTTTACATTTACCATAAAAGAGGGGGGAAAATCAATGCTAATCATGCCAAGCCTAGATATTTGATTTGTGTGCATGTTTCGAGAGGCTGACAGAAAATACTTGACTTTGAAGGGGAAGGGTGTGGGGTAGCTTTCCTTTGTTTTAGACTGTAATGAAATTCTCACAACCTCATCACCGTCCCCACTCCTGTGACTCCTTTCCTTGACCCTGCTGAGGGTCACAAGTCACTGGTTGAGAAACATTGCCAGAGTCCATTGGGATGACTTATACAGCCTCCCACACTGAAGTATCTGTGCACCCCAGGAACATGGATTGATTTACCCTCACAACAGCTCCGTGAGGTAGGGAAGCATGACTCTCCTCATCATCACTGGCCTGGTTTTACAAAAAGGGAACTGTGGCCCAAAGGTTGTCTAAAGATGTCTGAGGTACAGCTGGGACTTGAATGGAGCTCACCTAAGTCTCACTGCAGAAGGACCTTCCATACTTTCTAACCAGGCTGATTGGGGGTGAGCACCCACCAGAGACAGCCTCCGATCCATGATGTTGCCTCTCACCAGACGCACCTTACAAGCCAAATGCTCCTCTGCTTCCTAGCAGAACTCTCTGCCAGAAGCAGTCTTATCTGAGATTGACATTGGTTTTGACTTCTGCAGGACACAGCAACCAGCTGCAGGGGAAAGGGAACAGAACCACCATGCAACTGAAGATTTTTTCCCCTTGATTATTATGCTCCTGAGCGAAACGACACAGGCCCCGCTAGTAAATATCAGTGGCTGGCCGCTGACTCACCGCAGGGGAAGAGAACACAAAGGGCTGTTTTTTCTCCCTGTGTTATCACTGTAACATGTTTGCCCTCTGATGACAGATTTCCAGGTCTCCACCTTCTCATCTGAGCTGCTAGATGCTTGCTTGATTACCAAGAAAAACCTACACTGGGATTTGCAATCCTCATTCAATAGCTGAGAGTTTGGCTAAGAATAATAATAATAATAAAAAAACAGCGAAAGAAAAAAAAACACCTGTGTTCAGCTGTAATGGGAAAGGGGGCACAGAAAACAGTCCCCGTCCTCATCAGCACACGGATTAAGGATCTTGTGTTAACATAGCTTTTATCCTTATCTCCTAGCGCCGAGGCTTAGTAAGAAGTCCCCTTTTAACAGATTCCAGGTCTCTCTCAAGGCGCCTGTAATACGTGGATTAGGGTCTGTGTTATCAGAATATCTGATTTTTTTTTTTTTTACTTAGTGATGAACTTTCTAAATTCAACAGGCCTCAATTCTCCATCCTAGCTCAGCTACATTTGGCTCAGGATCAAAGTGGGAGGCAACGGTTAAATTACCTTCAGGCCTACTTGCACTCTAGGATTGGCGGGCGGGGTGTGGGGGGGAACGCGAGCTATGAGGCTCCAGGTATAAATTACAGCAGCCTCGAGGGTGCTCTAAGCTACTGTCAGCTTCAGTGCTCCCACAAGGGGCAGTCCAGCTGCCAAGATAAGGCAGAGCACAGAGGCACTCTAGCAACGCCCGTCATCCCATGGTACCCCTGACACACCCACTATGTCAGGGAACAGTCTAAAGTTTAACCCTTTTTCTAGCGCTACACTGTGCAGGGAATCTGCTTGTATTCCTGGATGCTAGTTCCACTGTCTCTACAGCCCCTTTAACCCACTGGGTCATAATATAAAAGAGAATTGGGACCAATGGGCCTAATTCTGCCCTCCTTCCAATAAGAGTCACAGGGTTGGAAGGGACCTCAGGAGGTCATCTAGTCCAACCCCCTGCTTAAAGCAGGACCAAGTCCCAACTATCTATCTAGATATCTATTTTTTTGCCCCAGATCCCTGAAGGATTGAATTCACAACCCTAGGTTTAGCAGGCCAATGCTCAAACCGCTGAGCTAGCCCTCCCCCAGTCACTCCCCTTCAAACCAGTGAGAGTGATCCCTTCTCAAGATCAAGCCCTCTCTATTCTTCCACCAGCCCTTTCTCAACAAGAGAGGATGGAATACAGTAGCCACAGCTCTGCTCTGCCCTGACATGGCCATTACACTCATTGAAGTCAAAGGGGGAGGGCAGAATAGACATAGGCCAAGATGTGCTTTACTGGAGACAAGCAGGTTACTACCTTTCAGGCCAGTCCTGCCCCTCTGTTGCATGGTTGGGCCTGAACCAAAGTGCACTGCTGTCAATGAGAGATTTCAGTGGCTTTTGGATTGGGCCCTTCAGGTTTAGAAAGCAGTAGAACCCGTCAAAAGAGAGGGACTGCCAAGCCCGCTCCCGGCTCCGCAGAGGGTCTCGCCGTGGCATCGCAGTTGTGGGTCGGGGCGAGGGCAAGGTCAGTGGGTCTGTGAATGCTGAGAAGCCATCTGGCAAACCTCCCCATGCAAGGCTTACATAGTAGATCGCAGGGTCTGGGTTTAGCCAATGGCTGCTGTCATGGCAGTGACCACTCTGTCCTCTGCTTGGAGGGAGATCTTTCCACCCCCTCCCTAGGTTCCTCTTTAGGGCCCCCAGATAAGGCCTGCAGGTCACAGGGAACCAGATTGGGCACCTCACTGAGCAAAGCCAGGACCATTGTCTGTGGGATTTTTAACCAGCACAAGCCACTTGCTGTCTCTGCCTGTCCTTCATGTGCATAACAGAATGTCAGCCCAACAGTAATGTCCGCAGAGGCTTTTCCTTTTGGCCTAGGATTAATATAATAATAGATGGAGATATACCTATCTCATAGAACTGGAAGGGACCTCGAAAGGTCATCGAGTCCAGCCCCCTGCCTTCACGAGCAGGACCAAGGACTTGTCTGTACTTGTTCTCCATCCGTGACTTGAACAAAGGTGCTGGCAGTCTGCAAGAGCACCCAGCAGATTAGGTCCAGTTATGTGTCCTTCTTTCTCTCTGGATGACTCTGAGTGTCTGAGAAGGGGCAGACCTTGGCTTTTCTGAATATGCTCAGATGGAGAATGGAAACAGTGCTGGAGAAGACTACCAGCTGGGATGAGCTCAGAACGGCTCCCACTAGAACAAGGGAAGGTCAGGAGAAGACCCATGGCACAACAAGCTGCTTCCTGGTATACCCAGACGATACAAATGGATTTATTCTATGCTAGCCTGCCACCATGCCACTGTTATAAAGAGGGGATCTTGTCCTCACTTAGCTTTCATGACCCTGTCCGCCTCCTTTTCTAATCGCTCCATTCGGGTTTGGTTTGGTGGAGCCTCATCAACAGCCTCTACAGCTTTTGCCGTTGGTTCAACGGGACCTGGATCTCCTCTGAAGATCACGTTGCTAAGTACCTGCACAGACATGTCTTTTTCCTGGAACAATATTGTGGGGCTTGATGTTATGGGCATTTACGAGCTTTTAATTTGATAACTTAATTCCTTTCACCATCCCTAAACAAAACATCAAAATGATATAAATTCTACAAGGGAAAAATCCAAAACAAATAGGTAACAAGACTTCATGCCAACAAGTGTGTGTGTGTGTGTGGGGGGGGTATATGTCTGTATTGGAATGATAATCTTGATGATGACCCCAACACCATGTTACTTTAGCTGGAACTTGATTTTATATTTTCCACTGAGTTTGATTATGGTAACCATACAATTTATATACAGATAACCAATGTATTGTCATATAATAAAACATTGGAGCTATAATGTAGTGATTACTCCTACGGTAATATCATGGTGGTTTGCTCAGTGAACTTCTGAATTTCAATCTGGGTTCCATCAAACAGGGCACATTGCCTGACAAACTGCAAATCAAAATGATATCTATCTAAATTAGTGACAATTAAATTGTTCATTGACAAACATACCTATTGATGACTGACTTTTGCAAAGATTGAACCTCTACAGTTTAGCGTCGCCCTGCCTATCTGGTCTTTTATTTTGCAGCACCGTCAACCCCCCACCTTGACTTTGCCAACACTGCCAACCTTTGCTAGGCGCCAGTCCACATCTCCCTCAGATATCTCCACACTTCTTCCCATTATGACCTCTAGGCAGGGGAGAAACTCCCTGCAAAACCCTACAATCCTCCTTCAGGCTCATCTTAGCTGAGCTACCCGCAATCCGGTACCAGCTGACAAGGCGAGGCAGCTGGTGAGCTGAGACCTCTCATGCATGTGCAATAGTGTCTTGTCCATCTGTTGCATCATGTCATATAACCTAGACAGTGAGCTGTTTGGGACAGGGCCTTCCTTTGACCTGCCATTCTGGATGGTGTGCAGCACAACTGCTTGATGCCTACAGTGATACAAATATAGACATCATTAGTAAAAATCAAGACCCAACCTCCCAAGAGGTGATCAGGACCTTGCAAAATAAGGGCCTTAAGTAGTGAAATCTTCAATGAATCCTCTCAATCAATAATGAAGAACATAGGGGTTCTCATCCATGGCTACAATAATATAAAGAATAAGTACATAATAAACACAGAATGAAATATTGCAGCAGTGAGCGCTTCCCAACTTGATACCAAACCATGATTCCTCCCCATGTTTTATTTTTAAGCCAGTTGAGCATCAGTCTCGCTCTAGTTTCCATTTACTCCCCAGAATCTCGATGGTGACATTTCAGGAGCGTTGAGATGCCTCAGATCTTTTCAAAAAAAATTACAGCCTTCATCTTCATGTGCTTCAGTTTCCCACCCCTTGTCTGTTTATCCTTTCAGAAAAGCACTTGAGCAAGTGCCAAACCCACTTAAACATCAGCACATGTCCAGATGCTTTGCTAAACCGTGATGGCCTTAGGCACAAGATTAAAATAAAGCACATGATTACATGCTTTGCTGAACTGAGACTGCAGAATATAAATTCTTCAAGGTAGGTTTTGTCCCTCACTATGTGCATGTACAGCACCTAACACACTGGAGCCTCTAGGAACCATGGTAATATAATTAATAACTCACAGAACTTATCCTTCATAGAGATGGAAAATACTAGTTAGGTCCGTCACATGCTGCTAACAAATGATTTTTCCCTATAGCATGTTCTGGGGTACTTTGTCTTGGGCTAATTTTTAAGTTTCTCCGGACAATGGGGCAATTTCTCGCAAACTATAATATTAATACATACCTACATCGTATACAATGTTTTTCAAATATGGATCTTAAAGCACTTTACCAAGGGGGTCAGTATCATTACTGTTATTTACAAATGGGGAATTTGGTACACAGAGCGAGGAGGTGACTTCTGCAAGGTCACCCAACAGGTCACCCAACAGTAGCTGAGATTAGAATCCAGATTTCCTGAGCTGCCGTCCTGAGCGCTATCTACTAGGCCATGCTGCCTCTCTTATAACTCTCAGTCTAATAACTCAAACTATTTATTAAGGTTTATCTCAGTCTTAATTTCCTCTTTGCCTAATTTCATCCTGTTATTTATATCCCTTGATCCATTCTAAACAAATCCTCTCCCTCCATGGGGTTTTTAATACTCGTCTTTGGGACACATGGCCTAGATGCAAAGCAAATAATTAAGTCCAAGAACCCTGATCATCCATAATGAAGAAACTTTATTGATAACTGATGTTCTGATAGCCTTTGAAATTTGGGACTCGTTTAGCTTTGCTTTTCTGCTGAACCTTTCATACAGTTATGAATGAGCAGACAGGTGTGGGGGTTTCACTGGGTTTTGGCTTTCTTTTCCTGGAACCTTAGTAATGGTTTTTTGGAACCAAGTTTGATCAAAAACACCAGAGTCATTTTGGTTCATATCCCCTCCAGGAATACCCAGCGCTCCGTGTTAGTTTCGCTTTGCTTACTCGTTCAGATCTTTGCACAGCGAGGGCTCCAGCTTTCATCTCAGCGGCTCCACTTCCTCATTAGAAAGGGATTAGTGGAGTCACAGCAGCAAACGTACCTGCGTTGCTGCCCCTCAGCAGCGTGAAACCTTCCTGAGGAAGAATTTTAGGAGAAGACGGAGAGTCAGAAGACTTGCTTCTTCCTCAGCCATTAACTAGATCTGTGTGGAACTTGGCAAACTCAGCTCTCAGGGCATTTGTGTAACTTGTTTTTTTGTTTTTTTTTAAATAAACATTTCTGATTCTGAAGCTTTATGCATTTGCACCAATTGAGTTTAGCTTTAAATACCCAATGGACTTTCACAGGAGGGCTGGCCTCAGAACTACGACATTGGACTCTGTCAGCTCTGCTGCAGGAGTGGCTTAATCTCTGTGCCTCGATTCCCCTTCTGTAAAATGGGGATAATAATTCTCTCTTGCCATTTGAGACTGCAAGCTCCTTGAGGCAGGGAGCGTTCCTTATTGTGTGTCCATACAGCACTAACCCATCGGGCATATCTACACTGCGATCAGAGGGGCAATTTCAGCTCATGCTGACACACCAGAGCTAGCTAGCATAGGTACCAACAACAGTGAAGCTGCAGCAGCAACACAGGCTGTACAAGGACCTAGGGTATTGTGACGAAGTGAGAATGTTCTAAACGTTTTCTCTGAATACTGTGTGGGTGCCTCAGTTTCCCCTATGCATTTCTTAAGTATCTAGGTGGTGGGATAAGGGTGTGTGATGGTTGCAGAGCCTTAGAGGGCCAGTGTAATGCTGTCTGCACAGAGAATGGCTGACACCCTGTCTCCTGGCAACTGATGGCCTGGGCCCCTCCCCTGCAAAGGTGCCAACTGAAGGTGTTGGAGAACAAAGAGATCAGGTGACCTCCTGGCCTGGGAAAGAGACAAAGGCCAGAGGAGGGGCTGGACAGTTTCAGTTTGGAGCTGGCTGGGGAAAGAGAGGGAGGCCCAGACCCGGAGTCTGGCCTCCCTGCCCCCAAGATGGACCTGACTTTGGGGTCCTGTTTCTGTACCTTCAAGCTCTGTTTCAAACTGTGTTCCTACCATCTAATAAACCTTCTGTTTTACTGGCTGGCTGAAAGTCAAGTCTGACTGCAGAATTGGGGTGCGGGGCCCTCTGGCTTCCCCAGGAGCCCCGCCTGGGCGGACTCGCTGTGGGAAGCACACGGAGGGGCAGAGGATGCTGAATGCTCCGAGGTCAGACCCAGGAAGGCGGAAGCTGTGTAAGGTTCTTGCCCTGGAGACAGTCGGCTCACAGAAAGGAGGCTTCCCTAGAGTCCTGACTGGCTTCATATGGAGTAGTTCCAGAGCATCGCCCAGTGACTCCGTGACAGGTATGTATTCAAGAAGCGTGATCGACGGCGGACAGGATCGAACCGGGGATCTCTAGAGTTTAGTGTACGAGCCTCTACAGCATGAGCTAAAAGCCAATGGCCTGTTAGCTAAAGCTGTAGAGCAAATTCATTTAACACTCTTTAAGTGGTCTCAGTGCCACTAGCTGGGCCAGAACACCACCCCCAGAAGGTGTGTGGATTACACAGGTCCAAGCTGAAGTCCGTGCTGTTGCAGCTTCACTGCTATTGGTACCCAAGTAGCTAGATTAAAGCTAGCTCAGATATGTCTGCACATGCTGCAATCACCCCTCCGGTTGCAGTGTAAACATGCCCAATGAAACCTTGACCTCGGATGGTGCCTCTAGGTGGGACAAATAATAATATTTAAAGGCCACTCAAAATTTGCCCCAAATTCACTTGAAATTTGGCCCAAATCCTCTTGAAACACCATGCTGAGTTTTAAGATTTTGTAATGGAGCCTGACACCAGGTGGGTTCTTTTGTGGCAAATATGAATTGAAACTTTGTTGCTAATTACAGAATGTCAGGGTTGGAAGGGACCTCAGGAGGTCATCTAGTCCAACCCGCTGCTCAAAGCAGGACTAATCCCCAGATCCCTAAATGGCCCCCTCAAGGATTGAATTTACAACGCTAGGTTTAGGGAGCCAATGCTCAAACCACTGAACTATCCCTCCCACCCAATGCTGGGAATGATTTTACAGGGATAAGATAATGGGAAGTAGAAGTAGGCAAACCCTTTCATATAAAAAAGTTCTAGCTCAAATCTCGCACTAAGTTACAAATCTGTGGTTGTGAGTATTTTGGGGGAAAGTTGAAAAACGTAAACCATGTACAAACACAGAGATTTCATATCCATTCCCGGCTGCAACCGGAAGAAGCAACACCATGTGCTAGGACAGTTCTTATGGTATTTCCATCCGGTCTGAAACCCAGATAACACTGAATCAATTGCACAGGATAGCTTGATCGTTCAAGATGTCCCCTCACCAAATAGGTTTGAATCAACATCTTCTGTGGATCAAGATTCTCAGCTGATGTAAATCAACGCAGTTTCTATTGGACTGGAAGAGCTCTCGAGGTCCCTTCCAGTCCTACAATTCTATGATTCTGTTGAAACCGATGATAATTTACGCCAGTTCAGGATCCGGGTCCAAACTTTGCAACACTGTGTGAACAAAACCACCGAACTTCAGAGTTTGACCTATGGCTGTCCACCCCTACCGGCAGTAAAAGACAGAGGAAAGAAAAACAGGGACCAGCAACAAGCTGTTTTATTACTTTCAGAAAGCCTCCTGAGACTTCTCTAGCTTGGAGAGCATCCAAAGGCTTTTCTGTAGTTCTAAAGGAGCTACTGCAAACAGCTAGCTGGAAAGTCAGAGGATTGGCGGAGGGTGAAAGGCTCGGATTTTTCCCACCTATAGGCCTGAGATGAGGTAACTCACCCCACTGAAAAACAACGTTGGCTGTTGTAGGTGGCCTCTGTCAAAGGCGAGGCTCTCTCCTGGACCTCAGGCAGCGTTTTAAGTCCAAAGAATTAGGGAGCCTGACTCATTCTGCCGAGTTGGCATTCCCACACCATGCCTGAGAAGGACAATATCCCATCAGTGTGGAGCCCCGGGTGCTCATGGCCAGGCACTCCTGACTGTCACGGCCCTGCTTGTGAGACCTCGTCTGTTCTTCTCGGAGACGTTGGGTGGCTTGCTGTTTTTTTATTTTCCTTTTTCCCCTTCCCAACTCTGTTTTTAAATGACTCCTTCTTTAATGGAGAGAGAGAGGCTCCTGTTTAATGTTCTGACAGGCCCTGTGGGCTCTGCTAAGGCATTCAAAAGTGTCCCCACCTGGGTGGTCTTGAATCAAGTACCTGGCAATGCCAGGCAAGTGACATTAGGCAGTTTCCAACTAGGTACACAACCCCCCACCTTTTTCTTCATCTCTCACTCCCAGCCCTCTCACCCCCAGCCCCCACCCCTTTCTTGCTGGCCCTAGCTCTCGTAAAATTAACGTTTTCTTCAGTCCACACCTCTCAATGCAGCAATCACATTCACTCTCTCTCTCTCTCTCTCTCTCTCTCTCATTCCGTCAGCCTCTCTCTACTGGCCACAGTTATAACCCTCTGGGTGGCAGTAGGAGAGTATGTGGCTTCAGATTCTTTGGCTTGTGTTGTCTACTGCAGACTAAAAGCTTCACGCTGGTGCATCCATGGTCTTTCCCACGCTGTAATCGCAGTCCTGAAGACTGAAGCCTTCTGAATTGTACTAGCACAGCCAGAAGCAGTGTAAGAGTCTTTAAAAAAAAAAAAAAAAAAAACCTATCCCCACAAGTGGGAACTCATTGTCCATGGCCCACTCAGCCCTTGAGTCTGCTAACAAGGATGACAGTCAGTGCCAAGAGTCCTGCATTCAGGATGGAAGAATCCCATGCATAGATAGGTATATCTCTATAATCTAATCTAGCTCATAGAACTGGAAGGGACCCTGGGTTTAGCAGGCCAATACTCAAACCACTGAGCTATCCCTCCCCCCTAATGAGGGGGGATTTGATAGCTGCTTTCAACTACCTGAAAGGAGGTTCTAAAGAGGATAGTTCTAGACTGTTTTCAGTGGTAGCAGATGACAGAACAAGGAGTAATGGTCTCAAGTTGCAGTGGGGGAGGTTTAGGTTGGATATTAGGAAAAACTTTTTCACTAGGAGGGTGGTGAAGCACTGGAATGGGTTTCCTAGGGAGGCGGTGGAATCTCCATCCTTAGAGGTTTTTAAGGCCTGGCTTGACAAATCCCTGGCTGGCATGATTTAGTTGGTATTGGTCCTGCTTTGAGCAGGGGGTTGGACTAGATGACCTCCTGAGGTCCCTTCCAACCCTGATATTCTTTGATTCTAATGGGCTTTCTAGGGATGTACACCTTCATTGACTAGTAACTGACCAAAACCCACTAACACGTTCTCAGTTAGGCTAACAAACAGAGTATCTATGGTCAGACAACTGCATAGTGTGAAGGGAAATTCTGTGCCATTTCTGGTAGTTTGGCATGTGCACACGGGTCAATTTTCATTATTAGAATGATTTCAGAGGCAGGGACTGTCTCTCATTAACTGCATGTACAGCATCTAGTACAATGGGCCTCCAATTCCAGTTGGCTCCTCTAGGCACAGCTGTAATAAAATTAACAACAGCCAGTGGTAGCTCTATGTCTTTTACTGATAGACAGAAGACTCGCTGAGGTTCACCCCTTCAAGAAGGAGTGGAAATAACTCCCTTTAAAAGAAATTTGATTGTGTGTGCGTGCAACCCAGAGAGAGAGAGAGAGAGAGAAAGTAGAAGATCCTGGAAATGGTTGTCTCAATCTACACTAGAAGAATGTACATCAACCAGTTTAGCATTCAAGCAAATGGACCTCATAGTTGGATATAAATGGAACGAGCAGGATAGTTCAATTTTACCTGCCTGTCCTCTCATGGATCAGTAACTGGTTAAAGACAGGAAACAAAGGGTAGAAATAAATGGTCAATTTTCAGAATGGAGCAAGGTAAATAGTGATGTCCCCCAGGGGTCTGTACTGCGACCAGAAGGAGTGAACATATTCATAAATGATCTGGAAAAAGGGGTAAACAGTGAGGAGACAAAATTTGCAGATGCTATTAAATTACTCAAGATAGTTAAATCCAAAGCAGAATGCAAAGAGTTACAAAGGGATCTCACCAAACTGGGTGACTGGACCACAAAATGGTAGGTGACATTTAATGTTGATAAATGCAAAGTAATGCACATTGGAAAACATCATCCCAAGTGTACATATAAAATGATGGGGTCTAAATTAGCTGTTACCTCTTAGGAAAAAGATCTTGGAGTCATTGGGGATAGTTCTCTGAAAACATTTGTTCAATGTGCAGTGGCAATCAAAAAAGCTAACAATGTTGGAACTCATTAGGAAAGGGATAGATAAAAAGACAGAAAATGTCATATTGCCTCTATATAAATCCATGGTACATCCACATCTTGAATACTGCATGCAGATCTCATCGCCCCATCTCAAAAAGATATATTGGAATTGGAAAAGGTACAGAAGAGGGTGACAAAAATTATTAGGGGTATGGAATGGCTTCCATATGAGAAGAGATTAATAAGACTGGGACTTTTCAGCTTGGAAAAAAGATGACTAAGGAAGGATATGAAAGAGGTTTATAAAATCATCACTGGTGTGGAGAAAGTAAATAAGGAAGTGTTATTTACTCCTTCTCATAACACAAGAACTAGGGATCACCAAATGAAATTAATAGGCAGCAGGTTTAAAACAAACAAAAGGAAGTATTTCTTCACACAACAGAAGAACTCTTTGCCAGAGGATGTTGTGAAGACCAAGTCTATAACAGTTTTCAAAAAAGAACAAGAGGCTAGGTCCTTCAGTGGCTATTAACCAGGATGGGCAGAGATGCAAAACCATGCTCTGACGTGTTCTTAGCCTCTGTATACCAGAAGCTGGGAATGGGCGACAGGGGATGGATCACTTGATGATTACCTGTTCTGTTCATTGCCTCTGAGGCACCTGCATTGCCATTGTCAGAAGACAGGCTACTGGGATAGATGGACCTTTGGTCTGACCCAGTTTGGCTGTTCTTATGTGCATTCTATCACTGGGTTGATCTCCCTCTTTTCCAGTGCAATGGATATAGGCCCAGTGTATCCAGACCCAGAACTCTGCTATCTCAAAGTGTCGACAGTTCATCACACAGCCAGGCTTCACAACTGGAAATGCATTGTGCCTGTGCTTTCATTGTCAACATGGAGATCGAGAACAACAAGGAGTCCGGTGGCACCTTAAAGACTAACAGATTTATTTGAGCATAAGCTTTCATGGGTAAAAAAACCTCACTTCTTCAGATGCATGGAGTGAAAGTTACAGCTGCAGGCATTATATAAGGACACATGAAGAGAAGGGAGTTACCTCACAAGTGGAGAATCAGTGTTGACAGGGCCAATTCAATCAGGGTGGATCTGGTCCAGTCCCAATAATAGATGAGGAGGAGTCAATTCCAGGAGAGGCAAAGCTGCTTCTGTAATGAGCCAGCCACTCCCAGTCCCTATTCAAGCCCAAATTAATGGTGTTAAATTTGCAAATGAAGTTTAGTTCTACTGTTTCTCTTTGAAGTCTGTTTCTGAAGATTTTTTGTTCAAGAATAGTGACTTTTAAATCTGTTCTAGAATGTCCAGGAAGATTGAAGTGTTCACCTACTGGCTTATGTATGTTACCATTCCTGATGTCCGATTTGTGTCCATTTATTCTTTTACGTAGGGATTGTCCGATTAAGAGATGAGCACAGAGGAGGCTGAAATCCCTTCCCAGAGAAAAGCAGTTCTCTCCATAGTTGACATGTGAGGAACATTTGCAGTGATTTTGCTTGTGCTGTGCCTTTTCTGTTCAGCAGAAGTCTCCAGCCATTAATGTTAACCTGGAACTTATTCCGGTACCTGACATTGGATAAAATTAATTCATTATTATTATTATTGAAAAATTGGGATGTTTTTAAGAATTCCTTCTCCTGTCACTGAGATGGGTTATTGTTCTCATCACATCCAGACCCAGTCTCCAGGGTATAGTCTCCTCCGTATCTCCACTCCCAATACTTCATAATTGCTTAGTACTGCCCCATAGCAGGTGCCAGAATACACAGCGTCATTTAAATACCTGTTCATCAGACTCTTCCTAAGACTATTAATTGAGAATCTTTAAAAAAAAAACGTAACTAGCTCAAACACAATACCTGCATGACCCTCCCTTCAGCAACCGTGATTGTGTTCTTATTCCTTGTTGCCAGATGTCAAGAGGTGCTGAGTTTAGAAGATAGTAAAAAAAACTTTTATAGCCAATCCCCAGGGCCAAATTCCCCTCTCATTGTTTTTGTCTAGGAGGAGACTAGTATTCAAAGCTCATGCACAGAATTATTGAGAAGCTTATGTTAACAGGCAATGGTTAGGTGGGTCCCATCCAACTACTAGCATGGGAAACGTAAAGGCACAGAACAACACAAACAAGAAGATAAGAATGGAGAAATCAGCACATTCCGTATGTGGGTATTAAGAGAAAGTGGAGATCCATCCAGACCTTTGGATTTAAAGCACAAGAAGAGATGAGTCAGGATAGATTCACCTGTTCCAGTGGGCAATGGCACAATTGCACATGGAATACCTTACATTATTTTCATTATAGTCATGTCTGGAAGGGCCACTAAGATCAGGGTCCTGTTGTGCTGATCAGAGACAGAGATACCCTCAGGATCTAATCATCTAAATAGACAAGACGGGAAGTGGGAGAAAGGAAGCATTATCCCCATTTTACAGATGGGGTGCTAAGGCAAAGAGACATTAAATTACGTGGCCATGGTCTATTCTATTCAATATATGTTCTCAGACAAGTCTCTAGCAGAGCTGATAATTGAATCCAGGTCTCCCATGCCTAGGCCAGTGTTTTAACTACAATACTATCTTTCCTCCCTCCTTTAAATCTTTATGACATGAGTCCCATAACAGCCACTCCATTATCTTGCCGAGGATCAGTGTCAGATGACAGGCATATGATTAGACATGTCATCCTATTTACCCTTTCTGAATACAGGCAGAACATTAGCTTTCGTCCAGTCCTATGGAACTTCCCCAGTGTTCCAAGACTTACTGAAAAAAAAAATCAACATTAATAGTCGTGCAAGCTCCTCACCCAACTCTTTTAAAACTTGCATCTACAAGTTATCTGGACCCACTCATTTTAAAATGTCTAACTTTAGTAGCTGCTGTTTAATATCCTCTGGAGATACTAATAGAATGGAAAGAAAGTTGTCATACGATGTGACTACTGTGACGTTCCCCTGGTGTTATCTGGACCAGTGATCTGCTAGGTCACTCCAATCCTCGACTCTGGGAGCCAGTCTTACCCTGCTTTGCTGTGAGAACCCCCACTCCCGGGTTGTTCCCGCACAGCCTCTGGCATGTAAGCTGCTCCTAGCTGCATGAGTGAGCACTTTTGGCCAGTCGCTGTTTGGATTGTGCAACCGAATGACACTAGCCAATATCTCCAGTCCCAGACACAACCCTAGGAACCTCTGTCTTGCAGTGTCCAGTTATGCCCGCTGGACACTGCAAGCTTATATGAGTTCGTCAATTTAACAAAGAAATTGATATGTACCAGGCTTGTTATCCCAAGGGGAGTCTCTGACACGCTTCAAACCAAACACACGGCTTCAGGTAGAATAAACAAAAGATAGATTTTAAGTGATTATAAGTCAAAGCACAACAAGTCAGATTTGGTCAAATGAAATAAAAGCAAAACACATTCTAAGCTGATCTTAACACTTTCAGTGCCCTTACAAACTTAGATGCTTCTCACCACAGGCTGGCTGGTTGCCCTTCAGCCAGGCTCACCCCTTTGATCTGCGCTTTAGTCACTTGGTAGTGGTGTCTGTAGATGGAGGTGGAAGAGAGAGCGAGAGAGAGCACATGGCAAACGTCTCTCCCTTTTATCATGTTCTTTCTCCCCTCTTGGCTTTGCCCCCCCACCCCCTTCAGAGTCAGGTGAGCATTACCTCATCGCAGGCCCAAACTGACCAAGGGAAGGGGGGCGACTCACTCGAGAGTCCAACAGATCCTTTGTTGCTGCCTAGGCCAGTGTCCTTTGTTCCTATGAGGCTGGGCTGGGTTTGTCCCATACATGCCCTGATGAGGTGTGAACTTCCCCTCTGCTCCTGGAGAGTTTTGCCTGGGCTTGTTTTAAGCCATGAGGACACATTTTCAGCCTCATAACTAGATACATGAAATTACAACCTATAACATTACTATAACAACAATGCTCAGTGCATCATGAGCCTTCCGAAGACACCCAACATGACAAACTTTGCATTGGATACCACACAATCATATTATAAGGATGAACATGGGCATGCAGGGTGTTCCCCCAAGGTACAGACCATCACAACTACATCAGTTGTTTCCCCACAACACAGAACAGAAATATTTATTGAACACTTCTGCTTTTTCTCCATTATTATTGATAGTTCTACCATTTCCATCTAGTAAAGAACCAATACCATTGTTAGGATTGTTTTTGTTCTTAATCTACTGAAAAAATGCCTTCTTATTGTCCATAATTCTGCTGGCCATAGATTTCTCTTTCTTTCCCTTATCAGTTTTCTACAATTCCTAGCTTCTGATTTATTTGTTATCATCAACTTCCCCTTTCTTCCATTTTTTGGACTTTTTTTTTATAGCTCCCTTCACTTCTCCTCTGCACCACATCAGTTTTTTAACCAATATGACCATCTTCCTCAATTTGGGGACTGTGTTCTTAAACAATTCCTAATTATCATTCATATTTTTCTGATTCAATTCTGCCTCACCCAAGGAATGCTTGCTGTCAAGAGGTTGATAATAGCCTTCCATTGATCTGTATAAAGAAATCTTGGGCCCTGATCCTTTCATCTCAGATCTGCTTAAGCTTTGTCAGGGAAAGTTTGAGTTGCAAGACTGAGGTCTTCCATTCCATTCTGGATCACCCTGATATTGGATATGTGAAGATTGATTAAACTATAACCTGATGAACTGATTCGGGAAAAGACTCTCTTTAATTCAAAAGCTCATCATTTCTACTGTGAAACGGACCTAAGAACTCTATTCCTACCTGTATGTATAATGAATCTTTTACTCCTTTCTTTTTTAGTAATTTTTAGTTTAGTTATTAAGAAATGGCTGTAAGTGTGTATTTGGGTAAGATCTGAAATATTCATTAACTTGGTGGGTAATGTATCCAATCCTTTGGGATTGGTAGCACTTTTTATACGATGAACAAGATTTTCAGTAATCCTCTTCATATTTGACTTGGCTGTCTGGTGGTGGGAGCTCAAGGCTGGGTTGCTTTAAAGGAACTGTATTTTCAGCTTCTGGGTAACCAGTAACGTATTGTGGAAGCTGTTTTGTTGCTGGCTTGGTGGATCCAAGTGTTAGAATAACCAGCCGTTTGGGGAATTGTCTGCCCCATTCTTTGCAGTTTGCTCTAATTGAGCAATCTCAGTGTGGACCCCTGGGACTCTGGTCACAACATCTCTTGGAGTCTGAGGAGGTTCTGGGAATATTGCTGTGCAGGGATTATTCCAATCATGGCCAAATGGTCTGAAGCAAGTGGAGGTAAGTTTTAAAGGGATTATAAGCATGACTGGTAGCACCACCTACTATTAAGGTTGCCTGACACTTCCCTGTTTTTGGTTTCTTAAAACTTTGCCAGACTTTAACTCTTTGGGGCAAAGTTTTCCATGCTAGATATCTGCCTCACCCGGATGATCATTATCGTTATTATTCTGAAAATTTCACCCAAAACCATTCAGACATGTTTGCGGATGAGGCCAGGGAAACATGGTTTTCCTCATGTTATCAAATGCTTGAGACCTTTTCTCCATTCCTAGTGCTGACCAGACGGTGCATGCACCATCCCCACAGAGTGACTGGGCATTCCCCAGCACAGGGCTACAAGAGTGTAGCTGGATTTTTCCTGTAATGGCTGCTCCAGGCTGGGGCAGGGCCAGGCACTGGAACTGAGATCAGGGAGTCCCTCTCTCGCTTGTGGCTTTCAGGGAACTCCCTCCACACACATATTGGCACCAAGGTAACATGGAGGAGGAAGCCATCTGACTCAAATGCAATCAGGACAAAATATAGACCAGGGGTGAGGCACAGGCATATATTGGAAGAAGGAGCGAGTTGAGATTTATGAGTGAGTTGAGAAAGTAGATAAGGAAAAGTTATTTACTTATTCCCATAATACAAGAACTAGGGGCCACCAAATGAAATTAATAGGCAGCAGGTTTAAAATAAATAAAAGGAAGTAGTTCTTCATGCAGCGCACGGTTAACTTGTGGAACTCCTTACCTGAGGAGGTTGTGAAGACTAGGACTATAACAGTGTTTAAAAGAGAATTGGATAAATTCATGGAGGTTAAGTCCATTGATGGCTATTAGCCAGGATGGGTAAGGAATGGTGTCCCTAGCCTCTGTTTGTCAGAGGGTGGAGATGGATGGCAGGAGAGAGATCACTTGATCATTGCCTGTTAGGTTCACTCCCTCCGGGGCTCCTGGAGTTGGCCACTATCGGCAGACAGGATACTGGGCTAGATGGACCTTTGGTCTGACCCAGTACGGCCGTTCTTATGTTCTTATACTGGGTGGGGGAGAGAAACTGTGACTTGAAAGAGGAAAAACTGGGACTAGTTGGGCAAGAAGACTGGGAGCCAGTGAGGAAAACCGGGGGCTGGGACTGCAAGCCAGTGGGCTGGGAGGGAACACTGAGATCAGATGAAGAGCTGAGGAGAGAGGGGGCCTGGGAATAACTGGACAAGGAGACTGGGAGGAGAAACCAGTGGTGGGGAAGGGAAACAGGTCTGAAAAGGAGCTGGGGTGCAAAGGTAGACTGGGAACTGGCTGGGCAAAGAGGCTGGGACAAAGAGCCAAGTAGCAGGGAGACTGGGGCAAAGAACTAGGCGATGGGGTAGAGGAGACTGAGCTTGGATGAGGAGACTGAGGACAGAGACTAGGACTGGGAGACAGTGGGGGAGGTATCAGAGGGGTAGCCGTGTCGGGGAGGGATAGAGGAGAAACAGATCAGAACGGTAGCTGGGAGTGGGGAACTGAGACTGGCTGGGCAAGGAGACTGGGAAAAAGCCTGAGGAGTGGAGACTTGGGTCAGAAGAAGAATGGGACAGGGACAAGGAGCCAGGCAGTGATGGGGAAAGAGACTGGACAGGGACAGGTTAGAGGGGACAGGTTAGAAGGGATCAAACTTGGGGGTAAAGGCAGAAGAGTTTGAGCCACTAGAGCACACACTCCTCGAGAGCCTGAAATGGAAACCAAGATTTGGAGTCTCATCCTTCCTCTGGAGACAGCAAACATCTGTGAAACCCACTGGCAAAGTGTCCCAGGTCCCTATATTGCTGGTCCATAGAAGATAGCAACCTACTACTGCTATCAGTTATTCTTTTAGCTCAGGTGGGAAAGGAGCTAAATGTTCCAACCTTGCCGATTAGAGCTGTGCAGGAGACGTTTTTCCCATCCCGTGAGATTTTCCAAAGAATTTCCTGTCCTGAAACAGGGCAAAAAGTCAAAATTCTGGAAAATGTTTCCACACTGAAAAAAATGTTGGGATTAGGTCAATTGAAACATTTCAATTCCCGCCCCCCCCGCCCCCACACACACACACATTATAAATTAGCTTCAATATCAAATTAAAAAATTGTTTCAAATCCCCAAAATGGCCTATGCAATCTTAATTCGGCCCTCTTGTGCATATGCATTATGCTGCAGCCTTTAGTTCCATGATCATATACTACATTTCCCACAGGCACCCTGCCTCATTCAATGCGTAGGACGGATGTGCTCTGAGGATGAATTGGGTTGTCTGTAGGACTCCTGCTTCATTTGCAGAAGTTGAAAGATGTGCAGTGTATGAGGCTCGGGATTGCAAGAAGAAAAGGGACAGTCTTGTGGTTAAAGTAGTTGAATGCTGGCTTGGAGAATTGGATTCTATCCCTGCCTCTGCCACAGAGTTCCCATGTGATGTTGGGCAAATCGCTTAAACCAACTTTTCACAGGCGGTCACATATATAAATATGTTAGCTATATAATGCTACGTACTCTGAAAAATCAAATCCTAGAGGTGTCAAATTGGGGACCCAAAAATTAGTGCCTACTTTTGACTTTAATTTCTCTGTGCCTCAGTTCCCCATCTATAAAATGGGGATAATACCGCCTCAGTATCTCAGTGTTGTTGTAAAGATAAATTCATTAACGTTTGTGAAGCATTCGGATACTATTCATAGATTCCAAGGCCAAACGGGACCATTGTGATCATCTTGTCTGACCTCATGCATAACACAGACCAGAGAACTTTTCCCAAATAATGCCTATGGAGATGAGCACCATAGAAAATGCCCATGAGAAAGTTAATAATTCTGTATTCAGAGCAGGGTTTGAATAGTGTGCAGTAAATATAGGGATACAGACTGAAACAACAAGGAGAAAACAAAATATTGAATAGCTGCTCACTAAGTGAGCACTGTCCATCCTGTGCACCAAATGAGGCAGGGATCCTGTGGGGGGAAAAAAATAGTGTGCGGTCATGTAATTAAAGACTGTCATGATGTAAATGCACAAGCGGGCTGAATTAAGGTTGCACAGGCAACCTTAACCCTGGCATTTTCTCGTTTCTGAGTGTTTGACTTTGAAGCTTAATAATACTCTATAATCACATATCTGTATATCTACATTAAAACGGAGAATCTACACGATTTGCAGAACTGACCAGTGATTTTGACCCTCCATTTTTTGGGATCCTACTTGACGCACATTAAAAGTGCCCTATTTTCCAAAAGTACTGAGCTTTAACACCTGAATCTCTGAAATTCAGGTCCCTTTAATGTGTTTCAAAAGTTGGAAACACACACACACCCCGCCCCCACCAAAAAAAAATAAAAAATATTGAGTCTCCCAAAGTTCGTAATCACTTTTTTGGGGGGGGAAATATTATATAATTCATAATTTCAGATTTCATATACATATGTGAAACATGGATTCTTAATTATGTTTGGATACTCCCAGTACCAGGAATAAAGCATAGTAATAAACTTGAGAATTAATAGCAAGGGCAGTTATTACCATGGAAACATAGCCAAAACAAATATTAGGAGTTTCTGATTCTCAGGATTCACACATGCCAATACAATTACCCTGCACAGTTACCCATAGATCTAATGATCCTACACATACAGTGTGTATATACATCAATAGATAGATTTCCTCACTGTATGTGCTAGATGCCTTGTGAACTATCTATCCTCTGCTTTACAATCACTTCTGAGGTAATACAGAATTTGTCAGAGTTAGGGGTCGAAGGAAGGGATGGGGGGGCAGAGAAGGCAATTTCAGTTTGTTTTGTCCTGTTTCTAGGCTCATATGCATACTTGTCTCGGACTGCCTGGGTGTTGCCATGGTGAACTTTGATAAATCCACATTATGGGTGCTGTGAAATATAAAGCAATGCCACATTGCAGAGAGTGAAGTTCATGGAATATAGCAGGGGGCCAGAAACTTCCAAGGTAACTCAGTCAGATTCAGCGCTCGACTGTTCTAAAGAGAAAAGCTTAATTAAAAAAAATGTATATACACTGACTAGAAACCCATGGCTCCGGGAGTTTCTATGAGCAAAGGAGAAGTTGCATTGTCTTCTGTGATGGCTTCTTCCTTGACCAGTCTATAGTTTTAATCAGTATGGTTAAAAATAAAATCCATCTCCGCACCTCCTTACTGTGCTAAGCACCAGGATCATTCCTTACTTCATAGGGGAAGAGGGAACAGAGCCCAGGCCCTCCTCCTTCAAATGCACTAGCCTCTACCAGTTAAAAGTTGAAGGAGACTTCACCAGCAATATAGGGCATCAGACTACAAAACTGAGCAGCACTGATCCCATCCAGTAGAGGGCAACCAGGCACATCTCTCTCTCTAGGTGCTTATATAATATCGAGCACTTCAATCTTTAATGTATTTCTCTCCATCACACCCCTGTAAAGTGAGAAAGTACTATTGACCCATTTTACGCAAGGAGAACAGAAGTAAAAGAGACTGAGTGACTTGCCCAGGGTCACACAAAAAGTCTGTGGTAGAGCTAGAACATGAAGCCAGGTCTTCCATTCCCGAGGTGAGCACCCTAACCACTTCACCACCCTTCCTCACCTACACAGTGGTTGTGTGCTTAGGAACAGGCATATCACGTGAGAAGAATATTCAACAAGGAAAGAGGCGATAAGGCCATTGGCTACTCTATAGTGAAATAGGTTACTCCACATTGACCAGTCTTTGTTAATTATTAGTAGCAGTATTTCAGTTCTTTGCGACAGGGACCATATTATGTGTTTGTACAGACTTTAGGATCAACTTAGGAAAGGAGGAAACAATGTTTCTGTTTGGGTGCCTTTTTTCTTTTGGTTTAGCCCAAGTTGACTAGCAGCAAGTTTAACTCAACCAAAATAAGCCACTTTTAAACCACCATAAGAGTGTCCACACCCCAGTTAAAGTTGGTTTAACCAAATTAGTTTAAAAACCTACTTAAGTTCAACTTTCCCAAGTAAACAAGACCTAAGCCTCAGTTTCTCACCTGTAAAACGGGGATAATACCACGTCTTTTCTGCAATCCATTGTCTCTCTTGTCTGTTTAGACTGGAAGCTTTTCAGGGAAGGGACTGTCGCTCATTGTGCGTACAGCACCTAGCACAATAGAGCCTGATCTCGGTTGGGCCTCTAGGGACTACAATAACAATAATAAATAATAATGTAACCCTTCTGCCTGGTGTCAACAACAAAAAAAGAGCTAGGTTTAATTTCTACGGGTTCCTTCAAAAAAATTAAACATTACCCGCTTGCGCCCTCACCAGAAACCTGGGAAACTAAATTACCTCCCCTAGATGTCCTGAATAAGCAGCATTTTCACAAGCACTGAGTCTCGCGGTTTAAAACAAAGAGAACTTTACCGGAGATGGGGGAAAAGGTGACACAATAAACTTGGAACCAGCCACAATTAATAAATCTCTTCAGTAAGACTCCCGGCCCCAGGCTATCTTGGCAGTAATCTTCTCCTCAGTCCTCCTCCTCTCATGACTGAGAGTGTCAGATGCATTCTAACCCCTTCCCTGCTCCCCAGTCACAGTTTCCTTGTCCAGAGTTGGCAGAATCCAAGAACTCAGGCAGGCCTGTCTCCAGCACCGAAGGGAAGTGTGTTGTCTGGGCAGTAAAAGTGATTTCAGCTTTGATTGCTGGGAAGAAGGATTGTAATAGGGTGAAACCCCATCACGGCCTGGAAAAGGTGTGGGGGAGGGTTAGGAGTCTATTAATGATAGCACAGGTGCAATAGATGCATCTAATTCATTGTTTCTCAGTCAGAGGGGTGGGACTGGGAGGCTACAGGTGATAACTTAACTGACACCTGGGGCTCATGAAAGGGGAGAGAGTTCACTCTGAAAAGAGGAACCAGAGGTCCACAGGAGAGCAGATGCTTCTGGCAGGTAGCCTGAGGGACTAACGGGGAAAAAAAAACTCTAGAGTAGGAGGTTGAAGACAGAGCCCTGAGGAAGGGCTGATTGTTGAGAGGCTTTGGGACATTGATTTGAGCTTTTGTTCCCCCAGAAGGGCTCTGACGTAGATCCTTCTCAGCCAGAGGGCTGAATTACACACAGAGGCAGATGGCCTGCATGAGGCCCTGGTGACAAAGACACCTGAAGCATTGGGCCCTGATGTAAAGGGGTGCTCTTCGGGTGCAGGGGTCCACACCGCAGTCCTTCAGCTAAGTTGCTGCTCTCTGGGGCTTCAGCACAACCTGTCTCAGCTCAGCTTACTACCTCAAACGAGGCTCATGGCCATGCTAAGCATTCAGAAAGATCAGTGGCATATGGAGCCCCTCACAGGCTTTCACACGAGCAGGGCACTCCTAGCAAAAGATAGAAACTGCTCTTCCTCTCCATTACGCCCTATCCAGGCTACCTTATCCAACTGTGCCTGCTTCTGCTCTTTGTCCAGGTGACCTCTCACCTCAGGCATGTTTAATGGAGTTTTCTTGGTCCTTCATTTCCCAGCAAGGATAACAGCATTGTATAGCCCTCAAACTCAAAACTCCTTTACCACACAGCTGGGCCAAAGCTGTGTGCTAACTGGGCCGCATGCAGCCTGCGGGTTGAGAACCACTGCCATAGAGCTAACAGTATTATAACATTAATGTCCAGTGAAGGGTTGAATGGTTCCAAGGTACCATTCCGATCAGCACCCAAAAAAAGTGGATTCATATATAGCAGGTGATAGTGAAAACTCAGCATTCACTGCCCCCGATGCTATCCATAACTGTGATGCCTTCCAGTATTAGAAGAGGCCACAGCACTCTGCAGTGGCAAATGCTGAGTGTATGGTGGTGGTCGCAGTACTTAGACTATCCACATTTCCAAAGGGAGGCTAAACATCTCATGAAAACGGGGCCTTCTCGTGACGTCTCGGGAATGGCTTCATTCCGGGGGGAGAGGAGGGGCTGAAAATATCCACATCAGCATCCTTTTGCCTCCAGCCATGGTGCTGCAACATGGATAGATGCATGCATGAGAACAACAAGGGGACCAAAAAGCTGAACAAACTTCCTCCATTAAGGCCGACTTCCATGTTCAGAACAGATCTGATTTGACATGAACCCTCCCATAAACGGGACATGTCATGGCTGATGCACTGGGGCCATGATGCTGGCTATTCTGAATGATTACCAGCCTCCAGTACCTTCACAGCTCCACCTTTGAGTGGTCCCCTGCTGGTCCCCAGCTGAAGCCACTTCCTGGAGCCCGGCCCATTTCTTACAGGAGTTGGCCTTCATCCTGACTAAATCCATTAATAAAAGCAATCTCCACATTGCTCTTTGGGGATCTTTTCCCAGCCATATTTGATTCCTATCAGAGTTTTGCCACTGTGACTTTGACAACCCACAGGCATGGGAATGGGACAAAACAGGACGATAATAAACAGGAAAGGGTTCAGAAAAGAGCTACACGAATCATCTGAGGTCCATAAAATCAGCCTGAGAGAGACTAAAGGAACTCTATCTACTTTGCTTAACAAAGAGACGGGTTAACAGGTGACCAGATCACGGTCTATAAGCACCTACATGGGATGAAGATTTCCGATAGGAGAGTGCTCTTTAATCTAGCAGACAGAAGCATAGCAAGCCCCCGATGGCTGGAAACTGAAGTTGGACACATTCCGGCTAGAAATAAGCCTCAACATTTTAATTGTAGGGGTATTAACCATTGGGACAACGGATCTAGGGATGTGGAGGATTCTCCATCACTTGAAATCTTTACATTGAGACTGGTTGTCTTTCATATAGAGATACTCTAGCTCGGGGTGGGCAAACTTTTTGGCCCGAGGGCCACATCTGGGTATAGAAATTGTATGGCAGGCCATGAATGCTCACGATATTGGGGTTGGGGTGTGGGGTGGAGTGAGGGCTCCAACTGGGGATTGGGATGATGGGCTGGGGGACAGGAGGGTGCTCCGGGCTGGGACTGAGGGGTTCAAAGGGAGGAAGGGGGATCAGGGCTAGGGCAGGGGGTTGGGGTACAGGAGGAGGTCAGGGGTGCAGGCTCCGGGTGGTGCTTACCTCAAGCAGCTCCCAGAAGCAGCGGCATGTCCCCCCTCCGGCTTCTACCGGGAGGTGCAGCCAGGCAGCTCTGCGCACCGCCCTGTCTGCAGGCTCCGCCCCTGAAGCCCCCGACCCCACTCCCCAGCTGGAGCTCAAGGGCCGGATTAAAACATCTGGAGGGCCGGATGCGGTCCCCGGGCTGTAGTTTGCCCACCCCTGCTCTAGCTCAACCAGAAGTTACGGGCCTGATGCAGGAACCTCTTGGTGAAATTCTCTGGCCTGTGTTATAGCAGAGTTCAGACTAGATGATCATAATAGTCCCTTCTGGCCTTAAAAAAATCTCTGAAGGAAAAACAGACTGTGTGAGGCAGATATCAGAACACTAGGTGGCCCAAAAAGCGCCACCTCCAACAAAACGCATTGGGTTGTTCTGTGTCCTGGCTGTAAACCTTAGAGAACACATCTGGCAGGGCTCTGCATGGTACTGCCAAGGATATTGCCCATTACATGATTTGTCCGTATTTAGGCTTAGCCAACCTAAGCTGATTGCAGGTCCTTAAAATTGCTTTTGTGCCATGAACACTTAACGCTAAACCTCTTTTAATTTGCACCGTGCTACTCCGAGAGATCATATCATTCTTCTGTGCAATGTAAATTCCCAATCTGGCAGCATTCGCCTATTTTTTTTTAATAATAATAATTAAAAAAAAAAAGAATTTAGTCAGGATTTGAGTTTCTTTATTGAGCTTTTATTGTCCAGCCTTGTAATTGAATCACTCTGCTGTGACCGCACAACCAGGGGCTCTTATTAGCAAACTCTATAAACAATGGGCTTGATCCCTTTATGAAAAAGCATTGTGGAGGGAATAGTTAAGCCTAGCTAAAAATGAAGCCCAAGCAAAAATAATTACAGATTCCAAAATATTTAAAACTTCTGGGTGCCCCCCACCATGCCCCCCTAATGCCATTCAACTGCTCCAATCCTTTCTTGTTTGCTGTGTTGTGACAAAGTATCATATGCAATGTGATCTCCATGCAGGCACCATTCTGAGAACAACAGCCCTGTCTCTCAGAGCAGAAGAGAAGTTTTGGAGCACTGCTGTCACTTTCCCTCGCCATGTGATTTTGCATTTACTTGTTACCATAAGTGACCTCAACATGAAACTTTACAGCCTGATCTGAACACTATTAAAGTCTTTCCATTAACTTTTGATCAGGTCCTTAACTGGTCACTTACATTAGTTTGGTTTTCTGCATATGTTATGCCTCGAGATGGGCATATTATTAATTATGCGTACTGTGGTAGCAGCCAAAGGCTCCAGTCAGGATCAAGGCCTCATGACACTGGACACTGCACAAACACACAGGAAGGAAGACATGGTCCTTGTCCCAAAGAATGCATATGTCCTACTTTGGAGGGTATCTCTGTGTCTTTGTGAGCCTTCTCTATTTAGTTTGGGGCAAGGAGCATCTCTCGCTATGTGTTTCTACAGCACCTAGCATACAACAGGACCCTGATTAGTACCAACAATTAATAATGGTAAATAAAGGAGTATGAGAGTAATGATCATAAGTTCAAGTAATGACATTGGTTAATAAGTTGTCTGCATGCACAACTTGATGGCTTTAAACTATGGGTCTGATCCAAAGCTCACTGAAATCAATGGAAAACCTGGGACTCTTGAGTGGGCGTTGGATCAGGGCCTTTGGGCCTCACTTTATTTTTTTAACCACTCAGTAACTAAGTGAATCATCTCTTCACCCATCCCATGGCATTGCCAATGCTTAGGTCATTCATTTCTTGCAGGCATCACGGACGGAGTGGGTCTGGAGGAATAACTTGAAGTGGAAGAGAACAGAGGCCTGACAGATTAGTTCAGTTCCATGCTCATGGCCAGCATGGAAGGAAGCAGGGAGACCTTTGTGGAAGGAATTTGTGGGACAAATGGAGGAGCAAAGCAGATATGCAGGAAGAGGAAGAGTTGGGAAGAGCCTTAAAGACTGCAATAAGAAACTTGAACTTGATGGAGTAGAAAATAAGGAGCCAGCCCTTCAGAGCCTGATTGAAACAAAGCTCACAATCCCATTGGCATCAGTGGGTGTTGTATCAGGCCCTCAAAGCGGGTAGTGACATATTCAGAGCGATGGGTAAGGAAGGTGATCTTGGCAGCTATGTTGTGTATGGACTAAAGGGGGGAAGGGGAATAGGATATTGTAGATGTTGGAAAAGTCAGGGAGCAGGCGCTTGCAGTAATCAAGCTCTGAGACGATGAGGCTTGGATGAGAGATGAGATGGTGGACAAGAACTGACCAGATGAGATGATAGGGGTTTAGAGAAGAATTCGTATGTAGAGAGAAATTAAAGGTAAGAAAGGTAATGGAGGAAGAAGCAACACGGTTTGGACACTGCCTGGACATGTGGAATGTGGGGAGTCAAAGATGACACTCAGTTTGAAGGCATGAATGACGAGGAGTTTTGTGCTGCCAGCAACAGTGACGGAGAATGGGGGAGTGGGGAGGAAAGATCAAGAGTTCCCTCTCGGCCATGTCAAGTTTAAACTGGGGGCAAGACATCCAGGAGGAGATGCCTGAGGGTCAGGCTGAGATGTGGGAGTGGATAGAATATGGAACCAGGTTGGGACTGGCGAGGTAGACCTGAGAGATGTTGCAGCTGGGTGACTGGATGATATCCACCCAAGGAAAGGGGTGTAAAGGGGGAACGGTGAGAGCCTGGAGGCACCGCAACTGAGAGTAGGAAAGGGCTGGAGATAGATTGTGAAAGCAGAACCAGAACCATAGAAGGGTAGAGGAGCTCAGTACCTCTGAGGATCAGGCCTGTAAGGAATAATGAACTCCAGGAGTGCAATCCTGGTCCCATTGACATGAATGACAAAACTCCCAGTGACTTCAGTGGACCCAGAATTTCACCCCAGGTTAGGCTTTTAGTGGGCAGTTAATGTCTGGATGGAGACAAAATCAAACCCAACTAGTCCTTCACTGGCAAGAAATGCCTGACCTGTAGGTCATCATTACTCTTATGAACTGTGGAAATTAGTTTTTAAAATGTATAGGGAAAAAAAGCCAATTATTTTACTGCGATTAAATTGAAAAGTTAATCTGGATGTTTCTATGGACACAGAGCTCTGTTTACAAGCTTGGTCTTTCCCTTGCGCATAAAGACTGGTATGGTGACCAATGGGAAAGCAAGACCTCATTCTCCACATTCCATTAGCTTCATAATTCCACATTAAATGATGGTTTTAGTGCCATATGGTGCAGTCTGATACGAAGAAGAAAGTACAAAATATATATCACACATGACTCACCAGTCTGGTTTCTGGCAGGAAATGGCACATATTGATGAAGTGAGGGTGACATTTTTAGACCTTCACGACGATCCTCCAGGCTATAAGGTTTGCTGGGGACTGGTTTAGGTTTTTCTGAGTGGATGGCCCAGCCATAATTCTGACTCTCTGAAGTCAGTCAGAAAACCACAAAGGAGAATAGTTTCCAGGTGCTGGGACTTCCAAGACATAACCTAAATAACATCGTCCTTACCTAATGGTCTAACCATCTTAAGCATTGAGCAGAGGATGAATGCATCATGAGGTCGAGAATTAAGGACTCTTCCACAAAAGAATACCAAGAATGTGGGGGTAAGAGGCAGCAGTAATATGATTGCCATCCATCCATTCCCTTTGCATGGGCTAACTTCCCCTGGATTTACACTGCTATGACTTAATGTTTATCTCAAACCACAACAAGAAAGGCACGGAAATTCACAGGGTTAGTTTTCCCCTGCTTCCTTTAACTTTACACATGATGCAGATGGAATTCCCCCATGCAGAAAAAGATTCTATATGAAGCCATATCCTGACAAAATCCCCACTTTATTATTTGCATCATCCTAACGCTTAGAGGCCCCAACCAAGTTCAGGGCCCCATTATATTAGGCAGTGTACACATCATAATAACCCCTATCTGTTGTACAGTACTTTTCCTGCGTCGATCTCAAAGCACTTTACAATGGAGGTCAGTGTCCCTAACATTTACAAATGGGGACACTGAGGCACAGGGAGGGGAAGTGACTTGCCCAACGTCACCCAGAAAAGTCACAAAAGTTCTGAGAATTGAACCCAGCTCTCCAACAGCCCTAGACACTAGGCAACATTACGTGCCTGAAGGGACAGTCCCCAAAAGCTTATGGTCTAAACAGACAAGACAGAGGAAGGGTGGTAGGAAAAAAAGTTGTCTTGTCCCCTTTTACAGATGGGGCACCAAGGCACAAAGAGAAAGCAACCTGCCCACGGTGACACCGGAGTCGGTAGACCTGGTCTCCGACCTTCTGAGTCCCAGCTCAGTGCAAATCTGAAGTTTAGCAGATTAATATCAGTAGCAACAAGATGTGGGGTACGCAGCCCTGGCTTGGCAGCATCTCTGTTCTTATTCCAGGGTTACTCCCAGAGAAGAATTTTAGCTTTCACACAGCTTTGCTAATGCTCCCGCTGTAAGCCTGCCAAACTTCAAGGTAAGCCAAAATAGCTGCAGGCCCATGAATACATCAAGCATCGGTCATAGGCACGTCTGAGACGATTTCTGAGAATGTGCTTTATGGGGGATATGTTGCATATGTCACACAGGAATTACGAGACGCTCTCCCTTCCCCTCCCCCCGTTTGTTATTAATTCCGGGTGAACTTGGGTGCATTTCAGTATTCATGAGGAATTTGATGTTCTCTCTACCAGCGGGCAATGTGGCCCAGTGGGATGGTGCTACACAGTGATTCAAATGACCTGGCTTTTACTCCCGGCTCTGCCACAGGCCTGCTGTGTGAACTTGGGCAAGTCACTTCACCTCTCTGTCTGTTTTCCCTCCTTCCTTTTGCCTGTCTGGTCTGTGTAGCTTCTAAGCTCTCCGGGGTAGCGACTGTCGGCAGCATCCATGACAATAGGGCCCTAGGTGCTTCTGTAATGCAAATAATGATAATAATGCTACTTTGCACTGTGATCTTGTTAGATCTCATCAGGTAAAACAGGGACAGGCTGAGTCAACACTTGGCTGGGAGATACACCCTCCCCCTGAGAAGCACAACCACTGATCTTCCAGGAAGTGGTGATGGTGGTAATTCAATAGATGTCACTTTTTCCTATAGCGGTGTCTGCACTGAGCTTTTTCCTATGGTTTCCAGCTGTTGCTGTACCACGGCAACGGTGCGGGGGTCTACCGTACAGCAGACACTTCCTTACCTCCGTGGAGGCCCTGGCATCCAACCCTTCCCGTCTGAAATGATCATTTCCAAAAAGGTGAAGGGGCCACAGTCAATGCTTTAACTGTTCCTCTAGGCTCAGTTGAGCTTCCATCCGGCTCTCACTGGAACTCCCACAGCCCAGCAAGGAAGCAGGCCGCTACTCGCCTCCTTCCCCTACGATGCAGCAGGCAGCCAGAAGATGGAAGTGATGTATCAGCCTACACCAGGAAAACCTTGCGTAGACCCTGCTATCACAGTGAATGGCCAAACCCTCCAGGCAGTGGACAAGTTCACCGACCTTCGCAGTACACGGTCACGTGCAGTTCACATCGATGATAAAACCAAAGCAAGTGTGGCCTTTGGCAGACTGTATGCAAATGTGTGGGAGCACAGAGGCATTAGTGAACACACAAAATGACAAGTCTACAAAGCCGTTGTGTTGCCAACTGTGATGTATGCATGCGAAACCTGGACGGTGTACAGACACCATGTTATGAAGCTGAATCACTTTCCCATGGGCTGTCTGAGGAAACTGATGAGGATAAGATGGTGAGACAAGGTTCCAGATACTGAGGTTCTCATACAGGCTGGCATTCCAAGCATCCCTACTCCGCTGATGAAATCACAGGTGAGATGGGCAGGCCATGTCACCAGAATGTCAGATGAGTGACTGGCAAAGAAGATCTTCTGTGGTGAGCTAAAATGCTCTCAGGGAGGCCAGAAGAAACGTTTCAAAGACTCCCTCAAGTTATCCTTGAGGTGTTTCAACATTGACCCAGAGTTTTGGGAAGATCTCGCTCATGATTGTTCTACCTGGTGAAGTCTCATCCATACTGGAGCTACAGTTTCTGAGTGGAGGAGAACCGCTGAGGCAGAGCAGAAGCACCAGCAGCATAAATTCAATAACAGCAGCATGGCCGCTTTTAATCCAGTAACCTATAGCAACAGCTCTTGTTCAGTGTGCCACAGACAGTTCAAAGGTCAAATTGACCTGATCAGCCACTCATGCGTTTACAGAAACCAAACCAACCCGTGATGTCATGGTCATCTTCGAACTCGAAGGATGAACAACAGCAACAACCCAGCCTGAGTCTTTGGAAGAGACAGCGGTTGTTTAGAGAGCTCCTGGCTCACCCCTCAGGACGGCAGGGATGGCAGAGAAAAATAATTGAGGAGGTCCTTCCTGTAGCAACTGATTCAAACACTTCACCTTAAAGAAAGAGCACATTTATAAGTCATAATCAAATATATGTTTTCCTCTGAACACAGTCACCCTCAAGCACCATGGTTTAGCGACTCAAGAGCCATAAGGCTGTATCTAACCCTGCTCAGAGCAAGCCCTCTGAGGTAGAAACAACCAAGAAAAGCTGGTGCATTGTCCACACTACAGTCCTCACTAATAGAGGAGCCTAGGTGCTGGTGCAATGGGGAAAGGTGTTGAAAGACGGGAGCACTATTGTGCAAAGAACACTGAAATCATTTCCACTTCGCAGGGTTCAAAATGGATCCATTTTCTATCTTTTGACAATTCTCCCACACTCCTTTTTAACCAACTTTTGAATTGTGTTTTCAAAAAGTTTTGTTGACTGAAAGCCAGGTTTTTTGAGACATGAAACCTTTCTTTTAGGATGTCAGTTTTCAATGATTAAAAATGCCCTGGAACATTTTCCTCAACTAGTCCATTTCTATCATGTTGAGAATTTTTCACAAAACACCATTTTTCAAAGAAAAAAAAATGGTATCAAACTGTTTAATCGGCTCCATCAGGAAATATTAAGACAAAACTGAGTGGAGAGAAGGCCAAGGAGTCAGTGTTCAAGCAGTGTCACAGTGTGGCGCTATGGAGCTGTGGTGACGGAGATGCAGTTTTTCAGTTGAGATCTGAAGGGGAGGCCCTGGGCACTTGTGAAACTATCCCAGGGCACTTTTTGCAAGAATAAAGGGCATTATCTCCGTATCCTGGCTAAATGCCTATTTGGGTAATTCCAGTCTGTCTGCCTAAAATTACTCCTGCAATTTCATTTGGATCCAGTTGGAGAAATTCTTTGGGTAAGGAAACAAGGAGTGAAAAAATGAAGAAACAAGTGAAAGCATCTGCTACAGCCTGCAAGGACAGGAGGAGAGAGAGGATGGAACATACTTGGACTAATTCTCAAGGTAATCGAAGCTACCGGAGGGTTTTCATTAACCAATTGTCTCTTGGATAGTAAAGGCAGCTAGACATATGTCACGCAATGATCGAACCTGAGACCTCCTGATCCAAAACCACAAGCCTCTACTGCCTCAGCTAAAAGTCTGAGTCACATTGTGTAGCTCAAGTTTAAATGTGCATCGAGATGTTTCCAAACTTACCTAGAAGATGACTGTAACAGAAAGACATAGGCACCCAGCCACACCTCCAGTCAGGGGGAAAGCCATCTTGGATTGATTTCCTAACCGAGCATATGAAAATAACAGAAACTTAGAACCTGTGACCATGAACTGTTTGAATTCAATGCCAGAAGGCAAGTGCTCACCGAGTGCAGAGAAACAAGGGTGTTAGTTTTCAAGAATGCCGTGTTTTGTGACTACCAGCTGAGGAAGACGTGCAGTAAGAGATCCCAAGGTCTCTCTCCTGTTCTGATGACAAACAACCCATAGGTGTCAACGGGAGCAGGACTGGACTCCTAGTAAGTCGGGTACCATGCAAGGAAGTCTTACAATAGTGTGGAAGTAGACTGAGGAATCACTGAAGACACTATCATTATCATCCCACGCTGCCCGTCAAAGAAGCTCCCCATAAACATCCACAAAAGTAACTTATTATCCTCCTTCAAATCCCGCCTTAAAACTCTCCTTTGCCATGTTCCATACAAAAAATTCCACTGCTGGTGTGCTGAGACCACCGCTGATCACGCTGATCCACACTGTCACTCTTTCCTTGTGCTGCCCTGCCAGTCTGTCCGTAGCCATCTGTTTTCTCTTGTTGTATGCTTAGACTGTAAGCTCTTAGCACAGCACCCAGCCCAATGGGGTCTTGATCCATGTTTGGGCCTCCTAGGAACTGCAATATAAATAAACAACAACAACTGGTAAGTACATTCTGAATAAGATCAGGTTTTCAGGGGGAAAAGTTAGGACCTCTTTCTTGAAGAGATCCTGTATTTCAGCCAGACGTTACTGAGCTTGATTCATACATTCCAAGGCCAGAAGGATTCATTGTGATCATCGAGGGTGACCTCCTGGATAACACAGGCCAGAGAACTTCCCTGAAAAAACTTCTAGAGCAGCTCTTTTAGGAAAACATCCCATCTTGATTTTAAAGTTGTCCGTGATGGAGACGCCACCACGACCCTTGGTAAATTGTTCCAATGGTTAATTGTTCTCACAGTTAAAAATGTACATCTTATTTCCAGTCTGAATTTGTCTAGCTTCAACTTCCAGCCACTGGATCGTGTTAAGTATCAGAGGGGTAGCCATGTTAGTCTGAATCTGTAAAAAGCAACAGAGGGTCCTGTGGCACCTTTAAGACTAACAGAAGTATTGGAGCATAAGCTTTCGTGGGTAAGAACCTCACTTCTTCAGATGGATTGTGTTAGACTTTTCTCTGCTAGACTGAACAGCCCATTCTTAAATATTTGTTCCCCATGTAGATACTTATAGACTGTGATCAAGTCACCCCTCAACCCTGGTGGGGAATCACTGGGTGGAATACTCTGGGCTGTGTTATGCAGGAGGCCAGGCTAGATTATCACAATGGTCCCTTCTGATCTTAAATTCTATGAATCTATGAAAAGATACCGGCAATAAAAATATCAAAGTAAGTCGTAGATTCATAATTCCAAAAAGGACTATTGTGAACCAGCCTTGAGCCCAGTAACTTCTGGCTAAGCTAGAATGCAGGCTTAGTGTTGAATGATGTGAGGGGCTTTTAGATGGCACTGAGGGATAGTTAAGTGCGGCTCAAGCAATGCAACTACAATAAAAGCTGTGTTATCCAGTACTTTACCAGCTGGAAAGCTCTATAAACCCGCATTTCTGATCTTCATTGAAAGTCTGGTTTATAGTCCAGTTGGCGCGGGGCAGGCAGGCTCCTTACCTGGCTCCGCGCGGCTCCCCGGATGTAGTGACATGTCCCTGCTACTCCTAGGTGGAGGAACGGCCAAGGGGCTCCATGCGCTGCGCCCGCTCCACTCTGCCCCAAGCGCTGGCTCTGCAGCTCCCATTGGCTGGGAACCACGGCCAATGGGAGCTGTAGGGGTGGCGCCTGCGGGTAGAGGTATCGCGCAGAGCCACCTAGCTGCACCTCCGCCTAGGAGCAGCAGGGACAAGTCAGGAAGCCGCCAAAGGTGAGCGCTGCCCGGATCCGGCACCCCAAAACCCCTCCCGTGCCCCAACCCCCAGCCCTGAGCCCCCTCCCACACCCAAACTCCCTCCCTCTTAGTTAACTGGAATTTTTGACTTACTGCCAGCCCCCATTTTCCCAACATGCCAGATAACAAAGCTTTTACTGTATTTGGAATACAATCCTTGTTCGTTATAAAATGTCAGGAATAGAGTAGACTTAATCTGTATCGCACTGTGGAACTGTTCTAATTATAGGATGTAACACTGGGGTCTACCCCACTTAATGCAGAATTCACTGAATCTATATTGTGAAGTGGAGTGCCATTTAAAGGGCAGCCCTACACTGGAAAATGACATTGCAGGTGGCATTCCATGGTGCCAATGATACTCAGTGACTCCAGCAAATGTACTCGAACTTACATGTAAACAGATTTTTTTCTAACTGTTGGCCGAGCGAGCTCAGCAAGACTTGAGAATCCAGCTGAGTTATTTTCCTCTTGTGCGTCATCACCAGTAATAAAGATTCTACAAACCACAGAACGTTCTCACTGATATCTCCAAAGGCAACCCTGTTACCTTTAAATTATATCCTCACCTGACACCTGAGTGACCCTCCTGGCCTTCAGTGGGATGGCACAAGTGTAAATATTACAGTATTGTCAACCCTAAATGTTCAAAAATCATGAGTCGGGCCCCCAAAATCCTGAGATTAGTTTAAAAACTATGAGATTTTTTAAAAAATAATAATAAATATTGGGGTCTTTTTATTTGCCTTCTTGTTCATGAGCCATTAGAATCATAGAACTGGAAGGGACTTCAAGAGGTCATCTAGTCCAGTCCCCTGCACTTATGGAAAGATTAAGTATTATCTAGACCATCCCTGACCTAACATGTGTTTGTTTAACCTGCTCTTAAAAATATTCAGTGATGGAGATTCCACAACCTCCCTAGGCAATTTATTCCAGTGCTTAACCACCCTGACAGTTAGGAAGTTTTTCCTAATGTCCAACCTAAACTGCCCTTGCTGCAATTTAAGCCCATTGCTCCTTGTCCTATCCTCAGAGGTTAAGGAGAACAATTTTTCACCCTCCTCCTTGTAAAAACCTTTTATGGACTTGAAAACTGTTATGTCCCCTCTTAGGCTTCTCTTCTCCAGACTCATTTTTTTTAATTTGCCCTCATAGGTCATTTTAGTAGACCTTTAATCATTTTTTGTTGCTCTTCTCTTAACTTTCTCCAATTTGTCCATAACATTCCTGAAATGTGGCAGCCAGAAATGGACACAATACTCCTGTTGAGGCCTAATCAGCACGGAGTAGAGCGGAAGAATTACTTTCGTGTGTCTTGCTTACAACAATCCTGCTAATACATCCCAGAATTATGTTTGATTTTTTTTTTTGCAACAGTGTTACACTGTTGACTCATATTTAGCTTGTGATCAACTATGACCCCCAGATCTCTTTCCGCAGTACTCCTTCCTAAGCAGTCATTTACCATTGTGTCTGTGTGCAACTGATTGTTCCTTCCAAAATGGAGTACTTTGCATTTATCCTTATTGAATTTCATCCTATTTATTTCAAACCATTTCTCCAATTTGTCCAGATGATTTTGAATTTTAATCCTATCCTCCAAATCACTTGCAACCCCTCCCAGCTTGGTATCGTCCACAAACTTTATAAGTGTACTCTCTATGCCATTATCTAAATCATTGATGAAGATATTGAATAGAACTGAATCCAGAACTGATCCCTATGTGACCTGACTCGATGTGCCCTTCCAGCTTGACTGTGAACCACTGGTAACTACTCTCTAGGAACTGTTTTCCAACCAGTTATGCACCTACCTTATAGTAGCTCCATCAAGGTTGTATTTTCCTAGGTGGCTTATGTGAGACAGTAGCAAAAGCCTTACTAAAGTCAAGATATACCACATCTACCCTTCCCCCCATCCACAAGGCTTGTTACCCTGTCAAAGAAAGCTATCAGGTTGGTTTGACAAGATTTGTTCTTGAGAAATGCATGCTGACTGTTACTTATTATCTTCTAGGTGTTTGCAAATTGATTGCTTAATTATTTGCTCCATTATCTTTCTGGGTACTGAAGCTAGGTAGCAGGGGAAGGGATAGCTCAGTGGTTTGAGTATTGGCATGCTAAATCCAGGGTTGTGAATTCAATACTTGAGGGGACCACTTAGCAATCTGGGGCAAAATCAGTACTTGCTCCTGCTAATGAAAGCAGGGGGCTGGACTCAAGGTCCCTTCCAGCTCTATGAGATAGGTATATATCTCCATAAGCTCTAGTTGCAAACTGACTAGTCTGTAATTCCACAGGTTGTCCTTATTCCCCTTTTTATAGATTGGCACAATATTTGCCCTTTTCCAGTCCTCCAGAATCTCTCGCCTCTTCCATGACTTTTTGAAGATAATTGCTAATGGCTCAGATATCTCCTCAGTCAGCTCCTTGAGTATTCCAGGGTGTATTTCATCAGGTCCCAGTGACATCTAACTTGTCTAAGTAATTTTTAACTTGTTCTTTCCGTGTTTTAGCCACTGATCCTACATCATTTTTTTCAGCATTCACTATGATAGACGTCCAATCACTACTAACCTTTTAGGTCAAAATGAAACAAAAAAAGTCAATTAGCACTTCTGAAATTTCCACATTTTCTGTTATTGTCCCCCCCACCCCGCATTGAGTAACATTCTGTACATCAGACAGGAGAAGATCAAGAATGAGCTCTCAGAACTGGAGACTCTCATACAATACCAACCTTCCACACAAACTTCCACGTGGCTGGACTTTACAAAAAGGAGACAAGCCATTTACAATGCACACTTCACTTCTCTACAGAGGAAAAAGGACAGTAAGCTATCTAAACTCCTACCTGCCACAGGGGGCTACAACAGTGGTACCCTCAATTCATCTAACAACATTGTCAATCTTTCCAACCACACACTTAGCCCAGCAGAAGAGTCTGTCCTATCACAGGGACTCTCTTTCTGTCCCACCATCCCCACAAACACGATACAGTTCTGCGGTGATCTGGAAGCCTACTTTCGTCGTCTCTGACTCAAGGAATATTTTCAACGCACCACTGAACAGTGTATTGACCCACAGGAACCCTCCTACCAACACTACAAGAAGAAGAACTCTGCGTGGACTCCTCCTGATGGTCGAAATGACAGACTGAACCTCTACATAGAGTGCTTCCGCAGACGTGCACAGGCTGAAATTGTGGACAGACAACATCACTTGTCCCATAACCTCAGCCGTACAGAACGCAATGCCATCCACAGCCTCAGAAACAACTCTGACATTATCATCAAAGGGGCCGACAAAGGAGGTGCTCTAGTCATAATGAACAGGTCGGATTATGAACAGGAGGCTGCCAGGCAACTCTCCAAGACCACATTCTACAGGGCACTATCCTCTGATCCCACTGAGGAATACCAAAAGAAACTACACCATCTGCTCAAGAAATTCCCAGCTACAGTACGGGAACAAATCTACATGGACACACCCCCAGAACCCCGACCAGGGGTATTCTATCTGCTACCAAGATCCATAAACCCGGAAACCCTGGACACCCCATCATCTCAGGCATTGGCACTCTTACAGCAGGATTATCTGGCTATTGGGACTCTCTCCTCAGACCCTACACTACCAGCACTCCCAGCTATCTTCGAGACACCACCGACTTCCTGAGGAAACTACAATGCATTGGTGTTCTTCCTGAAAACACCATCCTGGCCACCATGGATGTAGAAGCACTTTACACCAATATTCCACATGAGGATGGACTACAAGCTGACAGGAACAGTATCCCTGATGAGGCCACAGCACGCCTGGTGGCTGAGCTTTGTGACTTTGTCCTCACCCACAACCACTTCAGATTTGGGGACAACTTATACCTTCAAGTCAGTGGCACTGCTATGGGTACCCGCATGGCCCCACGGTATGCCAACATTTTTATGGCTGACTTAGAACAACGCTTCCTCAGCTCTCGTCCCCTAGTGCCCCTCCTCTACTTGCGCTACATTGCTGACATCTTCATCATATGGACCCACGGAAAGGAGGCCCTTGAAGAATTCCACCTGGACTTCAACAATTTCCACCCCACCATCCACCTCAGCCTGGACCAGTCCACACAAGAGATCCACTTCCTGGACACTACAGTGCAAATAAGTGATGGTCACATAAACACCACCCTATACCGGAAACCTACTGACCGCTATACTTACCCACATGCCTCCAGCTTCCATCCAAGACACATCACACGATCCATTGTCTACAGCCAAGCCCTAAGATACAACCGAATTTGCTCCAACCCCTCAGAGACAAACACCTACAAGATCTTCATCAAGCATTCGTAAAACTACAATACCCACCTGGGGAAGTGAGGAAACAGATTGACAGAACAAGACGGGTACCCAGAAATCACCTACCACAGGACAGGCCCAACAAGGACAATAACAGAACACCACTGGCCATCACATACAGCCCCCAGCTAAAACCTCTCCAGCGCATTATCCACGATCTACAACCTATCCTTGAAAATGATCCCTCACTCTCACAGACCTTGGGAGGCAGGCCAGTCCTCGCTTACAGACAGTCCCCCAACCTGAAGCAAATACTCACCAGCAACTACACACCACACCACAGAAACACCAACCCAGGAACCAATCCCTGTAGCAAACCTCATTGCCTACTCTGTCCCCATATCTACTCTGGCAACACCATCAGAGGACCCAACCACATCAGCCACACCATCAAGGGCTCATTCACCTGCACATCCACTAATGTTATATATGCCATCATGTGCCTTGGCCTTTCTAATTTTGTCCCTACCTACTTGTGGTATTTGTTTATATTCATCCTTTGTAATTTGACCTAGTTTCCACTTTTTAGGACTCTTTTTTTGAGTTTCAGATCATTGAAGATCGCCTGGGTAAGCCAGAGTGGTCTCTTGCCATACTTCCTATCTTTCCTATGCAATGGGATAGTGTGCTCTTGTGCCCTTAACAATGTCTCTTTGAAAAATTGCCAACTGTCTTGAACTGTTTTTCCTCTTTGACTTGCTTCCCGTGGGATCTTCCTTACCAGCTCCCTGAGTATGCTAAAGCCTGCCTTCTTGAAATCCATCTGAAGAAGTGAGGTTCTTACCCACGAAAGCTTATGCTCCCAGTACTTCTGTTAGTCTCAAAGGTGCCACAGGACCCTCTGTTGCCATTATCTTTAGTGTGCTGGTTTTCCTCCTACTATGCCTTAGAATCATGAACTCAACCATTTCATGATCACTTTCACCAAAGCTGCCTTCCACTTTCAAAATTCTCAACTAGTTCCTCCCTAATTGTCAAAATCAGATCTAGAACAGCCTCTCCCCTAGTAGCTTTCTCCACCTTCTGAAATAAAAAATTGCCTCCAATACATTCCAAGAACTTGCTGGATAATGTGTGCCCTGTTGTGTTATTTTCCCAACAGATGTCTGGGTAGTTGAAGTCCCCCATCACCACCAAGTCCTGTGCTTTGGATGATTTTGTCAGTGGTTTAAAAAGTCTCATCCACATCTTCTTCCTGGTTTGGTGGTCTGCAGTAGACCCCTACCATGACATCACCCTTTTATCCTTATCCAAAAACTTTTAATAAGTCTGCCTCCTATTTCCATTTCAACTTCAGTCCAAGTGTATACATTTTTAATATACAAGGCAACTCCTCCCCCTTTTTTCCCTGCCTGTCCTTCCTGAGCAAGCTGTATCCTTCTATACCAATATTCCAGTCATGCATATTATCCCACCAAGTCTCCGTGATGCCAACTATGTCATAGTTGTGTTTATTTACTAGCATTTCAAGTTCTTCCTGCTTATTCCCCATACTTCTCACATTTGTATACAGACATATAAGATACTGATTTAATCCCCTCCCCCAGTTCTGTCTTATCTCTCCTTTATCCCTGCTATAACAGCCCATGCTCTCCCCAGATTCCGACCCTTCTCCCAGGTCTCCATGTTTTTGACTTACCTGTGGGCTTTGGTCACTTGCTCCCATCAAACCTAGCTTAAAGTCCTCCTCACTAGGTTAGCCAGTCTGTATCCCAATATGCTCTTCTCCGTTCCTCCACAGGTGGACCCCGTTTCTGCTCAGCAGTCCTTCTTCCCAGAACAGCACCCCATGGCCAAGGAAGCTGAAGCCCTCCTGGTGATACCATCCTCACAGCCAGGTATTCACCTCTAGGATGCATCTTTCTCTGCCGAGGCCCCTACCCTTGACTGGAAGGACTGAAGAGAACACCACCTACACCCCCAACTCCTTCACTCTTACTCCCAGAGCCCTGTAGTCACTTCTGATCTGCTGAGGGTCATACCTCGCAGTATCATTAGTGCCCACATGGATGAATGTACTTGGGTCACGTTTTCAGGTTTTTCTCTGCAACCACAAGGGCTGGGGAAATGTTTTTCTTAAAATAAAGAAAGTTGAGATTCTCCGGAAATCATAAAATCACAAGAGTTGGTAACACTGCTGATTGGTGCCTACTAAACCAGTCTCTCGATCTACAAAGGAAGGATTGGACTCCGGGTCACTCCTCTCTCAACTCACTGCTGGGCTAACAGCAGTGAAAACCAGCTCGGAATTAAAGTCAGCAACTGAAGACAAGTGGGTTTTGGTCACTGAATGCTGATATCAGTTTTCAGTTTTTTGAGGAAAACCCCAATTTTTTGGCAAAAGATGGACATCTTGTAAAACAAAAAAAGACATTTGCCCTTAAAAAATAAAACCATGTTTTGCTCAAATGTTCACTCCTATGTTCAGGAAACTGACCCACAATCTCAGTTCAGCATATGTCATTGAACAGGCTTCAGAAGGTAAAGCCTTTCAGTGTCTACCAAGCTGCCTTGGACTGGAATCAGTGACTTAGAGGTGAGAGGCTCTGGGAACCACCAAATTCATTTCAAGTGTGTCCTCTTTGCAATTGAGCCAAATGCTCCAGAAGCGATGGGTTAATGTGTTCACCAACTTGCTAATTACTCTCTCACTTCATTCTCACCCACGGGTTCTCCCACTGGGGCTCCTGGACAGGTATCTAGGGGTCATATCTTGTCCTTCCCATATATCAGAGGTGGGCAAACTATGGCCCGGGGGCCACATCCGGCCCATGGGACCCTTCTGCCTGGCCCCTGAGCTCCTGCCCCAGGAGGCTAGCCCCTGGCCCCTCCCCTGCTGTTCCCCCTCCCCCGCAGCCTCAGCTCGCCCCGTTGCTGGCGCAATGCTCTGGGTGGCGGGGCTGCGAGCTCCTGCAGAGCCGGCCTGACCCAGTGCTCTGTGCTGCGCGGTGGCGTGGATGGCTCCAGCCGGGCGCCTGTCTTGGTGCTCCAGGCAGCGCAGTAAGGGAGGTGGGGGGGAGGTGGATAGAGGGCAGGGGAGTTCAGGCTTGTGGTCAGGGGGTGGGGGGGTGGATAGGGGTTGGGACGGTTAGAGGGCAGGAACGGGGGGGTTGAATGGGAGCATGGGGTTTGGGGGGGCAGTCAGGAAGGAGAGGGGGGTTGGATATGGTGGGGGCAGTCAGGGGCAGGGGTTCCGGGGGCAGTCAGGGGACAGGGAGAAGGAGTGGTTGGATGGGGCAGGAGTCCCGGGCGGGGCAGTCAGGAATGAGAGGAGGGGTTGGATGGGGTGGCGGGGGGCAATCAGGGGCAGGGGTTCCGGGGGCGGTCAGGGGAAAGGGAGTGGGGGAGTGGATGGGGGGGCAGGGGTCCCAGGGGGAGCTGTCAGGGAAAAGGGGCAGCTGTCCTGGGGAGGGGGCTGTCAGGGGGCAAGAAGCCGGGTGGAATAGGGGGTGGGCGCCGGGCCATGCCTGGCTGTTTGGGGCGGCACAGCCTCCCCTAACCGGCCCTCCATACAATTTCTGAAACCCGATATGGCCCTCAGGCCAAAAAGTTTGCCCACCCCTGCCATATACAGCTAAAATGGAGGAGGATCCCAGTAGGTCCCTGTTTGAAAAAGGAGGTCACAGTGTGGAAAATATTGAGAACCAATGCTCTTATCTACTATACCAACCTACACAAAACTACTTCTGTCTACAAAGTGTCTGCTATGCTATTGGCAGCAGAGCTGGTCAAGAATTTTCCAATAGAATCTTTTTTCTATCAGAAAATGCCAATTTGTTGAACTCAAAACTTTCTGGTGGGAAATGCCAGTTTTGACAGAATTTTGTTTCAAAAAAATGGAAGAAATGTTTAGCTACGGTCAAAGTGTTTTCTGCATGGTTCTATGTATTCTCTTCCTCTGTGTGTGTTTGTGTGTATATGTGTTTGCACTTTACACAAAATGATCACTCCATATCTGACCTCTGAGTCCACATCCTCAAAGGAAACCTGAACAACACCTTCAAAAAATGAGCCTAGGAGCTTAAATTCGTAACTCTGTCAGACACCAAACATCATGGACTCAATAAAGACACTGGTTTTATGTCTCATTAGTATTACAACAAACTTAACCCACTAATTCTTTGTCCTATGACTGCAGAGGTGTTAATTGCCCAGTTAATTTTGAATGGCTTCTTGCAATGTGTGTTAACTCCTTATGCTGAACAATCAGTTCCACCTTAAATTTAGTTGTGATGCTCTGAGTACCTTTCCCAGAGCGGAAGAAGAGTCTTGTGGCGCTTGAAAGCTTGTCTCGTTCACCAATGGAAGTTGATCCAATGAAAGGTATCTCCTCACCCACCTCATGTCTGTGTATATATAACAGTTATAGTCACCTCCCTTCCTTGGACAATGATCCTTTGCCATTGTACAGCACCTTCCACCCAACGATCTCAACAAGCCATACAATCGTGAGTTTAGTTTGCACCCCAGTACCCCACAGAGCAAATTATTGTTACCCACATTTTACTAAGGCACAGAGTCATCAAGTGACTTGCTCAGCATCGTATTGGAAACTTGCAGCCCAGCTTGGAAGAAAACCCACACCAGCTCCCACAGCTGTGCCTTCGCCACAAGACCATGCTTTCATCTTACAGAATCAGGCTGGTTCGGAGCCCTTCAGGCTGGGGTTTTCAAACAAACCCAAAGGCATCAGGTACCCAGTTCCCACTGAATTTCAATGAAATCCGGACACCTAACTCTCTCATTTGAAAATCACAGCCTGCATTCCGCGTGGGAGAGTACACCCTGACCAGACCTATCGACTGGCACTTCGTTTTTCACTGCCTAGCCCGTTCCAGTGCAGCGCCGGAGTCAGGGAGGGCAAATGCCTAGGAATGGAGTGATGCCTACAACAAAATTGGCAACGGTTGGGCCACTGGTGTGTCAAGACCACTGCCCATTTTGTTGTCTCGTTGTTTCCTTGTACCCCTCGCTGTCTATATCCACCTATTCTCTTTTTTTTATATATTTAGATTAAAAGCTCTTTGGGACAGGAACCATCTTTTTGCTCTATGTTCGTACAGCTCCAAGCACAGTGGGGTCCTGTTCCACGACTACCGCTCCTAGGCATTACTGCACTACAAATAATAAATACTAATAAGAGAGTCTCCAATGTAAATGGACAGCACTTGAGAGCATCGTTTAACCCCAGTCTGAAAGCATGTCCTCCCCTTGGAGTTCAATTTACAGATCAGGATTCCCGTGTTCAGATCCTTTCAGCAAAGGTACCTCTTCCCCCCCCCAGCCCACAGAGTGGCACTCACTTCACTGGCTATTTTCTCTCCTTTCCAATCCAGTGATGGGGATTTCCTCATAGCTGCTAGACTTCAATCCTACACTGCAGGGCAACATATTTTTCCCCTTCCAAACACCCATTTTTAGAATTGTTTCCTAATTGTATGCAGATTTGCCCCCCTCCTCTCCTCTTCCTCCTATCGTAATTGATCAGGGGCCAGAACAGCTGTTGGCTATTTTCTCTTCCTGAGAAGCATGCAGTAATTGCATGTATGGACTCCAAATCCCTAAACATTTAGTAAGGCGAAGGATTTGAACGGGGGCCAGTTCTTTTTACAGGGCTGGTACCAGCAGCAATGGCAGGCATTTAAATCACGGGGGGGGAGGGCGCGAGTTAGCTGATATGCACTTTTGGGGGTGGGGGGAGGGAACCCAGCAAACCCAAGCAGCTCAAACAGTTGGACTTTATCCCCGCTCTTGAGCACTCAAATTATGCCCTCACTAAATTGAGTAGCAGGGTTACTGCTCGCACTTGCCCTTATCTCCCATCGAACAGATTTTTGTGTGGCACGTAGTGATGCAAGAATCTCCATGAAGATCTTAATCCCGCTCCCATTCCAGTCAACAGAAAAGCTTCCGTTAGCTTTACTGGTGCAGCCTCCAAGCTGTAAGAACTAACTTGTTTCTAGCCACAAGGTGGCACGTAGGGGAGTCAAAGGGAGTAAGTCCTCCCCGACTGTTATGCAGACAGTATTAGATCTCATCTGTAGCTCTCCCTCCACCCAGCAGCAAGTGGGAGGGGCCAGGAGTGGGTGGAGCTACGTTTGTCTCCACCTCCCCTACAGACCAGCCACTGAAGCTGACTGGCCTTGCGGAAGAGAAGGATAAAAGAGTGTTGCAAATCGCTCCCACCCATCCCAGTGCAACAGGGGAGTCCTGGGAGTCTTTGTGCCTCTTGGCAGCACAGTGTTCCTCATTGGGCAGTGTGTCGCTACACCGTGACTGCCCCTTTTACTAGGGGCTGCGTGCAAATAGCATGGTCTAACCCCAAGTGAGGTGCAGCGCTGGTTGGACAGGGAAGCTAGAAAATGGATGGTTTCTTCACGCAAAAGGAAAACTCTGCTCCTCAGATCGGACATGCTTTTAGGAATGGATGCTGGTACACCAGGAGTGACCGATGGGGGCCTGACGTGTTCAGTAAGACTGTCATGCAATAAGAGAGGTGTGCAGGCAAATCTCTGAAGTGCATTTGTGAAAGATGCCACATTGGCCACCACTGGGGATTGAACCAGGGAGCCCGAAGCTACAACTTGAGCTAAAGGATCTTCTTCTGTAGCCAGGCGCTTGTTACAGCGTATGGCTGCCTACAGAGCCCCCCTGCCGCCCCTCCTCTGTGGTTGAGTGTGGTGCTGCAGTTGCTCTGTGCCTCCATTTCCTCCTGTAAGGTGGGTCCCTCAGTGTTCCCCACAAAGGCAGGAGCTGGTGATGTGGCTTAGCATTCCAGCCAAGTCACAAAGTAAAACGTAACCCCTTCACAGGTAACAAAAATCCAAACAAACAAAAGGTTCTTCCAACCTACCTTGGCTTCTCTTCAACCCACTCCCCGGGCCTAGTTCTCAGCCCCTTAATTCTCTCTGCTCTGGGATAGAGCCCAGACTGCTTCCCCGGAGTCCCCTACTTCTTCCAGACCCTACTTAAGGGCTTTCCACAGGATCCCAATTTGCTCCTTGTGTGTCTTCCCCCTAAACTGTGTTCTCACAGCCCTTAAAGGGGCCAGTCACCCCATGACAGCATTGTGACAGACTCACATCCTCTGTGGCTCAGGCAAAAAGGTTGACTCATAACATACACGGAACAGTGGGGTAAACATTCACATATGGCTGCATACTAGTAAGTGCCATTCTGGCCAGCTGCACATACTATCCACTGGAGTGTCCTCTTGCTTACACCAGTGGCTCTTCCCCTGGGTACCGTGGAGTTACTCCTGCTGTATTTCACTTATTCGTTTAGATTTTTGTTAGTACTTTGCAATAGCGGAGTGCTCCAGCACTTCGGGGGTCCCTGGAAGTCTTTTCATAGTAAGTAACAAGTAAGTAAAAAGATCTTTCATTCCCCACCACCACCTTCCCTGCTCCCATCAAAGCAGATAACTCAACAATAACATAAATATACCAAAACATACATCACCTTCCCAACACAATCTCCACACCCCCATTTCCCAGCCCTACCCAACACTAGAGACGGTTAGAAAAACGAAGGATATTTTCCATGAGAAATTTCAAATTTGTGTTGAAAAAAAAAAATAATCAAAGAACAAAATATTTTGGCTGAAACCTGAAATAGTTCAATTCAGAAGTACCGCCGTGGAGCCTCATGGGAGTTCTAGTGTGGGTGCCTCAGGCTCCCATTCCCTTCTATTGGCCAGGTTGCCTGGCCAGACTACATCTCCCATGTTGCACCAGGGTGGAACCTCTTGATGAGGGGAGATGGTGTGTTATGGGAGTCCCTGGCTGTGGTGCATCAAGAGAGACATAATCCAACAGAACTACAGCTCCCATGGAGACCCTGGTGGCATTTCTGAATCAAAATATTTCTGATTTTGGCCACAATATTTAGGTTTTCAGAGGGAATGAACTAGGCTAGGACAATTATCAAATGATCCATCTCCCGTCATCCAGTACCATCTTCTGCCAGTCAGAGGTTTAAGGACACCCAGAGTATGGGGTTGTGTCCCTCACCATCTTGGCTAATAACCATTTATGGGCCTCTCCTCCATGAACTGATCTAATTCTTCTTTGAACCCATTTATACGTTTGGCCTTCACGACATGCCCCAGCATGGAGTTCCACAGGTTGACTGTGCGGTGTGTGAAGAAGTACTTCTTTATGTTTGTTTTAAACCCTGCTACCCATTAATTTCATTATGGGACCCCCGGTTCATGTGTTATGCAGGGGGTAAATAGCACTTCCCTATTCACTTTCTCCACACCACTCATAATTGTAAAGACTTCTGTCCTATCCCCTGTTAGCGGGTGATTGAGGCTGATTCATTGGCAAACCAAAGGCAGGAGCAGACAGCTCCATAGATTAGTGTATCCAACAGATAGGGCAAGACTAAATGGTGCTGGGCCTTAAAGGCAAAGACAAGGAGCTTGTGTTTCATGTGATGGAGGAAGGGGAACTGATGGAGGGTTGCAAAGAGCGTGCTGATGTGGCTGCAGTACTGCCATGCCCAACTGATCAAAAATCATGAGATTTTTTTTTAAACAGATTTGAGGTTCTTTTTATTTTCCTTCTATTTTCTGTGCCTCCAGGGGCCTCCCACTTCACATTCTCCATTTTTCTCCACGGCCGTGAGAGCAAGAAACGTACTGATTATTTAACTGAAAGCTGAGATTCTCGTGATTCCAGCATCTGGGGCTTTAAAAAAAAACACCAGATAGCATGAGACTCCCAATACAATCATGAGGGTTGGCAATGCTGTGGTTGGAACGACGAGCCAAGCAGCAGCATTTTGAACGGTCTGGAAGGGTGCAGTGTAGCTGGCGGAGAAGAGCTGATGACACTCCTTGATTTACAGGATGATGAGGGTCTGAACAAGAGCTGGACAGATAGGAAAAGCTTAAGCTTACAAACGTCCTGTAAGTAGAAGTATCAAGATTTGGACAGGGCCTGGAGGTATGGGTCTAGAGAGAGGGCAAAGTCGAAGTTGATGCCCTGATTATGAGCTGGATTCGTTGGGAAGCTGGTAGTGATATCTGTGCTGGTGGAGAAATTGGGGAAGAGGAGAGCTTTGTTAGCTGTGTTGAAATGAACTCCACTGATAGATTTTTACATTCCGCTGAGACACCAGGCTAGAGTCTGATATCAGTCACACTGGAATCACAGCTGAGGAGTGACTCCGGATTTCAGGACCGGCCTCAGGGAATATGGCGCCCTGGGCGAACTTGTTTTTTGGTGCCCCTGTGGGCATGGTGCCCCCCTCCCATTGCCCCTAGCCCCCATGAGCTCCCCACTCCCCCATTGCCCTTAACTCCTGCACTGCCCCATTCACCCCAACTCCTACACTCCCCCTTCACTCCCCCTTCACTCCCCTCCTGCACCCACAACCCCTGCCGCTCTCCTGTGCCCCCTTTGCCCCTAACCCCTGCACCTCCCTCCTGCATCCCCTACCCCTCAACCCTGCCCCCCAAACCATGCCCCTATTCTGCACCCATAATCCCTGCACTGTGCCCCCTTCTCCCATAACCTCTGCACTCCCCTCCTACACCCCTAAACCTGCCCTCCCTCACAGCCTGCTAGGGGGCACAGAGGAACATCAGGGGAGGGTGAGCAGTATCTGTGTGTGACCCTCCTCCCCACGTTTCTCTTCTGGGAGGAAGCAGGGAGAAATCTGGGCACCCCCCCTACATGGCGCTCCCCAGGGAGCAGTTTCTGACACTCCAGACGGAGCTACAAATTACACAGCCACTGCGATAGGAGCCGTCACAATAATGATTGCAAATCCCTTCACTCTACTCCTAATCCAGGATTCTTCAGGCACAGAACTTGCCACAGAAGCCACCCCTCGCTATAAGCAAGACTCTCCTCTCTCCTGCAATCTTCAGACTGGTTCCACAGAAACATATATTTAATACTTTGGCCACAGTTTTCAAATGTATGTGCTGAGGGTTAGGCACCTAAATCCATAAGTAGTCATTCAGATAAAGATGGCCTGAGTGGTAGAGGTGGAAAGCACCCACCAAAGTCAATGGGAACAGCTGGGCAATCAGCACTTTGAAAGCCAGCCCACTTTTTAGGTGGATCCAGCTCTTCGAGAACAGGTTCTTTAGAAATGCCACAGGGAAAGAGGGTCAAGATTCCTAAGAAGTGATTCAAATTCCTTGCTCCCATGTATAATATTATGAAAGTAGAAATGTCACTTTAGTCAACTAATTAGTGTAGATAATAGAGCATAGTTTACCATTCCCAACAGTCAGGATTCAACTCCGCTTAGTTACCAGCATGATCTTGACTTGACCCTATCTGAGGGCATGCAATATTAATGCTTTCCAGTTCAATGTGGTTTAGAAAGGTGGATATATATATATATATATATATATATAGAGAGAGAGAGAGAGAGAGAGAGAGAGAGACCTATCTCATAGAACTGGAAGGGACCCCAAAGGGTCATTGAGTCCAGTCCCCTGCCTTCACTAGCAGGACCAAGTACTGATTTTTGCCCCAGATCCCTCAGTGGCCCCCTTAAGGATTGAACTCACAACCCTGGGTTTAGCAAGCCAATGCTTAAACCACCTATCCTTATTTTACTGCTGGGAAACTAAGGCAGAGAAGTTCGGGGTCGGATTTTTCAGTGGTACTGAGTGCCATTGACTTCAGCTCATGTGGCATGTCGAGCCATCCTGAAAAATCAGACACTCTGTGACTTGTTCTAAATCACATGACCAGTCAATGGTAACAGAGTCATGAATAGAACCCAGGTCTCCTGACTTATGGACCAATTTAAGGACCTGGATCATGCCACAGTGATTGTTAAGGAAAACTCCCCATTGATTGCAACAGCATAATACAGACCTAAGTTATTAGTATTGGGATTATTAGAAAGAGCGTGGAACAGTTCTGCGTGAAATCTCAATTACCCATTGAAAGAAAAATTTGCTGAAGGCAGCATAAAAGTCTCCAGTGTGTGAAACATCCCATTGCACGGGCTGGTGTCATGGCATGCTGAACAGAACCGTAAATGTGCAGTTCCCTTTCGTGGAGTCATTGCTGGCTGGAAGTGCAGCAACAGCAGAAATCTAACCCGTTGGTGGTGGCCGTGCTGCGGAGTAGGGTGTATCTTGGGTTTCTCGACAGTAGAGGTGGTAAGACCCCAGAATTTGCATTTTGTGGGAAATTCTGACCTTTCAAATTTTGCTTTTCATAGAATAGAGCCACCGTGGCTTAACAACCATGTAAAAGAAGCAGTGAGAGATAAAAAGACTTCCTTTAAAAAAGTGGAAGTCAAATCCTAGTGAGGCAAATAGAAAGGAGCATAAACGCTGCCAAATTAAGTGCAAGAATGTAATAAGAAAAGCCAAAGAGGAGTTTAAAGAACAGCTAGCCAAAAACTCCAAAGGTAATAATAAAATGTTTTTTAAGTACATCAGAAGCAGGAAGCCTGCTAAACAACCAGTGGGGCCCTGGATGATCGAGATACAAAAGGAACGCTTAAAGACGATAAAGTCATTGCGGAGAAACTAAATGGATTATTTGCTTCAGTCTTCACGGCTGAGGATGTTAGGGAGATTCCCAAACCTGAGCTGGCTTTTGTAGGTGACAAATCTGAGGAACTGTCATGGATTGAAGTGTCACGAGAGGAGGTTTGGGAATTAATTGATAAACTTAACAGTAACAAGTCACCGGGACCAGATGGCATTCACCCAAGAGTTCTGAAAGACCTCAAATGTGAAGTTGCGGAACTGTTAACTAAGGTTTGTAACCTGTCCTTTAAATCGGCTTCTGTACCCAATGACTGAAAGTTAGCTAATGTAACGCCAATATTTAAAAAGGGCTCTAGAGGTGATCCCGGCAATTACAGACCAGTAAGTCTAACGTCTGTACCGGGCAAATTACTTGAAACAATAATTAAGAATAAAATTCTCCAACACATAGAAAAATATAAACTGTTGAGCAATAGTCAACACAGTTTCTGTAAAGGGAAATCGTGTCTTACTAATCTATTAGAGTTCTTTGAAGGGGTCAACAAATATGTGGACAAGGGGGATCCAGTGGACATAGTGTACTTAGATTTCCAGAAAGCCTTTGACAAGGTCCCTCACCAAAGGCTCTTATGTAAATTAAGCTGCCATGGGATAAAAGGGAAGGTCCTTTTGTGGATTGAGAACTGGTTAAAAGACAGGGAATAAAGGGTAGGAATTAATGGTAAATTCTCAGAATGGAGAGGGGTAACTAGTGGTGTTCCCCAAGGGTCAGTCCTCGGACTGATCCTATTCAACTTATTCATAAATGATCTGGAGAAAGGGGTAAACAGTGAGGTGGCAAAGTTTGCAGATGATACTAAACTGCTAAAGATAGTTAAGACCAAAGCAGACTGTGAAGAACTTCAGAAAGATCTCACAAAACTAAGTGATTGGGCAACAAAATGGCAAATGAAATTTAATGTGGATAAATGTAAAGTAATGCACATTGGAAAAAATAACCCCAACAATACATACAATATGATGGGGGCTAATTTAGCTACAACAAGTCAGGGAAAAGATCTTGGAGTCATCGTGGATAGTTCTCTGAAAATGTCCACGCAGTGTGCAGAGGTGGTCAAAAAAGCAAACAGGATGTTAGGAATCATTAAAAAGGGGATAGAGAATAAGATTGAGAATATATTATTGCCCTTATATAAATCGATGGTATGCCTTCATCTCGAATACTGCATACAGATATGGTCTCCTCATCTCAAAAAAGCTATACTGGCACTAGAAAAGGTTCAGAAAAGGGCAACTAAAATGATTAAGGGTTTGGAACGGGTCCCATATGAGGAGAGATTAAAGAGGCTAGGACTCTTCAGCTTGGAAAAGAGGAGATTAAGGGGGGATATAATAGAGGTATATAAAATCATGAGTGATGTGGAGAAAGTGTGTAAGGAAAAGTTATTTACTTATTCCCATAATACAAGAACTAGGGGTCATCAAATGAAATTAATAGGCAGCAAGTTTAAAACAAATACAAGGAAGTTCTTCTTCATGCAGCGCACAGTCAACTTGTGGAACTCCTTACCTGAGGAGGTTGTGAAGGCTAGGACTATAACAGAGTTTAAAAGAGAACTGGATAAATTCACAGTGATTAAGCCCATTAATGGCTATTAGCCAGGACAGGTAAGGAATGGTGTCCCTAGCCTCTGTCTGTCAGAGGGTGGAGATGGATGGCAGGAGAGAGATCACTTGATCATTGCCTGTTAGGTTCACTCCCTCTGGGGCACCTGGCATTGGCCACTGTCGGTAGACAGGATACTGGGCTAGATGGACCTTTGGTCTGACCCGGTACGGCCTTTCTTATGTTCTTATATTATGTAGAATCATAGAATATCAGGGTTGGAAGGGACCTCAGGAGGTCATCTAGTCCAACCCTCTGCTCAAAGCAGGACCAACATCAACTAAATCATTCCAAATCAAAATGAAAAACTGAAATTCTCCATGAAACAAAAATTCTGATTTGGAACTTTTAAAACATTTTGTTTCTGAGGTCAAAAGGTTTCATTTTGATAAGATCAAAACGTTTTATTTCAATGATGTCAAACCTATATGACATAAAATATGAATATATAGAATATTGAAATTAATGTTTAACATGATAGAGGTCTAAAGGACGTGAAGTCACAATTACATTTTTACCTTTTTGAAATGAGAAAGTTTAAATTATTCATTTTGACTTTGTCCCATTGAAAATTTCATAAACAGCGACATGCTCCCAGGGAACATTTTGATTTCTGGCAAAGCTGCATGTTTCCATAGAAAAGTCTTACTATGTCTGAAACCTCAGTGAACTCTGAAAACTTATAAGAAGCTCAAGACAAACCCTGAATATGAAAATTGACACTTGAGAGCTGCTATCATTTCAGCTTAAAAATAAAGACAAAGTGTTCCAGGAATGGAAAGCGGCAAACCTGGTAAGATTCTGTGTGGGCCAAATAACACTACATTGGACATTTATGGCCACTTCAAAGGGAAACCAGAAAGAGGAAAGAAAATTCTTCTGCAACAAATAGTTTACATTATACCAGGACTGGCAGCATTCTAGTTAGGAAACTCATGCGAGCAACACAAAGTCCCTTATGTCATGGAGGGGGAAGACAAAGCCAAGAGCAAATCCAGCCACTGCGGAGAGAACACTGCTACAGACTGGGATTTGCCAGAAACACAGTCAGTCTTGCCAAAGAGGGTGGAATTGAAGGAATAAGTCCTTCTCTATTCAGAAAAGGAATTAAGCACATGCCTCAATTTAAATATATGCTTAAGTGCCTTTCCTGACTCATAGGACTGGAAGGGATCTTGAGAGGTCATCTAGTCCAGTCCCCTATACTCATGGCAGGACTAACTTTATCTAGACCATTCCTGACAGTATTTGTCTAACCTGCTCTTAAAAATCTCCAATGATGGAGATTCTACAACCTCCCTCGCCAATTTATTCCAGTGCTTAACCACCTTGATACTTAGGAAGTTTTTCCTAATGCCCAACCTAAACCTCCCTTGCTGCAATTTAAGCCATTTGCCTCTTGTCCTATCCTCAGAGGTTAAGAAGAACAGTTCTTCTCCCTCCTCCTAGTAACAACCTTTTACGTATTTTACGTACTAGAAAATTGTTACCATGTCCCCTCAGTCTTCTCTTTTCCAGATTAAACAAACCCAATTTTTTCAATCTTCCCTCATAGGTCATGTTTTCTAGACTTTTAATCATTTTTGTTGTTCTTCTCTGGACTTTCTCCAATTTGTCCACATCTTTCCTGAAATGTGGTGCCCAGAACTTAATATGCATCCCAAAATGATGTTTGCTTTTTTTGCAACAGTGTTACACTGTTGACTCATATTTAGCTTGTGATCCACTATGACCCCAGATCCCTTTCTGCAGTACTCCTTCCTAGGCAGTCATTTTGTAGGTGTGCAACTGATTGTTCCTTCTTAAATGGAGTACTTTGCATTTGTCCTTATTGAAGGATAGAATATCAGGGTTGGAGGGGACCTCAGGAGATCATCTAGTCCAACCTCCTGGCAAATTTTTGCCCTAGATCTCTAAACAGCTCTCTCAAGGATTGAACTCACAACCCTGGGCTTAGGCAGCCAATGCTCAAACCACTGAGCTATCCCTCCTCCTCCCTGAAGAAAAATAGGGATGTCTTCTTGAATTGGAACCTCTATATCTCTCCATTAGGCGATACCAGTCAGACCACTGGCCTCTTTCTAGCTCCCTATATATATAGCCCTGTTCTAACTGGTAGTCTAACTGCTGAATTAGAGAATTTAAATGTATGAACTGAAATGAAGGGTTTTAAACCTGTGATAGTAAAGGCTGGAACTAAAAGCCCACCAATAAAAAAGGAAGCAAATAAGAAAACAAACCATGCTACGTTATCATGCCACTAAATAAATCAATATATCAATCATGCCGGGGGAAGCACCTCTAATTCCCCTGCTTCCAAGCGACATCTGTCATACATGGAAGCAACATGAAGGTTGTAACTATATACCCAACTGAGACGAAGAGAGTTAAAAAACACACACACATACACACACACACACCATAGGGGGAAGATTTATAGTTCTTCCAAAGGATGGAACTAAAATATGTAAAACAGGGCAGTGCTAGCTGCCAAAATGCTGGAGGTTTCCTGTTCCCTCCATCTCACTGCATTGTGAGTGGAGGGATGGGTGGGGGTGGGGAGGAAAGCAGTGGAATCTCAGGGTTTTTGTTTCACCATGAAACTTTAGCACAAGAAATTTTAATTGTGGATCGTTGTGGACAAGACGTTGAAATCCTACCCGGCGTGAGCTCTGGTCCAAGAGTTTTTTTGGACCTGGTTGTGACTCCCAATCTCGGCATCTTATCCAAGTTGCTCTTGCTTTCCTTCGCAAGCCAGAACGGCTTGCATGTTAACTCTTTGTTAGCAACGGGAGACGGAGTCAAGTCAGTGCTTGTTCCTGAGGGCATGAGGTATTTATACATACTGACGAAGACATCACTATTTTTTCCCTTCGTTAGAAATGTGATAGTTCTCTGCAGTAGCTGGCACTTGATCAAGAAGCCTTGAGAAAGGAACATAAGTGCCGAGACTGAGATAGACTGAGCCGAGCTGGAGATCGCATTAGCGCTTGCAGTAGTGTGAAATAGAATATGTCAGAGTGTCTTGCAATAATGTACTATTTAAGCATTTATCAGGCATTTCTCCTATGTATCAGTGTGTATTAGGAGAATGGGGTCACTCAGACAACACATTAAGATAATGTAAAGAAACAGAACTTAGAACTCAAATGTCTTCCACTTAGATTTCAAAGTACATGGTAGCTCAGTGGGAAAGAATAATAGGCAGTGACTTGCCCCATACGTGAATATTCTGGAGAGACAAATATCCCAAGTTTGATACTTGGGCCTCAGATGGTTTAATTCAGAGATGCTCTATTTAAGTTCACTTATACCAGTGGAGGATCTGGCCCACTTACCCTGAAGCTTACCCACATGCACCTGGACCATAGATGTTCTGGAATCTAGCTCAGAGATCTATATGGGATCAGGTTCTTGTGAGATTTCTATTGTGTTCTGATTTGATCTGGTCCGCATATACCCATGAAGATAGCCATTCTCACAGGCTTGTCTGCTTCCAGTCCCAAACATAATTAGAAAGTGCAAAAGGTCTAAAGTTGTTTTGAGCCAAAAGTCTATTTCACTGAACTTTTAGCAAAGTTTTGGGTTGGGTTAATTTGTAGAGCTGTTTGAAAACTATAAGAAAAAAATGTTTCTTGGAAAACCTTTGAAATTTCAAGATTGTTTCTATTTCACAGGCTTTGGAGTGGATCCATTTTCCATTTAGTCTCAATTTTTTGTGAAACTTTGTCATCAAAATGAAAATTGTTTTGTTTGCCAAGAGCTGAATAAATGAAACCCAGTTTTCAACAAACTAAAAATCCCAATGACCACTTTGATCAGATTTTTAATCAAAAATGCCACCAAAAAGTTGGAAAATATCAACAGGTTTTTTTCCCCACAGAAAATGTTGATACTGATCAAGAATTTGCTGCAGCTGTTACCCTAGTGAGCTGACGTTCTCTCATCAGCGCTCAGACCAAGAGTCCTTCCTTATACACAGCACGTGTTTTATCAGTTTATTCGGGGTTCTCCATGAAGCAATTTGAAAACTGGAAAATGAAACCTCACTACAAGCTCCTATCATCTAAGAAGCGACACAAGCAGACGGCCTAGTGCACAAATGTGTGTAAAGTACTAGCAATGTAGTTCTCTAGTCCACACATACTTTGGATGTGTAGAGTGCTATTCACCACCACAGGTGAAGAGCACAGAGTCAGTTTGGTTTTACTTCTTTAATTGAGCACAAGATCTAACCCTCAGGGTGGAATTTACTTTTACCCTGTGCAGATAGTAAGTATGGATACGTCTACATAGCCAAGAAAAACCCGTGGCTGGCTCAGGCCGGCTGACTCAGACTTGCAGGGCTGTTTCATTGCTATGGAGACTTCTGGGCTTTGCTTGGAGTCTGAGCGCTGAGACCCTCCCACCCTGCAGGATCCTAGAGGCTGGGCTCCAGCCCAACCCCAGAAGTCTACACAACAGTGAAACAGTCCTACAGCCTGAACAGTGCAATTCCAAAATGGCTGGCACGGGCCAGCTATGGCTGTCTAGTTGCTGTGTAGACAAACCCCATATGGCCTGAATTGGCCCTTGGCACAGGGGTGAATTTCACCCACTGAGTAAAGTTGTATAGACTAATGTTAAATCCTAGTTAATCATAATATTTACATTAACATAAAGTAGATGGAACAGGGAGAAAAGCAAAGGGAAATGAGCACATACTTGGAAGCCAGGAACGCCTTGGTTTTTGTCCAAGCTCGGCCCTGCCTATGTGTGGGCTTGGATTAGTCCTGTCATTGCTCTGTGCTTCAGTTTTCCCATCTGCAAAATGGGGATGCTGATACCTTCAGGCATAGTATGAGAATTGCTGAGTGATTGTGGAGCCCTTTGAAGATGCAAAGAGCTATTTTGCTGTTAAATAGAGCGGGTCAAAAGTTAGAATTGCCACCTCCAGGTAAATTCTGATATTTAGAAATATGCTTCTAAACAGGACGAAACAATCAGATAATGACAATTTTTTGTGGGACAGAAAGTTCCCAACAAATTTTTGTTTGGGAACACTGACGTGTTTCATTCCAATGCCTGTGATCAAGGCAAAACATTTTGAATGGAGATGTTTCATTTCTGTTGCAAAGAATCAAAACCTTTCGTTTTGGTTTAGTTCAACATTGATCATTGCTCTCCTGGGCTGCCTTGGTGCCGTAGATTTTTCCCCGACAGAAAATCAAAAAAGTGTCTGTGAAATTGACGTTTTCCCATAGGAAATTTTGATCTTTGTGGAAACCACATTTGCTGTCGAAAAACATTTTGACAGAAAATTCTCAACTCGCCTTAGTGTTAAATATCTTTGGGCCAGATCCTCAGCTGGTACAAATTGAAATAGTTCCACTGGCTATGGTAATAACTTTGTTGAAAGTTTAAGAGGTGAAAAACTTAACCTTCAGTTTAGTGGCTGTGTGTTGTTAACCTGCCGAATATATCAAACAAAGTGAATCTGATGCTTGACTGAACAGGGTAGGCTATGGCCCGTCTCCCCCTCCTCCCCCCGTCAGCTGCACCACAATTCCATTGCAGGATCACTTTTTCTTTAAAGAATGCTTTCTTTCTCTTCCTCGAGCCTTCATCAGGCTGCTCAAGGCTCTGACACTGGAATCGAAGCAAACAGACTTTTTCCACTGCCTGATAGCAATTTACACCAATTCAAAGTATGCCCTGGGCATAATCTTGTCCCCACCGAGATCAGTGGGGAAACTCCCACTGACAGGGTCAGGATTTCACACAGTGTGCTATTAGTGCAGGACCAGCTTATCTGGTCTAGGTTCAGGCTAGCTGCTGCCTCACTTTCCCCTCACTCACGTTGGATCTCCCAACCTTCCTAGGAAGGACTCGTGGCCATGCCCAAGTCTCTCCTAGGTACAGTTTTATTTTTCAAACATAAAACGTAGGCAAAACATCAAAACAAAATCAGTTCCTCTGCCCACCCTGAACAACAGCTCCCAGAAGCTTTTCCCCAGCCGCTCTCAGTGCTGAAAGGAGGACCCATCTTTTCCTTCAGTCCCCCTGCTTCAGGGCCTAGACCCTCCAGCAGTTCCTCTCAAGTGAGCTCTCCCCACCTTTTATAAGGATCTCCTGACCCTTTCCCAGATGGGTCTGATAACTGAGCAGGGCTGGCTGGTCCCAGGTCTCCTGGCCCTTAAAGGGGCCGGCCATCTCGTTAGAAGGCTACATTGTGCCACATTGGTCATACTGGGGACACTTACCCCCATCAGCTGCCCCACTGGATTCCCTGTGCAAGTCAGCGCTTGTCAAAGTAGGCAAAAGTTACACAATTGTGCCCTGTTTCAGTAAACACAGACTCACTATAATGGGCCAGATCCTCAGTGGGCATAAATCAGTGTCGCTCTGTTTCACTCAATGGATCTGTCCCAATTTAAAACAGTAGAGAATCTGGCCCATAATTGCTATCATTGTTCCAGGAGCCTAGATACCAGAGTGATGGGCCTGGCATAAACACCTAGACAGACAGGTACTCCCCAAATCCTTCCAGCACAACCAAGGAACGCTGCTTCGTGGTGCACAGAAAAAAGCAGAGCCCCTTCTGTCCTCCCATCCCTTTTCCGCTTCCCCCACGCACACAGCTTCTCCATGGTTTAGACTCCGCTCTCTGATTGGAGCTAAGGATTTCTAGACTAGCCAGGCCCACCTGCTGTGCGGCTCAGCATGCGGAAGAAGGTGCTGGTGGCTTCTCAGTTTCAAACCCGTCATTTTGTGCCGTTGGCTCCATAAAGGGAAAGGTACATGGAATGTTTCGTCTTCTGCTTTTTCCACTGCATTCCCTTGGGCTGGGTTTTTTGTTTGTTTGTTTCTCTTAATGAAATGGTAAGACAGATGGACGGGGGAGATGAGAAGAAAAGACAAGGAAAGCAGAGAAAGAAAGGAGGGGAAAATGCGGATGATAAAATTGTTGTATTGGCATGCAAGGGGAACAGAGTACAAGGGAATAGTTCCTTTAACAGGTCTGTGTTCGAATCCCAACATAGGTTGCAAGTCAAAAGCAGTTTGGTTGACTTGTTCTGGATCCCTGTGGAAGTTCATAGGTTAAGGCCAGGAGGGCCCACTATGATTATCTAGTCTGGCCTCCAGCATAACACAGATCCAGAGAAATTCACCCAGTGACTCCTGCAATGGAGGGCATTATTTTCCCACCTCCTGCATGAGTGACCACTAGTGAGCCTGATGACTTGTGGGTTGAGCTAAAGCATGTCTATGCCTCCTTCGTGAAACCACTACTGGTTCTGGCATCACATCTCAGGGTAGGGTGAGCTGGGGGTACAATCCTGTTGGAGGTCAGGATCAAGGGGCGGTGCCAGAGCTGTGTGGGTGAGGGTTACCCGGCACCTTCTGTATTGCCCAGATCTAGCCAGACCGATTAGTCTATGGTCTGAATTAAGCCTTCTGCAGTGGGAGTAGGAAGAGTTGCTACATGACCTGGGAGACCATGCTTATGGAGGCCCTGAGAAGACATAATGCCTATCAGTAGGATGGGTAAGAGGGGATATTCTCACTGTCAGCCCCTGCTTCACACATTAAAAGGGTGCAGCATGCTCTCCTCATGGCCACTGACGTGTACCCAGAAGCCTCCTGCTACAAGACAAGCCCAAGAAAGAAACTAACAGAACTCCACTGGCCATCACCTACAGTCCTCAGCTTAAACCTCTCCAACGCATCATCAGTGATCTACAACCCATCCTGGACAATGATCCCTCTCTTTAGCAGACCTTGGGAGGCAGGCCAGTCCTCGCCCACAGACAACCCTGCCAACCTTAAGCATATTCTCACCAGCAACCACACACCACACCATAACAACTCTAACTCAGGAACCAATCCATGCAACAAATCTCGATGCCAACTCTGCCCACATATCTACACCAGCAACACCATCACAGGACCTAACCAGATCAGCTACAACATCACCGGCTCATTCACCTGCACATCCACCAATGTTATATATGCCATCATGTGCCAGCAATGCCCCTCTGCTATGTACATTGGCCAAACTGGACAGTCACTACGCAAGAGGATAAATGGACACAAGTCAGATATCAGGAATGGCAATATACAAAAACCTGTAGGAGAACACTTCAACCTCCCTGGCCACACAATAGCAGATGTAAAGGTAACCATCTTACAGCAAAAAAACGTCAGGACCAGACTCTAAAGAGAAACTGCTGAGCTCCAGTTCATTTGCAAATTTGACACCATCAGATCAGGATTGAACAAAGACTGTGAATGGCTATCAAACTACAGAAGCAGTTTCTCCTCCCTTGGTGTTCACACCTCAACTGCTAGCAGAGCACCTCACCCTCCCTGATTGAACTAACCTTGTTATCTCCAGACTGATTCTTGCCAGCATATTTATACCTGCCTCTGGAAATTTCCATTACATGCATCTGACGAAGTGGGCATTCACCCACGAAAGCTTATGCTCCAATACATCTGTTAGTCTTAAAGGTGCCACAGGACTCTCTGTTGCTCATGACCACTGCTACTTCACCCAGACATGCGCCCTCGGCCAGGGCTGGAAAGCTAGTGCTCGACCTCTCCAGCCATTCATCCTCTGGGAGCATGGGTAGCCACCTTCTATCTGTCTCCTGCACAGGAGGGTTAGGGTGGGGGAAGGGACTCCCTGTGCCCAGGCTATCCAACCCCAGTGCCTTCATGCCGCAGCAGCCAGCATGTCCTTTGGATTATAGCAACTTGAGGAGTGTTGAATTCAACTCCCCAAAGTTTGTCAGGCAACAGTATGGGTAGTAAAGAAGATGGAGTATCCCCCACTCTGAGCCAATGCCCTCAACATAGGGCCTTCACCACTTGGGTTGCATGTCACCATGATGAACACTGAATTACATCACAGAATTACATGACCTTACATGCCCGTATCTCCAAATTGGAGTGGACCTAAGCGTTATCAACTGCAGCTAGAACCTGATGCTTGAGCAACATCTCCTGAGCTTGTTGTTAGACATTTTAATTAGTACAAATCCAGCTAGTCAACAGTGCACCTCCAGTGAATGCAGCAACAAATGACCCTGAGGGTAAAGCACTTGTGAGTTCAGATGCTCAAACAAACCTCCTGGTTTTGCACACCTGGACAAGGAGTCTCATGAGAATAGGTTCTTCTGAAAGATATCCAGGGAATCTGACAGAGTGGTGATAGTCACCAAGAGCCTAGCTGGATAGATTTCCTATTCCCAGGTGGCTGGAAACTCTTTGAGAAGAGCCTGTCTCCATGTATTTTGCTGTTCCCACTTCCCTTATCAACCTGTAACAAGTCCACATACTGCCAACAGCAGTTACAATGGTACAGAAATCACACCCTTAGATTAGGATCTGGGGCTCAAACCCTGGTCTCTTGGCTCAAAAAATGTAAGTACCTATACTTGTAGGAAAGGAAATCTGCTACCACCACTAGGAGTTGAATGTCCCTTGTATTCTGTGATGACCCAGTTCCTGGAGAACAACAATGCAGCCTCCAGACGCAGGAAACACCAAATCAGCAGGAGAACAAAGGGGTTAGACAAAGTTAGCATGAGCTGGATGCAAAATGTTTTCCCATCTCATGAATTTTTTCAAGATTTCCCATCCTGAATCAGGACAGAAAGTCAAAGCCTAGAAAATTTGATGGACCAAAAGTCCAGGGGGAGGGGAGAGGGGAATTGCTGCAGGTCAATTGAAACATTTTGTTTTACTTCCAACATTTAGTTATATATTTATTTTTACTGTAATTAGCTTAAATTTCACAATGAACAGTCATTCTGAACCAGAAAAAAAAAAGGTATTTTGTTTTCTTTGAAAAATGGTGAAATGAAACGTTTTTGCCAATTTTGAAACTGCCTTTTCAAAACTTTTTTCAAGTGGAAAACTTCATCAGAACCAGCCCTTTCCCATGAAAAGCTTCCATTTTGAGGAATCGGCATTTTTTGACCAAAAAACCCCACTTTTGTCAAAAAATTCCCAATCAGATCTAGAGTTAATCACCTTTAACCAGCAGATCAGTTTGAGCGGAGGGTGCTGGCTAGTCCTCAACTTAGCTGACCCATCTCCAGTTGTCCTGTATCTTTTTAGCTTTCAAATGAAAAATTAAAGCCAAGGCGAGGAGGGGAAAAACTAGTAAAAACTCAGGTAGGACAATCATTTTGAAGGAGCATCTATTCTTTAGGAAGAAGCCAAAATAATTCCCACGCCCTCCACAAACACCACTTGCTCCTAAGTCCCACCTGTCTTAATTCTATACGGCCTGCCATAAAAAAGGCTGCTTAGTGAGTCTCCTGCTCACCATTACAAATTTTTCCCATGGTCCTTGGTGTTTAAATTTAATTAAAAATGCACTTGTGGTCCAAGACCACCCAGCAGTAAGTGCCCTGTTTTGCAAGTGCGAATGTGAGCCCACAGAGAAAGGTTTTACCGTATCTTTAAGAACAGCATGTAATATACGCCATCCAGATGTCCCTGCAGTGTGACTAAGGAGAGATCTGTGCCGGGCAGCCAATATGCAGGACAAGTATACATCATGCTCACAAGGATCACGCTTTGGGCCTCCAGGACCCTGCTTTCTTCTGCAGAGTTGCTTCTGTCCAGCAGATAGATATCAGCTCAGGGATGTGAAGGCCAGATTCTGACCTCTGAAATCTAGAGTAACCTCATTGATTTCACCAAATCCAGCCCGAATAAACTAAGAAGTGAACCAAGGCTTTGCCAAAACTCAATACACAGATTCAATCCTGTGTCGAGACTTGTTCAGTGCAGGAGGGCCGGGGCACCACTGCTGACCATGCTGAGGCAGCATTTGCCCCAGCCCCATTCCTTTCCTCAGCCCCGGCATTAGTTAAAGCAGACCCGAAGCTTCTCCTGCTCACGCAGACTAAGGACCATGCACCAGCTGAGGATTTGGGGGGTAAACCTGTGATCTGAACCTCTCTAACTTTTCCACAGCACCCCCATATGGTAGGGAATTGCAAATCACATCTGGGAAGAGCTCTGGATATGGACAGACCAAGACTGGAACGGCAGAAGAATCTGCAGGGCAGAAGTGAGGTGCATTAGCAGAGCTGCCAGGAAGGGCTTGGGAAATGCTTGTCCACACCTCGTCTACATGTAGCTTTTGCCACTGACCCCTTATTTTCCTAAGTACCACAGGACTGGAAGGGACCTCCTGGGTCATCAAGTCCAGTCCCCTGCTATCATAGTATCATAGAAATGTCAGGCTGGAAGGGACCTTGAGAGGTCACCTAGTCCTTCCCACCCATGCTGAGGCAGGACCAAGTATGTCTAGACCATGCCTGGCAGGTGTTTGTCCAACCTATTCTTAAAAACCTCCAATGACAGCGATTCCACAAACTCCCCTGGGTGACCTATTCCAATGCCTACCCACCCTTTGGTAGGAACATAGTACTTCCTAATATCTAACCTGAATCCCCTTTGCTGCAAACTAAGTCAATTACTCCTTGTCCTACCCTCGGTGGGTATGGAGAACAACCAATTACCATCTCATCATATAATTCCATTCATAAACTTATCAAGTTCCATCTTTAAACTAGTTAGATTGTTTGCCCCCTACTTCTATTGTAAGTCTGTTCCAGATTCTCCCAGGTTTAAGGCCTAGGGGAAGCTCACTGCCCTGTTGCGGTTAATGGAAGTAACTTGTACCGCGAGTCAGTAAACATAAGAAAGGCCAGACTGGGTCAGTGCAAAGGTCCAGTATCCTGTCTTCCGACAGTGGCCAATGCCAGGTGCCCCAGAGGGAATGAACAGAAAATCATCAAGTGATCCATCCCCTGTCACCCATTCCCAGCTTCTGACAAAGAACTACAGCGTGGGCTTAATTTTAGACATTCGCCATATATTGAGTTGAACCTCTGCCCTTTTGGAGGGTCACATGACCCAGTTCCACTTCTGTTGACAATACACCTGGAGGTGTGGCATGAAGGTTTTCGCAGCAAGAGCTTCAGACGGGTGCATTACTGGCAGTATCAAGTATCAGAGGGGTAGCTGTGCTAGTCTGTATCCACAAAAACAACGAGGAGTCCGGTGGCACCTTAAATATTAACAAATTTATTTGAGCATAAGCTTTTGTCGGTAAAAAAACACTTTGGTGGTATCCTTTGGCAGGGCATTTCCAGTGAATGCCGGTGACGTTATTACACTTCTCTGCACCCTTGGATAATTTGTATACACTGTGTAAGTTATAAAGAAACAACTGTAAGAAGGTTTATGAGCAATTAAAAATTTTTTATTGGGACTATTTTTGTATCCTTCCACCTGTAAAACAAAGTACCTTTGTACCATAAGTCCAACAATACAGGCTAGGAGGGAATTACAACTACTACATTTTAATGAACTAAAATAACTTTGCAGCATAAAAATGCCAGTATTATAAAGTCCAGTGTCTTTCCAGCACTAGCAGCAAGTGCTGTGTCTCTCACTGGGGGATCTCCAGTGCTTAATTTGTAATGAAAGAGGAACGGGGGCTCAAGCAATTTTTTTTACTTTCAAGCCCAGAGATGCTGGAGCTATGGACTGCCAAGCCTAGAGGTGCCGGGGCTCAGCCCTGGCGTGAATGAAGCCCTGGGAATCTCCCTTTTCTAAGCATAGAAAGGTTCCGGAGCCAGATCTTTAGCTGACATAAATCAACAAAGAGACATTGATTTCAGTGGAGTTCTGCCAGTTTACACTGGCTGGGGATCCAGCCTCCTGTTTCTAGCCCTGTTGGGTCGCAAGTAGGACTGTACACAATGATTTTTCAGTTCGGTGGCAGTTCCAACAACAAAAAAAAATACAGCAGTCGAGGTTGATCTGAAACTGAAATTTGTCAGAGCATCAAAGCAGCCCATTGTGGGTCTGGAGCCAAGATTTGAACCTGGATCTCTAATATTCTACCAGAGTACCCAACCCACTGGGTTAAGAAGAGCAGTAGCAGTAGCACTCCTCCTCTGGAAGTTTTGTGAATGGCCTAAACTATTTGTCTGAAAAACTGTGCCCTACTCTAGTCAGAAGGTATGGGTCCTTCAACTTGCTGCTCCTCCCGGATTGAGTCTATCCCATCCCATTCATCAGGCCAGGATAATTCTGTGGGGAAAGTCCAAATTTGTGAAGGGGCTGAGTGGGAAGAGGGGTTTATTTAAATAATACACTAGCTGGTTGAACCCCCCTCAAGGTATGTCTACACAGCAGCTGAGAGCAAGCCTCCCAGCCTGGAGAGACAGACATGCACTAGCTCCGCTTGAGCTCACAAACTAAAAATAACAATGTGGACATTGTGACATGAGTGGTGGATTGGACTAGCCAGCTGAGCTCAGACCCAGGGGGTTAAGCAGGCCTGGACTTGGGTGGCTAGCCCAAGACATGCTCCCAGCTGCAGTGTGCACATACCTCTCAGAGGCTTGGAATGTCAGAGGTGCTGCAATTCTGGGGAAGACGGATTAGTGGGTCCGTGCAAGTGAAGTTGTCCAAGTTGCATGATAAATGCAATTTCCCCTATGGCTCTGCAGTTTACCACAGGGCCTTCACCTCCATGTATGCCTGTCGCTCTGTCTGGGCATTAATACCTGCCAATAAACATTGCATAGAATGTGTTTAGGTGTCAGGGGGTCGCATTCGATAAATCATTATTTTGGCCATTCTAGCTCTTCCCCTTTGGGGGCAATGCTACAGATTTTATTCTTCACCGTAATCATTTCTTTCTTCCAAAGCACAAGCTTTCTTTGTTTGCGACTCCCACGTGCAGCAAGCAGCCTTATTTAGCGGGGATTTTCTTACTAAAAATATAAAGCGAGCACCACTGTAGAGGTCAGATTGCATCGGCCTGTACCCCAGTGCCATGAAGACACTGCAAATAGAGCAGCACGGACTTCTTGGCTGATCTCAGCAGCTCAAGTGCTTTGCAGATGTGCCATGGACTAAATCAGCCCCTGTTGCTACTGGAGTTGACCTGCGCTTGGAGCCAAGAATCTGGGTTTTCCAATGTGCCAAAACTGCCAGTGCCATAGGTGTTATAGTTTGTACAAGGTATAAAATGCAAAGCACCAACTTTGCAAAACCACATGGGAAGCAAACCAGAATTACCTTAAAAAAACAACCCTATAAGATTAAAGAAAGGTCCAGAAGCACAGCAGAAAACTCCACCTCGTTAGACATTTAAGATATTTAACCAGGTCATCTGCCTGCTGGCATCTTCTAAGCACACTGAACACACGCTGTACCTCCTTGGTCTAGGATCCTATCTGATTTCACTAAGTAGGGTCAAGCCAAGACAGAGCTCGAATGGGAATCCTCTAAGCTTCAAGAAATGATGTTGGGGCATCAGTAGGTGTCACTCTTCCATCTGAGACCATGGCCAAATGTAGTAATAGGCACAAAGTTGTGTTGGAGGTGTCCCCTGCTGTCTAAGATCAAACCAACATTCTCCTGGTGACTTGTCATTAAAGATGCTACAGCCCTGTTTGTAAGCATGGGAATGTTAGCCACAGTGGCCCCGGCCAAACGCAAACTCACTTTCATTCCGCCTCCCTCAACTCCCCTGGAAATTTCTTCTGGACAATATTTTACACACACCTGTCATCTCAAAGGGCGGCATGATCAGGCAGAGCAATAGAGGGAATGCCAACAGAGCCCCTGATTCAGCAAAACGCTTAAGCATGTGTTTAACGTTAAGCTTGTGAGTGGCCCCATACAAGCAAATGGAAGTCTCTGGATCAGGCCCCGAGCCTGCAGGGGGATGTTGCTACTAATGCACTGCTAAAGAGAGATGAGCTTAGGTTTAAAGACATTCAGACAACGCCCCCCTCCAAACATTGGGATCCATTTTTTAGTAGGAGCATTTAATATTCGTATTGCAGCAGCACCTAGGATTAGAACACCATTAGCGCTGTACAAACACAGAGGTGGACATGGTCCCTGCCCCGAAAAGCTGACAAGTGAAGGGGGAAGAAAAAAAAAAAACTAACTTTGGGACATATTAAACAGCTGCTACCTTCCACCCCAGAGGTGACTGCATTTTAGTGGTGGGTAAAGTAACTGGTTCTTGCATCTCCAGTAGTTTATAGCCTAGTTTAAGTTTGTAGTTGGCATTGTAGCCAGTGCAACTTAGCACCCACAGCACCTACTGGCTTCAATGGGAGCTGAACACCCATAGAGATGAGGCCCAAAGCTCTTTGGGATTTAAATGCTGTGGGTCCACATTTTATTATGCTGCCGTTTGCATGCTAGGAGACTGGGCATCATGTTTCCTTTCAGGCCACTCCCGAAAAACATCGAGTGCATGAAGGTGTACGAAGGCTTTTAGGAATGACATTGGAGCATCAGCAGGGAACTGTGGGGTCACTCTGAAAAGTACCAATTTCAGTGTCGAGCACCCTGGTGCGCTCTCGCTTCACAGAAGGGCGTGCACCAATTCTGAACCCGTGGTAGACAGGGTAAACTCAATATCAAGGGCCAAATTCTCCCTCCAGTTACCCCAATGCATGGCCACTAACACCAAAGGGTTTACATGGGCAGAATGTGAAATGATAACATTATTAAAATACAACCTTTAGGACACCCATCACTGTGATATCCTACAAACACCAGATCTAGCTGCAGTTTGGCCCAGAGACAGGGAAATTACTACGCTCCATGCCAGCATCTTATTCTTGTAACAGCAGCCAGTTAAAGAAAGGTTGCTACAGCAATGCCATGTGTTATGCAACAGCCAACATCCTGATGGGGGGCTGCAGGGGTGGGGGAAGAGGTGGGAAGCCAGATGAAAAGTTTTATTAGGTGATTATTAAACCATTGTGCAGTGCCAAGCACTGCACGGGCTGCCAGCTTGTCTAGCTGCTCAACAAAAATTAAAATAATGAGAGAGAGGCCATAAATGTGAAGTGTATAATGGCTGATTTTTTATCTTCTCCATCTGAGAAGCTTTGGCGTCCTCACTCACAGGAAGGAGAGCATGGAAACAATGCCGTAGCACGTAGGTGCCAGCAGGACCCACCGATGAAAAATACAGGGCAGTGAAGTTCCACCAGAAATGGAGAAACTTCCATGGGAAGATGGGATCAGACACTTCCCCATATCCCCTGGCGTCCGTCCCCAGAGGACGGTGAAATATCAGCAGGCTGAGAATTGCAAATCTTCAATGGAGGAAGAATGGTCATCTCTAGGGCATAACAGCAGCTATGCATAGGGCCCACGGGTGTTTTAAAATTATAACGGGCCGAATAGCAGTTCTGAAATATATATATTTATTTTTATCCGGCATGTTGGGGGAATAATGGGTGACGATAAGTGAAAAATTCCAGTTAACTAAGAGGGAGGGGCTTTGGGGTGCCGGATCCGGGGGGTGCTCACTTTGGGCAGTGCCCCGCAAGTAAGTGTCCCTGCGGCTCCTAGGTGGAGGTACTGCAGGAGGCTCTGCGCACTGCCCCCGCCCTGCCTGCTGGCTCCGCAGCTCTCATTGGCCGTGAGCCGCCTGAGGTGAGCACAGCCCAGATCTGGCACCCTGCACCCCCTCCTGTGCCCCAACCTCCTGCCCCAAACCCCCTCCTGCACCCAAACTCCCGCCCAGAGCCAACACCCTGTGTCCCAACCCTGCACTCTGAACCCAGGGAGATGTTGCTGCTTCCGGGGAGACACGCAGAGCCAGGGAGGGAGCCTGCCGGCTCCACACCAGCTGGCTGATAAACCAGACTTTCTATGAGGATTAGAAATGCTGGTTTATAGAGCTTTCCAGTTGGTACATGGCCGGATAACACGGCGTTTACTGTATACATTTCAGGTAAAACCAAATCTGAATTTTTTTCAGGATTTTTGGTGAATCGAAAGAGTTTGTGGGTCATCTTGCTCCCAGATGAGAGCCCTAACTAGCCAGCTAAACGTTACAAGGTGGACAATGGTTTTTAGGGGAGCTGGAAGGGAGGTAACAGCAGCAGGACCACCTCCTCTTTATCCTCTGTCCTTTTTACAACCAACCAAAACTATTCGCATCAAATGGGCAAATACTTTTGGGTTGACCAAAACTTCATTTTTCAATCGAATAAACTCTTAGCCCAGAAAATTTCACCCAGCTGGAAGAGGCTTGGGTGGTTGGAAAGCTTGGGTAGGAGACATGGTAACTTTATTCTTTAGGTCCTGTTTCTAGCAGAGGGCAACAACAATGATAAGGGGGCTGGGGCACATGACTTATGAGGAGAGGCTGAGGGAACTGGGGTTATTTTAGTCTGCAGAAGAGACGAGTGAAGGGGGATTTGATAGCAGCCTTCAACTACCTGAAGGGGGGTTCCAAAGAGGATGGAGCTCGGCTGTTCTCAGTGGTGGCAGATGACAGAACAAGAAGAAATGGTCTCAAGTTGCAGTGGGGGAGGTCTAGGATGGATATTAGGAAACACTATTTCACTAGGAGGGTGGTGAAGCACTGGAATGGGTTACCTAGGGAGGTGGTGGCATCTCCATCCTTAGACGTTTTTAAGACCTGGCTTGACAAAGCCCTGGCTGGGATGATTTAGTTGAGGTTGGTCCTGCTTTGAGCAGGGGGTTGGACTAGATGACCTCCTGAGGTCCCTTCCAACCCTGATATTCTATGATTCTATGAAAACAAGGGCCTCTTGATGGCAGTTCCCAGGTGCTAGGCATTCCCTATTGCCATCAGTGCTCACGTGGTCTGAGCAAAGCAAACCAGGATGAAAGGGGCAAGGGGAGAGAAATATACCCTCCTTCCCCCTGGGATGATTTTGTAAGGTGGGGCAGCGCAGGGAAGCCATGGCTAATGTTAACCCACAGCCATTCCCTAAAAGACCCATGACAGCAATGATGCCTGAAGGTCATTCCCACACATCCTGACGGAGAGTCGCTTTTGCTGTTGATATGGATATGGCGAATCCACTGGATTTTGTGAGGGCCAGATCCTCAGCATGTGCAAGTGGGCGTGGTGCTATTAGTATCAATGGACCTGAGGATCTGGCCTGTAGATTTCTATATAGCATCCCGAGTATCCCATGCTACAACATGACTCTTCGGTGAGCATCGGAGAGGAAGGGTGGTTGGAAGGAAGACTGAGGCCCTGATTCCGCAAAGCACGTAAGCACATTTCAGATCCCACTGAAGTCTGTGGGATTTAAGCATGTGCTTAAGTGGTTTGCTAAATCAGAGCCCTCATAGAAGAAGCAATGTGCTGGCTCCTAGATGGTGTGACCCGCAGGGGGGAAACAACAGTAGCCGGGAACTTGGGCATCTGGTGTTCTAGCCCCAGCTCTATCACTGACTTTCTAGGTGGCCTTGGCCAAGTCACTTCACCGCCTTCTGCCTCATTTTACCTTCCTAGCTGATTTATTTAGACTCCAAGCTTGCCAGGGCAGGGATGGTCTTTCAATGTAAGTCTGTGCTCAGTCTGGCACCCTGAGCCCCACCTGACCTCTGGATGATTCAGTCATATATATAATAATGGGAGGAGAGAGCTCCTCACATGTGGGGCAGCACCTGGGAAAGAGCGAATCCCCACCACAAAGGAAGGGGGTCAGAAAGCAAGGATGGAGAAAGCAGATGAGGTCAGGAACGAGGGGGGCAGATGGCTCTGGAGGGCTATGAATCCCAGGTGGGTCGGGTGACCAGATGTGAGGAAGAAAATATCGGGACACCGGGGGGAGGGAAATAAATAAATAAAAGCTGAGTGCTGCCGGCAGAGCACAAAACAAAACAAAAGGAAATTTCCGGCGGAGCGAAATATCGGGACAAATTGCGTCCCGACCAAAGATCGGTCGAGACGCGGGACAAACACCGAAAAATCAGGACAGTCCCGATTTTATCGGGACGTCTGGTCACCCTACAGGTGGGCGATTGTTTCATGACTGGAGAAACAAAGAGGAACCCGGCAGTTAAGCTATGGGGGGCCCGAGTGGGATTAGACAAACTGTTTGTCTGGTTTTAAGCCAGTCTGGCTTGCCTCCTGTCCAGTACTGCTGTAAAACCGGACATGGTTTTGGCAGGTATCCTGCCCGGAGGATGCCATTTTGCAGAGCGTGTCACTCCACCCCCACCGGCATGACCTTGTGCAACCCACACACCTTCCGGGTGTGGTGTTCTGTCCTCTCACCGAGAGAGTGAGAGAGAGACAGAGAGATCGATTAATGAGTTTGCTCCACAGCCTTAGCTAACAGCCAGTTGGCTTTTCGCTCATGCAGTAAAGGCTCATGCACTAAGCTCCAGAGTTCGATCCTGCCTGACGACGACCGGGGTCTGTCGCGTTACACTTGCACACACTGGGCATGTAAGGTCACACCGGTGGGGGTGGAGCAGCACCCTCTGCGAAATGGCTTCCTTCGTGCGGCGTGAGGTTACACGGGCAGCGGCGGGGTCACGCATGCGGGGGAGACCCAGGTCCTGTTTCTGAGCACGCGTCGGTGGCCGCCCTAGGTAGGATCAGCGGCCCTGTGATGTTCTGAGTGGCTTGAAGTGCACGTCTTAGCTGCTTCCCGCCTAATCAGAGGATTTGAGGCACCGTGGAAACGTATCTGCAGCTTTCTCGATGCTAGGAATGGTGATTGGAGAGTGGGATAGAATGTGGTTTCCTACCTGGTGTCTTTCACACGCGAGATATCCCCAAACGCTTGAAACAGCAAATGCTTCAGGCCCAGGAAAGAGGGGCGCTGTGTGCCGGGAAGGCAACGGGACAGACGTGAGCTGGGAAATAGTTCTCACACGGCCAGGGCCTGGGATCTTAGAATCTGCTCCAGCAAGAGGCCCTAGTCTTTGCAACCCAGTCACCTAAACAGCCACCAGGCCTGGGCAGGACGGACCCGCAGCTCAACTGCTCCCTCTGAACACTGCAGCACCAGCCCTGCGAGCGCCTCTTCACACTGGGAGCCAGGGGCGGGTGGGTGCTAGCGTCCACGGGACGGCTGGAGAGGGGATTGCGTTACTGAGCGAGGAAAAGTACGTTGCAGCCAATTTGCACAGTTTGAGCTTGTTACCATGGTCTCCGGGCAGGAGTGGGAGTAGAGAGACGCTCGCTGTGGGATTCGCAAGTGCAAAAAAGCACTGGGCTCCCTCCTCTCCACACCCCGCACACTTCTCCAGCTGTTAATTGCATGTAAGAAACTTACCAGACCTGCTAATGATGAGCCAATAGTTTACTGGGGCGGGCCCAAGACAGCATCAACGGTTTAATGGGAAACACCAGACACATTGATTAGATCTTTGCAGTTGGAAGCACATGGACGCACGAACACACACCCAACTTGGGAAACAGGACCCACATGATTGTAGCTCAGAACTGCCCTTACGTTTTATAACAACATGGCTTCCCTCAAACCTGTGACCCAAAGTCATACGTTCCTTGTGGGAATATTATATCACAGAACATTACATCACCCCCCAAACAGTTCACTAACAACAGCACTGCCTGTCTGCTTAACACCATATTTTTCTCCCTTCCCTCCCTTGGAGAATTACCAGAACCGCTAGACCTATGCGTAGAAATGTGTCTCATAATCTTGGAGCCTTGCAGAATACGGCTGTTCAGAAGGAGGGAGGATACCAGAGGTAAAGAAAGGCCAGGATTGTCCATTCTGTGCCAGCATGGCATGGAGACAAGAATAAAACAGGATAGATCTAGAAGCAATGGGAAGCAATTCAATACAGGAAAGCTTAGGCTGGATAGTACAGAAAATTCCCTAACGGTGAGGGGGGTCTATTATGGTATGGAGGAGTTTCCCAAGAAAAGTGTTGGCATCTCCGTCAATTGGGTCATTGAAAAGGAGAGTATCAAACCCCTCAGGAATGGGGGTCATGGCACAATCTGACCTTGGCAGAAAGGGAGAGGAGGATGCAACAGCAGACGAGAGAATAGGTCTTCTCCGGGATTGGTGAAGTGGGTCCAAGGCCTATACCCAGAGCATCAGACGCCACCCAGCTGGGTCCCAATGAGAGATCAAGCAGCACTGGCAATGAAACACAAGGTAAGCCAGGTCTATGCTGCATCATCAAGGCTACTGAGGTGAGTTAGTATTTATGGAGCACTGCAGATGTACACAGCGCTTGGAAGACAGAGGAGCCGGAGGAGCGTATGGTTTAATGCAGAGAAAAGAACATGCTATGATCAGAATTCAGGTGCAGGATAGCAAGGAGGTGTGGTGCTAACAGGCTTAATACAAACCGCAGGCTTTAAAGCATGATTAGAAGGAGGAAAGGAAGGGCAAGTGGGAGACCAGAAGTAGCTGTGGTGGGGCTCACTCACCCTTGGAACACCCAGTTGGCTCAGTGTAAGATGTTGCTGCTATCTTTGTCGTCAGTGCCTCCTTCTGGGTGCCTGCCTCGGACTCCAGAACCTCTAGGGCTCAGTGCTCCGGCCAGGCAACCAGATTCACACCCCTTCTGGGGGAATCACCAACAAGCCCAGATGAATCTGGATACTTCTTCAGCCCCCTTGGGTTAGAGAAGTCCTCTAATTGTACTTACACCAACCCTATTTCAGGGCTTCCCTGGCAGGACCCTGCACTGCCCCATTATCTCTGTCTCTTACCATAACGCAGCGCTTCTCTCTGCCAGAGAAACCCATCTCCACTGCCATGTCTCCCCCCACTGAGCTCCTTCAGTCTACTTATTATAGCTTAGCTCTGCCCCCTCAGCCAGGAGCCAATTAGCTACTCACTTCCCCATGTGCAAAGCCTGCCTAATTGGGTGCATTCACCAGCCTTGCAGGTGATGGGTGTTAAGCCCCATCACAATAGCCTGAAATAAGGTGCAAAGCTAAAGGGAACTTCAAGGCAAAAGGAGAAAAAGGAGCAAGAGAGACAGTAATAGAAAAGGATAGCCCTGCTGGTGGAGATGCAGTTGTACAGGGACTCACAGCTGAGGGTCCATAGATTCTGAGACCATCTAGCATGATCTTCAGCATAATGCAAGCCATAAAATCTCACCCAGCAATTCCTGCAGAGGATGGGATCAGAGTGCCCTGAAATGTAAGCAAACACGGTTGGGCCCAATAACTTGTGGGTGAAGGATGAGGAGGAATTGGAATTCAGAGTGGGACAAAGCAGAAAGTGGTTGGAGGGCTTGAAGGAGGGAGAGGAATGGCAGGAAAGGAAGGTGGAAATGGCAGGGGTATTTTGGACAAACTGGAGTTCGGAGAGGGGAGGAGGCCAGAGATTGCAGTAGTCAATGCCAGAAATTACTGAGAAGCGGGCAAGGCATAAAGGTATCAGCAAGGGAGAGAGGATGAAGCATTGGGTGGGCCGTGATGGAACCCTGGACTGAACCATCCCTGAGCTTTAGATGTACAGGTAACTTCAGGGCTGAGGCACATTGCTAGCACTGTAGGTAGCAGCTGACCATGCTCAGGAGGGGAAGCACAACTCAGGAAGCCTGGATGGCTGAGCAGGGTGCAGAAATCTAGCAGCTCCTCCAGGAGAACCCCAGTGCAGTGCTCTCCAGAGCCCGTGCGCTCAGCTAGGGTCCATCTGATGTCAGGTTGCTCACTTTAATGATGATGTGGTGGTGAGGCAAGATGAGAATGAGCTCCCTGACACAGGACAGCTCAACATATGACAGACGGCAACAGCCACAATCCACCTCCTCTCTGGGGAAAGGCCTCTATCCGGAAGCAGAGAACTGGCTAACACCTTCTCTTGTTTCCGGGAGGATGTATTTCAGTTCTGCGCTTCACAGTCCAGGCCTCCCAGGGCATCGTGGGTGATTTTGGGCAGGTGCCAACAGAAATTCAAAGATCATCATTGCACAGCCCAGATGGTAAAATGGCCTATATCCCATTAACAACCCCCTGACTCATCCAGAGCCCTCGAAGCCACCAGTTGTTTGCTAGTATATTGTATAACCCCAATGCTACATATCTTTATGCTCATATGGACTTTACATTTTCCAGGATCCAATGAGCCTCAATTTCAAAGGTAAGATTGCTGGTCGTAGGACACCAGATGGCTCATTGGGCTGGTGGCGATTAACCACCCCCCGTTGAAATCCAGCCTGGGTTTAATCGTTACCATCTGATGGCTGTCTAGGGGGCCTATTTGAAAAGAGTGGTGTCCTCAATCCAGTTAAATGCCAACATTATAAAGCTACTGCTACTGCCATCATTGGTAGTCCCAAGGAGATACCAAGGCGCAAACGGACCATGGAGACTGTGGCTAAAGCACAGGATTGGGATTCAGCAGATCAGTGTTCAATCATTGGATCTGCCACAGATGGGCCGTGTGACCTGGAGCAAGTCATTTACCCTCTGCCTCCCCCTGGAAAATAACACTTCCTTTCTCTAACTTGTCGATGTAGACTGTAAGTGCTTTGGGGCAGGCACTGTCTCTTACTATGTGTTTCTACAGCACCTAGCACAAAGAGGCTCTGATCTCAGTGGGGGCCTCACAGTCACTGTTGTAACACAATAAGTAACAACAGGGGGCATCAGTATTGGGCCCCACGTAGCTCAAACCTGCTTTGCCTTTGTGTTCTGTTTTCAGCCTCTTTGCATGTCTAAGAACTCTGTCTGTGTGCCAAGCTGGCGGCCATTTTGTTCTCAGAGTTACTGCAGCACATCTGAGCATTTCTCACCTAATCAACTCCCTGCCATTGCAGGGGCCTCAGGCATTGGTGGCACCTAGGCCTCTCCTGTTCCCTGCCCGTGGTGCACAAATAGTTTGCTCTCCCGGGGACTGAAATGTTATAGTCTCACCCAAGTTATTGGGCTCCATATAGGGGTTGCTGGGTAAAGTGTGATACAGGATGTCAGACTAGATGATCTAATGCAGTGGTTCCCAAACTGTGGTCTATGGACGATGAGCAGTCTGTGAAGAGCTGGTTGGTCATAAGATGCTGCCTCTCCTCTTTGTTTCTACCTGTGGTGGTAAATTAAAAGAAGCTAACCATTCATTAAATAGTTTCCTAATATCACTTTTCCATGTAAGCAATTGCTGTAATTACCACAGGGATGTTAATCCACCTTTAATGGGAAAAGAAGGGGCTGCAATAGATGATCTCTATGAAGATGTAGTCCACAGTATGAAAAAGTTTGAGAAACCCTGATCTAATGGTTTCTTCTGGCCTTAAACTGTATAAAACTATGAAACATTACAAAGGAGTCCTGCACACCGTGCTCTCTCTTTCTCTCTCTGCTTTTCTTCTTTCTTGTTGATTCTTTTACTATAAAGTAAATTACTTAAGACTGAAATTCTTACTTTACAGACCTGACTTCATGGCATGGCCCATCTCTGATAAAAACCAGGGGCCAGATCCTCATTTGGTGTAAACTGGGAGCTAGGCTTATTTCTACCTGGTGAGGATCTGGACTACAAATTACACCCAGCCACCTCTCCCGGGCAAGAACAGTGCTTCTTATATAGACAAGGGAGAGTTAATTGGCCATCATGTTTCCCTTTTGACATTACTTTCAATAAAAGAAAAATACAAGAGTCGCAGAAGAGGGTGAAAGATTTTCTGAGGGGGCATAAATCGCATTGCAGGCACAGGCCAATATTTTTCATGGATTGCAGCATGGACGTTCACAAGCCTCAGACATCAATAAAGCAACCTTTAACTTGCCTCCTAGCTCTGGTATCCATCCCACACAGCACTTTAATTACTTGGTGCCTAAGAAACATTTTGGACATTGAAGTCTGTCACCCCTTAAGCTGTCTGTCCAACTCTTCATTTCATGAATAAGATACACACAACCCCAGTTAGCCAATGGCAGGCCGGTCACACAAGTATTATGTTTTTCCTCTTGCTGTCTACTGTTTCACCATCGTAGGAACTGCACAGTCAAGAGCACAGCGGGAATAATGGCTCTATTCATTTCCCCTTGGGACTAATTCTTACAGATGGCAAGCACCGCGGTGGGGCAAATTAGCTTCTTATTTCATCTTGAGGCTTAAAGTCCTAAGCTCGTTTTGCTGCTGTATGCAAGACAACGCGCTGAAGGACCGGGCATGGCTGTACATCGCTGGCAGCAGAAAGAGGCAAATCCCACTGCGACGCCTGGGACAGGGAAGGGGACACAGGGAGAACCGTGTCTCCTGCTGTCAGTGAAAGCCCAAATGCCTCTGTCAGCTCAGATCTGCCGCCCTGGGGAACGTTCCATAAGCGGCAACTCGTGAGGGATCACACACGGCTGATGCTGAAAGGCACAGGAAGGTAGCCGTGTTGCGATCCTGTGTTGAGGACAATATGGGGGTGATTCAGGATCAGGGCCCCAGCACATGCCTCTTTAATAGTCTGCTAGAGAAATCAGGGAGGACCTTCATAAACAGGGCTTGATAGGTTTTAGAGACGCAGACAGGTGAAAGACCCTGTATAAGTGTAAACGTATCATGAGATTCTTATTTCCTTTAAAAGGACCTAACACCCACACTTGGGACATGCAGAGGGGAATGTGACAATTTCAGTCCCATCACAACTGCCTGCCAAAGGAATACCAACTTCTTCTCATGCGTTACTCTTGTCTGCCCGCGACAGAGACAGTATTTCCAGTTGAAATTTTGCCCTTTATACCCGTGACATTCCCAAGCAACATGGGCCTTAATCTCGGCCACCGTGGGCATAATTGTCCAAACAAAAAACAGAAGGCCGGATTCTCATCTGGGGTAAATCAGCCTTGGCCTATTGACTTCAAGAGAGCCATTCTGATTTACATCAGCCAAGGATCTGGCCAATAGGATGGCGTTTATACTATACCCTTTCATACTCAGTCTCTCGATGTGTTCGGCACTGTGGTACGCTGCACAATCAGGGATGTTTCATCGGTTTGCACCGGGTCTGAATTTGGCCATAGGGCAGAAACACTGCAAGCAAAGGGAGATGCCATCGTTCTTTCAGAAGTACATTATTAAGCTCCGTTTTACCACGAGTGCGGGTCAGGGTTAGGGATTTAAATATTGGTTAAAAAAGTTAACTGGTTAAACTATTACAATTATATCTTTTAACTGATTAACCGATGTAACTCCAGCTGGCCTGGCATGGCAGGGACTGGGGTTGCTCCAGATGGCCGGTGCAGCCCGGCCCGGCAAGGGTTGGGGTCCCGCCTGTGCAGCCGAGGCAGGGGTCACTCCAGTAGGCACGGCCGGGACTGGGGTCCCACTGAGGCGGCTAAGGCTGTGGTCCTGCCTGGGGATGGGACTGCTCCAGCCAGCGCAGGGTGGCCGGGAATGGTGCTGCTCTGGCCTGGCCTGGGGTCCCGCCAGCCGGTGTGGCATGGCCCGAGCTGCGGTCCCTCCCTCCAGCGCAGGGCCACCAGGGTTAATGGTTAAAGTTGGTTAACGATAAGCCTAATGCTTACTGGATAACTGGTTAACCTTTTATATCCCTAGTCAGGGTATAGGGGTTATATGCTCCACTCTTTCAAGAAGTTCCACATTTTAACTTCCACCTGGGGAACTTCAAGGGAGCTGGGTTTAGCATCTCAGCAGAAAGGTGAGGTTTACTGGTGCAGTGGTCACCTAGTGACATGCATTAGGTGTCTGCCCAGACACCAGCCTGGGACGTGAGCCCATAACCTTCTGCCACCTTTATTGGCTGCCACAGGGAGTTTTGTTAGGGTGACCAGATAGTAAATGTGAAAAATCAGGATGGGGGTGGAGGGTAATAGGAGCCTATATAAGAAAAAGACCCCAAAATTGGGACTGTCACCCTAAGTTTTGTATATTTTCAGTGCAACTCACTCTCCACTGCTGGGACCCTTGCCCATACATTGGCTGTTTCTTGCTATGGTCTCCCCATTCCTCACCTCCCAGCATATCCAAAAAGCCTCCATTATTTCTGCCCTCCTCTGCTGCTGCTCTAACCACATCACCCCTTACTTGGCTTCCTATCTTTTAGGTTATATCTACTCTGCAGCTAGAAGGTGGAATTTCCAACTTGGGCAGACACAGCCACGCAACCTCTCACTGAGCTAGCATGCTAAAAATACAAGTATAGCCAGTCTGCCACGAGGCACGGGACGGGCTAGCTGCCTCAAGTACGATCCCATCTGAAATGAACAAAAGGCAGCACTTCTTCACACAACGCATAGCTAACCTGTGGAACTCCTTGCCAGAGGATGTTGTGAAGGCCAAAACTATAACAGGGTTCAAAAAAGAACTAGATAAGTTCATGGAGGATAGGCCCATCAATGGCTATTAGCAAGGATGGGGAGGAATGCAACCCCATGCTCTGAGTGTCTGTAGCCTCTGTTTGTCAGAAGCTGGGAATGGGCGACGGGGGATGGATCACTTGATGGTTACCTGTTCTGTTCATTCCCTCTGAAGCATCTGGCATTGGCCACTGTCGAAAGACAGGATACTGAGCTAGATGGACCTTTGGTCTGACCCAGTATGGCCGTTCTTATGTAACCCTAGGTATGTAGCTAACTGAGCTGGAAATTACACCTCCAGCTCCATTGTAGACATACCCTTACTCTTTGTGCTCACCTGCACGGCCCTAATTAATGTGGTCCCCACCTACAGTTTTCTTCTACTCCCTCCATTCCTCCCAGTCCTCTTTTCACTGCACCCTTCAACTCCCAGCACGCATCCCCCATCCTGAAACGAATCCCACTTCCTGTCCACCGCACACTCTCTCCCCTTTTTATAATTCATCACTTCCATGAACCCTTCCTAGTCTTGTTTCCAAACCAATCCTCTCCCCAATAACTTCCTTTCTATGAACTATTTGTAACAGCAACCACTGGAGTCACCAGATACTGACCCCCTACTCTGTGATATGCCATGTGAATCCATGGCGTGTGACTGGAGCCAGGAAACTCAGGCTAGTCTTCAATCAGCACTCCTCTGCATCACGTTATCTTTTCACTGTTGCCCCTTGTATTCTCTCATCCAACTTGTATTTTCCCTTGTCTTTCTTGGGGCTTGTATACATGGCATGACAGTGTGAACTAGACGGGGTGAATTGTAGCGTGCTCTGACTGACCCACGTAGACCCTGTTGGTATGAACTAAAAAGTACTTAGTTCATGTTGATATCGTTCCATTTCAAAATAGTATATTTTATCTGAGGAATGATCTGGTTGGGGCATATATGTTCCACTGTCCTATGCTGGTGTGAGTCAGAATGGCCCAACATTGCATCATAGGTTTCATGCTGCTAACACCTACCTGAGATTGTTCTTTAGCTCGAGTAACAGGTGCCCCTGCTTTTGGACCAGAAGGATGCAAGTTCGATCCCCATTGTTGCTCAGAATATACAAGTGCCCCTTTTGAGGGAAATTCTGTGCTTTCAAAATTTGCGCTTGTCCCAGAACAAAAACAAAGCAGTTTGAAATGTCCGGCAAAACAACATTTTTGAAATATTTTTGATTTCAGATCAATTGAAACGTTCTGTTCCCATGTTGACCTTTTTTTTTTATAGTAGGTTATAATTTATGCTAGGACATAAAATATATTTCAAAATGAAAAATCATTACAAGTACAAAATCCAAACGTTCCGGCCCGATAAGGTTTAACGCTATCGAAATGCCTCATTTTGAAAAAAAATTTCAAAAACAAAACGTTGCCTAAATCAACTCATGCCCGTGGCAAGGTTCAGTTTCAACTAAACAGCATTTTCCAGATGAAAAACATGTCACTGAAACCTTTTCAAGCAGCCCTACACATTCTAATACGATAGAAGAAAGCTGATTTTCAACCCTGATATTCTATGATTTCCCGATGAAGCTGCTTCACCTGAAGACGAGTCCTTAATTTGTACCAGGGCTTGCTGGGCCTGAGACCCGGCATCTCTAGGTTTGGCAAGCCCCCGGATCTCTGGGCTTGCTGCATCGGCTCTGAATATAACAAAAATGCTTGTGCCCCGGCACCTCTTTCATTACAAATTAAGTGCTGCTCAAGACTCCCGCTCTGTCAGGAGCGCCGCCAGCTTTTTTGCCACCTTAGGCGGCGGAAGGTCCCGCCCCCGAAATGCCGCCCCCGACAGAGGCGGCGGAAGGTCCCGCCCCCGAAATACCGACGACGACCGGGGCGGCCGAAGATCCGGCCGCCGCAGTCACCGCCCCGCAAATGTCAGTGCTCTAGGCAACCGCCTAGGTCGCCTAATGGGTTGTGCCGGCCCTGCCCTCTGTTAATATTATGGATGACTGCAAACAACCCGAGAAACTGGGGCTGCTGTGGGTTAAGTCAGCGGGTGGGGGGGAACCAAACCTTTTCTGTACTCTTCCAAAGCTTATTCCCGGCTTTAGAGACAAAATCCTATTTGTCTGTTAGGCTTCTGTGGGTTTAATAAGTGTTATTGATTTAGTGGATCCCAACCGGTTGCATTTCTGACCAATACCCAGCAACTGCTACTTTCAGCATAGTGCTAAATATATTGCTGGGCCTCTATATTTTCTCCCACATATCTGGGATTGGCTACAGCTCTCCTAAACATTGCCCACCCCCTGCTCTGCAGACTGTTGCTTTCTCTCCATTGTAGGGTAATCGCTTCCATTCTTTTCAAATGTTCATTGTATCAAATCTCAAAACCAACATCATCCAGTGGTGGAAATTCCTTTCCCCATCCCGTTCTTTGCTCCTTTGGAGCCAGTGGTTACTGAAACCGCAAAATTCGCTTTCTTGGCTGGCCAAGTCCTTTTTTGGTCCTGCCCCCGCCCCATCCCACCCCTTGGAAGGACAAGCCCGGGCTGGCAGCCACATGCAAAGTGCTGTTTGAGAGAGCTAGTTTCAGTAGCATGCACACACAAACAAGCCAGGATAATGGTCTTTGTGTCAGATTCACTCCTGGTTTACAAGTGGAGACTCAAAGCAGGAAAGGGAGGGTTGGGGGATGAGCCTTGAAGTTTAATGGCAAAGTCACAGTTGGCCTTGCCAGGCCATTTCTTTAAATCAGTTGAGTGGTTAGATTATTTAAGATGCCCCGTGACCAAAAGAATGCAAGGAGCACACGGCTGGAACCAGACGATGAAATTAATAGTTTACTGACTCAACTAGCCAAGGATTGCCCAACCGCTATAATGCAACAGCAGATCCACTCCAGTGAATGAACGAGCCGCTCCAGAGTTTATCTAACTCCAGTCCAGCGGGTGAAATAGTTCACTACAGAGTTTGCATTAGAAAGTCTGAGTAAGTGGAATATAGAGTAAGCCAGCCAAAGTCAGCGTGAACGCTACAGGCAAGCAGGCAAACAGCCCACCCCAGGCGTTTCTCTTAAAGTAATATAAATAAATAACACTACTACTAAATAAAATGCAACCTGTTAAGAAGCAGGAGACTCTGTGTTTAATCAGAGGGTCACAAAGGAGGTTAGGCGAATGGCGGAGCTGGGATGTCTGCTTTTATGCTAAACTCTGGGTTATTGTTACCTCGTCTTCCCAACTCACCCTCACACTCTATTTCATCCACCTGCCGTATCCTATGTGACATGGGGAATGTTGAACTCTCTGAGGCAGACAGTGTCTTCCTGGCTATTTGTCTGTACAGTGGCTAGCCCAACGGGGCCCTAAGCCCTGATTGAGGTTCCTAGTGCCGCACTATTAGATAATAACGGCAAATAATAACGGCAAACATTAATGGACTAATGTGCACTCTACTGTGTGACTGAGTCCCCAGGAGCCTCACTGAGGTCACTCAATCAGGGTGAACTGCAAAGATTGGAGCAGGCAATCCCCAAAGCTGGTGGATATTCTAATACTTAGATTTATCAAACCAGCACAAAACGGCTTCTATAATATCTCACTGGTCACCCAGAAGCCAACAACACAGTTCCCTTAAAGTAACCCGGCCTTAGGCCTCCCCCCAGACACGCAAGTCAAATGTGATGAGGATTACTGAAAATCTTATTCCTCATATAAAAAAAGTTCTACCAATCCCAAAGGATCGGACACATTACCTCCAAGGTTAATGAAATTCCAGATCTTACCAAAATATATGCTTACAGCCAGTCCTTATTAACTAAACTAAAATTTATTAAAAAAGAAAAGAGAGGATTGGTTAAAAGATCAATATACGTACTGTGATAAAGTTCCTCCTCTACCTTGGTGGGTCCTGGGCTTATTGGTGGATTTTGCTCGCCTCAGAGATTCACAGTAGCCCTCAGTTTGGCCACTTTCGTGGCTCAAATCTGCTGTTCACTCAGATAACCTCATCACTGGCCAGTATGGGGAAAAAGAGTAAGAACAATCCCTGCAGTTTCTGCAGATCCACCATGTGGGACGGGGAAGCACCAGAAGGGAAGGTCTCTGGGCTGAACCTCCTGTGTTGGATCAGGAGTTGGGAGGTTTGTTGGGAAGCCACGCCCGCCCTCTACCCCAGGTTCCAGCCCAGGGCCCTGTGGACGGCAGCTGTTTAGAGTGCCTTCTGGAACAGCTGCGCGACAGCTACAATTCCCTGGGCTACTTCCCCATGGCCTCCTCCCAACACCTTCTTTGTCCTCACCACAGGACCTTCCTCCTGATGTCTGTTAAAGCTTGTACTCCTCAGTCCCCCAGCAGCACATCCTCTCCCTCCCAGCTCCTTACGCACACCTCACTAACTGGAGTGAGAGCCTTTTTAAACCAGGTGTCCAGATTAGCCTTAATTAATTCTAGCAGCTTCCCAATTGGCTACGGGTGTCCTAATTAGCCTGCCTGCCTTAATTAATTCTAGAAAGTTCCTGAGTGTTCTGGAATAGTCCCTGTTATTTTACCCAGGGAAAAGGGACCTACTTAACCTGGAACTAATGTATCTGCCTTCGACCACTCTCTTGTAGCCACCTGGCCTGACCCTGTCACAGTACAGATATGAGTACAGTTCTGGGATTCAGATTCAGAGTAGAGATGGTGAGCTTTGTAGCTGCAAACAGTTCTTTCAGAATTAGTCCATAGGTTATAGTCCAATGTCCATTTCACGGTGATCCAGTTAAGACTGGAGGTCTCAGCCTTTTGACTTAAGCTTCCCCTGCATGAAGCATCAAGCAGATCTGAGATAAAAAGGATCAGGACCCAAGAGTTTTTATACAGTTCCAGGCCTTCTCGTTACAGGTCGGAGTTCTTAGGTGACCAACAGGCAATCATGAAGACGTTGAAGTAGACCTATTTCCTAAGTATCCCCGGTAATTAGCTACACAGATTAACATAAGGCAATTGCCTGTTTTTCCACCATTTGCAGGTGATTTGCTATTCATTTCAAAGAGGGATGAATACATTGATATCACGATGTTTACAGTTCATTTAAATGTTAAGATGTCCTTTTAATCTCTGAATAAACAGAATACAGCATAGACACAGACTGCTTGATTGCACTGTTAATCTCTAACAATAGATATGTAAACACACCAAAACACAAACATTATCTACCCATATGTCCCTAAAGATTGAATCTGGGTCAATTAGCCTGCAAGCTGCTTAACCCTTTCTGGCCATGAGTCACACTTTGTATAAGATTCGTTGCAATTATATAACAGTGGTAGCAACAATGATTTGCATGGTCATACTCTAATCAGATAACGTCACATACTGCCCAGCAATCAGTTACCCTCCACTGAAATGCAGCCACCTCTGCGGTACCTAGGCAGCGGCTGTTTAACTTGCACCGTGCTATTACAAGTTTGCACAGCAAGTGAAGACTACTGTATACCATTGACATTGTGCTGCTCCCTTTTATACATGGTCTCCAGCTGGGGCATGCCCAGCAGGGCCAAAGGTGGTGGCCTCCTCGGCCCAAAGGGTGGGGTTAATCCTTGCAGTACGAGTGTGGGGCAAGCGCACTTCGGTACGGTAGGTCTGAACTAAGACCCTGGAGCAAACCATTTCTGAATTTTGTGGAAATCTGGATCCGAACTCTAAGACTGTCCCCTCTACCTCGAATGGGCCAAACCAAACCACAAATCTCTGTAGCTCAGGCCTAAATCTAATATTAAATTTAAGGGTGGGAGCACAGCATCAGTCTTTAGTCACCTCCAGGTCCCATCACATTACGGTTGCTAAGTGCCAGAGAATTTAATATGTATAACTGTTATCCACAAGGTAGCCTGTGTCAATGGAGTTGTTGTTGTCATTGTGGATTTTTGGTGGTTGTTATTGTTACTTTGTTTGCAGAATATACTTGAAGATTTTCATCTGGAACATGCCTGCTGCTACAGACAGAGACAGCTGTGAAGAAAACATATCATTTGAAATCTAAGAGTGTTGGACATTCACCTTGTTTAGACATGGAATGGAGCAGAAAGGAATTTGGTTCAGATGCAGCCTTGGACATTTGAACCTGCTTTTGTTGAGTGAGGATACATTGGCTGGGACATGTGAGTGATGAGCTGCTCTTTTGGAAATGTGCTCTGCAATCTTTAACTTCCTCCTGGAGAGACACCAGAGATGTGGAGAAGAGACCTTGGCTTAATAGCTTAACTGAGGTCAAGTAGCATGCTGGCATCACAGCATCTGCATTGACAAGACCAACTTTTAGCCCTGCTTCGTATGAATCCAATTATTATTACGCATCAGTAATGTGCACTGCACTGCGTATGAATCAACGTGAGACCCTGTCCTGTCTCAGACAGTTTACATTCTACAAGATCCATGTAACCCTGACACTGCCACCCCTTTCCCAGCAGTTTGGGATCAGCCATAACCCTTTCAAAGGTAAGTTCCTATTACTGCTATGGTAGCATGCGGTGGTCCCAAGTGCTCTGTACAAACAATAGAGTTGGGTGACATTTGGGTGAATTTCCATCCTGTGAGAAATTCCGACATTTCAACCCATGTTTTAATCTCAAATTGGGAGGGAAAAGTTGAAATTTTCCGTGGAACAGAAATTCAAAAAAACTTTCAACTAGGAAATTTCAAAGTGTTTTGTTTCAAAATTTGCAATTGAAAAAAAGATTTCAACATTCCCCAAATCAAAATGTTATATTTCTGTTTGTTGAACTGATCCTAAATGCTTCATTTCAAGTCAGTTCAATATTAAACTTTATTTTTTCTATAATAGCACATTGCCTCATAGGAGTTGTTGTTTGGGAACCTGATGTCCCCATTTTCCCCTATGGGTCAGGCACCTTGGCTGGACTACATCTCCCATAAAGCACCCAGAGCCATTAGACTCCTATGATGCATCATGCAGATGCATCAGAGGGAAGTCAGTGTATTGCCTTATGGGAAATGTAGTCCTCTTGGGAGCCTGTCCTACAGCAGAGAATGGGGGCCACAACTTCAACTCCCATAAGGCAACGTGCTGATAGAAAAATGCAGTTTAATGTTCTGTTGAACTTATTTGAAACAAAACGTGTCAAGTCATTACAAAACTAAATATTCCAGTTTAGGTTGAGCTGTCTGGAAATGAAATATGTCATTTCAATTTTCCCAGTGGAAAACTGAATTTTGGGGGCAAAAATCAAAATTGCCAAACCAGAAATTTCAGTGGTGTGGAGACTGTAATTTCCATTGCCAAATCATTCTGACAGAAAATTCCCAACCAGCTCTAACAAACACATAATGAGAGACTGTCCCTGCCCTGAAACATTTATAAACTGAATGGACAAGTACAAAGAGAGGTGAAGAGATATATCTAAGGTCACACAGCAGCTCAAGGTCAGAACAGGAACAGAACCCAGGTCTCCCAGCTCAGTGTCCTAGCCATTGGACCATGCTGCCTGATACTCACCTTGCTGGAGTTCATTAGTCTAATTTCTGATGTACCATGCTAAAGGAACTAGTATGCACCATGTGAGGTGTATGCTCAGCTTCTCTATATGCCCTTCGTGCTGACTGACAAAGGATGAGTTGTGCAGTAAACAGATATCTTATTTGATTTATCTTAAGCCGATAACTTCTTCCATTTATACTACGGCATCAGTGTTTAAAAAAGACATGACCCCCCTGACCTCCAGCCACCCCATCCAGCCCCAAGCCCCTGCCTATCAACCACTTATAGACCCTCATCCCCTGCTATCTCAATATCATGGGCAGCAAGAGTTTGTATACAAAGCTGTCACCACCCTCGTGAGTGGGTAGATTTTCCAACTCATCAGTAACCTGAGTGGCACTTCAGCCCTGGATTCTTTCTCTGCAGTGTCAACAGCACACTGCTGCCAGGATATCCCCTTACACATTATCTTCCGTCAAGTTGATAGGCAGGAGGGAACAGAGCCAGGAGTAACTGTGACACACTCAGTGTTTTTACAGGCACAATGGTTAATGGACTGGTAAATGTAAAGGATTATCTACCCCTGCCCCCAGCCCCAGGACATGTGAGCAGGGGAGAAGGGGGTGGTGCTAGTCTATAAACCCCTGCAGAAAACTTCATGATCAACAAGCAGTCAAAAAAAAAAAAAATCCCACCGGATCTTAGGGGCTGTTACTTGGATCTGTAGGAGTTAATGGGGGCCATTCACCAGAGGTGCTCAGCGCCCACTAGAGGATCAGGGCCTTAGAGTAAAAATATACAATGTAGGTACAGAGACTTGCAGTGTAGACAGATGCTTTCAATACCTTACTGGTTCAGACGGGGGGCGGGGGGGGGAGTTCTCAGCTGTGCTGCTGGCACAATCCAGATTCCCCTCCCAGTAACCCTCTGAGCAGGCATCTCTTCAGTGGGGCTCACCCCAGAGAGGCAGAACACACAGTCACCCAGGCGCATCAGTACACTGAGGGTGCGGTGGACATTTGCCAGGTTCATAAGACAGCAAAGCCCATTCCCTCCCTGCTGCGCACACCTTATATTACAGCAACCTTATGCAAAGGAGCCCGTGGAGTGCTATTGTATCACCACTAAGTGCCCGGGCTTATAGGATTTAGGGCCATATGCTCGCCTGGCTTATGCATCGAGAAGTTGAGAAACCTGCCTCTGAATTCTTCACACAGGTTGAAACCTCCCGCTCGGCTGCTAGATCAGCTTTCAGCACAAAGAAAGTCCTCCTGGACCCTTCCCAAAAGAGCAACAAATGTCAGGAGAAGAGGCAGTGGCAGGGGAACTGTTGGAGGAGTCCAAAAAGAACGGTAATACCAGGACAAGCAAGGTAATGATGTTACAGAAAGCCAGGACTGAAGCAATACTGCTCCCTGGGTCACTAACCTGCTATCTGGAAAAATCTGTTCCTGCATGTGGCCAATTAGTTTCCATGCATGTCTAAGCACATTGGGGCAATTTGGGGATCATCTCAGTCTCTTAAGCATTTGGAAAACGTGTACATTTCCATCCTGCCAGACATGCTGCTATTCATACAGCAGCGTGGTGCTTTGCGTCTTAGACAGCACGGTATCGGCAGGGTTTGGATCTCATCATTTCACCTCTTAGCCAGACTGGTTACCAAAAGTTCTTGCTCAAGTTGGTCAAAACTTTTCATAGTTTGAAACTTCCACCAAACAAAATGAAAAAAAGTTATCAAAATTGTCAATGTCAACAAGAAAAGTTTAGATAGAGGGGGTGTACGGGGATAGATAGACAATAATATATGGAGATACACCTATCTCATAGAACTGGAAGGGACCCCGCAGGGTCATAGAGTCCAGCCCCCTGCCTTCACTAGCAGGACCAAGTACTGATTTTGCCCCAGATCCCTAAGTGGCCTCCTCAGGGATTGAATTCTCAACCCTGGGTTTAGCAGGCCAATGCTCAAAGCACTGAGCTTTCCCTCCTCCTATCTAGAGCTAGATAGATAGATAGATTGATCAAAACTTTTCACTAAATTTTTCACAAATTCCCCCCAAACCAACCCTAGACCTGGTCCAACTTTTTATTCGTATTGCAGCTTCTAGGGGCCCCACCAAACTGTGTTAGGCGCTGTGCAGATACAGAGCAAAAATACAGGCCCTGCCCCTTTTTATGACACAGAGTAAGAGCTATATGACCCTCAGGACTGGTGTACACAATTTGTGCACCAATTCAAGGAAAATGGTTTGGAAACTGATTGCAATCCCCTAATGTAGACACTCTTAAACTGATTTAAAGATGTCTAGACATAGGGGGATTGCACCAATTTAAACGAATGCAGTTAGGGCACAAAATGTGTAGAGACCAGCCCTTAGTGCCGAGAGCCCCAATCCTGCAAGGTGCTGAGCATTGTCAGTTCCCATTGATTTAAATGGAAGTTGAGTGTGCCCAGCAGCTCCCAAGACAAGGCCGTAGCTGAACATACCCTCCTCCCAGTGCTGATGACTTAGCTGCTCCACCAGTTGGCTTCACAGAGCTGTCAGCACATGGGCTCTGCTTAACTGATTCAGCCTCACACATGTGCAAGTGTCAGACAATCGTCCCAGTGCACTGACGCCGTTCTCGTGGTTTGACCAGCTTTTCCAGCCGCCCAGTTTCTGTGCAAATTGCCTGTGGAGACATGCAGCCTGCTCTAGGAAATGAAATACAGATGGACCTGGACCAAAATCCCATGACCTCTGAGATCTGGGAAAGCAGGGATCTGGATCCAGAACCACACTTGTCTGCTATAGAGACAGCGATCGATAGCAAAATCAAAATCCCAGATCCAACCCCTCCCCGCACCACTAGTATGACTTATGAAACTTGGGGAGAGTTTAGATCCAGACATCATGGGTTGTCCTAGTGTTGAAAATAAAACAAAACTGGCTCCCCCGTGCTGGATCAAGCCATTATTTTTTAACACTCCATGTAGACGGAAGGAGGACATGGTTGTTGTAGAGAGACACTGCACTAAAGCTCCTACCTTACAAAGAGATCCAGACCTGCAGAAACTTGCTCCCACACCAGCATGGGGAGTAGGTTGGGACAAAGAGCTTGGAGTAAAGTGGCTACTTGTACATTCCTGGAATACCAGACATTCCAGTACTTCCAGGAATGGCATGGGCCCGCCCCTGCCAACATAACTCCGCCCCTGCTGGCAGGACTTCACACACGGTTGGCACATGAGGTCACACTGGAGGGGGCGGAGCAACGCCTTCTTAAAAATGGTGTCTCCCATTTGGACCAAACCATTTCCAGCTTTGTCCCAGTATCGAACGGGGGACAAACCTCTGAAAAAGAGGACTGTCCAGTCTAATACTGGACAAGTGGCCTCCCTGGCACGGAGGGGTGAGAAGAGAGAGTCATGGGTTGGAGGGAAAGATTGACTCTACGGTGTGATGTTCAGGCACTTCCCTGGGAGATGATTTCAAATCCCTGCTCCCATGAATAGGTAGTTATTTATATAAGGTGGAGCAGCTTCAAGAGGAGTGACTGAGAGAGATGACCCCCTCCCCAGAATACATTAGTGGTTGGGGCACTCCCCTAAGGAGTGGGAAACCTGGGCTCAAGTCCTTGCTTTGAAGCAGGCAGAGTAGGGATTTGAACCTGGCTCTGCCATGTCCTAGTTGAGTGCCTAACCTTTGAGGTGTGCTCTGAGAATACCTATTGACTCAGGCTCCACTTGGGGGACAGGCAGGGGCATGCCTTGCTTGAGAATCATGCTGAGGCTAGGGCATGAGCTAAGACTGTGAGCAGCTTGGAAGCGGTGGGGCAGCGTCAGGATTGAGGCAGCTTTGTGCATGCCCACCGACAGAAACAGGTGCCTCCAGGGTTAGGCAGAGCAGCTGTAGCCCTGTTGGTTCCTGGATGTTAGAGAGACAAGGTGGGTGAGTTTGTCTCTCTCACCAACAACAGCTGGTCCCATAAAGGGTATTGCCTCACCCACATTGTCTCTCTGCACGGTTAGTTAGACAGCAGCTGAGCGGTGGCACCTAAATGCAGCACTTAGGTGCCTAAAGAGGCAACTTACAGCACAATGCTAAGCATGGTATTTTTTTTTTTTTTAAATGGAGATATCCTATCTCCTAGAACTGGAAGGGACCTTGAAAGGTCATCAAGTCCAGCCCCCTGCCTTCACTAGCAGGACCAAGTACTGTTTTTGCCCCAGATCCCTAAGTGGCCCCCTCAGGGATTGAACCCACAACCCTAGGTTTAGCAGGCCAATGCTTAAACCACTGAGCTATCCCGCCCCCCGGAGGGGGGGAGTGAGAGTGAGTCAGAGTGAGTCTCTGCCCCGAAGAGTCTACAGTCTTAAGAGTCAAAGGCATTTCCATTCTACGGGCAGGGAAATGAGGCAAAGTGATTTGCCTGAAGTCACAGAAGTCTGTGAGCTTGAAACTGAACCCACATCTGCCACGTGCCAATCCAGTACCTTAACTGCAAGCCCAGCCTTCATCGCTGTTGCTGTATTGCAGAGGCAGCCACTTAAACCAATACATGTTTCAACAAGACTACATCTGTTCCAACCATCAGTACAGTTTCAAATGGCTTCCCGGTAAAAAGCAAGGGCAAAACACTCTGTATAAGTTGAACAAAGCAAAACAACTTGAATCACCACCCATGGCAAACTGCCACTGCAGAAATGGTCAGTAATACAAACTAGATACAGCTAGTTCAATGGAGCTACAGTGATTTACACCAGCTGAGGATCTGACCCATGGTACAAACCCACGTAAGCCTATTACTTATCCTCTACACCGTTGTTTGATCATGTAACCATTTGGGCAACATTTACGATGCCTTGTCTTGCCAATAAAGTTATTGCAAGTCAGTGTCAGACCAAAATAAATGCCATACTGGACGACCCAAGATAATGTTTCTGTTCACCAAAAAAAAAGTGTGCGAATTAATGTAAGAACTTGATCTGATCATTCCACATGTTCTTTTCACGAAGCCAAACTCTGGGCTTCTGCACCTGAAAAAATCAGGTTGCTTTCAATGCCAACAAAACATAAAACTTGATTCAACATAAATAATGTTCCATTCCACCGATAAATGACCTTGGTTTATGATTTATTTATTCATTATAGACTTGGAAGTAGTGATGAGAAAGAATGAGGGGACAGAAAGATGACTGGAGATCAAAGTCCCAATTCCGCAAAGCACTTGAGAATATGCTTAACTTTAAGTACATGTTTAATTCCCCCCTCCTCCGTCAAGCATGGTCTTAAGTGTTTTTCTGAACTGGTCCCCAACTAAGTAAGGATGGGCGAACCTCACACTTAGAGAACTGAAGTACCTTTGTTTTTCATCAGAAAGAAAGGTAATTTGTTTTATATTGAGATCCCCTTTGAATAATCAGTTGCTTGCTCCATAAAACACAGGGGCAAAATAAAATCAACTATTTTTCACTAACAATATCTCAAAACGGCTGTTATCTCTGTCTTACAGATCTTGAACTGAGACACAGAGTGAGTAGATGACTTCCAAGTTCACATTTACTGCTATAAACTCTGCCTCCAAAATCCCCGGGCTGTCCCATTTCCCCAGTTACCTGACTCAAGTGCCAACATTCCCTTTGGACATTGTCACGTCAAGTGAATGTTGATGTGAACCATTCATTTTCCAAACTTCTCCTGCGAGACTGCAGCAAAGATGTCCCGCCAGATGGCACTTTCCATACAGCAGGCACCTGGGACAGAGGCCCCTCAGATCCTTCCACACAGAAATGGACCGAAACATTTTAGCCAAACCCCCCAAATGTTGCAGAAGTTTGGAACTGGATCACAACACTGCAGCTCAGGCCCACTTCTAATTGCATATAAGGCCATCAAACAACCCTCAGACCGGAAGTCTGGACCACCACTGATTACATACCTCAGCATGATGTAAACCTGTGGTTTCCATGTCTGATGAGTTATGACCCCTCATTAACTCAACATTGAATGTCAAATTGATTGATCATGGTATAGTTTCTATATGCCCAGAGTAGATGCCTTCATAGAAGGCAACATTCTCCTTTTGGATCTGCATGGCAGATCCCAAATCCTATATTTCACTTTTCGTACATGCACAGGAGGACTTGCTGATGTCACTGTATCATATATTCCAAGGCCAGAAGGGACCATTGGGATCATCTAGACTGAACTCATGTATAACAAGGCCATTAAACTCTCCCAAAATAATTCCCGGAGAAGATCTTTTAGAAAAACATCCAGTCTTGATTTTAAAATGGTCAGTAATAGAGAATCCTCCTTAGCAAACTGGTCCAATGGTTAAGCATCCTCATTGCTAACAGTTTACCTCTTATTTCTAGTCTGAATTTGTCTGAAGCTTCAACTTCTAGCCATTGGATAGGGTTATACCTTGCTCTGCTAGATGGCACAGCCCATTATCAAATATTTGTTCCACATGTAGGTACTTACAGACTATAATCAAGTCATATCTTAACTTTCTCTTTGTTAAACTGAATAGATTGAGCTCCTTGAGTCTATCACTATAAGCATGTTTGCTAAACCTTTAATCGTTCTTGTGGCTCTTCTCCGAACCCTCTCCAATTTACCAACATCCTTCTTGAATTGTGGGCGCCAGAACTGGACCCAGCATTCCAGCAATGGTCACACCAGTGCCAAATACAAAGGTACAATAACCTCTCTGCTCCTCATTGAGATTCCCCCGTTTATATATCCCAGGATCGCATTAGCCTTTTTAGGCAGAGCTTCACACTGGGAGCTCACGTTCAGCTGATTATCCACCATCCCCAAATCTGCTTCAGAATCACTGCTTTCCAGGATAGAGTGCCCCATCCTGCGTATGGTCTGCATTGTTTGTTACTTGATGTAGAGATTCACACTTAGCCATATTAAAATTCATATTGTTTCCTTGTGCACAGCTTACTGAATGATCCAGATCACTCCGCACAAGTGACCCGTCCTCATTATTTACCACATCCCCAATCTGTGTGTCATCTGCAAACTGTACCAGTGATGAGTTTATGTTTTCTTCCAGGTCACTGATAAATAGTGTAGGTCCAAGAACCGATCTTTGCAGGACACCACTAGAAACACATCCATTCAGTGATGCCTCCCCATTTATAGTTACATTTGGAGACCTATCAGTTAGCCAGCTTTTAATCCATTTAAGGCAGGGGTGGGCAAACGTTTTGACCCAAGGGCCACATCTAGGTATGGAAATTGTATGGCGGTCCATGAATGCTCACGAAATTGGGGTTTGGGTCAAGGAAGTGGTGAGGGGTCTGCCTGGGGGTGCAGGCTCTGGGGTGGGGCCAGAAATGAGGAGTTCAGGGTGCAGGAGGGGGCTCCGGGCTGGGGCAGGGGGTTGGGGTGCAGGGGAGAGTGAGGACTCCAGCTGGAGGTGCGGGCTCTGGGGTGTGGGCTCTGGGGTTGAGGGATTTGGGGTGCAGGAGGGTGCTCGGGGCTGGTATCGAGGGATTCGGAGGGTGGGAGGGGGATCAGGGCTGGGGCAGGAGGGTTGGGGCACGGGGAGTGGGGTGAGGGCTCCAGCTGGAGGTGTGGGCTCTGGGGTGTGGGCTCCAGGGTTGAGGGATTTGGGGTGGAGGAGGGTGCTCTGGGCTGATATCAAGGGGTTCAGAGGGCGGGAGGGGGATTAGGGCTGGGGCAGGTGGTTGGGGCATGGGAGGGGCTCAAGGGTGCAGGCTCTGGGTGGCGCTTACCTGAAGGAGCTCCCAGAAACTGTGGCATGTCCCCCCTCCGGGTCCTACACAGAGCCACGGCCAGGCGGCTCTCCATGCTACTCTATCCGCAGGCACTTCCCCTGCAGCTCCCATTGGCCACCGTTCCCAGACAATGGGAGCTGCGAGGACAGCGCTTGGGGCTGGGGCAGCGCGCGGAGCCCCCTGGCTGCCCCTAAACGTAGGAGCCGGAGGGGGGACATGCCGCTGCTTCCAGGAGCCGCACAGAGCTGCGACACATGTGTGCGGAGCAGCCGCCGACCCCACTCCCCAGCAGGAGTTTGAGGGCCAGATGTGGGCTGCGGGCCGTAGTTTGCCTACCCCTGATTTAAGGTGTGCCAGGTTAAGGTTATATCATTCTAGTTTTTTTAATCAAAATGTCATGTGGTACCAAGTCAAATGCTTTACAGAAGTCTAGGTATATGATGTCAACACTATTACCATTATCAACCAAAGCTGTAATCTCATCAAAAAAGATATCAAGTTTGTTTGAGAGGATTTATTTTCCATAAAACCATGTTGATTGGCATTAATACTTCATGTTTTTACTTAAGTCCCATATCAGGCACTCCATTATGTCAATGAGAACTCTGCATGAGTCAGGATAGCAGAATACCAGAGCCAAGGTTGTAGGTTACTTATACTATATTTAAATACCATCTGTCCTGCCAAGGGATTCCATAGTGCTGTGTGCAGCCGTCGAAGGAGGATGTGAAGAACAGCCAAATAAAACTACAGGGGAAATGGAGAAAGCAGAACTCAAGATGAAGTTTGTCCAGGACAATGGAATTAACACAGTAAAGAAGAGTGCCACAAAAGTTATAATGAGCAGAAATCATGTTCAATAGACCATAGGTGCAGAGTTTTACTTTTCCCTAGGGATGCTCCATCCCAGCTCCGCCCATGAGGCCCCAACCCCACTCTGCTCTCTCCCATGAGGCCACACCCTCACCCCGCCTCTTCCTGCCCATGCTCTGCCCCCTTCCTGAGGCCCCCGTCCACCCGCCACTCGCTGCTCTCCACCCTCCCCCAAGCCCCGCTCGAGCCCCCAAACAGCTGACCAGCGGCGGCACCCAACAGCTGTGACTAGTGGGTGCTGAGAACCCACTATTTTTTCCCCATAGGTGCTCCAGCCCTGGAGCACCCTCGGAGTCGACGTCTATGAGACCATCCTTAGCTCAGCCTTGAGGTATTGGTTCAGCATTGCGTTAAAAGGGAGCGTGACACCTACTTGAATCACCACATGTTACTAACCAGCACTTGCATGTTGTTTAGCAGTCTCATCTGCTCTTCCACCCATCTGCCCTGCTCACCTTATGAGGTAGCACAGCCCAGAGTGACGCAGCTTCTGCCTTTATATAGCCAGATAGATTAGATCACATAAAATCAGACACAAGAGCTCAAACCTGTAGTCATAGAATCATAGAATCATATAATATCAGGGTTGGAAGGGACCTCAGGAGGTCATCTAGTCCAACCCCCTGCTCAAAGCAGGACCTAATCCCAACTAAATCATCCCAGCCAGGGCTTTGTCAAGCCTGACCTTAAAAACCTCTAAGGAAGGAGATTCCACCACCTCCCCAGGTAACCCATTCCAGTGCTTCACCACCCTCCTCGTGAAAAAGTTTTTCCTAATATCCAACCTAAACCTCCCCCACTACAACTTGAGACTATTACTCCTTGTTCTGTCATCTGCTACCACTGAGAACAGTATAGATCCATCGTCTTTGGAACCCCCTTTCAGGTAGTTGAAAACAGCTATCAAATCCCCCCTCGTTCTTCTCTACTGCAGACTAAACAATCCCAGTTCCCTCAGCCTCTCCTCATAAGTTATGTGCTCCAGCCCCCTAATCATTTTTGTTGCCCTCCGCTGGACTCTTTCCAATTTTTCCACATTCTTCTTGTAGTGCAGGCCCAAAACTGGACACAATACTCCAGATGAGGCCTCACCAATGTCAAATAGAGGGGAACGATCACGTCCCTCGATCTGCTGGCAACGCGCCTACTTATACAGCCCAAAATGCCATTAGCCTTCTTGGCAACAAGGGCACACTGTTGACTGATATCCAGCTTCTCGTCCACTGTAATCCCTAGGTCCTTTTCTGCCGAACTGCTTCCTAGCCATTCGGTCCCTAGTCTGTAACAGTGCATGGGATTCTTCTGTCCTAAGTGCAGGACTCTGCACTTGTCCTTGTTGAACCTCATCAGGTTTCTTTTGGCCCAATCCTCTAATTTGTCTAGTCCAGCCTCTTGTCTTTAAACAGTGGCCAATACCAGCCATTTACATATCACTTGGCTGGGAGGCTGCCAAGGAACATACAGATGCGGTAGCACAGAGGAAGTGGCCATGGGATGTAGCACTCTTCCCACGGAGGCAGTGCCTCAGCACAGAATTAGGTGGCGCTGTACTCTTGACTATTGGCGGCTATTAAAAATCCCGTGCTGCTTTTTTTTTTGGTATGATCCATGGTGCCGTGTGCGGATGAGAGAGAGAATGAGTAGGTTCGTTTGATTCATTCTAAGCCTCTCATCGTCAGCTGTTCACTTCCCAGCGAAGCTCATTCGGGAATAGATGAGATCACTGCAAAATGCAGAGTTTCTCCTTAGAAGCTTAAGTAGCGTGAAATACTTTTTGGTCTGCCTCTTCTAGTGGCACGAAACGGGCCATGCTGAGAATGCAGTGACTTGTACATTCCTCCCTAGCTGGGTAGGCTTATTGGGGTAAAGTGATATCCCAGGGAGAAAAAAAAATAGTGGATTTATTAAGTGGTTAATTCCCGGCCCTTTGCCAATAATCACCTGAAGGTCCATTTCCCTCTATCTCGGATGGTTGTCTAGACAACCAACACCTGTTCCTAATGAATGGCTAATAACCCAAACTGGAAAGAGGGTTCAATCGTAAAACAGCCATGACCTCTGATCATCAACTTCCACTGGCAAACGTTCAAGACAGCCGAAGTACCTCCAAGCCACTTAGCACTGCCTTCCTGCTGCTGCAGCTCCTACAGGCTCGGCCGCTCCACTATGCTGAGCTCCTTGGAGTTTTCTTTCTGTTGTTTTCTGCTGTGCTCTGCGCAGTGACCTGAATTAGGGGAAATCACACAGGCACACACACAGCTGGAAGAAGATGGAAAAATATCCAGGGTTTTTGTTGCATTTTCTTTCCAGAGAATGGCATGTTTCCCGCATTCCAGCATGGCACAATAGACAGCTAACTCATCTTCTAACTCGGATACAAGAGAGCTTCTAACTCAGTCAGTTTTCTATGGGGAGATGAGGAACTTCCTCTGGGATGGCACAGCCTGTGCAAGTTTTATTCTTAAGTCACTCTGACGGCACTGCCAACCTGAGAGCGCCCTAGAGTTTAGCTTCTGGTCTACCTCCAATCACCAGAATATGGCAAAATGAGGCTCCCATTACCAACCCCCTAAGCAATCCACTTACCCTCAATCCAAGCACTTACATCCAAGTTCCTATCTAGACGTGAACTTCAACAAGCTACAAATGAGGGCTCCATCTTCCAGGAAAATGTATACCTTTGTTTTGTACTTGTACTATTCTGAGACCTTCCTGGTCCCAGCCTACTTTGCCTTCAACAGTTAAAGTGAACACATTCTTAGAATTACAGAGGATTAGAGTTGGAAGAGACTTCAGGAGGTCATCTAGTTCAACCCCCTGCTCAAAGCAGGACCAACACCAACTAAATCATCCCAGCCAGGGCTTTGTCAAGCTGGGCCTTGAAAACCTCTAAGGATGGAGATTCCACCATCTCCCTAGGGAGCCCATTCCAGTGCTTCACCACCCTCCTAGTGAAATAGTGTTTCCTAATATCCAACCTAGACCTCCCCCACTGCAACTTGAGACCACTGCTCCTTGTTCTGTCATCTGCCACCACTGAGAACAGCCTAGCTCCATCCTCTTTGGAAACCCCCTTCAGGTACATGAAGGCTGTTATCAAATTGACCCTCACTCTTCTCTTCTGCAGACTAAATAAGCCCAGTTCCCACAGCCTCTCCTCATAAGTCATATGCATATGCACACGTACCCACAGAGTTACAATGGAAGGTAGAACATATTTATGCATGACAATAATGTACCAGCTGGAAGGTTTGAGCCCAAGCCCCCCTTCTGTCCACACACAGATCAGTCTGACTCAGGTCAGCAAACACTCGGGTCCTAGAACCCTGCTGGGGAGTGGGTCAGAGGACAAGTCACCCTACTGTGGCTTGGATCCAAGTCTTGTTATTTTACAGTGTGGAAACAGGTCACCCCATAGACCTGAGTCAGAAGGTCTGCATAGTGCAGTACGCATGCATTCACATCACTGTGAAACCCTGATCCAGCAACCGTAAAGCCATTTACAATGCAGTGTGGACGCTACCTGGTTTGCAAGCCCGGGCCCCTGGGTTTAGAGTGCAATGTAGACATACTCTCAGACCCTGCTGCAGACTGCAGTAATGCAGTGCTGGTGCAAGTGATGGGAGCCCCAGAAACACCTCGAGAAGTACGAGCCAGATTGTCAGCTGGTGGAAATCCACATAGCTCTGTTGACATCACACTAGCTGGGGATTGGGCCCATCTTTCAATCCGGTACATTTCACCAGCAATGCTCAATTCACTATAGGGAAAATATCTGTCTAGTTGAGTGGGAGGGGGAAAGAAAAAGATTCTAATTTAAATTAACTCAAGGCCAGCTTCAGTTGCATTCCCTGCCGGAATTCTTTCCAAGTGCCCCCCCAGCCCCCCTTTTGCAACACAACGCAAATCTTTGACACCGAAGTGCTGTTACTTTTCACACAACACACCTCCTTCCTTTCTTTTTAGGCTGTGCTCCGGACATGGCTTTGGCTAATGAAGTTTGTCAGCAGCCTGGAGGACTTTTCCTTGTTGGGTGGGAGGGAGGGAGGGAAAATTGGCAGAATTTGTCAGAGTTCATCCACGTTTTAATGAAGCGGCCCCCGGCCAAATGAGGAATGACAGGGAGGTAACAATGAGCAGGCCTCCACTGCATCTCAAACCATCGCCTATAATTTCAGGAAGTAAGAATTCTCCAGGTGACAGATCTTTGGGTCCTTTCTCATTGCAGTTTATGGAGCGGAGCTGTGGGCTGTAGGGTACTGAGCACAGAGAGAAACAAGTGACACCATGATGTCCTGGGCAAGGTCTCCATGGCAGCTCTGAAGCTCATATTCCACAGTCTCTGGGCTCAGAGGTTGCAGACACAGCATACGCTGCTGCTCAGTTTGGACGCTTTCAGCAGAGAACGACTGCATAAGCGCTGGACGTAATCACAGCAGAGATGGAAAAGTCCTATTAGTTCTCCTTGTCTACTGCTGAGGCACGGTTCCTCCTTATGCTGCATTATCTGGTGCTTTGTCTGGTCCAGCTTTTCATTACTCAAGCACTGGGCCTTTGTAATATGGAGGTACGGACATAGTGACACTTGGGAATGACCCAAAGCCTATTAGAACCAATTGGAGTCTCTTTCCATTGACTTCCATCGGCTGGAAACCAGTTTGGTTTTCAGCCGGATTCTTCTCCCACTTTCACCAGTGTAAATCAGGAGTAGCTCCAGTATAATCAGTGGGCCTGCACCAGTATAAAACTGGTGTGTGAGAGAGGAGGATGGATCCCATTAGGTTTGGTGAGGGTTCCTTTGCCTTCACAAGTTTGCTAATGTTCTTCAGGGAACAGCCCTGCATTGGTCCCCCAGGGGAGAATTGGATGATCAATAAAGTCTTTGCCATCTCCAGCTTCTACAGCTCCACAAGTGAGAAGTGAGGAAATGGTAGAAATTCACTGTCAAGATGATGTTTTAAACACAGAGATAATCAGCTAAATTAAGGGTGGCAGAAATCCAATGATTAGGGTGCTATTGGAGGACACAGGAGACATGGGGTCAATTCCCTACCCTCCCACAAGCTTCCTCTGTGACCTTGGATATGTACCTGGGGCAAGCCTCAGAAGACATAAATCTGCTGGAGGCGCCAGACTGGAAGAAAGGACTCCTTTTCCAGGCCAGTGGAGGAATCTATGCAAAGGAGGTATTTCAACATCTGGTGGCTGAACACCATATCAATGGATGGAGGGGGCTCGTGAATTGCTGAGGTAGCCATTACAAGGTTGTCCATCCGGATAATTTTTCTGACCGTCTAGAATTCTCACAGCATGAAAGTTTTCAAGCATCACCACCCATGAGTGAAAATGTGAACAAATATTAACAAGGTGCTGAACTAGGATTCATAGATTCCAAGGCCCGAAAGAACCGCTATGAACATCTAGTCTGACCTCCTGTATTGTGCAGACCAGAGAACTTCCCCAAAATAATTCCTACAGGAGATCTTTTAGAAAAATAGCCAATCTTGATTTAAAAATTGTCAGTGATGGAGAAAGCACTACAACCCTTGGCAAATTGTTCCAGTGGTTAATTATGCTCACCGTTAAAGAATTATACCTTATTTCCAGTCTGAATTTGTCTAGCTTCAACTTCCAGCCATTGGATCGTGTCATATCTTTCTCTGCCAGACTGAATAGCCCATTATTCAATATTTGTTCCTCGTGTAGATAGACCGTATAGACTATAATGGACGGCTGACCTGTTTTGAATAGGATAGTAAAGAATAATGCTAAAGTTTGTGAAACTTTTGAGAATCCGTTAACATTTTCCCCCATACCTGGCAGTTGTCTAAATATCCACATATAATAAATATCAAAACAAATCAAATTCAGCCCTTGTATTCATGGAAACATTTACAATTATTTTTAATTGACTGGTTCCAGAGCTTTCCTCTAGATCGCGCAGTATGGTTCATATTGTCTGTCTACTTAGACCAGGGATCGGCAACCTTTGGCACGCGGCCCATCAGGGTAAGCCCCGGCGGGCTGGGCCGGTTGTTTACCTGCAGTGTCTGTAGGTTCGGCTGATTGCAGCTCCCACTGGCCGCGGTTGGCCATCCCCAGCTGATGGGGGCTGCGGGAAGGGTGGCCAACGCATCCCTCGACCCGCGCCACTTCCCGCAGCCCCCATTGGCCGGGGACAGCGAACCAAGGCCAGTGGGAGCTGCGATCGGCCGAACCTGCGGATGCTGCAGGTAAACAAACTGGCGCGGCCCACCAGGGGCTTACCCTGACAGGCTGTGTGCCAAAGGTTGCCGATCCCTGAGTTAGACTGTAAGGCCCAGATCCTCAAAGGTATTTAGATGTCTAACTCCCATGAGATCGATTAGGCACTAAAATACATTTGAAGATCTAGGCCTAAGCGCCTTGGAGCAGGGACAATGGCCTTAAAGTACAGTAACACTCTGCTCAAGGCAGGACCCAAGATGGGGACCAGGTGTAGGGTTGCCAACTTCCTAATCACACAAAACCAAACACCCTTGCCCTGCCCCCTGCCCCGCCCCTTCCCCGAGGTCCCGCCCCTGCCATGCCCCTTCTCTGAGGCCCCGCTTACTCCATCCCCCTCCCTCTATTGCTCGCTCTCCCCCACCCTCATTCACTTGCTCATTTTCACTGGGCTGGGGCAGGGGCTTGGGGTGCAGGAGGGGGTGATGGCTCTTGCTGGAGGTGAGGGCTCTGGGGTGGGGCTAGAAATAAGGGGTTCAGCGTGCAGACGGGGGCTCCAGGCTGGGGCAGGTGGTTGGGGTGTGGGCTCTGGGGTGGGCCAGGGATGAGAGGTTTGGGGTGCAGGAGGGGGCTCTGGGGTGGGGGGTGGAGCTGTAGGGTTCAGTGTGGGAGGCAGCTCTCGGCTGAAGTAGGGGGTTGGGGTGCGGGCTCTGGGAGGGAGTTTGGGTGCGGGAGGGGCTCAGGGCTGTGGCAGGGAGCTGGGGTGTGGGCTCCGGGAGGGAGTTGAGGTGTGGGAGGGGGTGCAGGATGCGGGCTCTGGGAGGGAGTTTGGGTGTGGGAGATGCTCTGGGGGGTGGGTATAGGTTCTGGGAGGGAGTTTGGGTGCAGGAGCGGGCTCAGGGCTGGGGCAGGGGGTTGGGCTGCAGGAGGAGGTGAGGGGTGCAGGGTCCGGGCAGCGCTTACCTCCTTGGGGAGGCTGCAACATGTCCCTCGGCTCCTAGGTGGAGATACAGTCAGGCAGTGCTGTGTGTTGCCTCTGCCCTCAGACATCACCCCCACAGCTTCCATTGGCCATGGTTCCCGGCCAATGGGAGCTGCCGGAGTCTGCGCTCTGGGTGGGGACAGCGTGCGGAGCCCCCCGGCCATGCCTCCGCCTAGGAGCCGAGGGACATGTTGCTGCTTCTGGGGAGCCGCGCAGAGCTAGATAGGGAGCCTGCCAGCCCCTCCAACTGCCTTTTAACAACCCTGGTCAGCGGTGCTGATCAGAGCCACCACGGTCCCTTTTTGACTGGGCGTTCCAGTTGAAAACCCTAACCAGGTGGTTTTGTGCTAGCTTTCTGTTCCCCCACTCTCTGGGGCCATATCACCTCTCCTTTTCATAAGCAACCTCAGAGCTGCTGTACTTTCTGGCCATCAAAGGCTGTATTTTGACCCTTCTGCTTCCTGTCTGCTGTGTGGCTCGGATACGGGGGTTTACGGTGTTGCCATTTCAAAGCTACTCTATTTGTTACTGTTCCCAGTGACACAATATTAGCAGCAGTGCCAGTTCAGGGTCGAGGTTTGCCAAGGCATCCCCAGGCAGGTGCAGCGTAACTGCTGCACCATCGGCTGAGGTGCCTGGACTCTAAATACCCCTGCACTGAGCCGCAGCTCCCAGGTGTGGGTGAGGCACCTCTGTGTGTCAGTGAGGTCTGCAGGTCTGGGTTCACAGCAGCCCAGGTCATAGCGCAGCGAGGAGTGTATTTGTGAAGTTAGCTGGATGCTCACACAGCACAACCCTGGGCAAGGAAACCTCATGCCCTCTGGTGCCATAGGAAATGCCATGCTGGATCAGAATTTGGCAAAGCTGCTACCACGGCCTATCCTGCTGACTGTGATTGTCTCTCTTTCCATGTGCTCCCCCATCACTCTGTCTGTATCAAGGTGTTGTCTCTTGTCTTATACTTCGATTGTAAGTTTCTGGGGGTAGGGACCACCTTTTTGTTCTGTGTTTGTATAATAATAGATGGAGATATACCTATCTCATAGAACTGGAAGAGACCCTGAAAGGTCATTGAGTCCAACCCTCTGCCTTCACTAGCAGGACCAAGTACTGATTTTACCCCAGATGGCCCCCTTAAGGATTGACTCATAAGAACTCATAACCCTGGGTTTAGCAGGCCAATGCTCAAACCACTGAGCTATCCCACCGCCCTATAGCCCCTAGCACAGCGGGGTCCCTGCTCCAGGACTATGACCATACAAATAATAAGGCCAGTAGCCCACTTACCACCAAGTGGCACCCTAGGGGGTAAGAACAAGCTTCAAACATAGCCAATGCTTATCTCGTGATAAATCCAACAGCCCAGCCCCCTCATTTTGACCTTCCATACCTGTTTTGGGTCAAGCTAAAATAGGGAAAGAACAAGTTGGATGTCTTCAAGTCACCGGGGCCTGATGAAATAAATACACCCTAGAATACTCAAGGAGCTGGCTGCGGAGATACCTGAGCCATTAGCGATTATCTTTGAAGAGTCACAGAAGATGGGATAGATTCCGGAGGACTGGAAAAGGGCAAATATAGTGTGTGACAGTGTACCCCATAAGGCTTTATGGGGGGGTGCTTATAAATGTATGTATGACATAACTGGAATATGTTTTGTGCTGCCTGTGCCATGTAACATATCTCCGTAAAGGTTATGGTCTACTATATCTAGTCATCCTATTTGTACATATATATCATTTTCTACTTGAGGTTAAGAATATGGGCTGTATGCTTGCTTGGTTTCTAAGTAAGTTTTGGGAGGCATTTGGTCAGCTTCTTTAGGAAGGCATTTGCAAGGTTAAGTACCTGATCAGGAAACACTTGGGGAACAATGTTCCTGTGGCACCTTTAAGACTAAAACTGTTAGTCTTAAAGGTGCCACAGGACTCTCTGTTGCTTTTTACAGATTCAGACTAACACGGCTACCCCTCTGCTACTTGGGGAACAATGCATCTTGGAATGCTCCAATCCACATAAGAAGTCTTCCTGGAGACATGCAAGATACAATGGCTTCGGCCTGTAAAGACTGAGTCATGCAGGGACATGTGACTTGCCCAGGTGACTCCAGAACTCCATCTTGGAGCTGGACTTTGCATAGGAGGGAGGAGGGGGGTCTCCACCCACAAGAGAGTCTCTATTTAAACCCGTGGGAGACCCCTCCATTTTGTCTTCAGCTGGCTAAAGAAGGAGCCTCTCCATCCCCCCAGGATACTTGAAGGAAACTGGAACAAAGGACAGTAACTACAGGGGGTGTGAGTGATTGCTGGACCCAGGCTAAAAGGAGATTAGCCTGTAAAAGGGAGCATTCTGGAACTGGTGAGAAACTTATCTGTATTTAGTTTGATTAGACGTAGATTTGCACATTTTATTTTATTTTGCTTGGTGACTTACTTTGTTCTGTCTGTTACTACTTGGAACCGCTTAAATCCTATTTTCTGTATTTAATAAAATCACTTTTTATTCATTAACTCAGAGTATGTATTAATACCTGGGGGAGCAAACAACTGTGCATATCTCTCTATCAGTGTTATAGAGGGCGAACAATTTATGAGTTTGCCCTGTATAAGCTTTATACAGGGTAAAACGGATTTATTTGGGTTTAGACCCCATTGGGAGTTGAGCATCTGAGTGCTAGAGACAAACACACTTCTGTGTGCTGTTTTCAGGTAAACTTGCAGCTCTGGGACAAGTGATTCAGACCCTGGGTCTGTGTTGGAGCAGACGGGAGTGTCTGGCCTGGCCAGACAGGGTGCTGGAGTCCTGAGCTGGCAGGGAAAACAGGAATAGAAGTAGTCTTGGCACATTGGGTGGCAGCTCCCAAGGGGGTTTCTGTGATCCAAGCCGTCACATAGTGCCAATCTGTAACAAGGGGAATAAGGACAACCCATGGACTTACAGACCACTCAGTTTAATGTCAATAACCGGGAAGATAATGGAGCAAATAATTAAGCAATCAATTTACGAACACCTAGAAGATAATAAGGTGATAAGTAACACTCAGCATGCATTTCTCAAGAACAAATCATGTCAAACCAACCTAATAGCTTTCTTTGACAAGGCAACAAGACTTGTGGATAGGGGGAAGCAGTAGCTGTGGTATATTTTGATATTAGTAAGATTTTTGATACTGTCTTGCATGACCTTCTCATAAACAACCTAAGGAAATACAACCTAGATGAAGCCACTGTAAGGTGGGTGCATAAACTGGTTGGAAAACCATTCCCAGAGAGTAGTTATCAGTGGTTCACAGTCAAGCTGGATGGGCAAATTGAGTGGAGTCCCATAGGATCAGTTCTGGGTCCAGTTCTGTTCAATATTGATTTAGATAATGGCATAGAGAGTACACGTATAAAGTTTGCAGATGATACCAAGCGGGGAGGGGTTGCAAGTGCTTTGGAGGGTAGGATTAAAATTCAAAATCTTCTGGGCAAACTGGAGAAATGGTTTGAAATAAATAGGATGAAATTCACAAGGGACGAAAGCGAAGTACTCCACTTAGGAAGGAACAATCAGTTGCACACATACAAAAGGGGAAACGACTGCCTAGGAAGGAGTACTGCGGAAAGGGAACTGGGGGTTATGGTGGATCACAAGCTAAACATGAGTCAACAGTGTAACACTGTTGAAAAAAGAAAAAAAAAGGAAACATCCTTCTGGGATGTATTAGCAGGAGTGTTGAAAGCAAGACACAAGAAGTAATTCTTCCACTCTACTTCATGCTGATTAGGCCTCAGCTGGAGTATTGTGTCCAGTTCTGGGCACCACATTTCAGGAAAGATGTGGACAATATGGAGAAAGTCCAGAGAAGAGCAACTAAAATGATTGAAGGTCTAGAAAAGATGACCTATGAGGGAAAAATTGGGTTTATTTAGTCTGGAGAGAAGATTGGGAGGGGACATGATCAGAGTTTTCAAGTCCATAAAAGGTTGTTACAAGGAGGAGGGAGAAAAATCGTTCTTCTTAACCTCTGAGGATAGGACAAGCAATGGGCTTAAATTGCAGAAAGGGCGGTTTAGGCTGGACATTAGGAAAAAGTTCCTAACTGTTAGGGTGGTTAAACACTGGAATAAATTGCCTAGGGAGGTTGTGGAATCTCCATCATTGAATATTTTTAAGGCCAGGTTAGACAAACACCTGTCAGGGATGGTCCAAATAATACTTAGTCCTGCCATGAGTGCAGGGGACTGGACTAGATGACCTCTCGAGGTCCCTTCCAGTCCTATGATTCTATGATATCTATACCAGGCCCATTCAGAGTAGCCCCTCCTAGCTGCTTTATAGGGAGGCCCAAAAACCCCCACAAGGGACAATTATGGGACAACTTGTCCATAGAAGAAGTTTCTCCCTAATCCCAATCAGTTAGCAGTTGTTTTATCTGAGGCCTCCATCAGCTGGTGAGCTGCACCATCCCCTTTTGTGATAACACAGCCCTACCTTAGTAAAGACCTTTGAGCTAGGCCTATCACTGAGCAAAGAGTGGTGTGTAAGCTGCACCAGCCCAGAAAGCGCCCCTCGGAGACACAGTACCATCCCCACTTCCTTCTCACTCTGGGAGGGAGTCATGTGCCGCTGGCCTGTACCCGTATTACAGTACTTCCTGCCCTGGCTCGGTTGCACTGGCAGCAAGTACAGGGGTGGAACTAAAGCTCTACACATTACCTGCCCACCTGGTCCAGATAGGAACTAAGCATCAGGACCTGCAACACGGCCATTCTCTGGGCAGCCCAACGAGTGCAGCTGCCTGATTGGCTACACTGTTGTAGGCTGCCTGATTGGCTACACTGCCTGATTGATGGGAAGAGTCAGCAGACCTGCAAAGCCCACAGGTAAGTGGGGAATATGGAGACCGGGGAGATGGGTCGGAAACAAGAGGGAGTGTGGGCTATATTGGCAGAGAGAAAGGAGAGTCAGGACAAAACTGGGAGGAAAGATCAAACCAGTATCTTAGATGCCTATATACAAATGCGAGAAGTATGGGGAATAAGCAGGAAGAACTGGAAGTGCTAATAAATAAATACAACTATGACATTGTTGGCATCACTGAAACTTGGTGGGATAATACACATGATTGGAATGTTGGTGTGGATGGGTACAGCTTGCTCAGGAAGGATAGACAGGGGGAAAAGGGAGGAGGTGTTGCCTTATATATTAAAAATGTACACACTTGGACTGAGGTAGAGATGGACATAGGAGACGGAAGTGTTGAGAGTCTCTGGGTTAGGCTTAAAGGGGCAAAAAACAAGGGAGATGTCATGCTAGGAGTCTACTACAGGCCACCTAACCAGGGGGAAGAGGTGGATGAGGCTTTTTTCAAGCAACTAACAAAATCATCCAAAGCCCAAGATTTGGTGGTGATGGGGGACTTCAACTATCCGGATATATGTTGGGAAAATAACACAGCGGGGCACAGACTATCCAACAAATTCTTGGACTGCATTGGAGACAACTTTTTATTTCAGAAGGTTGAAAAAGCTACTAGGGGGGAAGCTGTTCTAGACTTGATTTTAACAAATAGGGAGGAACTCGTTGAGAATGTGAAAGTAGAAGGCAGCCTGGGTGAAAGTGATCATGAAATCATAGAGTTTGCAATTCTAACGAAGGGTAGAAGGGAGAACAGCAAAATAGAGACAATGGATTTCAGGAAGGCAGATTTTGGGAAGCTCAGAGAGCTGATAGGTAAGGTCCCATGGGAATCAAGACTGAGGGGAAAAACAACTGAGGAGAGTTGGCAGTTTTTCAAAGGGACACTATTAAGGGCCCAAAAGCAAGCTATTCCGCTGGTTAGGAAAGATAGAAAATGTGGCAAAAGACCACCTTGGCTTAACCATGAGATCTTGCACGATCTAAAAAATAAAAAGGAGTCATATAAAAAATGGAAACTAGGACAGATTACAAAGGAGGAATATAGGCAAACAACACAGGAATGCAGGGGCAAGATTAGAAAGGCAAAGGCCCAAAATGAGCTCAAACTAGCTACAGGAATAAAAGGAAACAAGAAGACTTTTTATCAATACATTAGAAGCAAGAGGAAGACCAAAGACAGGGTAGGCCCACTGCTTAGTGAAGAGGGAGAAACAGTAACAGGAAACTTGGAAATGGCAGAGATGCTTAATGACTTCTTTGCTTCGGTCTTCACCGAGAAGTCTGAAGCAATGCCTAACATAGTGAATGCTAATGGGAAGGGGGTAGGTTTAGCGGATAAAATAAAAAAAGAACAAGTTAAAAATCACTTAGAAAAGTTAGATGCCTGCAAGTCACCCGGGCCTGATGAAATGCATCCTAGAATACTCAAGGAGCTAATAGAGGAGGTATCTGAGCCTCTAGCTATTATCTTTGGAAAGTCATGGGAGACGGGAGAGATTCCAGAAGACTGGAAAAGGGCAAATATAGTGCCCATCTATAAAAAGGGAAATAAAAACAACCCAGGTAACTACAGACCAGTTAGTTTAACTTCTGTGCCAGGGAAGATAATGGAGCAAGTAATTAAGGAAATCATCTGCAAACACTTGGAAGGTGGTAAGGTGATAGGGAACAGCCAGCATGGATTTGTGAAGAACAAATCATGTCAAACCAATCTGATAGCTTTCTTTGATAGAATAACGAGCCTTGTGGATAAGGGTGAAGCGGTGGATGTGGTATACCTAGACTTTAGTAAGGCATTTGATACGGTCTCGCATGATATTCTTATCGATAAACTAGGCAAATACAAATTAGATGGGGCTACTATAAGGTGGGTGCATAACTGGCTGGATAACCGTACTCAGAGAGTTGTTATTAATGGTTCCCAATCCTGCTGGAAAGGCGTAACGAGTGGGGTTCCGCAGGGGTCTGTTTTGGGACCGGCTCTGTTCAATATCTTCATCAACGACTTAGATATTGGCATAGAAAGTACGCTTATTAAGTTTGCGGATGATACCAAACTGGGAGGGATTGCAACTACTTTGGAGGACAGGGTCATAATTCAAAATGATCTGGACAAATTGGAGAAATGGTCTGAGTTAAACAGGATGAAGTTTAACAAAGACAAATGCAAAGTGCTCCACTTAGGAAGGAAAAATCAATTTCACACATACAGAATGGGAAAAGACTGTCTAGGAAGGAGTACGGCAGAAAGGGATCTAGGGGTTATAGTGGACCACAAGCTAAATATGAGTCAACAGTGTGATGCTGTTGCAAAAAAAGCAAACATGATTCTGGGATGCATTAACAGGTGTGTTGTGAGCAAGACACGAGAAGTCATTCTTCCGCTCTACTCTGCTCTGGTTAGGCCTCAGCTGGAGTATTGTGTCCAGTTCTGGGCGCCGCATTTTAAAAAAGATGTGGAGAAATTGGAAAGGGTCCAAAGAAGAGCAACAAGAATGATTAAAGGTCTTGAGAACATGACCTATGAAGGAAGGCTGAAAGAACTGGGTTTGTTTAGTTTGGAGAAGAGAAGACTGAGAGGGGACATGATAGCAGTTTACAGGTATCTAAAAGGGTGTCATGAGGAGGAGGGAGAGAACTTGTTCACCTTAGCCTCTAAGGATAGAACCAGAAACAATGGGTTTAAACTGCAGCAAGGGAGGTCTAGGTTGGACATTAGGAAAAAGTTCCTAACTGTCAGGGTGGTTAAACACTGGAATAAATTGCCTAGGGAGGTTGTGGAATCTCCGTCTCTGGAGATATTTAAGAGTAGGTTAGATAAATGTCTATCAGGGATGGTCTAGACAGTATTTGGTCCTGCCATGCGGGCAGGGGACTGGACTCGATGACCTCTCGAGGTCCCTTCCAGTCCTATAATCTATGATTCTATGATTCTATGATTAAGCCCGGTAGCACCAGCTTTCAACAGCTGCTCAAAGCATTTGCCCACGACTGCAAAAGTTTCTGTGTCTTCTTGTTCCCAGCCTTGCTCCTGCCTTGTCTCACTGCGGGTAACCCATCCCAGTCCACACCCTCGGCTCCGATTCCTGACTTTGGCTCTGATCCCTGGCTGTGTTGCCTGCCCTCTGAGTCCTGACTACTAACTCCTACGCTAGCCACTAGGCATGACTTCCCAAATCCCAGTCACTGACAGTAAGTGGGTGTATAGCAGACCTGGGAGAAAATTTTTGGTCCAGAATTTTTTTTCCAGTGGAAAATGCAGATTCGGCAACCCCAAAACATTTTGTAAATTCATACTGATTTCACCAATTTGTTTCTTTACAAAGACAAATGCCCCAAAAAAGTTCTGAAAAAATTAAAATGCTTCATTTCAACATGGGGGGGAGGGCGTTTTGATCTTTTGGCTTGAAATGACTTTTCATTTCAAAATGTCTTTGAATTTTATTTTTAAAACATTTTAAAATTGCCAAAATCAGAATGAAACGTTTCGCTTTTGTCAAAATAAAAAAGTTTTTCTTTGACCCGAAACAAAATTCTTCAAAACTTTTCATTTTCAGTCTGACCCAAAACAATTTTTCTTTTGAAATTGCCAATGAAATGAAAAATCCATTGTTCTCTCAGCTGTAGTGCATAGCCCTGTTTTGTGATCAGTGCCTGGACCCTGGGACATAGCAATGTAAGGGGAACTCTGACTTCTTTGCAATCTAGTCCTACGAATGGAAAGTGCTCTGAGAAGCTATTTGGGGCAGGCAACATCCTTTACTCTGTGTTCGTACAATGCTTCATAACAAGGCCCTGACCCTCATTATAGGCCTTTAGGAGCTACCACCATAGAAATATTAAATAAAAATAACTGTGAAATTTGGCAGAAATTCTCCATTTTGACCAGATGCTGTCCCCACGCACTCTGGCAAACACAGACCTAAATTCCTCCTGACCTGTGTAGTTTTGTGTGAATCCAGCAAAATAAGGCAGAACACACCAGATAACCTTTCCAAGGCAGTGAGTCTTTGCCACTCTAACTTGCTAGCAACCAGTGGCGGTTCCGGGCACCAGCGCTCCAAGTGCATGCCTGGGGCGGCAAGCGGCGGGGGGCGCCCTGCCGGTCCCTGCGAGGGCGGCAGTCAGGCAGCCTTCGGCAGCTTGCCTGCGGGAGGTCCGCCGGTCCCGCGGATTCGGCGGCAATTCGGCGGTGGGTACATCGAAGCCGCGGGACCGGCGGACCTCCTGCAGGCATGCTGCCGAATCCGCGGGACTGGGGACCTCCCGCCAAAGGCAGCCTGCCTGCCGTCCTTGGGGCGACAAAAAAGCTAGAGGCAACCCTGCTTTTCATTTGCTTTTCCAAACTCCTGCCAAGTCATACGGAACTGGATGAGTACGATTCTTTCCCCTTCCTAGCAACCTAATGCCAGCACAACTGAGTTTATTATTGTAACTTAACCCTCTCTTGCAAAGTGTATTTAAGGGCCTGGCTTTGAATGAAACCAGAATTGATCCTACTTTGCTACAAATTTTGCTGCTCTTTATTTAACTCGCATTGCTTGTTGCACAGCGGCAGCCATTGGATAGTAAGCGTTCTCTGACAGGAAAAACCTGTGAGGACAGGGTGGCTGAAGATAAAAGCCTCAATAGTGCCAGAATAGCAGCCATTGTCCTGAAGTTTTAAAATTTCATCTGTTTGCAGCAGACCAGGGGTATTTTTTTTACAGGTGCTCCGTGTCATTCAATGAAATTCATTTCACAGGACATGGTGGCAAATGGGTTAAGGCTCTTTGAGTGTATTGGCTGGAGGTTCCATCCTACAGCCACTTTTAGTGGTTGATGGACAAACAAAATGGTTCCATGGCCACACCCCTAATATCCCAGGAATGCCTTTTGATTGGCTCTTCTTTGGTCTTCTTGACTAAAACAGGAAAAAGCCATACCAGATAAAAAACAGTTCACAGCCTAGCCCAAGGGAAACTTACTGGGGAGTCCTTTCTAAAGTCATGGCAAACCCATGGACCTGGAAAGGCAGTGTCAGGAGTTCAAATTCAATTAAATCAGACAAGACCCACACCCAACTGGTTATTACTATTAATTATTATTATTATTTGTAGAACAATAACACCTAAGAGCCCTACTGATGGACCAAGACTCTATTGTGCGAGGTGCTGTACAAACATGGAACAAAAAGACGTCTCATCTAGTAAACAGCCACAAAGTCAGAACTGTGTCTGGTGATGAGCCCATCATTCAAACTCATCAAAAATTTCCAGACAAAACTTTTTTTTCCCATTGCAGAATGTCATTTTTGTCAAAATCAAAACATTTTCTGCAAGAAAAATGCCAATTTTGACAACACTTTTCAGTTTGCCAAAGCGGCCATTCACAATGAAACATTTCATTTTGAAAAGTCAGCTTCAGCCAAAATGTTCCATTTCAAACTGAAATTTCAACTTAAAATGACATTTTAACTCAAAAGGAAACATTTCGTTTCAAATCCACATTTGCAAACAAGACATGTCTAAGGCCTGGTCTACACTGCGGGGGAGGGGAAATCAATCTAAGTTACGCAACTTCAGCTACGTGAATAACATAGCTGAAGTTGACGTACTTAGATCTACTTACCATGGTGACTTCACTGCGGTGAGTCGACTGCTGCCGCTCCCCCGTTGACCTCGCCTGCGCCTCTCGCTCCAGTGGAGTACCGGAGTCAACGGGAGAGCGCTCAGCGGTCGATTTATCGCATCTAGACTAGATGCAATAAATCGACCCCTGCTGGATCGATCACTGCAGAGGTAAGTGTAGACACGCCCTACGTTGATCACCAGAGTATCTGAGCACCTTAGTAATTAAAGAAGGTTCTCTGATCTTTTCTGATATTAGCTGTAAATGAACCATCCAAAACTCTCATTTACAATAGATTATCTAGTACTGCTTATAGCAAAACTTTTTTGGGGGGGGGGGGTAGCAACACAGCACTAGTGCAACAGGAGACAAACTGTCTCACACGTGATGATTTGGCAGCAAGCCCAATACACTAAAATCAGTCCCCTTAGCAATCCAACACAGTTCTGCTTGGTTAGTGAAAACCTCTCGGGGAGGGAAAAAAACACACCATTTCCATTCAGATTAGAAACAACTGTACATAGTTATCACTCTGGTTATATCACTTCAATCTGGACGCTGGGGCAAACTGATCATCTTTCTAACTGTCATAACCTTTGTCCAGCCCCAAAACTTTCCACTTGCGTCTGTTCCATGAGTCGTACCCTTTAGCGGGTGTGCCAAATTTTTCTCTTACTCCATCACTCTGTACCTTAGATATAAACCTCAAGTGCGGAATGCTTTCCAGTTCTTGCTGAAGATTTATCAGGCAACCATATGGCAGCCCCTCTGTCTTCTTTGGCTGGTGGTGACAGCCTCCAGGTTCCCAACATGCTACTGAGAGACGGCATTCATTTCCCGCAGCCATCTTTACCATCCTCACGCCAGTCGAGCTATGTTTCAGGAGTGGATTTCCCTTCCACCCCCCACTTTCAGCTGTTGCAAAGCTGGCTTAATCATCATTCCAGGTCCGCAGAACAAACAAATGCCCTGTTGCCTCCCCCTCTTGTTCTGTGGCTTTATTTGCCTTTTGTCTGCTCCTCTTTACAGCCCTGAAGGTGTCCGGGCTCTGGAGTGGTGGCAGCGAACTGAAACTATGAACTGGGCTTGTTCATTTGGCTTTGCAGCTAGGACTGTGCAAGCATTTCCCTGCCTTTTCAGCTCCTGAGGGCGAGGCACTGCATAGCGACACTGCTCTGCCATTGCCTCCGTTTTCAAAAGTGACCAGCAATTAGGGTCGCTTCTGTTTTCAGGAACTCAATTTGAGCCACCGTAAAGGGGCCCGAGTTTCAGAGGCTGGGTGCTCAACCTTTGGGGGAAAATGGATCCCCTTTAAAGTGTGCCAAATTGGGGACCAAAAATACAGAGGCCCCCCAAATCACTAGCCACTCTTTAAAAGTTAGGCCACATATCTGAGATATAGTGTGTGGTGTGTTGAGTTCATTGACCTGTATTGTCTCCTTGTCTGTATGTTATCACTTGTCTGCTACTTAGATGGTAAGCTCTTTGGGGCAGAGACTGTCTTTTTTTGTTCTGTGTTTGTACAGCCCCTAGCACAGTGGTCCAGGCCTAGCACAATGGTCCGAGCTCTTTGGCGCTATGGTAATGCAAGGAATAATAAACAATTAATAATAATAAACAGAAGGATATACAGAAATATATATAGCCAAACTCAGATGACAGATCCATAATTCAACCTTAGCAAAAGTACTCCAGCAATCGAGTCTTTGGTCACTGATTGCAAGAGTGGTGCACATCAAGTTAGGGAAAAGAAACGATATCATGTGGCCACTCAAAACAGCTCCAATTTAGACTGTCCAACACTCATAACCAGTCGCTCTGAAATAGGGTGACCAGATAGCAAGGGTGAAAAATCAGGACAGAGGCTGGGGGGTAATAGGCACCTATATAAGACAAAGCCCCAAATATCGGGACTGTCCCTATAAAATCAGGACATCTGGTCACCCTACTCTCAAATAAGCCACTGGCTGAGACATTTACAGAAATTTATTCAGGGAATACTCACCTCCAGTGAATTCACTCAAGAAAACCATAGTCTGAAAAGAAAAAGCACAGCGAAATTAATCAAATAAACTATTCACCACAAATTGCATCCGCAGATCTAATCTCAGAGAGGCGGGTGAATGGGGTTTCAGAAATAACATCTCAATCATCATGTCCATTTAATCCTGTATATTTCCAGTGAGACTGACAACAAGGCTGACGATCAGTGCCAAACACGGGAGTGTATTTTTTCATATAAACACACTTCCACTAGGAGTGGAATTCACAAAAAGCATTTACTGAGTTCAATGGGAGTAAGGTGCTAAGTGTCTTTGTGAATGCCACCCTAGGAATAAATGCACCAAACTCCATTTCACATTGACCGTCAAACAGCCATGAGACGTAACAACTTTCTTTCAGTTCCAAGCTAGGTCCCTGATCCAATAAAGACGCACATGAGTAGTCCCATTAACTTCACTACTCACATGGTTAGAATTAAGCACATGGCTAAGGGATTGCAGGAAGGTGAAAGGCTCCGTACATCACTATTACTCAACTGGGGACTGGACAGCACAGTCAAGACTATTAATGTTGCCCTGACGATTTTCCCTCTGTCTGCTTCCTGTCGCTCAGCCTCAAGATCATCAACCTTTTAATTCACCACTTGCCCATGAAAAGAGCTGCAAAACCATTTGTGCTAGATAAAATGCTTTGGATTGTTTGATACAACATTGCTGTGGTTCCAATTATGTTTCCTTGCTTTTATCTTCTTTGTATAATCTACTCAACCCTCCCACTAATTAGATCCTTATTTGCCCTTTTTTCCCCTAAAAAACTGTTTATTCTTCACATTGTTCCTTGCAGCTCTGCTTAGCTAGATTGGCTTCTGTTATCTTTATTTTTTAAATATATGTTTGGAGTTTATTGGCCCAGACGCTCATTAAAGCTCTCCAACTATTCATTACAGACCTGCAATTTTCCATAGTAAATTTTCTAGACAATCAACTCCGATCAGCATTATTTTTATCCCATTCCACATTCTTTCAAAGGGTTCTTTTAAAAAAAGGCCCAATTATTCAGATTATTACCTTTCATACATAATATCTCCTTAGAATCAGCTCATATCTGATGATATTCTGATGGCTAGACCTCCAGATGTTTTACTTTATTTATCATACTTGGCTCGCTTTCTAGGACTAAGTCCAAAATGGCCTCTGATCTAAATGATTGCTTAACAAATTCTGTAAGGGAGGGAGATTTGACATTAACTCAAGGGGGGGAAAAGTGTATCCATGATGATTTCTTTAACTGCTATTGTATTCTTTATCTATGAAACCAAAACTTACCTTGACCAATAATCAGCCTTTAAAACACAATAAGGGTTTTAATAAAAAGAGTTTTGGAAGGGATGCAAACCTTCATGCTTCAGGGCATAAGCTGTCCTCTAATTAACAAGGGTTAGGAAGAGAGTCTCCATAATTGTCAGCTACAGGTTTTCTTACCCTTCTTCTGCAGTTGCCAGCTCTGGCCACTGTTACAGACAAGGATATTGGATTGGATAGAGCACTAGTCTTCCTCCAGGATGGCAATCCCTATATTCCTTTAAAAAAAAAAAAGTCCAATGAATTTGTAATGAGCAGTGGCACTTTGCCGACAGATTCTGTGCTTCTCAAGTTGGGGAATAGAACTTAGGACTTTGGTACCAAAAGGACAAGCTTCTACCACTTAGCTAAAGGAGGACTTTTAATGGAAAAGGAAACAGAGGTTCAATGAAGTGAAAGCCAATGCTGTCCAACAGGAGGCAGGAAAAATTGACCCATGAGGGTTGTGACACTTCCAGGGGTACCCAGGGCTGGGAGACCCCTCGCTACCAGCTGCTCTTAGAGAGAGGAAGCCTGAATATCAGCCCCTGTTCCACTGAATGTTCAGATTTGCTGCTTCCAAAGAAGCAGTATACTTCAGCTTACCCATTCCACCTCTGCTCACCGCTCTGCATAACACCCAGCACTGGTGTCTACTGAAATCAAGTATAAGTTTATTTAACAAAGCACAGAGATTCAAGTGATAGCGCAGAGAAGTGCTGGAAACAAATGGTTACAGAGCAAACAAAATCATAACACACATTCTAGAGCCTGGACTGAATTAACGAGATACTCTCATGGCTGGCAGAATATTGTTCACCCCAAAACTTTACAGCCAGACTGGCTGTGAGCCTCTTTTCATGAAACAAATATGCTGTCGGCTTGTTTCCCGAGTGAAGAAGCCCAGGTGTCTCTTTGCTCCCCTAAATATACCACTCATTCTTCGTCTTCATTCATGAACCAGACACTCCCTGCTAATTGGTTTTTCCTTTCCTCTCTTGTAGATTTCACAATCTTTCAACTGGTATCTGGCTCAGGATACAACCAATTGTGAACCAGACACTACTCACATGGCCAGACATAGAGATAAGCATCTGCTACCTCCTACCTGATGGAAACATATCCACAGGATGTCACCTCCTGGTACGTCTCCTGCCTTAACTTCCAGACTTTAAGAACATAACTGTCCATATAGATACATAACTCCTTAAGTATTATCTTTATTTACACTTTGTGGTGATTACAACAACCAGTGAGCTACTGCCTCATGGTAGAGATCTCACCTGCCATCTTTTGGTGAACTATTATGCTCATATCTAACCCAGGGGATCCCTGTAAAACCCTACGCATGTGCCCTCTGCCAGTTGACACCAAAAGGTCTCTGGGTCACAAGGATGCATTTGGTCAATTTATAATAATAGAATCACATAATCACAGGACTGAAAGGTTCCTCACGAGGTCATCCTGTCCATTCCCCTGCATTCAAGGCAGGACTAAGTATTATCTAGACCATCCCTGACAGGTGTGTGTCTAACCTGCTCCTAAAAATCTCCAGTGACGGAGATTCCACAACCTCCCTAGGCAATTTATTCCAGTGCTTAACCACCCTGACAGTTAGGAATTTTGTCCTAATGTCCAACCTAAACCGTCCTTGCTGCAATTTAAGCCCATTGCTTCTTGTCCTATCCTCAGAGGTTAACGAGAACAATTTACCTCCTTCCTCCTTGTACCAACCTTTTATGTACTTGAAAACTGTCCCCTCTCAGTCTTCCTTCTCCAGATCAAATAAATCCACTTCTTTCAATCTTCCCTCATAGGTCATGTTCTCTAGACTTTCGTCATTTTCAACCAATAATCAGTGAGTGAAGATCCTAATGTATTTTATTCCCTTAGGGAACACGCACAGTATAAAATCAGCTGTCTTGATGGCTGTCCGGCTTTCTCCCTGTCTATTTCCCCTCCTTCGATTCTGGCCTGATTAGCGTAGCAAGCAGACTCACGCTCTGTATAGCCGATATAATCTGCAAGCCGGGATTCCAAAACAGGCCAGGGGAGCTGGAATTAGGCAGGGATTCATCTGAAAGACAGCACAGTGCACCCCTCACACCGTACTGGGTTTGGAGAAAAAATATATAACCTACAGAACCACCCCCACATCAGAGAAATCCCAGGTGCTGCAGGGACTGAAGGTCTCTCCCTGCGCAATACTGAGCAGGCTTGGCTATACTTAGGCCCCAATCCAGCAAAGCACTTGACCCTACGCTTCACTTTAAGCAAATGGACAGTCCCATTGACTTCCACACCCGTGGAGCCCAAACTCCAGAGACTCGAAAGGCTGACCCTTGTCCCCGGAATGCTGATCAGCTGGGGAATGGGCAGAGAGGAGGAAGTGGAGAAAGGGGTGTGCAGGCTGCCTGAGAGGACACGTGCCACTGCAGGGACCCAGCATCGGGCCCCTGATTAGGGTGACCAGACAGCAAATGTGAAAAATCGGGACAGGGGTGGGGGGTAATAGGAGCCTATATAAGGAAAAGACCCAAAAATCAGGACTGTCCCTATAAAATCGGGACATCTGATCACCCTACCCCTGATCAATGACCGAGGAGCTGATATAGAGCGGGGCACTGGGACTGTTCATTAGCTGATAAAGCAGTTGAAGGGATCTGTGGGTGAATTCCTGCCTCCTCGAGGCTCTCCACCCCCAGGGAAGCTAACTACCAGCAAGGGGACCCCCCTGCTGGTCCAGGGCCTTAGTTTGTGGTGCCTCCTGAGATGGCAGCAGGAGGTAGCATGGCTCACAAGAGGGTCCCCAAGGGGGTTGAGGAGTACAATGTGTTCAGATGGGATTGAGGAATTGTCTCTCTGCTGTGCTCTCTTACAGCTAGGGTGACCAGATGTCCCGATTTTATAGGGACAGTCCCAATTTTGGGGTCTTTTTCTTATATAACCTCCTATTACCCCCCACACCCCATCCCGACTTTTCACATTTGCTGTCTGGTCACCCTTCTTACAGCCAATGAGTTTAAATTACGAAGGGCTGCGGCTATTTTACCGTGCGCCTGTTTGTGAGCGTGGGAGGGTGAGATCCATTTCACCGCACGATGAGCCCTTTACTAAGATGGTGCCAGCCCTACATGACTTAAGCAAATGGAAAGTTGTACAACATCATGCGTTCAGCGTTGGATCCTGGCCCAGCCTCATCCCCGCCAGTCAGGGCACTGTTTGCCGAAAGTCGTGTTCATTTTCAGACCAGGCTCTTTGGCACTCTAGTCCACTATCCTGCTTCTGACAGTAGCTAATACCGGATGCTTCACTGGAAAGCAGAAAGGCAGCATGATGCAGCTAACCAACTGTGTAATCACCCACATGATTGTGCGCGTGCGCGTGTGTGTGTGCGTGTGAAATATCCCTTCCTGATGCTTGCAAGTAAGCCCTGAAGCCTGAGGCCTGTTTACACTAAACACACCTCCTAAAGTTGTCCAGCCCTTTAAAAAAAACCCATCTCCCCACTACTTGACTCCGTGACCTCCTGCAGCAGGGAGTTCCACAGATCGGCAATACACTCGCAGGAGGGGAGTAGGGTGAGGAGATGCACAGAGTAGAACTGATCTGCATTTTTCAAATGTCCAAGACATTTCAAAAATAAAAATGTATATAGCCAAAATAAAAATTGGGAAAAAATGTTGATGACTCCCCCCCTGCCATTTTTCAACTGGCTATTCCCTTTCCCAACCTTATCACCATTGTTTACTAATATAATTCTTTATTATATTACTATTTCTAGGAGCTGTACACCTATAACATGTTCAATTCTATTACACTGCCCTGCTCCCTGCATCTCAGCTTAATGCTTTGCCAAAGCACAGGCTTGAGGGTTGTCTTTCCAGGCCTTTTCAGAAAGCATTACACCGAGTTAAACCTCAGGGCTGTTATATGGACAACCCTACTAAACAGGTGTCAATAATTCCGAATCATCTCTAGAGAGAGAGTACCAGACAGATTCTTAGGCCACGTCTACACTACAAAATTAAGTCAACCAAACTTACGTCAGCATACAGCTGCCGCAGTACTTACATCACATGCGCATGTCTCCTCTTTGTGTCCTCACCAGGCTCACTTGTATCATCAAATGATTGAATTGTAGGACTGGAAGGGACCTCGAGAGGTCATCTAGTCCAGTCTCCTGCACCCAAGGCAGGACTAACTATTATCTAGACCAGCAGTTCTCAAACTGTGGGTTGGGACTCCCCAAAGTGGGTTGCAACCCTGTTTTAATGGGGTCGCCAGGGCTGGCTTAGACTTGCAGGGGCCAGGGGCCGAAGACAAAGCCCGAGCCCCACTGTCTGGGGACGAAGCCTGGGGGCTTCAGCCTTGGGCAGTGGGGCTGAGATTACAGGCCCCCTGCCTGGGGCTGAAACCCTTTGGCTTTGCCCCCCCCCCCCCACACACACACACACACTCACACCTGGGCTGGCAGGGATCGGGAGGGCTCAGGCTTCTTCCCCCAAACCCCTTCCTGGGGTTGTGTAATAATTTTTGTTGTCAGAAGGGAGTAATGGTGCAATGAAGTTTGAGAACCCCTGATCTAGACCATCCCTGACAGGTGCTTGTCTATCCTGCTCTTAAAAATCTCCAATGATGGCGATTCCACCACCTCCCCGGGCAATTTATCGATTGTACTATCCATGTGGGGCATTGTGGGACGGCTCCTGAAAGCCAGTAACAGTCAACATCAGCAACACCGTGTCTACACTGACCCTGCCTACATCTAAGTTGGCGCTACACTGCTCTACGCCCTCAGGGATGATTACTCAGTCCTCCAAGTGTGGCCATAATATGGATTGTGTGTCACCTGGACTCCTCTGACCTTGAGACGAATGGCAGCACCTCAGTGTCCCTCCAAACACTTCAGAACCCTGTCAGCAAACAGTTGTTGGAGGGCGAGGATCTCCACAGCCGGCAGCATTCCAGACCCGGCATTAATAACGGACTGATCCTCAGGTGCTGTATCCAAGGCGCGACAAGCATTGGGACTCCTTAAATTTCCGATACAGCTTCGGCAACAGCTAGTGAGCACGTCCAGTAACTGCCGTACCTTAGTTCTAGAGATCTGTGGGCCCTTCTAGCTGAATTGTCCTGGCCTGCCCTCTGCACGTGGGTAGAGACAAAGTACCCAATTAAAACCCATCCGTCCTCCCCACTGCTTCATTCCCGTTCTTTGGAAGAAAAGAGAAAAAAAAATGGAATGCTGCAGAATAAAGCATGTGGGTTACATCAGACTGGTAGAAAGCTCTCTTGCGTATTAGGCCCTTTCCTGCGGCAGTGACATTTTTATGGTGTGACGTACGGTGCCAGCGATGGAAGGTGCCCAAACTGCCGGAGCTGAGGAGTTATTCTCAGGAAGCAGAAAAACCCGAACTAGCTATTTGAGCCCTGACCCTATAAAAAAAAAAATACAAACCCATCTGGCTGCTTCCCCACTGCCACCTTTATTAGGGGGACCCTGGGAAAGGGTATTGGAATCCAGGGGAATTAATCAGTCTTGAGAGTACGGAGCAGATATGTCAGCATCATTGATCAGGAGCATCTGGTGGGAAATTAGGGAGCATTCCATAAAGAACAGCTGCCTGCCCTTAGCATCCAAAACGGCCAAGGTTGGCACGGTGACTATACCACAGCCGTGCCATTTTCACAGCTCTCGGGCACTAGTGCCACATGCTGTTGCTCTCACGTCACTTCCCCATTTGGTTCACACACGGCTGGTATCCACCTGTCAGTTAAACGTTTTCCATATGGCAGTCACACACCCACGAGGATCTGTGGAGCTGGGAACGCGTGACTAAGACCAGTTCCAAATACAGCAGCGACTTGCTGTACTTGATCATGGGATCCATACGGGGAGGACTTTACAAATGAACACTGTATTGCTGACTATATATCAGGATTCCTTGCCACTGGAATGCAGCCTACTCTGGGGTGAAGCCCAGCAGGTGTTTAGCAGCACAAAGGATCACTCCCCAATAACACTT